>NC_087556.1:15697955-16340955 GCF_036250125.1 Pseudopipra pipra
GAATCAATATGTTCTCCTGCAGTGGCATGTTTTATGTTCTTAGTCTCTCCTCCTTAGGAAGACACTACTATTTAGGATTCAAATCTATCCAGCAAACTAAAATGAAGTGATTTCCTCCCCTCTTTATGAACTTTTCTAGCTACAAAGTATTCCAAACAACATTCTAAATTATTCAAAGCTCTGTAGCCTGTGGAATTTTCAATCTGCTGGAAACAGCTGAAAAATAAAAACCACATGGTCCACTGGCTCTGCATACAAGAGTCTGCATTTTAATCCCGAGCTGCTGCATACACCGGAGCGTGTGCCTCTGTCATTTGGTGTTGACATCTGCATTATGATGAGGGCAATTATTCAAAGCTAAATTACTATTCAGGGCTGTAGTGTGAAACAACGAAAATGAGATTGCTGGAGGGGAAAATGTATGCAACAGTTTGTATAGTTAGGAAAGAAAATTGGGTTCATTTGCTGAAGCACTGCTTTCCTCTTTAGCAGAGTTTAACCCCTTTACAACAGCTAAAATAAAGCTGTCACATGTTTTTTGACAAAATTCAAGTGCTTTCTATGTGCTTTTTCAACTGACATAATTGTAATATTTATGGACCAAATCAGAAAGTGTCCTGTATGGTAGTAAAGACTTTATTTAGGCACACATCTACACCGAATGGAACAGTGGGAATGATTTGCATCAAAACAGAAGATATGACTGGATAATCACTTCTCCTCCTATTAAGCTGTGAATGCTCTGACTTTCCTTTTTTTTGTTGCAAACATAAAAACTTCTCCTTCAATGAATACATGTGGATCTTTAGAGAACTGGGCATATGCACTGTGAATATTCTTCCAGGTCCTGTATTGGTTTGCTTTGTAGCTCAGAATATTAATTTCTGTCCCTAAAGACATTTTCTTCCTTAGCTAACCAGGACAGTCTGACTAGTAAATACTGAAATATAGTATTAGAACTAATGATTGTTTCTACAAGTTCGTGGTAGTCTATACCTGTTTTAGAAGCAGGGTCCCAACATTCTTCAGCTACCTAACCATTCAGAAGTCCCAATAAAGCTTCTGGAAAGTCATCCTTGCCTTGTACCCTCCTTCTGCAGAGAGTTAGGAAAAGAAAAGAAACATCCACAGATCATGGATTCCTTCCTACACCTAAAAAATTATCTACAATAGCTATAAATTAAAGAGTTTATCTGTAAATCGTGGTCAGAATTCCATATGCGTATATCACATCCCACAAAACAAGATATTTTGATCACCCCGTTGTTTTTTTGGCAGAGCAAAATTTCCACCCATTCTTGAAAGGTTTGTGCCAAAGTGTGGCTTTATCCTAACTGCTGCCTCTGAGTCCCCCCTCCTTTTTCTTCTATTGTCTGTCCAGTTCTTTTACAAAGTGGCTTCAGTGCCTCAGGTCTGGGGGGTGATAGTATTCCCTTTCCATTTCTTTACTTCTCGAATTCCGTGCCAGGCCAATGCTGGCATGTGGACACATTTGAACTGAGTGGACATACTTATCTAGGGAATAGAGAAATGTGGCAACTGGTAAAACCTTTTTTTAAAGATAGACAAACCCTGAAGCAGTAAGGGGACACACGGGTTAGAGTAGATTCTGGGGTGAGGAGACTAGGAGTACATCCAAAGAGTGCAGGAGATACACCTGTGGCTCTTGCATTGTCTGTAACTGCTCTTAGACAGAACATCTGATACTGAGATTTTAGAACTGAATGTTTGATAACCGAATAGTGATGTATCTGCATTGTGTTGCAAAACATCTGCAGAAGTTATCAGCTATGTCAGTGCCATGAAAGGCACAATAAATTTTGGGTTCAGAGAGTTGAAAAATCAGGAGCTGTCCATGATGAAAGGCACTGATAGAAGAATTAACTTATGGAAGCCAATAAATGTGCGTTTGCACTAAGGTGCAGAATTCTGTTTTCATCCATAATCTAGAATATAGCAGTTCTCTGGACCCTGTTTGCTCCAGCAACACACGTTAAGTATCTCTCGTTGCTGTGGCTTTAGTAACCTTCCTGCAGGAGCTGGAAGGCTGCCACGCAGAGTGCAGCCTGGGCAGTAACAACAGGAGCTTCTTCATTAAACTCCCTTCTCCAGCAGGACCTGGAAATGACAGCTATTTAATTCCCATCTTTTGTGTGGAAGAGGTTTTTCCTGTGTAATGCAATCTTGAGCATATGTAGCATGTGTTAATAGGTCAAATGGATCTTGTTGAAGAAATTGATTACTTGACTGTTACCTTTCATTTAATTCGTAACTGAATGCTTTAGGCAGATTTCTTCCATGCTGAATTATCTTCACATTCTCAGCTAGAATTTATCCTTTCAGCAAAAAAAAAAAAAAAATGTATTGACTTATCTTTGGCATTTAGATCACCAATTTTTGCCAAAGATATCAATTCTAGAAATATTTTTGAAATTAGTGAAGATCATGACAGTTATTTACCTCCTCTTTTAACTTCTGAATCAATGCTGATTGTCACAGCATAATCTCATTTGCTTTCAAAACATGGTATATCATATACTTGTGGCAGAAATGAATAAAAAAGGAACAGGGGATTTGGCATCATTTTAGAATGTAAGGAAGATCACTAGTAACCTAGAAACTGGGTAATTTTTATGTGCTCTGCTCTTATAATAGTCTAACAGAGTATGTAACAAACCTATTTAAATGTCAGAAAATCATTTTCTAATGGGGTGGGTAATTTGTGAGAAATGTGGAATATCTCAGGCATTCTGACTGATGTCATGTTTGTTTGACATCTGCAGAATGAGATGAAATAAGTGTTCAGTTTTGTTCTGGAAAAGTAGCATTTGCTTCTTTAAGCAATAATGAGTTCTGTTCATGTGTCAAGAAGAAAATAATTGTTAAAGTGCTCTTTAATGGAATGAAGAACTAGGAGTCTTTATTTTTGCCATGCATTTAATATTTCTTTTGTAGCAATGTAACATGTTAATTTGATAAATCGGAGCCTGAAAAAGTTGCTTGACTTTACAATTTTCCAGTCATGGGTGCTTTAACAGTTTCCTGTATCCAATATCCAGAATGATAATGTTTGGGTCATTGGCTTCCTAAAATTTGGCGACCAGTGATAATACAAATCAGACAACTGTAATGAAGGGGTGTGCAGGCTTATTTGTTAAGCACATGCAAGTGCTCTCTGGCTTGATGTTCTGTTAATCTTTGTGTTACACCTATTTTGATATTGTAATGCCATTTTACTTTCAGAATGGGACAACTTCTTGAACAGTTTGATAAGATTTGTCATTTTAGCTGTGCATTGATCACAATAGTTAGTCAATGTAAGTTCAGTTGTGTTCTGAAAAAGTTGATGCAGCTTCTGGAGGAAGCACGTTCAGAAGTTACTTGACAGTACTTTGCTTCCCTGCCTGAATGTGTCATATATGAAGACCCATGAAAAGTAAATTATAAACAAACTTTTGGCTATTACCTGAGTCTTCATTACCTTCAAAAAGCAGTTAAGGAGTGAGTAGAAACTTTGTGGGTGTTGTCTGGAAGTTAAAACTTTGAGCATCCAAAATCCAAGCGATGGAAGCAGTTCAGAGCAAACTGAGCTATGTTGTTCTAAGTCGGGTACAGCAAAGTCCTTGTCTCTGTGTGTAGCGTGTAACAGAGGCAGTCTGGACAAAACTGGCCGAGCCTTAGTGCCAGGAAGGTGTCGTGCTGCGATGCCTCCTCTGGTCTCTGCGTCCCAGGAGCAGTAACCCTCCGCAGCTCTCAGGCCAGAGCAACGAGCTGGCTCATAGACGCGGCCGCGTGGCCTGAGGTTAGTGTTTCCATAATAATATAAAAATTAATATTTTCATAAGCGGGAGTTACAGCTTCGCATCACTGCGGGTGTCTGGGGTGCCCCAGGGGGGAGGCAGCATCCCCGTGTGGTTTGTATTCCAACACACCCGGCGGAGCCGCCGCCGGCCGGGGCGCACAGGGAGATGCTCCCGGGAAACGCTGTGGAGCGGCTGCGGTTGGCGGGCACGTTTTAATGACCTAGGGCTTTAATGCGGCTCAGGGAGGATCACTGTCATCGCTCCCACTTAAAACAATTAAAACTGGAACTCTTCTTAGGTAAGATTTAGTATTACCGAGTCGGCTCCTATTCTGTATGCCAGTTTATCTTTGCCCGTGCTATTTCAGTCGAACTCGTGCGTTGTAGGAGGAAAAAGGTTATGTGGTGTACTACGCTTTTGCAGGTTCCCCTTAAACACTTTTCCCGCTGTTTCCATGCCTTCCATGCCTTCCTGTGAGCGTGACACTAAATAACTTGGTTTGTTTGGTTGGTTGGTTTTTTAGGTTTTTGTTGTTGTTTGGTTTTTTGTTGTTTGGTTTGGGGGTTTTTTTCATGAAATAACTGGCTTTGAAAATAACTGTTGTGAAAAGGGGTTCCCATAAGGGCAGCATTCTGGCCATCCTGCTGCTGGAAAGTGTGCTAGCATTGCCTGAAATCTAGATAGGTCAGGAAAATGCAAGATTATGAATGTCAGTGAGGAATCACAGTCTTGTTTGGCAGGGTCACAGGCAGAAGTGCCGGGTTATAAACGTAAACGGCTGAGCATCTACTGTTTATCCCTCGCTCACCTTTTTATAAGCGCTGGGGGTGGAAGGGGAGCAAAGGTTGTGCTATAAATAAAAGCTCTTCAGTGTGATTTACGTGCTCAGTGAGTTGCCTGTACGTTGGCTGCGAGCGACGGCATCTCCTTTTCCGAGGCTGCTCCCCCATCTAGCGGCGGGTGAGAGGAGTGGAGCTGCTGGCGCCTCAGTGCCCCCCTTAGAGGTTGCTGGCACATAATTTACACGTATATTTGAACAAAAGCATGTGCAGCCCATCAAAGTTTGAGTGTATCAAGGCCAATCAATAAAAGACATATTTACTTTTTCTTCAGATGTTCATAAAATTTTTAATAGAGAAGACTGGCATTTAAGGCAGGGAAGCCGCCTTGTCTGCTGGGAGCTTTGTAGGTATGGGATAGTTTCGTGTAAAACAAGAGATGAGGCTGGCCCAAACAAGTAGGACTAACTCTGGAAATAAAAATATCAATTGCTCTTGTAGATCATTCGGTAATAAAGGTGTCTTTTTCAGTGCTATATTTATGTTGTCCCTTTAAAACATTATTTCTCTAAAAGCTCACAAGTTCCCAAATTGATCTAATTACCCATATCTTTGATCTGAAAACTTTTAAATTTCTTTTCTGTTGCTGGATCTGTATAAAGCCTGTCTTGATGCATCTTTGTTTTCATAGCAAGATTCTGTAACTAAATACTAATAATTCTGTTTGGCAGTGGTTTTGTTAATAGGAAAAATGAGCCATTGGCTCCTGTGCAATGATACCAAGAGCATGGTTGGGTTACTGGTAACATTATAAGTAAAAAAGCTCCTATTGAAATGCTCCCTGCCATTGGAATAGCCCACAGACTGTTTTAGTTGTAGTGTCCAGGCAAGTGTACTAGATCTTTTAGGATTAAGTTGGTGAAATACATTATATATATCTATAAGAACTTCAGCCCTTGTCATGACTGTTTAGTAGGAAAAAGCATAGCAGAAAAGCTCTTGTATTTGTGAAATATGGAGCTTGTTACCAGAGTCTTTGTATCTGTAAAATTGTCAGTTGGGCAAAGATTAATAACTTACTTAAACTAATATAGTGAAAACTATAAAATTTCATTATACTTGTGTACTTATCTCTTTTCTTATCTAGACATGAAGTCTATCAGCATAAGTGCCAGCACAGGTGTGTATAGCCCGGCCCTGTGGTCTCGTGCATTTTCACTGAGATCCTGTATCTAGTTCCAGAGAGGTTCTTTAAACATTGCTGCCTCCTGACATTTTCAATGCTGTGATTAATAATAAATCTTTTTATTATTATTACAAGTTTGTCGATCTAAAAGACTGCTGGCATCGATCACAGTCAGGTGACAAACCTTGTTTCTAAGCTTTGTAGCTGAAAGCATTCACAAGCTAACATCCCTGGGAGACTGAAATCCACTCTCTCTATGTCCTTCCACCATTTATCAACTTATATGTTTGACAGCTCTGTTGCCTCTGAACAGTCAGTATTGTTCCTGTCCATACAATTGTTTTCATGCTTTAGGGGGACATATGTGTATTTTATGGCTAGAATATGACTGTAAAAATAAAAATGGTTCCAAATTTTTTACAGTAAAGCTAGTAGCTTATATAATTTTCCCCCTGAATGTTCTAAAAGCCCTTTTAATGTAGTTTTAAGGTTGAGTCAAGTTGATCATCAGAAAACATTTCTGTGGCCTGGTTTCAGCTACAGAATGTAATAAATTTCTTTGATTTGTCTCCCCAGGTAATAAACAAAAGAACTCTTACTATTGTGTCTATTCAAACAAGCCCATTGTAAATAGAGGATACAGTCAATATAAGACAGATGTGTCCTTAGATGGCAAAAGATTTAATATGAAAGATAAACCTAATTGCAGTTATTTTAGATGAAATTGGATTGTTCTGGAAAAAGATTTTAAATTTATCTGTTTATGTCTAGTTTGACATGAAATTAGCCATTGGTTGTTCTTATAGAGGATACATAAAAATGTGATGTCCAAATACACCTGATCCCAAATGCAAGGTCTCTAAGGGAAATGAAACAGCCAAGCTTAGATTTGGTCTCTCCAGCAATCTTCTATAAAACTGAATAATTTATTGTGCTCAGTCTTCATGTGATAGATTCAATGAGAATTTTACCCACATTTTTGAGGGATTCTTCCACCTCAATTTCCACCTCCCATACCCCACTTGACACTCAAAGCTAAACCAAACACCCAAGGCAAGGATGGTCAGGACATATTCTGTGAAGAAGCAGAATTGCAAAGTGACAGCTAAGATCCTTCCAGAAATCAAGCAGAATCTGTTAACCACTTAAGGAGGTAAAATTGTCTTCCCACTTGAGTGCTGGCACTTGAATTCTGATGCTGGTTTAAGTCAGATAGTTTCTCTCATTTTTCTGAAAGATTATCACTTGGAATAATTTCTGAGACAAATCAATTCAATTTTGAATGGCAGCTACTTAAAGCCTCTTGCTGTCCTGCAAGGTTGGCTCAGAGCAAAATTTGACTAAGATGGTCATGGGTACCTGTTTGAGGCAGTTCTTCATGGGGCTGCTGTTAATAATGTGTAAGTGTGTTCAAAAATAAAAAAGTTACCCAACCACACAAATTTGCAATATGTCAGACTTTGCAGGTGCATTTGAAGATGAAGGAGTTGGAACTTTAGTGAAGATTTTTTGTCCTTGGTGCTGACGTGCTGTAGTAATGCCAAGTACATGCTGTGATCTTCATGGAACAGCTGCAATTTCAACAGCTGTAGTGATGTTCTGATTTATGTCACTTGGTGATGCTTTGTTTTAACTTAGGCTAGAGAAAACAACAAGGCAAGAAAATCTAGGGAAGAATTAATAAGTGGTAGGTAATTTTTAAC
Source organism: Pseudopipra pipra (assembly GCF_036250125.1). NCBI lineage: Eukaryota > Metazoa > Chordata > Aves > Passeriformes > Pipridae > Pseudopipra > Pseudopipra pipra. Next base: position 15,705,427 of record NC_087556.1, read on the forward strand.
TACTACTGCTGATGTTCTGAATTTACTGGACTTCGAATATCTGAGCTGTAACTAGCAGAAACACTTTGCTTCATTTCTAATAAACATGAAACTGCCTGAGGATGTGTAAATGTCTTCATCTGGTTTTCTGGAATTATACTGTCACCAAACAGGCATCAGATCCTACAATGCATCAGTCAGTGACTGGCAAAGCCTGGTGTTTGCCTGTGATTTTCGACTTCTTTCGTGATTGCCTCCTTATGATAATACTGTGCTTTGGAAGATTTTATCACACCCAGAGGCCTCTAGCTCAAACCATACTGAGGTAATTCATGCCTAGGATGCCAAGTCATAGCATTACATACAAACCACTTCCCAGTTACTTGGTAGAAAAATAACATTTCCACTATCCAGTGGGGGATAATAATTTTACTCTCTTGCCAGTTGCACATGTTATTCATTGCAATTATTTTGCCCAGTGGGACATGGAAGAAATTAATTTGATTCTAGTCCTTTCTGGAATACTATTTTGTTAAAAGTCACGGAAAGGGTTGCTCAAAACTCTTTATAGTTATTTGTCTACCATTAAGAGGTTTGCCTTTAATTCTTAATTCAAAAATCCAGACCATTTTTTCTCATAGTACCCATTTCTTAAAGCCACTTTTTAAAAAGATGGGTAAATTGTGTAACACTATTTCTAAACTTCCCTGTAATGTCTGTACTTTCATGTAGTCATCTCAGTCACTGAGCATGTTCATTGATTTCATAATAAAACAGGGAACCTGAGATTAGATGATTTCCCAAAATATCTTCCAATTTCTTTGGGAGAGACCAAAACAACTATTTTATCTCTGTTTGAATTGTTCTGAAAAATTCAGCTGGCTGAGGTTTAACAATATCTAATGCCATTTACTGTTGTGCTTCACTACTCATACCAGCAGCGTAATTTCATAATATTTCACTTCACTTTCCCGTCCTGCAATCAAGTTTATTACTTTTCACTCCACCTTCTGAAGACACAGGGACAGTTTGTTCCCTTATCTGCTGCAGCCTTTTCCCCTTTGAAGAAAATGTCCCTTGTAGATTTTGCTTCTCTGGATAAAATAAACCAAATATTTTCAATCTTTTCTCCTTGTCTGTTTTGAATCATTGATTATTATTGTTGCATTCTCAAGAAGAATGACACTCAAAACAAGACACAGCTGAGTGTCTTCCTAGTTTTACAAACTGTGATCTGGTGTATGTGTCAGTATATTTACATTTTTTAATTCAATACTGCTGACTTAAATCCAGCCTGTTGTCTGCTATGCCTTCTGGATCTGTTTTAAGACTAGTCACCATTCACCTACTTCTGTGTGTTTGGTTATTCCTGTTTGTCTTTGTTATCTTGTTCATCTTCTATAACTCTGGATTGCTAAATTCCCTCTGAATTCCGTTTGGATGCTGGGATACTCACAGTCCTTTCCAGCTTCAAAGATATCAGTGTATCCTACCAGACAGATGCAGCCCAAATCTGAATGAGTCAACTTGCTGGCTGCAGCTCTAGAACAGGACACAGGAATTGAGCATTCTGCTCATGTGTGCACGTGTTCTCATGCTTGACTTGTGTGTCTACATCCCATTTCACTGCTCATGAAGTACATAGTACTTGTTCCTTCAACTTCATGCATTTCCACTACTTAAAGTTCCACTTCCCTCGCTTGCCAAAAGATTGAACAACACAACCCAGATTCTGCTCAGATTGCTCCTTTGTATACTGCATGAGATGTGATGGATTTGGAAAGGTTATGCCAGATGAAGTTTGAACCCAGATTTGTTCTTTAATAAATATGGTTTTTTCCAAGTATGTCACTTTTTTTTACTTCAGCTTGAGATGGATGTATCTGAAACTTGAAATGACAAGACTGATGAATGCAGAAAGGTTTGATTCTCTTTTCATAGATAAATTCTGTACTCATTTGCCCTAAAGCAAGAGCTGTGGTTGTGTCAGAAGTGAGCCAAAGGCTTGGTGATCAAATAGTCATCCTGGTTTTTTTTAGTTTGGGTTTCAATAGGCACAAATAAAATCTTCTCATGCATACAATTCCACATGGAAGTGGTGTAGCATATGCAATAAATAGGTGACTATGTATCATGTTTCCTCATACCTTAGTTTATTTAACACAGATTTTATTTTGAAGTGCTTTGAGTCACATTTTAGTTTCACTTCCATGAAGAAAGCTTCAGCTATATAAGGTCAAGTGGTCTGTCCATTCAGGATGCATCACTTCCTTCTAAGAGCTGACAGATTAAATGAGCTTCCTATGCTTTGGACACATCAGATACTGCTTTATCCTCATTGCTTAATATCTTTCTTTTGTGGAAGTATTGAAGATAAGTAGGAACAGCAGTTTTAGTTATGCTTTTAAGGCTTTCGAGAGCATGATCCCTCCATTTGGCTGATGCCAACCTCTCAACTGTTTCTAAATACTTCTATTCTACTCCTTTCTGTTGCCTGCCACATACCTGAAATCAAGGAATTATATACTTAAGCAAGAGTAGCTTTATGATGTCAAAATTTGTATGGCATGTATGTTAGTAACCACCAGATATCTAATATCTTCCAAAAACATCCTCTCTGTGGTATTCGTCTTGTGATGTTTGCCAAACTCCATGCACAGTTCTCTAGGCTGTTACTCTTCGCCTTCACCAGCACCTCAACCTGGATCTACATCTGCTCACCCTCTGTAAGAGGGAATGAAAATGTTTCCTGTGGATTCTGTTGCAGGAAGAGGAAGTTTTGCAAAACTGTGCTCTCATCTTCTGCCCTTCATTTTCCCAGGGTCTGATAATTAGCCAACCAGATGATATTGTAACTCTGGGGCCAAAGTCATGCAGGGAACATTGAAGGAGAGTATATAAAGTTATATATAGCAGCCAGGGCAGAGATGTATGTATACTGTGTGTTTAAAGACTTAATTTTTGTTGGGGCAGTTTATCCAACATAAATTAAAGAACAAATAATATTGCACACCCAAACAGCATCAAAATGTCCTCTGCTTTCAAGATTCTGTCTTTATTCATACTTTCTCCAGAGCTTCCTAGAATTAAAATTAAAGAGGCATAAATACAAGTTTTATTACTCCTTTTTCATTCTTACTTATAGTCATAATGATGGGAATAAGTTGCAAGTGAAATTGTATTGACTTTATACATAGAAAAAGCCCAGAGAAGTCAATGGCAAATATGCTGCTCATTGAAATGAAAATCACATGCAATTACCCTGAGGATATCTATATTCTCCACTTGTTGGAGATTTGTTGATTATAGTACTTTGATAACTGTTTAAATGGAATACTGAGGGGAGAAAGTTGTAGCATGCCAAAAGACATGCTTAAAACATAGTATATTTTGTCTAAAACTTTATCATTGCTCACTTTGTGCCTGAACCATTCTCTGCCAACTCTGGTCAGGCTGTCCTGTTATTTGCTGTCTAGAGAAGCAGTGAAGAGGTGCCTTCTTTCTCTTCTTGCAGTCTCTCACAGGACATCTCCAACTCATTGTCTAGAAACAATGCAATTTTAACTAACTCCCTGCACAGACTTTAATCAGCAGTGCACAAGCAGCACACCTGTGCCAACTAACTCTACAACACAGAGTGGTTACCTCTGCTACCACACTTCTGTTGGCAGAACACAACCAGCAGTTGTATTGCCCAACCATTCGCAATCCCGCTGGCAGTAAGCATTTCGGGTTTCAGTGGTGCTCGGTGTCCCTGCACAAGACTGGAGTGGCAGGGCCTTAGTCACAGTACATCACATGGCTGTCAACTCATACCCAGGCATTTAGTGGGAAAACAGAAGCACCATCACCCCTGCCTTATAGAAAGGGTATGGACTCAACAACAACAGAGCTGGAAATAGGGCAGATGGGACCTGCTCCAGTCTTGAGTCTCAAGGACAAGACTTCATTAGGATTCTTATTCCTATCATTCCCTCACCAGTGTGCAAGATTCATGTACCCAGGCTGCAAAAAACTACAAGATGTAGCATGCTTCTTACTAATACCCCTGTGCTTTTTGGAAAGGTAATTTAGCTAATGCGTATGAAATAGTTTAATAATCAATAAGCTCAAACACTTATGTTTTACCAAGGAACTTTAGTAATAAAGTAATAATGGCAGTTCTGAGTCATAACCTTCTCCTTTCAACAGAGGAAGAACAGACACATAAGAACAAGGTTTTTTTAATAAAATTTTACAATCCATAATACAAACAATAAGTTAAACACAGTAAAAATAATTAAATAAAGTGTGAGGTTCCAGCCCTCATACAAATAATGCAAATCTATAAAACAATTCAGATCTATAAAACAAAGACAAGTTTAAAAATAAAACCAAGAATAAGCTGGGGGAGAGGGACTAATTTCCATATAATATCAGTTAAATCAATGGAAATAAATTTCTCACTTTTGACACCTGCAGCATTCAATGAGTCCTAAGTCCTTAAACCTTTTCCTCATTACATATTACATGTAGAGGTTACATAGCCACATGTTCCAAGGGACCCAGACACCTACAGGTGTGACCTAGAAGTTCAGCAACTTTCCAATACACCTTCTTACAGCACAGTTCTTAAGTGGAATACATTAAGACTTTGTAATACTGACACAGCTACTACATTTTTTTTCTCCACTTTTTAATGCAAAGTCTGATCACTCAATACTGGTCTTAACTGGTTAGGAATGTAGCACTTGAGTCTTAGTATTATTCAGTTCAACAAGGAGAGATTTTAGTCTCAGGTCATGTATAAAATGAATACTGAAGTTAAAACTGTACCAATATTTCCAGACCAAATGCTGGCTCATAAATGAAGTGGACAGATAACTTGTTATGCATAGTATCGTGCATGGGAATACTCATTTAAATGTTAAATATTTTAGCTTCCCACTGAGTGGTTTTCAGGTAATTCAGAGTAGTAAGATAATATATCAACCATCTCTCTGCCTCATGCCTCAGGAACACTGATGTGAGTGGCAGACCACACAAGCATTTAAAATGAAAGCCTCTTATGACATTCATGTCTTTACTGTCCTGGTGTCAGTACAGGCTGAGTCTTGTTCATTTCACTCCAGCTGTAGAAAAAAGGTCACTTTGGTTCAGGAAGAAAATTACTTTTGGCAAGCACCCCATTCATCTTGGAGTCAATCCAGTTAAGGTATCGAGTTACTCTGGTGTAAACACCAGGCTTGTTTTCCTTTGCACAGCCATCTCCCCAGCTGACAATCCCATAAACCATCATCCTGCCATTGTGTTCACAGACCATGGGGCCACCGGAATCTCCCTGACAACAGAAAGAGAACATATTAGGCTATTTTCTGCAGATGGAGCCTTTATAACAGAGAGAATGTGGTTATTGCTTTTCTAGAGTTAAATACGGTAGTAAATACCCTCAGGCTAAAACTTTGATCTTTGAGAACATTAATTAGATGGGACAGAAGGTTTGGCATCTGTTGTGACTTGAACAGTCTCCATAGGTAAGGAGTTCTCTTGTTCCCCATACCAGGATACAGAGTTACCTTGCAAACAACCCTTCATCCTAAGTTTATAATCACAGATATCAGGCTAATGATCTAAGGCCAGAACCAGCAGGCCCAACTCTTCACAGAATCAATTGTCTTCCCACCAATAAGGTACTTTGGAGGCACACTCGAGGACACTTGTTCTTTTTAGTGACTCCTCTGGCCACTCTGCCCTGTGAGGGTGCAGAGAAGTAAATCTAGTTTTGAGGAACCTGGAGGATATCATTGTCTCCCTGTAATTTACCTCTTATCTCTTGCAAAGCTATATTTAAAGTGCAAGCTGAGATTAGAACAGTTGCTGTATTCCTCTGATGCCTATCTATCAGCCTTTACTTGAATACACTGTAAATAAGGTAAATAAGGTCTTGGGGAAAAAAATTACTAAAATACTGTACTTCTTGCACTTCCAAAGGAAGGTGTGGAGGGAGGCAACACCTAACTCTAGGTTACAACCTTATTCCATATATTTGGCCACACTATAGATCAACACAAACTGGATATACTGAATTCCTGCTATATGAGGAGAGACTCTTGTGACTAGTAAAATTACAAGACATCACCAGCTGAACCATATAGTGTACATGCATTTAGAATTCTTTAGAAGATAAACCAGTTTTACCTTGCATGCATCAGTCTGCCATGTGGGATCTCCAGCACAGACCATGTTGTCAGTAACTCTGATATTGTCATAGTATTCAGATTTGCATTTTCTCTGTGATATTAAGTTCACAGTGGCTGACATCAGTCTTTGAGCATAGAAGATGTCATCTGCAAACAAAAGAATATTTCACTATTTTCACCATCCAAGACAAAAAAACCTCCAAAAAACCCACAAAAAAAGGAAAACCCCCACATAACACACTTTTAGCACTTGAAATTAGCATAAGCATTCCAGTTCTGCATTGAGGTTCTTATTTCCAGCTTATGCAGTATTAGTATGCTTTTACTGTTAAGATATTAAGTTTCAGAGAGAAGAACTAGTATTCCAAAGGCAAAATATAAATTTTCCTTTTTAGAGAGAAAGTTTGATGGTTTTTGAAGGATATTCTGCACAAATGCGATCCTTTGCTAATACTCTCACACAGCTGTAATTTTTTTTCTATCACTCACCACATCAGGAATGAAAAAAATTGTGGCTTACTCTGTATGGTTGATAAGTGTGAGAAGCATCAGATAAGAAAATGCCATGGACAACTAGAGAAGATGCCAGCAAAAATCATCTTTGAGAGATGCACATGGAGTACATAGAATAGAAACTTTTTTTAATACTTCACAGATCATGGTGTGAAAAACATCAAGTTCCCACACTGTGGAAGTAAAACTTTGGAAAGGAAAATCATTCACTTACAAAAATCTTGTTTTCCATAGCCAGCTATTTCACAAGGGGTATTGTCTTGTAAGTAAAGGTTCCTCTCTGGCAGGCAGACCGTTCTGACATATTTGGATTCTACTGCACACTGTCCAGAAGTTGTCCTTATCCTTATCAAAGCTATGAAACAAGTCAGAGAAGATACAGTTAGATCTGTAAAGCAAGTTTTTCCCCTCAAGTTCTCCAACAATAAGAGTATTTGGAATAGTTGCAATTATATTTAAATTTTGGTTACATATAGTTCCCCTCTTTACTTTTGGAATGACAGTGATTATTTGCTAACAAAATTAATTTCCTAGCACTAAAATTGGCAAGTGTTCCAACTTGAACTTCCTTCCTGGAAGGATAGGGGCTGACAGCTCAGAGAGGAGAGACTTCTGCAAGTGTATCTTTAAATGTTTTAAAACCTCAACTTCCTGACTGCTGCTTTAGCAGGAGGAACCTGGAAGGGGTGGTAGAGTTCTAAGCATCAAGTGCAAGAGTGGCAACTCTGTTCTGTGCAAATTGCAAAAACCCATCTCTGACTTTGTTGCTCTAGGAATAGGCTTGTGAAATCCAGAGACTTATAAAAGTCAGGATTAATTCAGGATAACCTTCAGCTCATGTGGTGCCTGATATGGCATTCCCATACTACATGATGGAATCTACCATGCATGCATTTTTTTGTCATTTGCTATGCATAGTAGGATCTCTGTAGACACAGAATAAGATGATAGCAATTGAATGCTGCCGACAGTGCTTATGGAAAAGTCATGTCTTGCACAGGTCCAGGGATAAGATAGGCTTATAGTTGACTATCTGCCAGGTAATACATCTGATATGTGCCACAAACCAAATTTATGCAAGTGGAAAAACCTGTGCTCAGCACAGGCCTAGTTTTCAGGCTATTCCTGCTCCCTTCATCTAGAAACGCCTAGTTCCTGTTCCCTTTCATCTCATCTCTGGTTCTACTTCTTTTAGAAGATGTATGCCACAATTACATAGCCTTCACCTATGCTCCAAGTTTTAAAGGCTCATAATTAATATGACACTTACCGATATCATTCTCATTGCCACCTGTGTCATCTGTAAAATCAGGATGAGAGATGATGTCATCAACCATGAATACTTGTTCCTTATCATCAGTAACATTCAGTATGGACTTTCCAAGGTAGACTTTATAGACAGATTTGTTTAGCTGTCTTCTTGACCTGAGAGAGTAAAGAGATTGCTGAAGAGTACTGATTTCTGAAAGTGAGGTCAACAGTTCAGATCCATTCCCACTTCTGTTTCGTGTTTATTTTGATGTTAAGAAAAAACAAAATTTAGTCAGCTTTGAAAGTTTATCCAGTATTCTAAAGGAAAGCATTCTGATTTTCCATTTGAAGAGATTGATTTAGGTGTTCAGACATTTTGAAATGCACACCTATCTAGTTGCTACTAGGGCAAGCTGTTAGCATTAAGAATCCTCTGAAGGATGCCAAAAGGATCAGCTTTCCACAGGAAAACCAACAAAAAATACCCATAGATGTATTGTTCATACAGCTCATAACCATCAGTACAATTACTGAGTTTTGGGAACAGCTAAGATAAAAATGAAAGCCTGGCTCCAGTACAGGTTAAGTTGTTTAAATGGCATCACCCACCAAACAGTTCACATCTTGGTAGCTCATTCTGCTGGATGTGGGCTCCCAGAGGCTTAATATTTCTGCCTGCTCTTCTTGTTTTGTTCGATCAACAGAACATTCTTACTGGGGTACATTTTGAAGGGTTGCTCAGTGAGCAGCACACGAAGAAATCGGTTCCAAATAGAAGCACAGGGGACTGTAAACTTACGGATTGTGAAAGCAGTGCGCTGCCGTCAGCACCCAGCAGGGGTCGATGAGGCTGCCGCCGCACAGGAAGTGGTCCGTGCCCCTTATGTTTTGGAAGATACCAGCTATCCAAGGCTGAGACTCAACCTCTGCCTGCCTTCCACCAACAATCTTGAAGTTCTTGCTCATGCTTCTTTGACCACATGAAGGCCCTGTGAGAGGACAAATTTTGTTCAGGTGTTCTTACAACTAAACATCAACCTTGTGCTATTAAAAATAAAAAAAAAATAAAAAACCACAGGTGTCTTGAAACTGATGTTACTTACCACATTTCTTTATGTTACAGGATATTTCTTTAATGGCACGTCCCTTTTTGGTGTAACACCAGGGCTGGTTCCTCCCATTTGGGTTTCTAAAAGACAAAGAAAGTGTTCTTTTCATAAAAACAGTTTTAAAAAATGATAGTATCTTAATATGAAGTGTCCTGAAAAAAGCCAAATGTTTTGTCGCAAGATACGCCAGAGAAAATAATTTGCAACTTACTATTACTCTTATGTACTGTAAATTTTGCAGTACAATCAGCTTCAGTGAAGAACTCTACAGACACTTCAGAGTCACATTCCAAATATTTTTAGTCAAAAATCATCACTGTAATATTGTTATTTTTTTAAAAACATGTTCCTCACTGAGCACCTCTAGGGCTGTGACAATAGAAGTCATCCCAGTGAGAGTGATGCTTTTCATACCTGCAGTAGCTGTGTTTGCCCAGTCCAAGCTGCAGAGCATTCTCCAAGTAAGCATTGTAAAGACCCCTCCTGAATAGTGAGGGCGAGTTCCATGGCAGACATTCGTCTTCTGTTGCCATCCCTCTGTAGTCCTCCCCATTTTGAGTATAGCATATGCTATCAGTGTCTGAGAAAAGAAATATTTTATTAGCAGCATGTTCTTGTTTATAACTGTTCTGTGACAGACATGGATAAAGCTTTTTAATGAGGAAGAAGTTCTTGCAATACAATCAAAAACAGATGATGCAAAATCTAGACTGAGTATATATTTTTTTTATTACATTTGTCCTGTGTGAATTTGAGCATCAAGTATCTCACATTTTAAAGCATAGATATTAATTCTTTAATAGTTTCAGTGAATTTCATAATACAATTGATTCTGCTTCTGAAGACTCACAAACAAGTTCACTTTTTTCACTACAAACTAAAAAGAAAGGTTGAGGTAAGCAACCTTATTGAAGAGGCAGACAAAAAAAGGAGATCCTGACTAAATGTTGCACCAACATTTAGTTGTCTCTCCTCACTTATTCTGTTAGCGTAAAGTGCTAAACGCTATCAAGCCCCATTTATGGGTAATACTTTCACTTGGCATTTCATTTTAATTATTTGACTATCTTTTTAGACCTTTTCAATCAATTTAGCTGGTATTAAGGGAGATAAATACTCTACCTAGTTCACAGTGAATCCCAGTGTATCCTTCTGGGCATATGCAACGACTAATTCCACTGAAGAGGTAATAGGTAATGCAAGTGCCTCCATTCAAACAAGAGCATTCTGTAAGTAAAAAACATTGCTAATTATAGACAAAACATTTGAATAAAGAGGTGAAATGTAATTGCAAACTAGTTTTAGGTGTTTAAGTGTCATTAAGAGCCCTCCTTCTGGTATGAAGATATAATTGCAAGATAATAAGATTTTAGGTTCCAGTAGAACAAGCAGATACTTACCCTTGTGATCTGATCTGCGTTTGTATAGCATGTTGTAGTACTTCCAGCTATAACCCTAAGGGAAAAGAAAGAAAGGCTTTTAAGGAAGCAGTTTATTTTATGTGGTGTGATTACCTTTTATGGGCCCAAGCTCTGTTCCCTACTGCATAGCTTCAACAGTTTAGGTTTTTTGCATGTAGTTACCAGCTGAACCTGCTCTGTGGAATCTGGATATGAATGAAGAGTGGAACTGTACTTGAGCAAAGCAGAATAGGGAAGGAAAAAAAAAACCCCACATCATGCAAACAAACCCTCAGAAAAGCCTCTCCAAGTTGGTCCACTGCATCAGGGAAACATTGCAATTATTTATGCTGGAAGAACCCAAGCAGCATTTAAAGGTCAGTGTCCCTAAAACAGGGAAGGAAGCTTCTCCCCCTCCACCAAGCACTGCAGCAAAGATACAACATTCACCAGCTGCCTCTGTCATCTTAGTGACCTTGGTGCTTCACATTTGGGCCATAGAATAAAAGACAGTAGATTTATACAACAGTAGATTCTTGCTCTGTCCTTCAAGGCTCTGCCTCTGCTTTGCAGTCTGGATATTTCTCTCTCCATGAAATTAAATAAGATTAGGCTTTTACTGTATTTCTTCCAGAGGTCAAATGGGCTTGCTTGAGCTAAAACAAGTAATGATAACAATATAGTTCCATAATGTTGGTGAACAGCTTTGCTGATAGGCACCAACTGTCATACAAGTTGATAGTCAAAAATACTCAAATTAGTATCTATTATTCCTTTTTTAGCATCACACTTTCAAGTAGGGGAGGGGAAAATTTAGCTAAGGCCCAATAGTCAGTCTGACTGACTGACTGATATATGTGCATGCAAAGGCAGTAAAATAGAATTCAAGGCAAAAGCCTGTTACAGTGTCCAAAGCAGAAAGTGTAGTCAAACCCAGAAGTGGTTCCAAGCAAACCAACCCACCATTTATTTCAAAACTTACAGAATCTGGTCCCGTGACAAGGGCTACTATGAGAAAGATGAGTAACTTCATGTTGTCAACTTCTCACTTCGTGCCTCTTCTATCTGTATTATTTGATTCTGAAAATAAAAGAGGAACTTCATGTCATGCTATAGTTTGCAATGTCAGCTTTCTTGCTTCTGTTGTCCTCAGTTGGTTTCATAATAAGTCACAACACAATGAAGACTTAAGCATTAATTTGCTGTGGAATATCTGCTTACTATTTCCACATATTAAATTAGAGATTATTGTTTGAAGCTTTTTTCTTGTACACTCAGCAATACAACTGATTAATGAAGCAGGAAAAGGGAAATTGGAAAAATCCATACTCAGTTTTTGCAGTGTGGACTAAAAGTTGGAAGTTGGCAGATTTATTTAGCTGCTGTCCAGCTGTTTCTATGTATTTAATTGATCATTACTACCTTACAATAAAAGCACTGAACATCTAACTTCAGGGAATGAATGGGAAAGCTTCTTTTTTCAGTACCTCTGTAGTTCCCCACTGCATCTTGTTGATATGTGAGTCCGGCCACCTCACTGACGGCCTCTCACCACTGCAAACTCTTGAGAGTCTGCTTGTGATGTTACCTCACTTATTTACAATATTAGAGGCTTACAACACGTTCTGTCTTGATTTCTTACACGCAGCTGGCTCTTGTAGCCAAGCATTATAGCAATCTTACCAAGAGGGACTGGTAGATAATTACCTTGTGACAACAATGGGGAGTACAGTAAAACAGCAATATATCTTTTTCTCTTTTTTGAATTGCAACGCAAGTCATGGGATGATTTTTTAAAAAGCATCCTCAGTTCTAGAAAACTGTAAAACTTGAAAAGATTCCATGGGAATCTTAGTTATATTTACATTGGCAAGCACTGCAGTAGAAGAGGATGTACAGAACTAAGTTGGTGCTGAAGACTTGCTCCACACTGTACCTGCTTCAGAGGTTTCTATATTGGACTAATTCTATTTGGTCCTGCAGACTGAGTGCCTTCTAATACATTGATTGTACCTTCCAGTTTGGTTTTTCTGGGGAGAAATGGAGTGGAAGTACTCTAAAGTTCATTAGGGCACACGCTAAAGTTCACACACTCTGTGGTGTGAACCAAAACATGGGGAATAGAGCTCACTGGATTCATTTGGAAAATAGACATGAAAATCAAAGTGCTAATGTAGACACACCCTTTGCTTGTAAGCAGGTTTCATAATGCAAGAAGCTAAATCATGCCTCAGGTACTTGGCTGTGCATGCTTTTCAGATTCAGATGTGATTTCAGCAGATATATTTTCCCTTAAACATACTTAAGAGAATTATTTCTAGCATTTTTGGCAGCAAGTAACTTATCATTTGTTACCATAATCAGTTTCTCAGGCCCAACTTTCACATCACGAATAGCAATACTGCTGATTCCTCGTCAAAATTCTGACATACTGCAGCACCTAGAACTGACCTTCCCCGCTGCTGCAATACGGCATGACACCAGATTGTTATTCTTTTTTTTAATTTAATTTAGTCGAACATAACGAAGCTGCTCTTTTAGACCCGGCACTTGTGCCCTTAGATGACAACCGGGTTTTAAAAGCGCGGCACTTACCGGCGGCGGAGCCCGGGGATCGGCGGTGCCGATGGATGCCCACGGCGGAGCTGCAGGAGCGGCTGGCGGAGCGCAGCGGAGCGGGCTCTATAAAGGGCCGGGCCGGGACCGCCCCCGCTGCGGCCGCTCCGGGGCGGGTCCGCACCGCCCCATCTCCCGGCAGTGAGCCCATGCCGCGGCCCTCACCTCTGTAGACAAAGCTGCTGGAGTGACTCAAGGGGGAAATTTTTGATAGTGCTTTTTAGTTTCGGGGGAAGGGGGTACGGTCAGGGAGGGCAGCATTGTTCAGAGCAAGATTTCTGGAAGGAGCTCCTCGGCTTCCCCGCGGCAGCCAGCAATGCCTTAGAGGCATTTATAAAACCAAAAGAGAAATGTGAGAGCTATGAGAAACACGAGAAACATGCCCGGGGACATGACATATAATGATAACGTTTATGTATATACATTAGTGATAAACATAGGATGTCAATAAGGGTGCCTAGAGATACAAGCAAATGTGATGTATTTTATTCATATGGTGCTACCCATAATGAGAGAAGCACAAGTGATTTATTAATTAATAGAGGGTTACATTCTTTCAGATGTGGGTTAAACACAGCCCGCTGGGAGGGAGTATTGGGCCAGAATGCGTGCTTGAAGCACTGGGTGTGTTTTCAGAGAGCTGTCTCCAGCAGAAACGCAGAACAATGGGGCGAACAGGGAGCATTCGTCATGCCAGCTGCAATCCATTAGGACACGGGGCTCACAGCAGGTGCTAAACTACTGTTCTCCAAAGTTACTTACAGCTCTCGCCCGTTGCAATCTGCTGCTCGTGAGAAACTGGTCACGGTTTTCTTATAATTTCTGTCTTCCAAAGAAGTATTCAAAGCATGTTCATTTCATAAGATGAGGATGGAGATGCAAATTAGCAGATGTCTATCTAAGAAGGGATAATCTTTCCTGGCCCAGTCAAATGTGATTTTTTTCACATTATACTGCGATGTTATAGCAATGCAGTGAATAACAGCAAACCAGTACATAATATTTGTGGGTATATTCATAGAGTTTACCTTCAGGTAGTTCAGGTGACTAAGATGAAGTAGGTCTCCATAGGCTTTGTAGCTGATGAAGTGCAGTTTCTTCAGAGGTCAGGTCAGAGCAGGAGTTGACCTGAACTTCCCTCAAGAAAAACATTTTCGTAACTGGACAATTCAGGGCTTAGGGAGACCACCCTTCTATGTTCCACATGTAATGACTGCTATGAGGATGGCTCAGCTTTCTTCTTCCCTCCCCACCTTCTATTTGTGTCAAGTCTGGGGTATAACCGTGCCTTTATCTGGGTACTGTCTGCTTACATTCTCTATTCCTTTCTGTTCAGATCTTCAGGCTCACATCAGAACAGAGCTCATGTTTGCTGAAAGCACGCTGGGTTCACTTCACTGAATGGCAGGAACTGAGTTAGGAGAAACAGTTGAAGCTTGAAGTCCAAAAGTGAACATAGGTAAGGAATAAACCTTTCTGAATTTCAGGAGAGTAATTCTTCTCTCATTCTGTGGTGGCTTAATATATCAACATCACAAGCAATTAAATCGTCTAAGAAACAGGGCAGAAAATATGAAGGTAGAATCCCCATGGCACTCTCTTCACTTCAGAGGAGTGGTTATCAAGTAAACTTATCCTGGGGAATCAATTCCAGAGAGGAAGGAATAATCCAGATTTTAAAAATGGTCTGTAATCTTTACTCAATTAATTTTAGTACACCAACCTTACACATAATAAATGAAGAAATGGGTCATGGTTTGATTCAGCAGCAAAAGCAGGGAAGGGACAAGATGCAGGAAGAAGAGGGCTCCCCAGGCCTGGACAGCACCTCTCCTTTCTCCTCCTTACTCCCAAGGAAGAGGTGCTAGGCCTTGATGCCTTTCTCAAACTCTCCTTCTGGAAGAAAAGTCAACTCTAGAGCAACCAGCTTTCCTCTTTCACATTTGTTGTTCCCTGGGAAGTGCTGTAGAATTGTGAGCAGTTATCTTCTCACTAAACCTTTGACCAAGCTGTGTAGGTGTCTCCTGTTCCTAATTTCCCCCCTAAAACCTGAAGGTTCAGACTTGTTTCCCAGGACCAACAGCCAAAACCTTTTGCCATTTTCACTCTGACACGAGGTACAGCAAGGTTCAAAACTCCCTTTTTCTACCATTTGTCATGTACTTAAGTTTTACTGAAATACTGTATTACTTAAATATATCTAGAAGGCCACCAGGAGAAGTGACTTGGGCTGTGGTGTCACTTTGTTTCAATCAGACTGGTGACAGTTACTGATCAGAAATTCTCTCATGTTTGCAGTGCCAGTTTAGTGCCATCGAATTCCTTTGGTCTGAATATTTGCACCTGGATAGGTGAATGAATTATAGTTGAATGACTGAACTGAAACTGTGGTTTAGTAGAGAGATCTCCAAGCTGGCAGCAAATGAGTTTGTTTTGGGTATTCCAAGTAATCTCACAGCAAACAAGACTGCATGATCTCTATGAGCATTAAGTGACTTAAGGAAGCAGAAATGCATTAGATGACTTCCAGTTCCTGAGTTCACTGAGCTGGCTGATGGCTAGCACAAGATCTAAAGTGAGGTTTTGGCTGAAAGAAACCCTTGGACTCTTGTTACGTGCCCTGTCTTAAGGCAGAGACTTTGGAAAATCTGTAGCTGGCATTTTTGCTGTGACCTCCATCTGACCTCAAAGCTGGACCTGCCTGCACAGATCCAAGGAGTGGGAGGGATGAAACAGGGCTGGTTCTGCTACCAACGGACTTTTGGTAGCTTCAGGGTCAGCATTTGTTCACTACTGCATGTCTCAAGGGTTTAGAAGAGCCCTGTTACAAGCCATGTTATCTCTCCAGAATAGGATTGTGACAGGACAGAGGAAAATCTGGCCTTATAACGCAAAATCAAAGTGTTTTTTGAAGAAGAGTGAATAAAATGAGATGTCTAGTGCAAGACTCTCAGTGGAACTTATTTGCCCAGTAGATACTGATTAATGACTAGCCATGGGTCTCAGGAGAGAAACTCTTGTACAGACTCATGAACAAGTTTTGTATTTGGAGAGCCACTTTGTGCTTTCCAGTGTTTATTTCCTTTTCCTTATATGTGTCTGTGGTTTCATCACCTTGGTCTCTTACCAGAATTTGGCAGAGGTGTAGGCAGGAAGGAAGGAAAAAGACTTGTGAAGAAAAGAGGTGGTCCAGGAAGTGGTACAGGTGACCTTGTAGAAGACACTTTACCTGCTCAGTAGGAGTACAGCATCTAAACGAGAAAACATTACTCACAAAATCTCAAGTGTATTATGTAGTCAGGGCTGTTGACAATAGGTTTTATGTATTTCTCTTTTCTGCACCTGGATTATAGCACAGAGTAAAGAAAATGTATACATCTATAATGAGCTGCTCACGTGATTCCAGCCTGTGAAC
This sequence comes from Pseudopipra pipra, assembly GCF_036250125.1. Lineage (NCBI taxonomy): Eukaryota > Metazoa > Chordata > Aves > Passeriformes > Pipridae > Pseudopipra > Pseudopipra pipra. The sequence continues at coordinate 15,721,889 of NC_087556.1, forward strand.
CCCCTGCAGTCATATAGCACTTCTCCAAAACAGAGGTCAGATGCAGTGGGTCCAACCCTGCAGAGCAAGTAGGATCAGGTCCACAGTCAGGCAGTTCTTGCGTTACTGTGATTCTTTGTTTCAGTTTTCAGTTCCCAATAAAAATCATGCTGATTCTTTTAATTTATAGCTGAAGTAACTTGAATGTTTCAGACTAATCAGCCAGCCTGACCTAGCAAATCTAAAAAAGAAAACATTCCGTTCCAGCTAGATGATGACACTGACCCTCTTAAAGAAATACAGGGGTTTTATCATATGGTGGTGCGCTGAAAGAGATTGTGAGGTTTGCATTGTTCTGCAGAAGTTGCTAGGGTGGAGGTATTGTTAGTTACAATGTTCATTTTCACAGCTGATGATAAAATATTAAAACTAAAGAGAAATACCATCCACCACACATTGACTCTGGTGGTCCATCAGTAAACCCCAAAAGACTAGAACTCACAGAGAGTTAAATAACACTATAAATATTAGTAACAAGAACTGCTAGAGAAGGGCTGTTCTATAAGGAAAAGTATCCCTTACTGCGGTACCCTGATATTCCATATTGATTTTCTCAGTCACAGACATTCATTAGCCTAATAGGAATTTCCACATGCTTAAAATTGCAACCATTCTTGGAAATCTACCCTAAATCTGAGATCCTGGCTCTGTGAGCAGGCACTTGTGCAAGGTCCTACTACAATTAATGGGTTACAGTGCAGGGGCACTGTACATGGCACTTGCAGAGCCTGAGCTCAGGTGTGCCTTAGGCTTTACATTGCCTTAAGTCTGGTGGTTGTTCTAGTTTGTATCAAGTAGCATCACAGTTAGTCCTTTGACTAGTAAAATGTCTGTTTTGCCAACATGGCTTACCATGAAGTAGAATAATCATTTGCAAGTCCTCTCTATTTATGGTACATTAAGAATAGAGAAGTATAGATTTACATATGAGCAGTTATGTGTGCTTAAGCCTCTGTCATCTCACATAAAAGAGGTTAAAGCCACACATTCAGTATTTGGTTAGTGATTAACAATACAAAAGCTAAGAAAACATCTAGAAGTCATGCCAAAAGATTGACATGACTTATCATGTACATAATGATAATAGCTTCTTGTTGTTTGATTTTTTTTTAAATAGCCCAAACTGGGTATAGAATTTCAAGAATATTTACAATTGCTCCGTGTAGTGGAATGCAGCTTCAAAATCAAATTGTGTTGGTTTACAGTTAATTTTGGATTATCACAGAAAAGATTTTAACGCAGTCAGAAAATGTTTTACAAGTTTGAGGAAAATTTTCCAGTATAAAGTTGTTTTAGATTATTCTATCTTTATCTTGAAAAACATGGTTACTTTTACAGTAAAACATTTTGTATTCTCCCTCTGATGTTAGCCAAGTTACATTTTTTAATCTATTTACTTCTAGCTCTTGAGATAATAAGGGGAATGACTGAATAAACCATTAGATTTTGAAATGTAAACAAAAAGATTTCAAATGTTACATTATCACCATTCGTAAAGTTAAAAATATAAAGCTTGCTCTTTAATCTTATTCTCTCAAATTACACTTTGTATGAGTCCCAGGAATTTCCAGAGTAGCTGATTTTAAGTTGGATGTGATTCATAAAAATTCTTCTACTTTAATGACTCTTGATTACTTGTCAGTTGTTTGTGGTTGGAATCTGAAGTAAATGGTGATCTCATTTCCTTTAGGTATAATTCAGCTGCTCAGGTTTCTTTATTTAAAATTTTGTTCCTTTTCCTTGCTGCCTACTGCTTTTCCTCTTATCTGTGTTATCTCTGCGGGTAGAAGTAGCAGAGTGTTATCTGTTGAGAGCCACCGGACTCCCTCGGATGCTCGTTGGCACCGCTTGTTGCTTTGTAAGCAGCAGGAGTAGCCGGTGTTTATCTCTGAACTAAGCCAGTGTCACCTTGAGTGCCTGTGAAATCCCCGCTCACTGGGCCCGTTCCATTCACGCACAGAGAGCAGCTCCTTGACAAGTGTTCTTTTTTCGTGTACAATGCTTTGTTGTTTCAGTGAGCTGTCCGGATACGGATATTTTTGTTGAACCGCAGTGATCACATCTGAGGATTTCTTCATCAGCTTGATATGCACCTGCTTTTAAACTATGCTTCAGTTTTTAGTATGCTTTTAAACTCTGCTATCTCATTTAGCATTCATTGATTATGAAAATCAGCAATCTCTTTGACATTTGTTCAAATTGCCCAGTTGAGACAGCTAATATCTAAAGCAAAAATTAGTCTGAGCTACAGATCTTGCATCCAGATCCTAAATAGTTGAAAATTATGTTTGTGTTTAGATGTAGGCCTATCTTTAGTTGAAACTAAAGTGCTGCTAGCACTGGGAAAACACAGAAAAGAAGATTTCTGAGTAAAGTGAGAAGGCAGAAAGCAGATACGGGTTCTTTTAGGGATTAAGTTGTGCTTCATTTGGTGATCTTAAGTCCTGAAGTAGGATATTTTTCAAGGGAATCCTTTGTCTACCTACCATTTACTGGTCTGGAATAGCACATTGAAATCTAACATTGGAAATGGACAGAAACAGCTGATCTGGACTATTATTTCTGCAGTGCGTCAGTCAATCCAATTCACATTCCACGGGAAAACCAACAAACTGAAAGTGTGCCAGTTGGAATACTTGTGGAGAAAAAAGATTTGCAAAAAGCAAATGTTGAGGGTTGAGTTCTGCAAGCTATCCCAGCAATGGCACGTCCAAGAAAGCATCATACCCTAAATCCCCTGTTCAGCCCAGGCAAGAACACTGGCACTGTTCATCTCTGTGAAAGGTTGCCTGCAAAGATCATTTAGGGTTCTACTTCCTCCTCCTCTGTCTTTGGCTTTCCTACTCATGAAGGAAGACAAATGCCTAAACTAACATAGACAGTTGTTGATTTTACCAGCTGCCCTGCCAAGCAGCACTAATGCTGTAACAGATTTCTTAGTGGAGAAACAATTAATTGTGCTGCCCTCAGTAGGGCGCGGCACTGCCTGCTGTTATTGGCTTGGTCTCCGGGGAGAGCACAGCAGGTCGTGCAGGTCTCGCACCTCAGGTAGAATCCAGGGGTGCAGGATCAGTGGCAGGAAGCCCTGTCTGCCCAGGGACAGCAGCTGGGCTGAGAGATGCAGATCACTTATAGCCATGGCACAGAATTGTGCTACAATCCTTAAAATGCAGGATTGTTTTGAGTGTAAATATCCAAGTGCCTTGATGATGGACAGCAGTATGAATGTCTAAAGCATTACTTATCTAAATAAATACAAGTTAGAGAAAAACTAACTCTGAAATCTTAAACATTATTGACATTAGTAATGGACTGATCTATGAAGTACTGAAGAAACCCCGAAGAGAAAAATTCATCAGCTCTGAATTTACAGCTGATGGATAACATTACCAAATACAGAAAAATGGAAGTGTAGAGAGCTCACAGGGCAGTACTGCCCAGTGTGTCAGGCAGAGTCTCAATACACTTGCAAGTAAACAGCTGTTGAGGATAAAGAGTTTTAAGGAGAAAAAATAAGTTGTTTCCTGGGTGCTGTTGAACAACAAGCATTTTTCCTGCATAAGCTCATAAAGAAACTGTGCTGAGAAGAAAGGAGAAACAGAATTAGCTTGGGTGCTCTAATAATAGTGTGTGTCTTGGGTACTCTAATAATAGTACTTATCTTCCCCACCACCACAACACCACCACTCCTTCGGATGTTTTGGCTGCATTCTTCCTTTTTTTTCTAGTTAGCTTCCTGTAACTTATTTGTGGTATAGACACTGTGCTACTTTCCCTAATCTTTGTTTGCTGATTGATTTTTAAAGTTTGTAGACTTTGAGTAAATACATCTCTAAAGAAAGTTGTGCTAGCTCTCCTGCAGGAACTTGAACACCTATCCTGCCCATAGCAGTTGCAGCTTTTATGGACAACCAAAGAGGACAAGAAAAAAAAGGAAAAGAGAGATTACAGAGCCTTCTCATATATGATAAGCTCAACAGAAAACCAAAACTTTAAAAAATAAGTTTTGTTTGCAAAATAGGCCTTTTTTTCATCCTTGCACAGTGTCTTCCAGAAGGACATTCTGGCATATAGTGACCTGTCATCAGTACTACCATGGGTATTCCTGCCAGAAAACAGAAATACTTACTTTCTGTCTCCATGGCTTTTTCTTGGCCATACCGACCCTTTATGCCATTCTGTGATTTTGGTTAGAACTGTTGGAAATGACAGTGTTTTCTTTCTTTTGAAATGTATGTGTGTTTTTGACCAAAATATCTCAAAATGAGCTACAACAAAGCCTCCATTATGGGGAATTTTTGGAGTGCATCTTCCCTCTGTTCCCCAAGAGGCGTGAGGAGTATGCTCGCTTCTTTCTGCGGACCAAGCAGTGAGTGAGACAGGCATTTACAGGGAAGATGGAGAAGGCAAGATATAGAGCAGACTCCAAGCTAATAAATCTGTAAGGTTCAGCATCTTGGGCTGCAAGCTGGTGCTGTTGTAGTCATGATCAGAAAGGTAGGGAGGAAAGTGGGGAGGAAAGTGGGGGAAGAGGCAGCAATAAATGTTGTTTGCCAGGAGAAGGGCAAGAAAAAAGTTTTGTCAGAAATGGAAGCAGAACCCACTGCTGGAAAAGGCTGAAAGATACTTATCCATGGACTTAATGTCAGAAAAGTTACTATGTGGACACAGGAGGCTGGCCACACAGGTTACTGAGGAGGAGTCGGCATCCAGAGGATGAATGTGAGAGGATAGGCCTAGAGGGCACAAGTCATGAGGTGCTCTGAGAGTGAAAACAAATTATGTATAGTTGACTCAGTGAAGAACAAGCAGATGATACAGGATGACTTGATCAAAGAGAATTCCACAAGAGATGCCTTTGCAGGAGCTTTTCTGAGTACAGACAAGAGAAGTGTCATTGCGTTTTTCAAGGTTTCTGGCAGGCAGAAAAGTTGCTTTGCTGTCAATGACAGCCAAAGAAGGTGGAGAACTGTGGTCTTGGACTCAAAAGGACCAAGAAAAATAGAGCTCTGTTATAATTGAGTTTGATCTCATGAAAGGTCTTACAAAAAGGTGATCCCAGAGAGATGTGAATTTGCTCTTTGACAGAGTTTACAGAAATTTTACAGTAGAGGTGTAAAATCACCGACATAGAGACAGCAAATTAGTTGCTGTTTCCAAGTGAATAAAATGAAGGAAAAAAAGAAACCAAAAGAGAGCCATTTTAAAGCAAAAAAATGTTGGAGTTGCAAGTAGTGTATATAGTGGGATATTGTTAAGGTAAGACTTACTGTAGGAAAGAACTGGATTTCCCCTCATGGCACCTGGTGAGGCACATTCATGTTGCAGTCCAATAGGAAAGCTTTTGGAGCCCATGTGAATTCCCCTGAGATAAATGGAAATTTCTAACATAGTCTGTGTAATACAATTCATTATATGGAACTACTTGTATGAATAAGAATTACTCAGTGGGAGTAAGGAGCGTCAGGGCAAATCCTAGGCTACTGTATTATGCTGTATTGAATATTACTTAAAATCACCTCGTGCTGTACTGAATATTATTTAAAAGAAAATTAGCTTAGGGAGATACCTGTTTCCTGTTCATTTCAAAGGAATAATTTTTTTTTAGTGTTTCCATGTCTAAATTTGATATATGTGGAAATTAAGCTCGTAAGAGTGATGATTTTCAACTTAAATTCCAATAAAGGCAATGTAGGCTACTAGGTCACTTGTTTGCTTCAGATAGTTGTAGGTGATTAATTGCTATTCCTCTGCCTTTTGTTCTTCCCCCCCCCGGTGATTCATAATGCAAAAGAATTTATCCTGTCTTTCATAGTGTGGTGATATATTAGTAGGTGATTCCACAACAGTATTCAGTGCCAGGCAGAGGTGTTTGCTTTGATCCCCAAAGCATGTCACTACATTAACTTGAGATAATTCCTGAAAGTGAGGTTTATTAAACTGACAGTGCTGCCCAGTTATGGTTTCACAGCTCTGAGTTCTGTAGCAAGACAGTTTGGCACACTTGGAGCTCTGTGTTTCTCTGCATTGACTTCTATAAGCACGTTTGACATTTTCTCCCTATCTGTGGTAAGTACCGAGCAGACAGATTCCTAAAAAAAACCCATTAGATGAGAACATACAGAAAAAGAGGAAAGACAAAATCATTTAAGGAACATAAGGAAACCACAGTTGGAGCATGTGACATTCAAGTCTGTGCAAGCATATATCAAGTATTGTAGCTTGAAACAGCCAGTAGAGTCCAGGAGCTGTGACTCATCAGGAGAGTGCTGAGGCACCTTTGATTTGACAGGTAGATCTCTGAATCCTGATGTGAAATTTACCTCCTGAAACAATAGAAACACTTATTTTAAATAAGTGTTTCTAGGAAAAGGAGTCAAAAAGCTGAGCAGCTGGAAGTCAACATCACATTTTCTTTTTAGCTCTTGATAAAATAAGTGTTTATAAGCACTGCTTTTAAACAGTTGTTTAACACTAAGAGTGTGTCCTTACCTGTTACTCTGTTTAAAGCCTTAGAATGGTAGATCTTATGCAGTGACTGAAAGAAACAGTGAACTCCTGAGTTCTGATATAGTATTATTGCCACCTCAACTGTACTGAAACCTGTATTCCACAGCAGCACCATGGTGGGTTGTAACTATGTGAAATTCCACAATAAATACTTAGAACCTGAAGTTTTGGGTGTATAGAAATATTGTGAATGCTATGATCTATTTGGGCTGCCTGTATAAGCTAAAATTATATCAACTGCAAAAGATTTGGGTGAACTCTAAGTGCCTGGCACATATGCCACCTGCCTTATGTCATCTGAGAATTTCTAATTTGAATTTTCAAGCTTACCAGTGGTTCTTGTTTCCATCATTCAGGTATGGGATAAGAGGTCAGTGCTGTTACTCTACCAGCACAATAATGTTCCTTCTGCACTAAACTTCAGAAAGAAATCTGAATGTGTTAGCAGTTTGTGGTTAGGCTTATATAATTGTCTTCTCATTCTACTAGTCTCCTTTTGGACAAACTTTTTCAGAAATCTAGTTAGCCAAGGCTCCAGACTAGTTAAATCTTCAGTGCCTTTTAGAATGAGAAGTGACTTACTGCTTACTGCCCACTAAAGAAGATGTGAAATATTGGCTGCTTTGGTGAACATGCAAGTAGTCATATGTATTTTATATAAGCTCTCAAAGGAGAACTTACAACTAGGTTAACAATGAGAAATCTAAAGAGAAGTATCCTTTACTTATAGCTTTATTTCGTTCCTAGGACTGGACAAACGTCTAAGTACAACTTGCCAAAATGAGCTAATGAAAATCACAGCAGGAGAGTCACAAAAGTGTAGGAGAATGCCTAGGCTTGGCAGGGTTGCAGAAACAGCTCTGCTGTCCTGTACAGCTGAAGTGGTTAGGACTGGCATGCAAGCATAACCTCATGATAAACTCACAGCTCCTCACTAGGAATTAATCATTTAGCTACTTGCAGCCAGCAGTCTACCACCAAGAGGAAGAGGCTGTTATCTTTCTTTTGCTTATCATAAGGGCAAGTACATTTATCAGCACTATTGACCAGAGATTTAGCAAGGAATTTATGAGCTGATTTCTGTAATTTCTGATAATAGTACCATATAAAATTCCCCCACCAGTACTTTATTTGTTTTGATGACGTGTGATATTACCGTGACCTAAGAGTTGCTTGTTCTGGTTTCATCTGTTTCTAAAAATGCTGTACAGCCTAAGATATGGAAGTCTGACTCTCAGAAAATTTGAGCTATCATGAGTTCCTGATAAAGTATCCTATTCAATGAGATGTCCATTCTGTTATAATGAAGTGCTTTGTAGTGCCTGTGAAGAAGGACATAAAGCAAGAGAAGCATAGACATGCTTTCTGAGTTTTAATTGGAATAAAACTCTTATCTTCCTAAGAAAAAAAGAATATTGTATAACACATATCAAATGCTATTGCATTTGAATACCCTAATTCAAAGACTGTGGGATAGAATAGTGTATTTTGAACAATGCTATACAAACTGTGTGTGTTCTGCAACTTTGTTCTCCTAAGTTGTGAGATTGATTTTCAGCTAACCAGCCAAGCAGTCCTTCGAAACACTACAGGCAGCAAGAGTCCCTCAGGAAGTGGTATTTGTGATTCAGTCAACGGCACCTTGCCCACTGAGTCAGTGTTGAGCCAGGATCCAAATGTGTTTCTAGAGTGTGGAATATAAAACTGAAGTCATGACTGTTGTGGCCATTGGGAAATTCACTGAACTATTGACGAGAACAGGGACATTAACCGCAACATCCCAGATTCCAGACGGGGATAATTACAACTTTCCCCCACTTACTTCACTGGGAGAATAATTCTCATTTTCTCTTAGCCCTGTACCATTTTCCTGCATTTCATTAACAGATCACCATCCTCTAGGCCTGTTGGAAGGATGAGCACCACAACCCAGATGTGCAGTCTGTCTTTCTGTGGAACTGCTGGAAATGCCAGATGTGGCACCTGCAGTTTTGCAATCTCATGACTTAACTCCAGTTGGAGACTTCAACAGACACCATCACTGTAACTTGTTAGAGCTTCTCCAGCTAATTCAACTTTACAGCTGAAGGGATGCACTGAGATATTTGCAGTGTATTTCCTCTTCAGGCTCGTGATATGCACAGTGACTCAGAACAGCCTTTTCTAAAGAAAGTCTTAATTCATGGCTACAAACCTCAGTTTAAACTGAAGATGCTCCACATGTGATCTTTCCTACTGGCTTTCACATGTCCAGTAGAGAATTATTCTCTACTTAATAGATTTTCTAGTGGTTTTTTTAAATCCCATTGTTATATCAACTTTAACATTTAAAAAAAATAAGTCTTTAAAACAGATGTCTAATGTCATTCATCCACACATTAATTTATGTGAAGGTTTGTGGCAGTAAATTTGGTATCCAGATTTACAAAATAATACCAGAAGTTGCTGTGAAAAATCACAATTACAAATCTCAAGTTGTCCAACAGGCAGTGTAAGTGCTCTAACCCTGCATGTAGTTGATGATATAGTGCTTAGAATTGTAAATATTTTCATGTTAATTGTTCACGGAAATCTTTTTGTCCTTTTCCTTTTTTGTCCTTGTCCTTTTTTTTGGAATTATGAAATAATACCTACCTGCATTTGACCTAAGAGAAATTTTAGTAGGACTCTTGGTAACTCTTGTTTTGGACTTGCTAACATTTTGGTTAAAATCATTACTAGCTACATAGAAATGGGTTGAATTTTGTAGCAGGTAATGTGTTTTGGACCATTTAGTTAGACTCTGCAATGTGTATGTAATGGCTAACATTTCTAGGGCTATGGAACCTATTAAACATTAGATAGCTCCTTTAGCAGGTGTTTGTAGGTGAAGTTTGTCAACATGTGAGTTCCTCCATTAATGCTGGGAATGTGTTTAAACATTAGATGTATCATCTTGGCTAGAAGAAGGAGTTCATCAAGGGGTGATGCAGTAGCCTCCAGTGCAGAGAAAGGGACATAAGCAGGAAAAATTCATTTCCCTGGACACAATAGTACTAACTCTAAGCGCCTGCTGGATTTGGACTTGCAGGTCAAAGTCTCTTTTTTCTTAAAGGAGTAAATTATTCTGTCAGAGTGAGGAATAGAATATTATTTAATGTGAGAAACTGTGGCAAGATTTCACTCAGAAACACGATCAGGAAGTTCTCTTGGTGTCATATAGAGAACACATGGATCATGCATAGCACACCAAATAATCCTGGTCTCTCCCCTTCTCCTTCCTTTATCTTTCCTTCACCATCCAAAACAAAATTTTCCACTTGGTCATGAAGGAAGAGAGGGAGCCTGGATGCTACCCCAGGAGAGGTAGCTAGAGGAAGGGCTGGGTCACTTAGTGAAGAAAACAGGAGGAGAAGGAAATGGTCAGGAAAAATAAGGCTCTAAATACATGGCTAAGTATGTTGAAACACTTCTAAAGAGTTGAGAAATGGGAATAATAAGGACAAAGCAGTTTAATCATATGCAATTAGTAAATGGAACTTCCAAAGCCTATGGCCTTGTGTGAGACCAACTGCCAGCAACATTAGAGTGCCACTATCTGTTGTACCAGAAATGCCTGTCTTTGTAAAATTCCTGGTACTGCTTCACCCTACAGCCCACCCACGTAGCAACCTGGTTGACCAGAACTACATTTTGATCAGAATCTTACTGATGCCTTCATCTGTCATATCCTGCCTCTTGCAGGACCTTTCTTTGTGGCTTCGCCCTCCCTCAGATATGATGATTTAGGCTGTCTGCATTCCAACACTTACAAAAACCCCCAACAACACAAGAAGTTGATCATGTCATGTCCAGTTCCCATGTTGGTGTACTTTGCATGTGCCTGTTAATGACTGTTGGAGTTAGAAAACCAAACAATTGTTGGTCTTGGTACTGTGCAAACATACACTAATATATTTAGTGTTAGCCCATCCTAAGTATTTATTCACTCATTTTTTCCAGATTTTGCTTGTTCTAAGTGTTGCTTTTAGGGTACTTCTTCAACTAGCACATTTCCTGTAGTTCTGTGAGCATCTGTAGGAGCCAGGCAAGCTGTTTCTGATTACGTTGGGATTTTGTAAGTGCGTTGTTCTCATTTTATAGTGCTGAAAAGACTTGCACAGAGCAGAAAATTAAAAACTTTTAAAAACTCTTCAGTCAGGAATGCTGGTATCTTAGACCTGTATTGCCACAGCATGGAAGCTCACAGAGTGCAGGTGATGAGCTGGCAAGAGCTGTAGGATCACAGACAGTGTAGTACACTGCAAGTACTCTGGCTTCCTGACAAATTCTGCTCTTAAGGGCTTACAAAAAAGACCTGAAAAAAATAGTAACATTGTTATTTTTAGATTTTTTTTTTACTTGACTATCTGTTTCCTATCCCGGACTTCCTTTTGGATATCCTTTCATATCCTGGGCTACATCAAAAGCAGCGTGGCCAGCAGGCCAAGGGAGGGAATTCCCCACCTCTAGTCTACTCTGTTGAGACCCCACCTGGAGCACTGCATCCAGCTCTGGAGTCCCCAGCAGAGGAGGAACACTGACCTGTTGGAGCAAGTCCAGGGATGAAGCAGCTCTCCAATGAGGAAAGGCTGAGAGAACTGGGTTTGTTTAGCCTAGAAAAGACAAGGCTCTGGGGTGACCTGACTGTGGCCTTCCAGCATCTGACTGGAGCCCACAAGTAAGATGGAGAGAGACCTTTTACAAGGACATGTAGTGACAGGACAAAAGGGAATGGCTTCAAACTGAAAGAGAGTAGGCTTAAATTAAATGTTGGGAAGAAATGCTTTATTGTGAGGGTGGTGATACCCTGGCACAGGTTGTCCAGAGAAGCTGTGGATGCCCTATCCCTAGGAGTGTGCAAGGCCAGGTTGGATGGGGCTCTGAGAAACCTGGTCTGTTGGAAGGTGTCCCTGCCCATGGCAGGGGGGTTGGAACTAAATGATCTTTTAGGTCCCTTCCAACCCAAAACCATTCTATGATTCCTAGCCTTTGGGGGAACTGTGAAGATATAGATACATGCCGAAGTAGTTAGTTCAAGTTGTGGGGAAGGGTTCAAATACCTTTAGTATTTGAAATCTTTCTGGAAAGGTTTTACATTGCCAAGTATCTAGGCAGCTCAAATCCCTTCTAAGTTTAGCTTTAGGGAGATTTTTTACGGTCTATCAGAGAAAAGTCATAGAGCAAACACAACGCATTGTCCCTTCCTGTACTAGGCCTGGTTCATGAACAGGATTTTTTGCTGCTTCCTGCCCTCTGCTATTTCTGAGCCTCATGGGAGTGGCAGAACTATTGTGTATCTGATTAAGAATTGAAAGGGCAAAATTATTTCATCCTCTCCTTGGAAATGCAAGTTGATGATAAAATGGCTAAGAATAGGTAAGATGACACCACTCCTTGATGTCTACTTACATTGCTCTTATACAACTCATTTGCTTACAGTGGACCTCTTTGCTTTATCCAGTCTGCCAACAAGCAAAAATTAGGTGCTGTCTTACCTGACTGTAAGAGTTGTAGCCAGGGTACACACAGCTCTCTGGGACGAAGATTAAGAGAGACTGAAGGTCAAATATTGATAAGAAACATGTCTTGTACCCACAGATCTTTTTAGGTGTATTGAGGCAACTTCCCCATTTCCTTCAGACACATAAACAAGAACACCATGTTCAGTGGCAGGAGGAAATTTCTGTTTCTTTCACTTCCTGGGAAAGTACTTTTTTTAATTTTTTTTTTGTAGGTGCAGTATGAAAACATTACATTTTCACAGTTCCCTTTCCAACCATGAGATTTCTTTCTGAAGTGTGTGGCAATAGGCATAGTTGCCAGATGAAGACCTCTGTCAGATGCAAATCTCAGTAGACCTGCATATTACTTGTCGTCTACCTGAAGAAGCTCATAGACGAACACCTTGCCCGTCTCTGCCTCACACATTTATTTGCCTTAAATTCTTATCTATAAATGCAGGGGGAAAGTAAAGGAAGTTTTTCAAGGTCATAAGCAGTCAGATTGAAGAGTAGGACAGAGACCTGCCCATTATTCAAGTGCTTGAATTTTAAGCCAGAGGTTTCCCAAACTGCTGCCTGAAGAGGGCTGGGTTGTTTTTATGAGTCCTCGTTCAGCTATTTCCAGTGGCCTCAAAAACAAACCTGAAATCTTTTGACACCTACCAATGTGAAAACATACAGAGCAGACAAAGAAGAAAAGGTCAACGATCTCCCCTCCAGAATTCAGGGGAGAGGTAAAATAATTTCCATGCCCACTGTGTCAATGTACCCATCAGCAATTATTAGGAATAGTACAAAAGACTGGTGCTGGGAACAACCATATCTTTAGCATTACAGCCATTTATTCATATCAATTACTTCACTTTCCTGCTACTTTTTTGAGTTCCCATGGGTTGGTAGGGAAGCTGTGAATGAGGGGTAGGCATATGTTGACAGCTATGAGAGAAGGTAATGTAGGGCAAGCGCCCTATTGAGGTGTGATTCACTCAATCAGGATATTTCTGAAGAGGGTTTTTGTAAGTGTTTCATGGACAAAAAGTCAAATAATTTAGAATGGATGATATTAAAAGTTAAGAGAATTTCATGGTCTCTAAGTGAACTTCATAAAAATGTAGTTCCTTTTTATTGTTTTTGTTTCAAAATAAGATGTTAGAAATGAAAGTCCAGTTTTGACTCTTTTTCTCTGACCTGCCAGAATTGAGTTCTGTTTCCAAGTTTCATTTTCAAATGCTTATGAACAGTCAGTTTCAAAACACAAGAACAACAAGATGATAATTTTGACCCTACCAGAACTAGAATGCACCAGACCTCATGAAACTTGTTCAGTTTTGGAGGTGACCAGGCAGGAATGAGTTTCACATTATGAAATTGTAGTCTGCTTCAATTCTCTCTACCAGTAAAGTGAATTATTTTGCCCACACAATTAATAAATAAATTTTATTTCTTTCAAGAAAAAAAAAACATTACTTCTTCCTTGGAAATAATTTTGGGAAGGCCTTCTAAGAAAAACGAATATTTTTATGCAGCTGCTTGCCTTAAAAAGTAGCAGAATGTTCCACAAAATATTATTCCACGAAGATCAAAAATAGCTGGCACATATGGAAAAAATGTAAAGAGAAAAAATGGTTCCATGAAGGAAGGCTCTTCAGTGCACTGGTCTGGTGGGGTAGGAGCTGAACCTATTGCCAGTGGGAATTGCCTGGGAGGACGTGTCTTTTCTTGGGCTTCCAGATAGATCATCTTTACCTGAAAGTAAGGTATAGCTGAATATTGCCACATAGGCAACATAAATGAAAGAAGCTTATCTTTCCCATATTAATTCTAGAAGTTATCTGACATGATGGGGTCATGGGTTGAAATTACATCATGTCCTCACAGGGAAGAAATCCTGTGTTACTCTAAAGATGTGCAGAGAGCGTGGTTTCTGTAATATGTTTGAAAGTAGTCTGTGATAACAGAATAAAAAATTGTCAAACTCTAAAGCAAGGGACTTAATTACCTGATGCTGTAATAGAAGGCAAGGGGTACAACATACTCTTTTCTCTCCTGTTATGGAAACTTTATTTTCACCTTTCCAAATGAGCCAAAATTTGCAAAGAGATATGTTTCAGGGAATGCTAGCAGTATGAATTGCTCACAGCCAATCTGCTACATCTCAGAACTCACCAGTGTATCCTGCCTGACATCGCATGAGCATTTGGTCACGTCGTATTTGAACCCATTGTGTATAAACAAGAGGGGACTGTATAGTTTTGTTTGGTTTTTAAAGATTTTTAAAGTATGATAAGAATACTCCAGTGTGTTGTAATAAATTCCCTGTGGAGTTCAAAGTCATTGTTGCCTTATCTTGTAATCTAGAAGTGATACTGACAAAAAATATGCAAACACAGATTAAATTAATTAAGATAACTTCTTGGCTAAAAAGGAAAGAATAAGGTTTGGGCTGGCTTTTTAATATTTTTGAAATAAAATAGTAGCAAACAAAACAATTCTTAAAATTCTTTAATTAGTAGCTGAATAGCCATAGCGACCATTTAAATACAGAAAGACTGAGGCAGTAACCTCTTAATTATTGTGAAAAACAATAAAACAAGCAGCCTTTGGAAGAAAGATTTGTAGTTGTCATGCACCATGTCCAGGTCTTGCTAAATCTGACACACATTAAGGAACATAGCTATTTTAGGACAGAACTTAAAAAGAGCTAGCTAACTCCCTGCAAACCATATCTGAAATTTTCTGTACTTCAGGTGGGAAGCACGGTTGGTGTAAGTATTCCTCAGGTATCTTTAGCCTCACTAACTTAGCTTACATCTAGGAGAGTTGCAGGGACATGTGGGTTTCAATATCAGGCCTGCAATCCCTTTGGGTTGTGTAGAGCTCAGGCTGCCACAGCTATGCTGGCAGCACTGAAGACTTGTGCTTAAAACTTCTTGGGATATGTTTACACAAGTTGCAGTGCCACTGGATTGAACCCTGCTCAAATCTCTATTGCACAGGCATCCAAGTTACAACCGTTTCCAAGCTGCTTTTCTGTGGGCTGCCCCACTGTCTCAAGTCCATAGAGCAAATCTCATTGAACTCCAGTTCTCCACCACCTCTCTCTTGCCAAGGCTTATAGCCCTATCCTGCTGTCCACTCAAGTGCCAACTCAGTGATGTATTGATCCAGCTTCCAGGCATGAAGGTAGTGGGATAGATTATGTTGTCACCTATAGCATGTGTGTTTCCTTGTCCTACGTAATTTTGGTATCTCAGTCCTGAAATTAGTCAACCTGTACGTGCTTCTGCCATTCTGTTTGCTGAGGTGCGTGTAACATACAGTGCTGGCAAGGTTTGTCATGAAATTGCTTGTTGGCTTTATAGTGCAGGAAGCTCTTCATTGAATCACTAACCTAGAAAGGAAAAGCAAGCTAGTATGAGCAAAGTAGCTGACTGATGGAGGACTATGAATTAGTCATATTTACTGTAGAATGTCATATTTACAGTAGGATGTGTTCCTAAGATAGATGTCTGTGGGTACAGTTCTCTGTGAAATTTGTGTGAAAGGTGTTGATGACTTGTCCATTTACCTTCTACCCCCTGTCCTATGGGCTGTTATCTTACCATGTTCAACTATTTTCCCCAGCTATCTCATTGTGGGCAACCTTTTCCTGGACAGGCCAGAATATGCTCTCCCAAAGATACTCCTGTACCATCAGAGATATGCCCAGCAGACACCATTAACCCAACTCCCCTTTCATCAGCTCCCCCCATCTCTGATGGTTTTTGTTTCCTCCTCTCCTCAAATTGTTTGCTACTTGGGCAATCATGTGGTTGTTGAAATAGATTGTTTTTCTGGTCTTACTGCTGTGTGGAGCTGTGATTGGAAAGTTGTGTCACTCCACAAGGATAGGGCAAAAAGGAAGGGTATCCTTTACTTCCTAGCTGTATGTTAAATGCTAATGATTTGGGTATGTGACCCATCAATTTATTCACTGTAGAGAGAGACTACAAGAGTGAGGGGATCACAAATTGCAAGCCTAGCAAACACCCTTCAGCCTGGTTTTGTAAGTCAAGTTACTATTCTCTCTCAAATTACAAAAGAATTTGGAACAGTTAAGGCTTCCTGTGTCTTGGTTTCCATCTATGCCTGAACTTTTCTATCTGATGAAAACTCTGCAGTCAGTAACCAGTGTAGTTCTCTCAAATAGGTATAATGAGAACTCTTGCTGCTGTTTTTTTTTAACTGCTGAAGTAGAGGTGGAACTCTGAAATGGCTCACATTACCAGCAGGGCTGAAAACTCAGGAACACCAAAGTTCTTGCCGTAGTACCCAGTCTCCAGGTAGCATTTCAGTGAGAAATCAGACTTCACAGATGGACTAAGGAAACTGCCACATTGTCCCACAGTCTTAAATTGTTTCATAGACTCAACCAAAACTTGTGATTAAAAGTATATAATCAGCTTACCTTTTTAACTTTCAGGTGTTTCAAAAGCAACTGAGCCAGTTATATCTGCAAGTTCCTGCTTATTTTTTCCCTTGAGTGACAATATAGCCTAGGGCTGTGCCATCTTGACAGCTGACAGCAATTTTGAGAAGATACTGTGGCACTGCCAAATATCGTGCTTGTCACACTATGCTTTAAAAGTAAACTCTTCAGTGCATACAGGAAGAAAGCAGCATTGCATTTTTCTTCCTAAGGTATGAATGTTACTTAAACAATAAGAAAAATACCTAGAAAAATAGTAAACATGTTCCACTGTGATGAAGTAGCTCAGTTTCGGACTGGTCATTAGACATCATTTACAAACAGTGAGTCAAAATATGTCCCCAGCTACACCCTTAGGCTGCCACTGACGTCACAGTGTGTGACCTTCGAACAGTTGTATTCATAGCTATCAGTGATGCAATTAGGAAATGTAATGATGGTGCTGTTGTATGCTACTTTTACAGAATCATTAGCTGTAAGAGTAAGAGCTCTAATTTTAATAATACACTTAGAAGGAGAGAGTAGCACTAATAATCACAGCCACTAAATACTTTTCTGTAGTGGTTTTGGTCAACAGGGGCTCCATTTCTTCTTTTTTTTTTTTTTTGGTAAGGAAGATGGCCAACCATTTTTAGCCACCTGAGATGAACTGGGAGGAAGCTCATCCAAGTTTCAAACAGGTTTTCCATCAGTCTGTTAAAAATTTCTACTACTAAAAATACAAGTAAAACTAGAATTTCATCTGCCTTTCTCATTTAGCAAAAGCAGTTTAAAAAGTATTGAAATGCTTCCTATCTAGCAGGTCAGCTCTTGTTTTGCCCTTTTTAATAAGGAGAAAAATGAAACCTGCATCCATAAAACAGGCATATGAAGTTTAAATATGCAGAAGAGACCAACTTGCTGCTTTTGCTGCTCCCAAGTGTGTGGGAAAGGTGGAAGGAAAGCCATGGTAGAGACTGGTATAGCTAAGGGGATGTATTGCCCTCACTGCCAGCTGGAGCTGTCATCTCCCACACCCTGGTCCTTCCTCTAAAGACAACCACAGGCACATGTTTGATTGCTTGCAGCTCTGGTCATTACTCACTTCCAGTTGTGCCCTAAGAATCACCTGCTCTAGGCAACTGCACTTTTACCTGCATCAAAACCAATCCCACTCAGAAATGTGGCGTTGGTTTTGAAAGACAAAGCCTCCATGCAAAGTTTTAAAGTTCTCCTGAATAGTCTCAAAGTTAAATTTCCATAACACATGATCTGGACTAAAAACCCTGATAAACGTGCTACATTTGTGGGGGATACCAGCTGCAAAGTGCATCTGGGATTCTGGATGCACCAATGGTATAAATAAGTGGGTTAGCTGCAGTAGGAGGCACCAAAAGTTTAAATTACATTGTTTATGGGTTAGTGGGAAAACAAGGTGCAAATTTAAGTGTTGGGTTCCATTCCAGGGCTCTACTTACAGATATCTTTAGTGAAATCATGTGAGCATTGAAGTGCCTTCAGGGCAGTGTGTGTGACTGTGCGTGATGATTTTGGTTTCATTATTTTCATTTTTAATGGCTCCACAGTGGTAAATCCCCTCAACTATTATTTCTGTCTTTCGGAAAATATTAAGAAAAGTAGCCTCCTGTTCTAGAGACAGAGTAGAAAAAATTAATAACAACAAATTCCTTTGAAATTAAGATCTTTTCAGATGCTCCTATTTCTCTGACTCCTATATGAGCCTTTCCTTGAAAACTTTGGCCTTGTAATTGAAAAAAATTGTAAATATTTGTATTTTCCTGTTGCTGCATACTGCACATTCTTTCATGGCATTTCATGTGTTCCAGTTTGTAAAATCAAGCTATCACAGGAATCCTTAGTACTTACTAATTGGAACAGATTTGTTTATCCATGAAGTTTGAAATGAAGTGGCCTGTCAGGCCAAAGTATACAGCTCTCCCACAGCACTTGGGACATTGCATTTCCTCGCATGCCAGCTGTCTCTAATGCAGTCAGAGGAGTTCTGGGTCATTCGTGGGAGATTAGTTTAGTTTGGGTGTGGAGCAATTTTTAAGATTACATAAAGGACCTCGATATGTGTGTTCTATATTTAGAATAAAAAAGCACTCATGTGCCATGCTAACAGGTGATTCAAGTCCATGAAGCGTATGGAATTTCCTTGAGTACATTACAGTGTTGAGTTTTTTTAAATGGGTGCTTCAGTTCACCCCTTTTAAAGATTTTTTTTGAGTTGACACTTGTTGGAAGTTGACATCAGTATCTTAAGTTGATCACCCCAAACCTTTTCTTTTTTTTCAGGTATTTTTTGAAAGCTATTACAATCTACACAGATTTTCTTTTGTTGGTCCCTCAAAAGCCTATGACAGAATAGGATTTTGTTGTTTTAAGCATTTTATAAATGCACAGAAAGTCGTGCTTTCAAAAAATTCACAATTCAACTAATACACCGTTATTTGGTAGGAAAGCAAACGAGAAACCAAGGTATGGAAAGTTCAGCTGGCAGAGCGAGGTCATAAAATTGAAATGTAGAAAGAGGAATCAATGGAAGTAAAATAAAGATTCCCCAAATCATTTCCATAAGCTCAATTCCCAAGTCAATTCCTGTGAATCTCTGTACTCTTAAAATTAATATTGCTCATAGACATCTGCCTACTTAATAGATATCAGGAGAGGTGCATTGAAATATTGACAAATTGTGATCTTCAATCTTAAAGGTGACATATCTATCAGAAACAATCTTTGCTATGGTATGATATGGTGATAATTTCTGTGGAGATCAGAGATTTATGTTTGATTGTCCGTTATATTAACCGAGTTAATATTATAACTGAGTTAAAACTAGAGTTGTTTATTTTCCACTGCTACATGGTATTGGCATTTCCAGCTGGAATGTTTACTGGCTGCCAAAAATATATTTATATGCTAGTTCTTTAGAGAGCATGACACTTGGGAAATGAAACTTCAGACTTTAAAAAAAAATATGCAGAGTTAACAGGAGCATTCCCATGTGCTGCTCCCCAGCTTGGGCAGTATTACTGACCATCACTTGTCAATTCTTGTCATTAACTTCTCCACCAGATGAAAGGCTGGACTACTGTTCTTTGAACTATGATCAGTCAGTACTGATAATGTTATCCTCTTCCCAGTCAGATATTTTACAGATTCTGTGTTTTTCAAGCAAAATATTGTTCAATTTAAGTTGAAGTGTCCTAAAATAAGAACCCTGTTAGGAAAAACAGCTTCTTGCGTGGAAGACAAAATTACCAGCAGCTGGTAACGGTGACAATCTTGATCTGATTACTGTGAAATGAAGAACAAATCTGTAATTTCAACTATTTAGAATAAGGAATACCATGGAACACAGATGTTAGAGTAAGCAAGGCCCATGTTTTAAGAAAATTACGTGTCTTCATGCGCTGGTTTATGGATGTTGTGAGTCAGCAGCAAAATCCCCAAAACTTCTGTAGAATTTTTGTAGAATTCCTGTAGAATTTCTGTAGAATTTCTGTAGAATTCCTGCCCCTGAGCTGGAGAGATGGGTAAAGAACCTTTTCCTGCCCATGAATGTCTCTCATTATACCTTTAAACCTCTGCAAAGTTAATTTAATGAAGATCTCTTACATGCCAAAGGTCCAAAGGGATGGAAAGATTTCAACAATTCTTTTGCCGTCAGTCACTCATTTTCATTTTGGTAGGTCTTGCAAGGGAAGGAGAAATGTTTAAGGATCTGCTAGTTTTTCTCTTGCCCTCAAAGTGTAGATGACTTAAGATTGCACATTTTCATGCCTTAAGGGCATAAGTAATTTGATAATAATAGGAAATACTAAATGAATTCCAATGTTTTTCTTTGAGAAGGAAACATACTTCCCCAGGCACCTCACAAAGGTAATACAAGGATAATTAGGAGATATAAACTGAGGATTTTACCTCTACTCTAGATGCAAAAAGACTACTCAAAGTCAATAGGGATTAAGAGAGGCATGTGGGAAAAAGCAAATATCATGTCATACTGGGACAAGCAGAGGTACAATGGAGATGCTAGTGCCTGCTACAAAGAGTAGAGAGGTATGTTGGGGGCCTACTGGGAGAAAGTAGTTTAATTTTAATAAAAACAGCATCATTCTGAAGTTTGAATAAATGTTCAGACATTTTGGTCCATGGAGGTTGAGTACTAACTTTTAGAATCTTTATGATTTTGTCAGAAGGAAGTTAAATATAATTTGAAATTATGCTATCTGCTTTCCTCACTGGTCAAAATAGTGCTTGCTCTTCTTCCACAATGAACTGCTTGCTTCTGGTACTCATTAAATCATAGAACCATAGAATGGTTTGGGTTGGAAGGGACCTAAAAGATCATTTAGTTCCAACCCCCCTGCCATGGGCAGGGACACCTTCTGCTAGACCAGGTTTCTCAGAGCCCCATCCAACCTGGCCTTGAACACTTCCAGGGCTGAGGCATCCACAGCTTCTCTGGCCAGCCTGTGCCAGTGCCTGACCAGTAAAGAATTCTTCCTGACATCTGTCTAAATCTATTCTCAGTTTGAAGCCATTCCCTTTTGTCCTGTCACTACACGTCCTTGTAAAAAGTCTTTATCCTTCTTGCAGGCTCCCTTCAGGTACTGGAAGGCTGTGATTAGGTTACCCCAAAACCTTGTCTTTTCTAGGCTAAACAATCCCAATTCTCTCAGCCTTTCCTCGTTGGAGAGGTGTTCCATCCCTCTAATTGTCGTGGTGATCCTGCTCTGGGCTCACTCAGACAGGTCAGTGTTCCTCCTCTGCCGAGGCCCCCAGAGCTGGATGCAGTGCTCCAGGTGGGGTCTCACCAGAGCAGAGCAGAGGGGCAGAACCCCCTCTCTTGCCCTGCTGGCCACGCTGCTTTGGATGCAGCCCAGGATACAATTGGCTTTCTGGGCTGCAGGCACACACTGCCAGCTATCCTGCTACCTCTCACATAAAGCCCATTGCCCTTTTCTTTCAGTGTTCTGCTGTCCATTATTCTATCTATGTATCCTGTCCATGCCACAGGAACATGAAAAGTAGATATTTTTTGTATCACCATTCACTTTTCCTGACTTTTTTAGTCATTAAAAAATCCACAGAAATTCTGAATCAGACTTCCACTTCTCCAGAGATGTTAATTTTAACATGAGAAAGTAATAAGATATTGTATTTGCTGTTTGGCTGAGAAAGATACCCCTTCTTCCACTGCTGGTAAGGATTTCCTTCCAATGATTAATATTCCTACCAGCTCAAAAGCTGGACTAATTTTCTTTGAACCAGGATTGGTCAATACTGATAATTTTACATTTCTCCCTGTCTGCTATTTCACAGATCCCACATATTTCACACAAAAGACTGTTCAGCATGTATGGAAATGATAAAGACAGAGGCTCAGAAGATAAAATTGTCACACTTCTTACATTAATCCTTTATGCTTATTTCAAGTGACTTGAATGAGCTGGAGTTCAGTGAGATTTGTAATACCATTTTCTCGTGTTGTTTAGAAAATCCCTGCCTCTGATCTAATTTATTATAGAAATTTTCATCTGGAGTACTTGGCAGAATAAGCACATAATAATTTTTGTTTACCAAAATAAAATATATTAGTATCCTTAACCCTCTTCCAATTCTAGCATAGTAAGACCAGCACAAAAACTTCTACTAGCATAGAAATATTATAAAATTTCCTACTCGCTTGCCATTGGTAAAGATTTCTAATGAAACCTGAAAATTTCTTTTTATCTGAAAATTTGCAAAGATAAAATCTGTAACTCTTACAGACGTATTCCTGGGTTGCACAGAATACTGATCCTCTTGCAAATCTCAGGGAGGAGTAATGAACAGGTGCTTTTAAACTAGTGGATTTCATAGTTTTTCTTCACCAAGAACAACACAGGATTTATGAACGTTAAAACTCCTTGGCTTCTGAGAGCCATCAATGCTAATGAAATGTAAACCACTTATTTCATGTCCCAGGAAGGTTCTTACTGACAGACTTGAATGTTATGAATTCCTGTATTGCTTGGAGCTGTGTTCTGCCCATGCAACAGACCTGTCTCTTCAACAGTTTTGGAATCCTGTGTGCTTTACTGGCCTTGTCAGGAGTTAATCTATAGGATTATTTTGGTTTTGCTGACATGCACAAATAGAATCTGACACTTGCAGCCACACGGCTGTGTGAGGTTTATCTACGCAAAATCTTTCAAGGGTTTTTGTTCTTAAATGCATACCTTAAAATCTACATTTGAATTTATCATATATAAAAGATGCAGAATTAATTTCTGAAATTCAGTAATATGAACTGGGGAAAAAAACCTCTTAAAATGGTATTTAGATGATGTCCCTGCATGAATTTCTTTTGGTGTTTCATAGATATCTAAATGTGTAGTGAGTGTCTGCTGTGCAGCATCTTTTAGTACCAGTGTTTCTATTGATGTCAAGAGACATGTAAATCAGATCCTAAAGTGCCTGTTTTACCAATCGACTTCATGATATGTCAGATCTGGAAAAGAAAATTGGATATAATATCATGCAAGTACAGCTTAGTATGCAACCTTCCCCAAGTGGGCAGTGATAATAAAAATCAAGAGATGTGCCTCTTCTGATAGTACTGCTGCCAGAGCAAGCACTGACTAAGTTTTCCATCCAATTATCAAAGAATTCAAAATCCAAGCCTTAGATGAGTGAAATATTAATTGATTTAGTTTTACCAAACACAAGATCTGAAGAATAAGGTTCCCCTTTGATGTACTTCTTGACATTTCAAATATACAGGAAGCAGCACAGCTCTCCTGAAGCAGGTTAGTGTATCTCCCTAGAAAACATACCATATTGCTTCTTCTCAGGTGTCACCTTATCTGAATTTGAGTCCCCAGAAGAGTATAGGCCAGATGCCTGCAACATAGAAATAAACTTTCTTTGCATATTCAGTATTTTTGATGGCAAGGTACAATTTGTAGACATATCTGTCCCCATGTGACTTTGCTGATCACCACAGGAGCGAAGTGATTGCAATAGCATGAGCAAGAGAACAGAATCAGTCAGATTTTCAACATATTTTTCACGCCGCTTCCTTTATTTACGCTATTGTAAATAAGTTTATGCAATCATGACTTGACGCTAAGTCTGCCTTGCTTTACATAACTGTGGGCTGTGTTTCCAAACAAAGTAGGATGTGACTTAAGTACCACCTAAGACTGAATATGACTGTCAGCCTTGTAGGGTCATCTTTATTCATTTCCTCTGCACAGATCCTGCATACCGTACATTGAGGTCTCTCTCAGTCTGTTGTTTGCAGTTTGTTAATGGCTATTAACCACCAGCCAAATTGCATTTTGTCTTTCCCTTGAATTTACACCTCAGTTCTTGACTGATATATCCACATTCCTTTATGAACCTTGTGATTTTGTTTCAGGTGTTTTCCATCTGGCCTGCCCTTTTTGATGCCCCACTTTTATGGTGTTGAAGCCTAATTTATTTGACACTTGTGCTGTTTCAAAGAGGCATTGCACTGGTATGATGGATGGTGTTTGATCCTGCATCCATATGTGCTAGATTTCAATTAATTTAAATTCCTTTAAATGGAATTGGAGCAAAATACAGAAGTTTGAAAAAAACATTTGCTCCATTTGGTTCCAAATAATTATTTTGACTGCATGGTGAGGTTTGAAAAGCCACTAAAGCCACACAGAATGGATGAAATCAGTAAACTGAAATATACATTCTGACAGGAGTTAAGAGGGAAGATATTACAAATAATTCATAAAGTGTTTAATGCTATAAAATCAGACAAAAGAATCACGTACCACCTTAAGTTTATTGGAAAAGACAAGCCCATGATTGATTTGGGCCTAGTGGATCATGAGATGTTAGGAAACACATTAGGAAATACAGACAATTTCTGTGACTGCAAACCAACATGGTGTGTCTATCTTCTCTGTTAATTTTGAAGATACACCTGTCTTAGACAGGCTTTCTCCTTGTAGTGTATACTAAAAAAATAAGATATAAAAAGAGGGGTTCCTGATCAAAGTAGTAGTTCAGAAAGAAGTAGTGCTGTTAGGAGGTGAGCAGCATCTGAAACTTCTGAATGAACTTTCATAGGAAGTACAGGAATGTTAAAAACAATGCTGCCTTTCAAATAATATTGCTGCTGAAGAGGATCAGAATTAGTAAGTATCGCTCTTGTGTTGAAAAATATTCCAAGATTAATTCTTCAACATTCTGTACCACAAAACCTTGCCTTTATTCTCAACAGTTTTTTGAAACTGTAGCTAAAACAGAGGGAACATTGAAAGATGATGTTCTCAGAGATTGAAGCAATACAGATTTTGCAAGGGTAAATCTTGCTTCTCTTATTTAAGAATTCTTTGAATATGTCACTAGAATGAGGAATGAATATGAAACAGATGATATAGTTTTATGTTTTAAAAATTTGATTTTAATATCTTAAAGAAATTAAATGATGCCGTGGTTTGAACAAAAAAAAGTATTTGGAATGGAAAAAAATAAATAGCTTTGTGGGCCTTCTGTAGTTCTTCTCCCATACATGGTTATTCTCATAGCATTGATGTGGAACTAAACCATGATTATATGGGTTTGTTCTGTCATGGAAATAGTCTTTCTCTGAGATTTGGTTTCAGCTGTTGCTTTTTCTGTTAATTGTTTGCGGAATTAATGGAAAAGCTGCATAATCTGGGGACATGTTCAGAGACATAGCCTAACCTAGGAAATAAAATAATCCTCCCATAAATTGTGAGTTTATGGAGAAGGCTGTCACATTAGTTTTTTACTAGTTTTAAAAGCTCAATAATATTGATCATACAGGACTTTTCTTTACTATATTAAATATAGTGTGGTAGTTTGAACCATCTTGAGTGCAATTAATTCAGGTATTTACTAATGTAAATTTATTATTATCACAATATGCTAGAGAAAAAAATGTGTTGAAGAGGACAAATGGAGTTTGTTGAATCAACATTGCAAATATTGTAACACATAGAAGCACAATTGTTTGTGAGATCTCATTCAAATAATTTTCGGGCACTTGTGAAAATATTATGATATGTTTATATGGCCCAGTGGCTGGATCTGAAGAAATCAGAAGTGACTCATGACATATTTGTGAACCAAAAAGCCTTCAGAATGTTACAACCAAACCCATTTACAGTGCAGTCTCTCCTTTACTGGACTGTAATAGACTTCTTGCTGAATGCAAAAGCACGGGATTTTTGTGGTAGCCATTATTACAGTTAATATGATAAACCACCCTGCAATGTCCTTTGTTCTCAGATACTGGTAATATACTGAAAAAATAGATGTTTCAGGCAGAACTCTATTCTGAAAGGCTTTTGCATTGAAAGGGGTGTTTGGGAATAAACTGTCACAAGTTAAGGTGTGCTCTTAAAAGTCCGAGACAAATCTGAATTTCACTGATTGAACTTCTGTATGGGTGACACAACTTGTTTTTGTCAAATAAACTTGGGTTTAGTGAATCTCAAGAGGCGCAAATAGCTACTGGGTTGGAGCTGGCATGCTTATGAGTTGCCTGCCTTCATCTTAGTTCAACACATCAGCCAGTGCAGTCCTGCATTTCCTAAACTCTGTTACTTGTTATCTGAGATTGCCTAAGAGTCACTTTAAGGAGTCTCATCAAAGAAGATGATAAAATCTCCAAGTCTGTTTTTTCGCCAGGATATAATGCAGATGTGCAGTAGTTTACTTGGGATTTTAAACAGCTCTCCATGAGTCAATATCCCCAGCGTTGTTCTTGGCACTGTTTTCAGAAGTGAGGTTGCTGGGTCTGTCCTCTGCAACCTCTGGATTTCTGTGTTTTATTACTTTGGAGGCCTTGTCTAGAAAACAGTTCCTATTTGGCAATATGTCTAATAATATCCTTGCATTTAAGTACATAGCATATGTTTGAAATATCTTGTATGTTAACAAGCTTTCTTTGATCTGAAGAGGTGAATAGGAAAGCTCATTCAGAGTGGTTATTTCAGAAGCAGAAAGGTGAGCAAAGGTCATCATGTTACCACACCAGTCATTTATGTCTTACAGCTGTCTTCAAAATGAATAAAGTGTAACTGTCAGACAGATTTTTCTAGGCAGTAAAAGCCCTGTTCTGGTTGTCTCTCTTGTCCAGCCAAGCACTCAAGAGATCCCGGGCTGCAGGATTACGTCCATGTTCCCTGTCAGAATCCAAGTTCTCCTACTCCTCGTAGTGCTTGTACTCTGTAAATCCAGTTTCTTAGGGGATGGTGGGAATATTAGTTTCCTTTTCTCCTGCAGCATGCTCTTTGCAGGATTGTAATAATTTAATGAGGTTCAATCCTTTGATCCCAGTATCTTGAACCCTGAATCTGGATGAGACTTATATGTACTTTATTTCTTTCTTATTTTGAATCCTCAACCAGCATAGGAATGCCCTCATAAAGACCTTCATTATAGTAATATTTCCAACTGTGACAATGGATCTTTAATTTCAGATGTTCTCATTTGAAAATGTGTTTATTGAATCTAAATATCTCTTACCTTATGCAAGTCATCGAAGATCTTTTAGGATTTGTAACAGCCATTTTTACTAAATGAAAGAAAGCGAGGAGTGGTGCTTTTCCTGGTTATCAGAACTTTTTGAGATTCTGTGACTAGTGGAGGCATCTTCAAAATAATACCATAATAAAATGCTGATAAAATATTTTTAATTTAAAAAGCTGCATGTAATAGGAGTAGCTGATATGCATTCTAGCCAACGTACTATCGAGCCTATTCCCTGTTTTTTTACGTATTGACAAGAAAAGGACTGTTTTGAGTATATTGTGATGGATCTGTTTAGTGACTTTTCTTTGCTAGTTACTGTTTTAACCTTCAGTATTCCAAGGAAATAGGGACTGAGGCATAGGAAAATGAGATAAGCCTTCAGTCACAGCAAATTAAAAAGATTAACTAATTCCTAGGTACCTGAAGGCAGTGTGTCTCACCAAGGCTTGAGGCTGCCTAATAGGTTATTACACAAGGAATTAACTTCTGAAAGGAGTAATGTTTGTTAGAAAGATTTGCAGTTACTGTGTCAAAGACTTTTCCATTTCCATAATAGGCATAAACCAGAGGATTTTTTTTTTATTGTTGGACAGAAAGAACTTGTGTTAAAGATTAAAGAGGAAGAGGATGGTTTGCTTGAGGTTCTTTTTTCCCATGTTAGTATTTTTATGTTGCTACATATCATAACAGGAATTGGTAACATTCACATCCACATGGTCTTGTGAGAATTATGTCGCCTGAGACATAATTTTTTAGATTAGTTTTCTTTTGAAGTCTGAAGCTCAGGAATGAGCCATCTACAATACAGTGTCCTGTGTTACTCTTTCGTTCATTACATTATAAATGAAATCATATTCAAAGGAACCTTAAGTTCATCACTGTCCAATGGCAGGGTCACTCTACTGTGACATTGTTCACCTCCTTTAAAAAAAACAGTGATAATAGAGACAGTGTGTGCTCCTCATCAATTTATTCTAATGAAAACTTGGATTACAGTCACTGCAAATGAAATCCGTCAGTTCTTATCCTGTCTACCACAGCCATTTAAACATTTTATTTCTACACTCCTCATGTGTTCTAAGACTTCTCTGGCACCCCCTGTCCTGCCTTTACCTGTGACTGATGCAATGTGTCTGCTCTCTGCTCACATGCAGTGTTTCCTGAACCTTAAATGCATTAGTTGGGTTCCTTTTGTCTCTTGCTGGTCTGTGCCTTTCTTGGCACTTAGAACCACTCTCAGTGTTTCAGCTGAGGCTTTATAAGTGCCAGGGTGGAGAGTGAAGCAGGATTATTTCATGTATTGTCCGGGCCATACTCAGATGTGGGCACTTCAGTACCATGCCTGCTTCTTTCCCAGCACCATGACACTGTTAACTCTGTGAATGATTATAACCCTGAGATCTATTCTCACAGATCTGCTACTGAGACAGTAGTATCCCAGCCATTGCCATCTTGTCATTAAAGCTCATTCTTTTGTATTTGCCAAAAGAGATTTATGGGTGTTATAAGGTTTTTTTCTAGTTTGCCAAAATTGCCAAAATTCTAACCTGATCTTCATCGGTATTTGAGCCCTGCAAGTTCAATAATGATTATGTCTATGCCACCCTTCTTGCTGTTTTGGAAATATTGAACAGTCCTGGGTCAAGGGCAAACTAATTTTTAAAACCCCACCCAGTGGAACCCCAACCCATATCAACTCTATGGCAATTAAAAACCAAAAAACAGGTTCCTCTGGTTTGCTCTGGTGTGCCAGGATAAGAAATCTACTTGTCTACCACGCAGGCCTGCCTGAAGAGGCTGTGCTCTCCAGGACTGAGAAAAGGAATGCAGAGAGCAGCCTCCCTGCCCAAAGTGAAATTTAGGTATGGCTCTAGATTGTCACTGCTGTGATGACTCTTCTCTGCATGGTGGGCAGACTGGGTTATAAATGTTGACACAGAGGAGTCACGTATCCTTTCATCAGTGTACAAGTACCACCAAGGAATATGTGTCCTTGGCAGTCTCACATTCTCTATCCATAATCCCTATAAAAATTGTGAGACTATTTAGCATTATTACCATAGTTCATCTGATGTTCAGTACCATTAAGTACCCAGTCTTAACACTTAATTTATAATGTATAAAAAGGAGGAGGAAGCTGGGAATTTCCCTGAGAGTTTTGGAAATGCATCTCAATTTGTGTAGTGCTGAGTGCATAGTGGGGATTTCTCTTATAGGAGAGAAACTGAAATCCAGTGATCTGTGTTCCCTCTTTCCTCTTTTTAGTCTCTCTCAGCTCAGGGAAGTTATAATACTTCTGTGCTTATATTCCCCTATATGACTAAAATGATCCAAAAATGTGAAAATGAAAGGGAGCTTTGAGAAGTAATATAATCTCCTCGAAGTAGTATTAGTTATAAATTCCTGAGACATATTTGTGTTCAAATCTCTGGTGAATGGGACTTAAAACCTCTCCAGCTAACTTCTTTAAGAGCTTTTTCCTTATTAATGCAGTGTTTGTACTGATCCTCAGCTTCTGCATCTTATACTTACTTCTTGTTTTCCCTACCACTGAAGATGGAGAAAAGTTCATCACTATTCTCTTTCACCTTCCAGAATGAAACATAATGTTAAATTTGAGATTATTTTGTAATCAAATCAGTATGGTAGGAATGCACTGTGTAGATAAAATGCATATTATCTTGATTCAAGAAATCGTGTCTTTTCAGACCTGCCTATAAGTCATATGTGTTGGAAATGAAAAATCTGCTTAAATGCATTTCTGAAACAGTTTATGCATTTAGAGTGTTCTAATTGAAAAAAAAAAAATCTGTGGTGTTTATACATGATACTGTGTAACCCTGGCAGTTTTGGAAATTTCTCCTTGAATTCTTGTTTATCACATATCACCTGTGGTAGAGTGGAAACAATTTGTTTCATTTTAGCAGTTTGCCTACACAGCCATGCAAATCTAGAGGATAAAGTTGTCAGAACTCCTGAATATAAATACCATGGAGCTGGGCTGCTGATGCTGCAACAGATGAAGTACTAGCACTTCACTGACATTAGGACAGCCAGACATTCAGGTAAAAGTAATTTATTGTGGAGTGGCTGCAATGTAGTGAGCAACATATGTAGTGCAGAGGATTTGTATTTGGGGAAATTTTTGTTGCCATCTTCCATATTTCTTCTCACACTCATGATAGCTAAGCAAAAACAGGAGGTGAGACAATAAAACAGCTTAATGAAGAATGGGTAAAATTTTTCTGTCTTATGTTTATGTCCATGTTCAAGTTTTTTATTCAAGTGGTTCAAAAAACCACTTGTCACTTTCCAGCCACCCTTTCTTTTGAGAACAGACATTGTATCATCAATGACTTACTTCCAAATATTGCCCCACCATCTTTTCACTGTGGACATTTTCTATTTCTTGATCCCCTTAGTCACAGACTGTCACTTTTTTTCACAGAAATGGGGAGGAAGAAGTCAAATCACTACACATCTGAACCCCCTCCCCATCCCATGAGAACATATTTTTACAGAAAGAGCTGGCCGCATTTCAGAGTTTTTAGAATTTTTCCTTTCCCTATGGCTTAAATCACACCTTGGCCAAGAAAACCCAGTCAGTAAAAACAAGCCATTGTAATAGCCATGCAGCTGTCAGACGTAACATTGGGCCACAAGTGGTATTGTAGGTGGTGCTTCTAAATAATTGTTTTGTTATTTCACTGTTAGTAAAGAGCTTTGGGATAAGGCTTAGGGAACGTGCCCTTTAGGGGACCGTGTGTCCTCCCTCGTACAAACGAGTCTGTTACGTTTAGCAAGAGAATATGCCAAATTTGCTTGCCCTAAGTTTTGTCATCCAAACCTTGTCCAGGCGCTGTTGGTCATTGTTGGTTCTGACATCACTGTGTTACTGAGAGGAATTCACGTTGTGCAGACATTGCAACAGCCCTGCTGCAGAGATGCGTTAATGTTGCCATAGCCCCTTGGTGACAGTGGAGTGGAGGACACACTAATAAAGAACCTGTTATTGACAAATACCGGCAAGTTCAGTGTAGCTCCAAAGGAGATACACATATATACATGGCATTTTAATGGCTTAGAGGGCTTTGCTTTTTTGTTTCTCAAGTGAAAATTACAACGATGGACCTGTCTCAGTGCTGATTATTTGCAGTGGGAAGGAGGTACAGTGGTCCAAACAGAGAACAACTAGCATGGCAGAGCACAATATTGAAGAGCTCTGATGTGAAGAGGAAGTGTTCCTTCCTACAGGCTACCCAAGCTGGCGCTCCAGGCAAATCACGTGTCTCTCTCAGACACCATTTCCTGTTGTTAATAAGTGGAAGTGGTCTGCAGGGGAAGTGATGTGTCTGTCACAAGTTTGAAAGTCCAAGGATTTGACTAGCAGAGTTTGAGGGCAGCTGTCAGGACTGCAGCTGGCAGATCAGAACTTCACCACATTGCTCAGAATGCCTTTATTTGGTCTTTACTTCTGAACATGTCACAGTTCTTACTTGCATAGGAAAGTCAGAGGTGCTGATCCCAAACCAGGTAAAGGAGTCACAATCAAGTTATGCAAGCCACTCCTTTCTCCTGAGGCTGAATATACAGAATTTGAAGAATTCCTAAAATTACCTGCCCAGCAATGTTGCCCACCCATCTCCAAGTTGCGAAAAAGAAAGCAAAAAACTCAGGAATTTTGACTTCATGCTGGGTCATCATGTCTAATAAAATCATGGAAACATTTGAGTTGTTACATAGACACCATGTCACAAAGTGGACCCAAAGGAGTCTGTGCAGTAACTCGCTCTCCTCTCCTGGCTGGACGCTCCTATGAGCTAATTATAAGGGAGCAGCAAGTCACCCTCCAGTTTGTCAGTATTGCCAAATTTCATAACTTCGTGGCAAGACTTTCTACGGTTGCCTTATTGCTTCAAAGTTCCTTGGTGTTTCAAAGCAGTGGAAAATCTCAGTTCTATTTGTTTACCTTCCTTTTCATTGGAAAAAGGCGTGAAGCATGGCTTCAGATAGGGAATCATAGGACCCATAAAATATTGTATTTTGAAAATGTCAGTAATTTAGCAAAATCTTTCTTTAAAGCATTTGAGGTGAGAATTTTGCTTCCTGTGGTCATTATCAGGGTCCTGCTTGATGCAATATATGATACACTGTATTACAGCAGGGTAATGCCATGTCATGATAAAGTAAGGATGCAAACCCTTGCCAATTGAAGATTGCAAATTTGAACTAGTGTCTTGTCTTTCTCTCTAGGGCATTGGGCAGTAGAGCCAAAGAATGAGCTGAGAGGAATGAATCTGCTTTTCTATGGATTTGGGGTATTTTTTTGTACATTGCATTTAAAGTTCAATACCACCAACTTTATATAACTATGCTTTGTGAAGTGCTGGCCTCTGCAGCAATGTTTTTCAAGAACAGGCATCCACTGGAGTGCTTATAGTCACCAGGCATCACAGTGAGTCACAATATGAGTCACTGACCTAGTTGTAGCGCACGGGATTGTAACAATGGGGTCATATTTCCCTCTGCCACAAGGAGAGGGTACACTCTGACTGTCGGCTTCACTACACCAAAGGGAGGGGCATGGCCCTGGGTGGTGGGTACTGGTAAGAACACACAGCCTGTCCTCAGAAGTTGCCCCACAGGCTGAAGTTAAATGAGATGCCATATGAACTTAAAAGCAGAGAGTCCCACCAGCAGTAACAGAATCTTTGCAGTCCTGAGCATAATGACCAGTGCTCTATCAGCAACAGTAGCTAGTGTTATCCTTATGCTTTCAAAGTTAAGCACAGTTATGAACACAGCCAGAGGGGGCTGTCAGGCGGGTTGTGCAGTTGCAGTTCAACCAGCTGTTCTTCTACTGAGCTTTTCTTAGTGCAGTGAGGGAGGGAGCGTCCCAGGTCATCTATCTAAATGGCAGACATATCTTTATCTGCAGATCGCTTTCTCCCTGACCCATCACTTCCTCTTGTAAATATTTCTAAAATGATGGACAAACACTTTGTCAGCTGCAGACATATGTTTGGAGTTGGTAGAAGTTTGATGTAAACTATGAGGTTGATACGAAGGGTTGGTTACATTCTGTTTACTTATATCCAGGCTCACTTCCCACTAGGAATTGGGTGAAATGTGTTTCACAAACGCTGCAGAAAGACCACAATATTTCAAGCATCATTCCATGAAAATGTTAAATGAAAAGGAGCAATGTGGAAACATATAGTGAGAATGTATGCACTGAACAGCAATGTCCCAGAAGCTGCACAGCCCATGAAAAGAGATGAGACTGGCCAGTAGGAAGAGGATTACTGAAAAGAGACAGTGGCAAAGAAAGAGCTTAGCTGCAAAACCAGTCAAAGGGTGAATGTTATGGTGTGGTGCCCATTCACAGGCTGGCTGCTCTGAGCTTGACCACCAAATTGCCAGACAGTGAACTCAGTGAATCTCACAGATTGGACCAACCAGATGTCATAATAATTAATTCCAACTGTACAGTAATTGAAAACAGCATAGAGACAGCAATTTCTTGTTGACGGTGTTAGTACTACATCATCTTTATTTGGAAAAGCCTCAGTTCTTGGAGTTTTGAGTAATGCAAAGTTATTAAATACTTCTAAAGAAAAGAATAAAATTCTACATTCTAAGACAAGCTTTGCTATGAGATAGGACTATAGCCTTTGCTTATATTAGAAGGGACCAACTTAGCATTCATAATTCTAAAATATCCCTTTGAGAGCTCATGTCCATGTATAAGGCAGGGCTTCTCCACAGGCATGTATCTGTCCATTAAGAAGCAATACTTTCAAATCCTCTTTTTCAAAATATTTTGAAATTTTATAGAGGAATTCCAAGAACTTTGCCATAGAAGCACTCTGCTTCTTTTATGTCAGTTCTAACTGTACTGCTTTATGTAATTACCCTTGAGGTAAATAATTCTTAGCCTGCTTTTTTCTTATTTAAATGTGATATTTTAATATGTACTTGGGGATTTAAATGCCCAAGTTGCACTGAAATGCCTTAGGGCCAGAGCACACAGTTCTGTAAAAACTGTTGCCTCTATTAGTATCTCTTATGTTCAAAAGATCCAAAATGAAGCTTCTCATCTGTATATTCCTGTTCTGTTTCTCATTTTATTTGGAGGATGTTAAAAATGAGGAAGGCAAAGACTGTGCTTGTTGACATGCCTAACAGTGCATAAAGGGTGCTGGATCTTCCCTTTTTTCAGGATGAGAGCCTTTCCATAAAGTAATATGATACTCGCTTGCATCTCATCTATAATTTTCAGCTCTTTTAATTGACTGGTAAAGTATGGTCTTCAGGATACCACAGGATTTAATTAAGTGAAGCTACTTTGTTTACACGGTGCAAATGGGAGTGGAATACACCTGCAGTTGAGATATATTTTTTCATCAGAAAAAGAATACTATCACTTCTAAGATTTATTGATATATATATATTTATGAATACTATCACTTGTAAGATTTTTATGTAGTTAATTGTAGATAGTTTTAAAAATTGTTCATTGAACACTTAACATATAGTGGTTGTAATTCCACTCTTTTATCCTGCCTAACAGTTTAGAGGGAAATGGCGTAACTTGGTTTTACAATTTTTATGTTTGCCACAAGGAAGTGGGGAAATGAAACAGATGATTAATTAAGGCATTAGCTTTAATGCAGGTTTGAGGGTTTGGTTAATTGTTGGATTTTTTTTCAGTACAACTGATACCTAAAAAAAACCCAACAACAAACCAACCAAAACCAACAACCCCCCCCCCAAGTAACCTTCTGGCACTTGGAGTCTTTAATGTAATAACAAACATTTCTATAGTTCAGCACTTGTGAGCAACCCTAGAATAGCAAACCTGTGCAAACAACTCAGATCTGAGAAACTTTGAAGCAAAAAGTTATTTTGTGCAAAACTCAGCACTTTGTGACCATACGGATGATGACAAACCAATGTTCTCAGCTCAGCATTTGCCAGTGTGGATGTATGACAAAAAACCCCCAACAAACACTTAAACAAATATTTCATTTCAAACTTCAGGAGTGAGTAAAACCAGATTTTAACATTTACAAATACATTTTATTATATACAGAATCAAGTGCAAAAGATATATATATACTTGAGATTTGGGTGTGCTACAATACTTGTAGTTAGTACAGGAATATTTTTTTTTTTTTATTTCCTTACCAGAATTCTGAGGCAACATTAAATAAGGAAGGGTGAGGCAGGCTGGGATAACTGACAAGCAGCGATTAAGGATTTGCTCCTTTTCACAGGAACTTCGGGGTGTAATTCTGCTGTTCACTCTGATGCTCTCAGGGTGCCTTTCTGGCTTTTAGCTGTGTGCTGCAGGAAACCATTTCAGCTTGTGCTGCTGTGGTGGCAGTGACAGGGACAGCTGGACTAGCTGCTTGGGTCTACAGAACTGTGTTCCATCCCCATCCTTTTCCTGGTCTGAAATATGACCACTCTTTTCCCATATTCTCTCTCCCCGTTTCTGACTCATTTGCTGTTTCTTTTTATATACAGAAAGGAATGATTCCAGTGCACGAGAGGTCAGAGCTGCTTTTTCAGCTGTGTTCTGCTCATACAAAGGCAGCATCTGGATACCTCTCACTCACACAGTGCTCTGCAAACTTGGGGGACCAAAGTATCTGGCTCACAGCAGATTTTTTTCCTACAGTATTCAGCTCCTCTGTATTTCTCATCTCCTTCTGGTGGCACTGGGGGAGGGAAGGGAGAACAGAGCAGCTGGATTGGCATCTGTCATGTGGCAACAAAAATAGCAAATCACCATTATGATTTTGGCCACAACATTGTCATATAAGCCTGAATTATATGAGATTCAAGGATTTTTTCATAGTGGTTATGAAAGTGACCTTTAACGAATATTTTGTGGTCAAATAAACACAAAACTTGTGGAAAAGGAAAGTCCAATTACGTACTGAATGTTCTCAGCTCTTACATAGAGCTGGGAATCTAACAATTGAAATAATGATGACCCATCATAGTCAGAACCTGCTTCACAAACTGAAGTTAGTCTGTGAAGTATTTGTCAGGGATTTAATCAGAAAAAGGCTGGAAATTCATCTGGAACATAAGCAGCCTTTGTTCAGCAAACTGCTGACATGTTCCTTCAGGCAAATTTTTCCTTCGGCTGGATTAGTTAAGCAAATAGCTATGCAGAGTGCTTACTTCTGGGTTTGCAAATCTGAAGGAAATTTATTTCCTTTACAGGTGCACTGAGTATGTCAAAGCAAGGTCAAAGTCTCAGTCTTTGGGTCTATGTTTTGATTCAGTAAAGTACAGGTCCCTTGAAACAAAGTGGAACTCTGATTCTGAGTTATCAGCGGGACTGCTGGTGGTCATCACCAGGTGGTAAAGAAACACTTTTGATACCACTGAAGCCCTTTTCATTTTTCTGTGCCCTTTAAACAAGGAAACAAAATTGAAATCAGGTATTCTGATTCCAGACGTCTGATGAAGGATGCTAACAAGCTAGAGGGCACTCAGCTGTACCAAGTAACTCATGCATACACATCAGTTGTCCCATAAATGTCAGACAATGGACAACTGATAATATGGCTTTGGAGAGCTCTGTAATAGTATAAGATATACATTATGATTTAGAAATTATTTAATAGACAGTCAATTCAGAGACACAGGACTCTGTGTGTGCAAGTGCCTGGTAGTGAGCTAGCTCCTGTACAGTCAGAGAAAAAAACAAACCACATTTCTTGGGGAAATTAATGTAATTGTCTCTGTCTGCCTTTTAGGAGTTTGCAAGGGAATGCCAACATCACTAGAGCTGATGTAGATATTTTTCTGAAATATCTTAATATCTGTTAACATGTTGCTAGCACTACCAGGGACATCAGCTTTGTCCAAAGGTGTCCAGTGGAGCCTTCATATAAGTAAGTCTTAAAAGTGCAGTCCACAAGTATTTGGCAAATGGTTATTGTAGGTTTTTCTTTTTTAGCTAAAATCCATATTCTCCTTTAACCCGAGATGCTGTGTGAAGTTTTCAATGATTACCACTCTGTTCTAAAGACCTTTTCAGTGTTGTAGCAACTGTATATTCTTTTTCTGAAAGTGTCCTGGATACTTGATTTTTTTCTCACAATATTTCAGACTCGTTAATTTAACACCATCTTCTTTGCCATTAAGAAATTTGAGTTGCCATTCTGTGACCACTGCAGACCTGCCTGCAGCTGCTTTTGGACTTTGGCAACACCCAGTCGCTGTTCATAGGCCTGAGTGATGCTCTGACTTGCCTGGGCCTGTGTCTTGTTCTGCAACATTTAAGTTGTGCTTGTATTGTGCAGCTCATTGCCCCACTTTACTTCCCCTGAATTCCCTTCCCCATTGCCCTTGCTGGCTCAGAGTGGCAGAGCTGAAGTCATTGAAACTGCCCAAGGAAGGAACTGGTCACATCTACCTTTCCTGTTGAGCTTTTTCCCTTTTACAGCTTTAGTAGACCTATTAACACATTTAAGAAAGCTGGGGAGTTGTTTTCTCTTACAGGGCACTTCGGTGTTGTAGTTGAGATGTTTCCTAACACCCCCTCCAGGCAGGCAGAATGATTGTGAAAGCATGCCTGGGTCTTATAAGGGGTTTTTGCATTTTTGAGCATCACAGATCGAAGTCCCCATTAAGGTAGACAGGGAATGGAGATGCCAGATCTTTCAGGAACAATTTTGAAGACTATGGGTGAAACTGGAAAGCAAATAATAAACTAATGAGCACATATTAATGCAAACATGTCCTGCACCCAGGTGAGAGGAGTTAACATATAAGCAGTGTGAGCTTCCAGGAAGGACTCCTCAGAGGCTCCATGTGGGAACTGAAGAGATTTGGGAATCTGAAGACATCCTGAGAGCATGAGCAGAGGAAAGTGCAGATCATCGTCTCCACTGAGGGCTGGAGGGACTGAGAGCTCTTTCAAAGAAAGTGGGCTGTGATGAAAGCAGAGTTTGGTGATGCATACACGAAACAGGACAGTGGTTTTCAGAAAGCTGCTCATGCAATTCTGGATACAGACACACCAGCCAGCTCCCTAAGGAGTACATGGAGTGAGAGGGGTAGCAAGTGGGATTAGCCATCAAAGAGGGAAATGGTCTTATCCTCTGTCTTGCTCTACAGACACTTCACTACACTTCTCCAGTACCTCGTGTACCCTGCCTTTCATGAGCCCCCACCTCCTTCACAGCTGTGTGGAAGGATCAGGCAAATAGACAAGGTATGGCTGAAGGGAAAACAACAAATGAGCTGGGATTCACATCCAGGAGAGAGGAAATTCACCCTCCTATATTTCTATGTCATATCTTAGTTTTACACCTACTTCTCATGGGTTCATTTCCTGCTGAATGTTAACTCTTTCCCAGCCACAGCTGCCTTTTAGCAGATCTCTCTTAGATGCCCACATTGCTCAGCCAAGCGCATATTTGACCCTGGCAACATGCAAGCCAGCACTTTCATGATAAGTTGCTCACTATCTTTACCCATATCTCTGTGATGAGAACTGAGATTACAGAGTTGTGGCGAGAGAAGACAGTGGCAACATAATGGAAACTAGACAGAAATCTCACAGTCTTTCCTGATACATCTTGACAACATGTTGGGATTGTAGCTCTTCTTCCAGCTCTGGCTGTCTCTGGAAGGCACTCCAGCTATAAGAAAGTAGTTCTGAATTTTTGGCTGTCTGTCCTGTGTCCTGAGATCTTGCTAAAGGAGAGGCCTCATAATCCACTTTCTCTTTGCAGTGTAGAGTATTGCAGCTTTGTGTGGGAACATTTATTTCTCTCCCTTGGTTGTTGGAGGCTTATTGGCTGTTTGGCTGAGAAAAGCTCGTGAGCTGATGGGTTAAGTTACATGCCATTGTCTCATCTAATACACAGGGTTTTCTGATTGAAAAAGACTGTTGAGGACTAACCCTGTTAAATATGTGAGACAGTAGGAGCTGTCTGGCTTGACTCATAGGTTTGACTGAGGAGTTAGTAAATTCACCTGAGGATATTCTGAAACATCATGAGACTGGTAGTAGCTAAATATAAGGCAAGTGAGTTGGTGCCACCCTGGGAAACAGAACTCATGGGTGGTGTGGTACAGAGGTAGCAGAGCCTGCTGCAAAGAGGCAGACAGGCTCTCCCACTGACTACTTGCAAGGTGTCAAGGCAATCAGACTGACCCACAGTCATAGAGCTGTGGCTGGAGCTAATACTCAGTACCTATAGGACATAGGGAGGCAAGAAAAAATGATAAGACAAAAGAATTAATAAGACAAGGAGTTGAAAGCTGAGAGTTTCAAAGGATTGCAGAGTGCCTGGGAATTTCCATCTTTGAACCTGGAAAGATTCATACCTGAACTCAATATACATAAAAACAGCCAAAAAATACTTTTGCTGATTTCCTTTTGACTGTGTATTGATTTGACTAGCTACCCTATAGCAACAATGCTGTAATACACACAAGCCCAGATGTCTTCTAATAATAAAACTGTAGCGTGCTAAAGCTTTCAGAGGGAAGATACTGGGTCTTCTCCAGGAAGAGAATGGTGTGTCCTGCAAAAGATGTGGCTTAGTGCAACTGGAGGGAATTAACCAGCTGGAGTATTTGCTGTACAGAACAAGCCAGTCTCAGCACCAAATAGCAGTTTCCAAAGCCAGTTACTGTATTAAGCTTCTGTTTGTCACAGGTACAAGAGATGTGTTCTGATTTTAACCTGCCTCAGACCTGGCTTCCAGTTAGGGATGTAGAGGAACTGTGTCTTGGAACTTGACTCTACCCACAGGAAACTTATTCAGTAATAGTTCAAGAATTTAAATAGTTTACCTACGTCTGAAGGTCTTGCCATGCATATGTACCTCTTAAAACTTTATGTCTCCTCAAATTGACTGTCATCTATCAAACTGGGCTACCAGTGCTTCCTTTCACCCACTGCTTTCTTTACTTCTTTCTTACTTACTTAGAATGCGAAATCTTTGTGGTTTATACTCTTGGCTTAGGCACACCACTTTAGCTTCCCATTAGCACTTCCAAGGCTTAAGGGAAGAAATACAAACACAAGCATGTGTGTGGATACAGTACCACCAGCAGTGAAGACTCACATAACAAGGCTTGCTCTTTCAGTGACTCCAGAAAAGGCATGACCATCACAGCTTGCAAGTGGTACTGTCACCAAAAGAGAATAGGAATTAAATTGTGCCTCAAATTTCTAGTACCTAAACACAGAGATGTGTGAAGAAGTCACACAGAAAGCAGCTTCCATAGTGGAAGATAAAGCATACTAATTTCCTAAATCTGAAAAGATATGGTTTTTCATTACCTTTCGGCTCAGACTTGAACTAGGGGAGAGATCTTGAAATAGAAGTTAAAAAATCAACTAAGTGCCTTGAGTATCATGTGACATCTGTTTTCAGCAAGCAACCAGAGGGTGGGGAGACTCCCAAATTAGCAATTGCATGAAAATTAAAATATTCAATGGCAGCACCCACAGAATCTCCGTCTCCCTGTAGAAACTGGTTTTGCTGCTACAAGCACATTCATGTTGAGATCATTATATACTCAGCAGTTTGTGATTCCTTGCACTTCAGAGGATATGCCATGTCTGTTTTGAAGGTGGATGGCAGAAAATGTGAACACTGATGTTATATACAGGTAATTTAGAATACTATTACACATTTATTTTAAGCTAGAACACCAGTAGATTTTATACACACCATCTTACACCAGAATCACTCTACCTAGCCCTTCTGGATTTAGAAGAAGCAATATTACAGACATAGAAGATAAAATGACATTCCTCCATATGATAGAAATACGTATTTTAGAACAACTTATTCAGAAGTAGTCATGGTCTTTTCTTTCAGATCTCTCCAGATCTTGTTATTTGAATAACAGTCCCCGAGCCTCTTTGTTCTGGTTACAACCATGTTTCAAAGGCGTTTTCAACCTATAGTTCCAGGCATCGTTTTCTTCCAGCTGCATTCTGCCTGACCACTTCCAAACAACTTGTTTGGAACTGAGCTGTGCTTTTTTGTTGGCACAAGGACCCAAAAGAAATTACTTATTGTAAATACTTATGCATCTAGAGGATTTAAATGACCTTAAAACACTAATTTGAGACAAACCTGTAGCACTGTTCCACTGGAGATGTGTGAGGCCTTTGACAACTGAAATTTTTTACTTTTTTTCATGTGAGAATGTGAAACTACCACCATTAGATTTAACTCAGCACTTTGCAAGGAATGCAGTAGCCATCAAACAGAGAAGGGAGTCAGAGAATGATCGCTGATAGCACCCAGGTGCTTCACAAGGAAGCTGCAGCAAAGTCTATTATTATCTCTTGCCCTACCTTTAAGGTTTTGCCTGGAGGCCAGGGCTGATATCAGGGCTCCAACCTGCCAGGGAATTTACAACTACTTGCTAAATCACCTTCCCTGCCCTGGAGACTTTCTATTCTAAAAAGTCCCTCTTCTATAAATGGAAAGGTGATGCATAAACCAAATCCAGAGTTAGATATTGCAGCAGGTTGCCTGATGTCTTGCAGAGTATCCATGAGAGAATCAGAAGTGTTGTCTGGGAATGCTATGAGCTTCAGCCCTGTGTCTTTCTTAGCCAACCTCCTTTACAGGCCAGAAAGACGGAATAGTGTGACTGAAGTCTTCAAGTCACCCTAGTCTGTGGGAGCACTTATGGTTATGAAAAATACCCCACACTGCAGGTACAATGGATATGCAAAATCCCACTCATTTCAGTGCCCATCAAAATCAATATTCTACCAAACATCATGTTTTCAACAGAGATTAGACTGCTCTGTGTTTCCTTTTTTTAGTCTTCTACTGAGTAGAAAAACTCACGGAAAATAATACAGTTTATTTCATCTGTGTGAGAAAGGGCAGGATGTTTTGCTGGTTAGTTCATCATGTGTGAAAAACAAAATGTTGCCAAAACCTACATTGAACATACTTCCTTAAGAAAAGCAGGTTAAATTACATTAAGCCTTAAGGGGTTTTAGTCACCGTAG
Source organism: Pseudopipra pipra (assembly GCF_036250125.1). Lineage (NCBI taxonomy): Eukaryota > Metazoa > Chordata > Aves > Passeriformes > Pipridae > Pseudopipra > Pseudopipra pipra. The sequence continues at coordinate 15,763,995 of NC_087556.1, forward strand.
AAAAGTCAGTGTGTAGTTTCTACTGTCCTAGCAGGTTGGAATGCCCATACTTGCCCAGAATACCACTTCTCTATTATAGCACCTTTTGAATTTTGTTTAACACACTGGTCTTTAATTACAAAATGGTCCTTTTCTTTTTTCTTTTTTTTTTCTTTTCTATAGGTGAGATTTTTGGAAAACTCATCTAAAATCCTTTCAGACAATTTTTTTATCTTTCTGTCTACATATATCAAAGCTTTAGCCAAAATTCCTTAAGTTTTATGAAATATCTGTACATGAAAGGAACAGATAGTGCTGAACTGGAAAAATGCAGAGGATTTATAACATCTCAATTAGTTCTCATATCTTTACATTTCTGGGACATCAAACATGAAATGGCACTTACAACAAAAAGGTAGGCAACTGAAGGTGACTCGTGTTTGGCTCTTAAGTTGTTTAAAATTTTTATCAGCTCTCTGAATGCCTGTTTTAGAGACACACACCCATCTTCAGTGTGGTGTACTCACTAAGTTTACTTACAATAAAAGAACAATGCTTTCCTCTGCACTCATTTGTATGTGTCATCCCCATGATTTTACAGCAGATTTTCATGAAACACGTGCCTGAAAAAAACGTGTTAGAATCAGCCTTTAATTCCTCAATGTATTTTACCTTTTCTTTTTTTAGCATTTTCCAGGGTGAAAAAGGCTCTAAAGAGACAAATTCAAGTAAGTCATCAGCAGTGAAATGTGGCAGTTGCAAGTTTTATTATTTGAGTGCTGACAGGTCATTTCCCCTTTGCCCGTTGCATAGAGTGTAATATTATCACCAGTCAGCAGAAGGGCAGGGAAATCACACGCCAGGCAGGGAAAGCTTCTTCTTTTCTTTCCCAGGGAAGTCTATGACAGGAAACAAAGGAAGAAATTATAAACTATGATCAAATAAGATAGAATCACCCACTCAGGATTTTTGTTCTCCTTTCATTGCATGTTGAGAACAAAAGGCTCAATGTTTAGCTGCTCCAACCTCGAGAAATCCAAGTCAGTTCTCTGAGTGCTGGGGCTTTAATGTTGACTAAAAGAGAGAATGATTTTGTTCCAAGGGGAGGACAAGTGGAGCAGGTGGGGAATGGACTACACCTCCACCAGCTATGAAGGGCTCTTAAAGAATCCACCTTTGCAGATAAATTATTGGCTAGAAATTTGGCTTTTTTCTGGGTGCATGTCAATCTGACCTATGAAACAAGGTGCAGCACTTCAAGTGTGCAAATATGTCACTGAACCTCAACAAAGCCCTTAATTATACAGTGGTTAAGGAATTACTGCATTGCTGGGAGCATGAAGTGTTCAGTAATATCCCACAGCTGTCTGAAGAAACCTTTGTGCCGCTGCCAAATAGTTTGTGGGGACATTAAAACAAATAGTGATTTCTCAGCAAAAAATTAGGCTGAGGCCCTTTACTTACAAAGAACAGCAGTGTTTCTGGGCTCCAGATCTGGGCAATCCTGCCTTGGTGCCCATACCAGTAAGAAAAAGGGCTCTTAAATCTTTTCTCTGCTCCAGCTTTTGAAGGGATGTAGATACCTCTTTTATCCCTACTTTATATTGGTGTATCTTGGCTGCTTATGGTGCGTCTTGTCCATTCATCTCTTCTCCCTTTCAAATACTGTTTGCATGCTTGAGTCCTTATGCTGGCAGACATCAACAGCTGGAACCTAGACCCTAGGGAAGTGATAAGTTATCAGATGCAAGGGATATATCCTCACTGGATGGGATTTTAAAATTTTGTTAAAAGCATGAAACTAGTGAAGATAGAAACTTGTGGCATGCAGACAATTTTTTGAAGTGTAGCAGTTTTTTAATGGCAAGAAACCTGGTCAGTGTAGAATGGGAAGATCCCACATGTATGGAATGAAGAGACTTATTTTTGGAAACAGAGTTGAAGAGTTCTGCTAGTTAACCTAGAAGAGTAACATCAAGCAAAGTAGAAAAATGTTATAATCTAGATCTGAATTGTTTGCTATTATCTTGTTTTGCTGCTTTAGATGAGTCAGCATTTTTCAGTTTCTCACTGACATATCCATTTAGAGGACTATAAACCTCAGTTACCACCTAGACATGCTGTGTAGTTTGACTAGTGACTATGTGAAGAACATGCTGCTGTCCAAGATGGAAGATCTTAGAGATGTGCAAAGCCAAAAGTGTTTTTAACAGAGGAGAGTCTGAACGCCCGAACTACTATGGCTTGGTTTTGTTCCCTTTGTAAATCTTTCCGACAAGCATGCAGCTCTTCAGAGTCAGCCATTCTCTGAAATAATTCAGAACTAAATTTAGCAATTAAGGGGCCAAATTCTGTGATGAAATAACCTGACAGTTGTGTCAACAGCACTGTCCATCACCAAGCATCAGTCCTGGGATGTTCCCTCAGGGTTCCCTCAGGGTTCCTGCTGCATAGGATTAAAAAAAAAAAAAAGCTCTGCAGGGCAGAACTGTTGCAGCAAAGTAGCCTTTGATTATATGCCTCTATGCCATGTTGGCTCCATACAGTCTTTTTCAGGCCTGCCACTCCTTGCTGACACATTACCAGGTCACCTCCGCTTCCGTCCTTTTGCTCTCTTTTTCCCAGGCAGGCCACCCGCCCGCTCGTTTTGGACAAGTGCCATTCAGCAAGCCTAAGGAGGTCTGCAGACCAGAACTGTTCTTCAGAGCAGATAGAAATCTATTAAAACTCCTGGATTTTTTAAACTGCTTTTATGGGCCGCCGATGTTACACATATTCATATCCTTTCGTGGAACAATACATATGGCCACATGTGAGTCAGAGTGAATTTTCTTGGCAACCAACAACTTTCAGGAGGTGGATTTGCCAAACCCTAAATTATTCAGTGTCCTTCCGTCTCTGGGTCATTTTAATCTCTGCAGCCATGAGGCTCTTGAATGAAGTGTTTGTGTCAGTCAGCGTTCTCATTAAACAGGAAGATGGCCTTTCCTCTTGCCAGTTCTCAGTGCATTTCCTGCTCAATTCACTGGCACCACTCACAGAAATAATTGGTAAAGTGACCTTACCTTGCTTGCATAGGTTTCTGTTGTCTATGGCATGAGTACTGCTCAGGAAAAAAACACCAAAATGCAGATGCACCTTTGGAAACTCTCTGACAATATCTTTGCTTTTAGTTTATTTTCTATCAAGTTTTCACATGAGTTCCAGAGGAAACAGTAAGGGTTGATCTCACCTTATAATGTGACTGATAATGTGACTCTTAGCAGCTGGGAATAAATAGCATGGTGAGTGTGTGGTTTTAGGAGGAAATGGTTCCATGTTTCCTTTCACACTGCTTTCCAACATGATGATATCTTCCTTTTTTGTATTGATTGCTGATTACAGACTTCCTTTATAGGATGGCTCATCTTCCTACCTTGAATAGTGCTTAACCCTCAAGGAGTTAGTTTCTTGCAGATGGGAATACATTTTTTGGGATTTGATGAATATGAACTAGCATTATATCATAATATGCTGAATATCTTGTAGTGTCCCAACTATGTTTGGGGCTTTCTGTGGATGGAAACCAACCAGGAGACTAGTTCTACTCCCACCTGCTGGAAATAATGTTGGTGGGGCAGATAATTAAATCTATTCCTGCAAACTCTTAATGGAGTTCTAGTGAAAAGGCACTCAGACACATCAACAGTCTGTGTTTTAGAGTGTCTGAAATTGAAATTTGAGTCTGAATGTTATAAGGGAAGGATATCTCTAAGGAGAAAAACAATGAATGATTCCTTTTCTTCTACAGAGACTGAGAAGCTCTGGCTGCAGGCTAGTGCCTTTGTGTAGAGGTGAATGTGTTTGAAGGTGCTGATTCACATGCTATGTGATATTGCATTACAGTTTTGTTACTGACAATGGCTTGGGTAAGTGATTCCAGAGAAACCACAATCTCCTATGCTCAATGGATCACCTACTTAAAACTTTATTTACTTAATTGATTTATCCTTGCGCTCATTTTCAGGCCTTGTGTTTGTGGTGAGGGTGGCACGTTCCTAGAGAACTAATGGAACCTTATGGGCTGCTGAAAAAAAAGTTGCTTTCAGAAGCCACTTTAGTGTGATCAAGTAATTTTTCATATCATATCAGCCTTTGAGAAGGAATGCCTATCTATTCAACCAACCATATGTAGATCATATTCCTGAAACGAGTGAGTAATTGAAATTCTTTAATGTCTAATGAATTGTGAAGTATTTTTCAGTTCTTTTTTTTCTTTTCCTAAGGCAGAAATTGCCTTTGGACATGGGTATGTGAAGAGTAGACTCACTGCATTCAATAATTTTAAATTTCTGGTGCTTCACTTTACTGCAGGGTATCAGTATTGGAGAAGGTTGGTAAGTAGAAAGGTACAGCTGAATGAGGAACCCATTTAATAAAGCTGCTGCAGCTTCAAATGTAAATGGATTCAGTCACTTCAAATCTGATTTATACAAAGTTAGCTTATACCTACAAGTGACAATTTAGTTTATAGTTAGACAAAACATGGGACATGGGTCCTATTGATAAGCACAGAGTGGACATTAAAAATTACTCTTTAAGCTTCTTGATTGAATCTACTTCTTGGTTACTTGGTGTGTGATAATTGGAAAAGCAGGGCAAGTACATACTCCATAAGTGATGCTGGGGGAAGGACCTTGTATACAAAAAGCTACAAGACAGGTATTCCAGTTCCTTTCCCAATTCATTAAGCAATGCTGTGCTTTTTGTTGTGTCTGTTTTCTTGCTCTCTCATGTGTCAGTGTGGGGTTTTCCTATTCTTCAGGCTAAGACAAGAATGAAGGAATGCTAAGGAGCTTATTAAACTATTGCTTTTGATCAACTGAGAAATTCACTGATATGTAGTTTTAAATGGTGCACCTATTTGAGTTGCCTGGATAATAAGAGGTCTAGTCCACTAGAAAATCTGTTAAGACACATATATTTCACGTGCTTTTAGCAATGTCAACATAGATAGATATTTCATCTATCCAGTTTGGCATCCTGCCTTTTGACCTGGCTGGTAACTGAGAGTTAGGTGATCAGCATGGTTTCCAGTCTCTTCTGTCACCATGAAAACACACAGAAGCTGCTTTACTGTAGAAAACAGTAGAACAGTTTTGTGCCTTGGAGGGACGCTTGATTCATGAGATGCAAAGCTAAGTTTTAGTACCAGCTCTGCCACTGACTCACACATTGGCTGTATGAACCTTTATTACTGTTGGATTATTTAAAACGTCCAGCCCACTCATTTAAAGCTTGTCTGTTCTTATGATTCTTGTGATGTTTTGTAGAGTTATTATTTATTTATTTATTTTTAGTGCCAATCAAATCTTTTCATATATATTCAGATTAATTCCCTGAAACAACATCTTAAAACATGTTCTCTAAATGGAGGTACCTGCAAATTCTGTTGATAGTCAGAACACTTAGCTGTCTGTCAGGCGAAACAAGTTGTCAGCCTGTTGAGTTGAAGATCTCTTCCCCAGCTGAACTCTGCTCATGTGCCATGTCATCTGCAGCTTTACCTCAATGAGAGGAGGATGAAGGCCTAGCATACAACTGAAGTCTGGGAAGAGGTTTCCTTCCTTCCTTCCTTTGCACATGGCTGATGAATCTACTAACACTGTATGTTATGCGGACAAAAAGCTAAAAAGTGCAGAGACAAGACCAGAGGACTCAAGGAAACAAGAAGCAGTAAGCAAGGTAGGTCTGTAGGGAGCTGGTCACCCAAGGAGTGGAGGGTATACTACTGTTCAAAGAGATTTGAAGAATTATTTAGGGCACAAAGATGACCAAAATGTACATCTCCATTGGCATTTACACGACAGAAGCTATTTATGAAAGAAATGTCACTTAGGGGAACCCCTGAAGCAGACTGTACAGATTGTGTCCACTGGTTGTAAGTATGTTTGGGCTGAAAACTGAAGTTCTCTGACGATCACAGCTATTGGTCTGGAACACATTCACAAATCATGAAATGAGGCAAAAAGCATGTCACTGTTTCATGGAGAAAAATTGTCATTTTAAGAAACAGGATGTTATGAAGTGGCTTCCTTCAAAATGTGAGGCTCAGCATGTCCTGTTAATCTGATATTCTTAATATTTGTTCTCTAGCAAATTAAAGCATTACTGTTCTAAGGATCCTTATACTGGGGTTCTTGTATGTTTGCTTTTGAGCATCTGTGTTTGGATAATTTAATCTTTGTTTTCATCTCTGTCACTGGACTTCTTCAAGGAAACCAAAATATTTTGTAGTAAGAAAAACAGTGCTATTAGGCACAGGCTGAAACATAATGGAAATACCTCATGCAACATAATCTCTTTTTAATTGGTTGCATCATTCAACTATTGCTAGTTAGAGAAGACACTGGAAACAAAATATTTGGCCTCAGAAACACCAAAATGTGTTCAAAAAATAAATATAGAAAATTAATAAAACAGAGTAAAATTAATTGTACAGAAAATCTCAGCAATCAGTCATCATGCAACTGAGATAATTTCAAGTGTATTACAGGTACACAGGAGCCTGAAATAGCTTTTTTTGCTTTGGACGACACAAGGTGAATGTTGGTTGGTGTTCACTACCGTTGCTTCATTTGCCTCAGCAAAGCAAGGCCAACATAGCAGCGTGGTGTGCTCATTACCCTGAGCCCTGCCAGTGCCACGGGCAAGGCAGGGTTGTCTCACACTGAGTTGGACTCTTTCAGTGAGTCAGGGGTTGTACACACTACACCTCCACAGAACTCCTCAGCCCACCAGCTACCTGCATGTGGCAAGGAGCTGGTGATGTGTGTGTGCTGAAAGCACTCAACAGTCTCCACTTTACATTACAGGAAGTTTGGTGTGCATTTTCCACAGAAGTACAAGACCAGGGACGTCCCTACCCTCCACACAGCTTGGGCGAGGATCGAGGCTGAGCATCTTGGCTTCAGCACTGCTCCTCAGCAAAAGCAGGACAGGCCCCAGTTTCCCAACCTGAATCCGGATTACAGCCAAGCACTATTAGCCCAGACCTGGAGCACAGACATACGAACCCCGGGGCAGGGGAGGTGCAGGCAGGTAGAACTTGCACAGCCCCATGTTGCTCTGGCATCTGGGAGTGGGTGGTGAAGGTGGCTGGCACGGACTTGTCTCTGTTTGGACAAGCACCTAGTTGTTTATGCAAAGAAATCTGAAGCACCTGTTTATTTTCAGACATCATTCTTGTCAGTAAGGCTATGGCTTTGTCTTTAATTTCGACAAGGTGTGTAACTGCAAGTGTTCAGGGTTTTCAGTACAGCTTATTTGTCAGATTAAAACAGTTCAAAAGCCAAAATCTTTAGAAAAGATTAAATTACCAATTTGCCTATTCCTGATGTGTGAGGAGGAGAGCAGTTAATCATATCTAGTATTTACATAGCATTATTCAGACAAATTATAAGGAGATATATCATTACTATTTATATAATCCAGAGGAGGAAAACAGGTCTCAGCAAGGTCAAACAAGAGATGAGCCAGCATGTGTGAGGTCAGTCTTCCAAGAATTATTTGGCACATGAAAGCAAACTGGTTTTTTTTAATTTTATTTTTCCCCAGAGATACTGAACATCCACAGCTTGCTTTGAAATTACCAGGAACTCAAGCATTTCTGAAAATCAGTTTGTATTTGTCACCCATTTTTACTTCTAAATAGACAGGTAACTTCTGGTGCAGCAGTCTGAGCCAAACACCTTGCATACAGAGAATTCACACCCATCTCTTATGGAGGATTAGAAACTGGGATCCATGAATGAAAATCATGTTTACATCCAGTTTTATTATAAAGCATCCAGTTATCTGGTGTGACAGGATGAGAGCAGTATCTTTGCTCCATTGCTCTGTTTGAATCTGCCAGGTTACACTAGTTGCCTTGCTGATGTTTTTTTTCTCAGTTTCTGATTTTTCCAGCTCACAGCTCCAAAAGAAAAGCTGTCTGTGGGGTCTCTACAATACAGCTTTGCTGAGGCAAAGCTTCTTAACCCTCTGACATGTCATTGTCCCTTGGCTCATCTCTTGCTAGTGAAAAATGCACTCCTCATGTGGGGCTGAGACTCTACACAAGCCCCAGAAAGAAGCCTACGCACTTGGATTCCAAGGAGCTGAATGAAGCAAATTGCACCATTTCCCATCACTCAAGAGCACCTAGCTGTAGCCAGCACCCCCCCTGCACCTTCAACCTAGTTCTATTCCCAGAATACCAATTACCTAGTGGAAGGAAACAAAGAATTTCCTTCATACGTCACCAGCTGGGACCAGGGTCTGAAACCTCTTGGGAACAGCCTCCAGATGGATGTTAGCCTGGAACTGGAATGTTCCCAAATGTCTGAGGAACCCCTCTGAGCCCTCAACCAAGGTGCCTTGCTGGCTACCCATTTCTAACTCAAGTACTCTGTCACTAATTCCCAAGATAGTTCTCAATTGGATCAAATAACTTGTGCCAAATCTGATGTTCAGTATTGCTTTTACTCACAATAAGACTTAATGCAGTAGCCCCATAGCTCCTGTGCTACCTGCTTTCACTGTAGGATCTCGTAAGGAAGGACACAGGCCTCTGTTGGTACAGCTCCAGGATAACAAGTGAATCAGGCTCACTTCTTTGGCTGCGTAGGGCATGCCTAAAATCCTTCCTTTCCTTCTCCAGGATACTGACAAAATTTCGCAGAGAAGCCTGCATAGTACTGTGTGAACTGGATCTGCTGCACAGCACAGCTTTTTAGTGCAGCTCACCAGTCTATTCCAAATACCACAGTTGTCTTCACATTTTGAAAAGCAATTAAAATCAACAGCACGTAACGTATTACAGATGTAGTAAACATTTCCCTTGGCCATGGCAAACAGCCTTGGGAACTCTAAACTGCAAACAACAGCCCCTCCTCCTGTCTGCAATGGGAATGCACATTTAGGTTCAACAGTGCAGAAGTGATTTTTCTCCCAATTTTTTGGTTTGTCCTTTGTAAGCCACCTGGAGAGCCACAACCTCCAGAGTACTGCATTTAGAAAAATTAAGTCGCCCTGAGCAAACTGGGCCTTATTATTCTGGAGTTTATGAAAAGCATAGACCTTAGTAGAAACAAGAATTAATCATGGATTACTGAGAGAGATGCACACCCTGCATAGTATTCATTTCTCGCTGGCTACAGGTTTATCTGGTTAATCCCACACACTGATATTCATTAGCTAAATGAATACACCCACAGCCAGACAGAATGAATTTGCGGGGTTGTTAGTTGGCATAACTTCAGTGACTGTTAACAAGCCTTCATTCTTTATACCAGTTGTCAGTCATAGCCTTGTATGTGATTTATAGGAGAGATAAGTGCTATCATCATCTTGCAAATAAAGAGATTAAAGAAAGAAGTGTAGGGCTCATCTGAGGCTACTGTGAAGCCAGCAACTGAAAATCTGACAACTGTCTAATGGCATTCACTTCTTCTTACTGGTCACAATTCCTGTGAGGTGCCTTAGTCCACAAAGAGATCCTGTATTTGAAAATAACTTTTCAAGAATTATGAGCTCTCATAGCTTGTGTTAAGTTTATACAGGATATTGGCACAGAAATGTGTCATGTCTCATGTTGTATTATCCCTTTGCTCTTTGATCAACTCCTTCTTGTTGAGTTTGCAATTAAGCATCTTGCAGGAGATTCCCAATTTTAATTGGATTTGTTGATTACTTGTTGGGGCATTGCAGGAATTCGACTGAAGAAGGGTGATTTGTTCCAGGAGGGTAAGCACCACACCCAGCCATTCCCTCACACACCTCAGAGCCAAAGCAAGCCTTACAGTGTGGGTAGGTGCTGAATTTCATCACCTGTGCTGCCGTCTGTGCTTGGGGCTGAACTGAGGCAAAGCTTGGATTTTACATTTACAGGAATCTTGAGCTGCTGTTAGGATAGCCTAACATCCAAACCAAGACAATTTCTACAGCCTGCATAAACCCATCAATCTATTTGAAATGTTTCTGTCAGTGTAAATTTTTGAACGAGTTCGAACAGGTTCTGTCCTTCAAATCTTTGAGTAAAATTTCAGAGACTCATAAGGACACAAAATACAGCTCAAAAAAAAAGTCTCCGCCCTGTCACATTTTGAACCCCATACGCATAAAGATAACTGCTGTGGTGTCTTTGGCCGCAGCCGAGCAGCAGGCAGTGGCCAGCCCGCGGGCCAGCTCAGGCACCGGGCCGTTTGGTCCTGGTGGCGGCTGCCCGGCCATGACCGTGCGGTACCGGAATGCCCCGGGATACCTCGGGATACCCCGGGATACCTCGGGATACCCCCACGCCCGGCGAGCGGGGCGGCGGCACCGGCCGGGGTCGCCCTCTGGCGGTCGCCGCCTGCATCGTCAGGGCCGCGATCCCCCCGCCCCACCGCCGTGTTGTCCTGCTCTCTGCTCTCTGCTGTCTGCTGTCGGGAGTCCTGCTCTCTGCTCTCTGCTGTCGGGAGAGTTTCGCACCCGAGTGTTTCTGTCACTCTTCCGCGTGTTTGGAATGTACCTGGTGCTGGGCTCCCCAGCTTGCTCTAGTCTTTATCTCTCCCGGCTCACCTGTGCCAGGCATCCCTCTGCATCACTCCCTTCTGTGGTTCCAAGAGTGCTGCTTGTGATGTTGCTCAGCAGTGGATTTATGAAACACCGAGGCCTGTTTACAGCAAACTGTCTTGTGGGACCAGAATTTAATATTTTAAGCCTGTTAGGAAACTGTAAAGGGAATTACATTACTGCAGATGTGTGTGTTCTGCAGAGGGGAAGTTTGGGAAAGCCTTTATAGCTCTTTCAGGCTTTAGAGGAAAAGAGTATCTCAATAAATATAAACCAAGTGAGAAAACTGTGGAAAATATTGCTCTGAAGGTGGCAGCCACTTTGATATCCTAGGATGGGTTGCCTTGGCTCTCTCAAGATCTGCAGACCTCTGCTGAGGGCTGTGATCTATTTGTGCAGGCCCAGCAGACAGCCAGAGGGAGCATTCAGAACCTTGCTCGGGATCAAGAGGTGTTGCCCAACTCCTTCAGGAAGTACCAGCTCAGTTCAGCCCGGTCCGTGCCAAGGCTCAGGCTGTGAGGTAGGAAGGTAGGCAGTGTTGCATGGAGGTCAGGGTCGACCACCTGGGGAGGAGTGTGTTTCTGCTGGCCCTGATGTACTTTCGGGGAGCCCAGGGTGGCAGCAGCAACCTGAGGAACTCTGGAGGACCATGTCACCCTGTTGTTGTAAGACCCACTAGCCTGATACTCACCTAGCAAGCCTAAATCTACCTGGCTTGGTGAATTCCAGGGAACAATACTGGGACTAACTTCGTAATGGAAAGTATATGTTTGTGGCATTTAACAGTTTCTCTTCTTTCTTTCTCTGAATCCCCTTATTATTTTATATGCAAATTTCACAGCACTTTAATTTGTTTCCTTTCTAATCTGAAGAATCCCAGTTTACTTGCTCTTCTCTGTAAGGGTGGCATTTGATGTATTTAACTGTCCTTGGTGCCCTTCTTACTTGTGAATAGCAATGATGAGCTCAGAGTCCATCATTTCATACATGAAGCTGGAATTTTCCTTTCCTCGAGCATCACTTGACATTTATCTGCAATAAATGTTGGTCAGGCAAGTGAGAAGGAGCAGAAAAAAACAAGAGTGGAAAAGTGCGGGATGCTGCCTTCTGGGGGCAGTGTGTGCTTGTGAAATTACCGTAACTGTGATCAGCTGTATTTCTCAAGTGCAAACTGTGTGTGGTGATTGTTTCAAGAATTCCTCCCGTGCTGGAACTACCTCCCCATAGGATTTATGGCGATCCCCATAGGATCTCTTTACACCTCCTTTGCTCATTAACGACAGGGCCATTACTTGAGTAATTAAGTAAATCCTTCCCCTTCCTGCATCTCCAGTTCCCAGAGTTTTGTCTCTTTTTACTTAAACTACCTTTGGAATATTATTTTTTTTAATCAATATGTAGGCATTTTCCCCTTATTAGCCCCCCCTAGTAGAGGGCTTTTTTGGAGGGGTCCTACAGAGATACCCTTTGTGGAGGCTGGGGTTTCAGTGAAGATGCTGCTGCAAGCTGTTAAAGCCAGTGGTCAGAGATGGTCCCACCTGAGTGTGACAGAAGCAAGTGGCACCTTCAGCCTGGAAAGCCCTAATTCATATTAGACTTCTGGGTGCTGAAAGGTAGGCTTTGGGGTCTTTGATTTCTTCTGTTACTATGTATATACAATATATACACGGTGTAGCATCATTATTTTCTGAAAAACACAAGAAATTAATAATTGAGATAGGTTAGGTTTTTTGTAGTGCATCCACATGCTTTTGCAGCAGGTGCTGTCTGAGATGAACACAAAAGGAAGAAGTATCACATAGCTAGCCTAGCCTGATGTTAAATGTGCAATAATTATCAGGAAAAATTACTTAAGTGATTTATGATGGCATCACAGGGTATGCTTCCACATTTGTTCTTGTGTTTTCCCCACTCCTTTTTATATATAATATTAAAAGCCTATTTTAAATAGATTCTTATAAATTAAATGTGAAAATACGTACTTGGTTATTGTGTATAAATCAGGTATTTTCCTCAAATATATTCATGGATATTTGTCAATTCTCCTCTAAATAGTTAAAAAATACCAAGTGATTAAGATAACTTCATAAGTGCCAAAAATCTCTTTAAACCCAGTAAACTGAATCTAAATGATGTTTTTTGATTTCTCCATTGGGGTAAACGACCCAAAAAATGGACAGAGAAATTTCTTTTGGGTCTTTTCGCTAAATAGTTTTTTGCCTTGATTGGGAGTTCTGCCTCTAATGATGTCCAGACATGACTTACTGCAACTCTCTTCTTATCTCATTGTATTGCTGTACATCACTATGTAAACACTTACTGACCTGTGCAAACAAGAAGCCCATCTCCAAAGAGCTCGGTTTACCTCCAAGAAGGCACAATAACCATTCAGCAGAGGAAATTGTTTATGACAAGAAGGCAGAGTCACCTGCTTCAAGATTCTATTGCAAGGTTAGACTTTGACAAGGGAACACTGACAAATGAGCACAAAGAGAGTTTTACAGGCCCAGAGGACAACAAATGCAGAAGTTGTGATGTCAAGAATAGCTCGGACAGACATACAGCTGAAGCTGATTGAAAGGAATGTAGTTTTGCCATATGGGTAATTCATAACTCCTTCAACTGGAAGTTTAAGTTAAGCTACTTAAAGCACAGAGTTAAAATGATTGTCGTGGATGTGGTTTTAATCCTCGGGCAGCCTAGAGATCTCGACAGCTGGAGCCTTTACCTGGGCGAGCCCTATGTGTTCAGTGCCGCAGCCCGCCCCGAGGGCTGTCCCGCCGCACCCGCGGGCAGGCTCGGCAGCAGCTCCGCAGGGCGAGGGCGGCCGCTGCCGCCAGGTGTCTCTCGTCGATGCTTTCTGGAGGACGTCTGAGCACCTCAAGTTCCTGCCTGGCGATCAAAATTCTTCCAGCACAGCACGCAGGTCAGCCGAGGCTCTCCTCTTTTTCTACTAGCCTTTTTTGACTGCTAGGGAAAAAATTTGAAGCCATTTGGTATGGACTGTCTTTCATGGTTTTATGTACTGTGATCTCTTTTCACTGCCACTGTCTGTAAGTCTTGAGATCTTGCCATACTGATGCTTGTTCTATAAATTGCTAAATTGCATTGCAATGGCTTGCTATTTCTCCCACAGGGATCTCTTTTTTCTTATGAGTCAGTAGTAGCTGTAGTGCTCCAATAGTCACTGAAACTATTTATCTTCCTCGCCTTTCACTCTGATGTCCCACATCTGTTTCCACTGTAGGCATCTTACATATTTTTCCCTGCTGCTTCTTAAATATATACAGTTACAAAATTTCCAAAAAACAATACATATGGAGTAAGTACTCAGCAGTGCTTCTCTTCCCTTTCAGTTGCACTGGGTGGACTTACATGAGGATGGGTCCCCACAAGCATCATTGCCAAAGGGCATGCACGCTTCCAAGGTGGTGTTGAAAGCCACAGACAAGTCCTGAATGTCACTTGTCCTCTGTTCCTGTTCCTAAAACAGTTTCAGAAGCAAAATAGTCCCAGGAGCAACACACACAGACAGAGTGGCACACAAGCCCAGCACGTGCCGCATGCTGTTGACTGTCAGCCTGTGCTGGCGTTTACAGAAGTTATGCTGGAAACTTGAATTGTGAATGTCGGTGTTGCTGAACCTTGTGTTTGTTCCAGCCTAAGGTCAGAGCAACCACGTGTTGTGTGTTTGAGAAAAGCATTATGCTAAGGTGGGGCAAAGGTAGACTTGAAGCAAGCAGAAAACACTGCTGGTATGTATCCTTTTCACTTAATAGAACATCTGCTATAGTTCTGGCTATACACTTTATAATTAACAAAATTTTACCTTGAGGAAGGTGTTGCAAACACAGGAGGCTAGACTCTAGTCTCTGACATTCAGATAATTTCTGTGAGGTTCAGCCTGTTATCAGGTGGACAGAGAAAAGTACAAATAAATTTAATGCACAAACTGTGCATGGTGTCCATAATGAGGCTGCATCTCTAAATCAGCTGTATGGTAATCATACCTCAAAACTGCATCCATCACAATGTTTCTTATACAGAAAAGAACTGGTGATCTAGGCAGGCACCTTTGTGATATCAGTCTTGGTAAACATGCTTTAGAAAATGATAAATTGTTTCAGTTACCAAAAAGTACATAACATCCCAAGGGAACAAGAGGATTAGACCCTCTAGACAAAAGGATAAAGGTATACATTTAAATAAATTGGCAATATTTAGGTTTAGAGAGCATCTAAGTTGTTGACAGAAAAATACGGGCATGATACGAAGCTATTCTCAAAGCAAGAGAAATGGAATGATATGGGAGTTTCAGATATTTTGTGTGTGCCTGTAAAACTTCTGTTTCTCTCTAAAAATGGTATTTCTAGTGACATGCAATACAACTAAGTTTTTAAGTCCTCTGTTCCCACTTGCCAAAGGGCTAGGAATAGGATTTTCAGGTTCTCAACTGGCATAATTCATTTCTGAAACGAACTACCCCAGCTCCTGGGCCAATATCATCCCAGCTGTGGGCTTGGGGTCCATCCAGTGGAGTCAGGGGCAGTCCAGATTGTCCTTACACCTACCTTTGTGCCTGTCTAGGAGTGGAGACAGATGCCAAAGCTGAGACAGATGTTGACTCTGTGGATTTTAGTTATAGGCAGCAGGTGTGATTTCCACAGGGAGCTTGCTCTTCCCTTAAGAATGACAGACAAATGTTACAGCTGCATGGGATCATCGAGTGCACGTCCTCTTCCAGACCCACTCAAAAGCAAAAGCTAAATGGAGTTTAGCTCTTAATTCTATTGACAGCATTTATTTTCTCATGTAAAAATGACAGGTCACTTTCTCTGACACACCCACTAGATTATCCTGCTTTGCTGTAGGGAGCTTACTTCATGTCAGTTCCTCCCAGTTGTCTCCGGATCCTTGGCCTTCACACATAATTATTTTTTTGTGGCTTGGGATATATATGTAAAAATGCCTTTCATCTTTGCTTGCACAGTTTATGGTACCTCTCTGCTTTTGTTCCCATTTATGGGACTGTAGTACACACATACACCTGGCCTATGCACCATGCAGTTGCATGTACACGTGCACACCCTCAGCATGAGTCACCTTATCCACAATTCTGTGACCAGAAAGGCAGTTCTGCTTCATGTGTTCGCACGCACTTCTGTGATTTGCAAGTATTCAAGAAACAAACAGCTGCGAGCTAGCATCTTATTCTGCTGCTGTGATGTGTGTTTTTCACTGGTACTTTCAAATGTAACACAAGGTCATTAAACATGGAAATAATACCCTCATCTGCAGTATAGAAATTCCTTTAGATACTTGAGGCTTCTGAATGTGCAAATATTTGTGTTTCTGCACAGTCAGGTGTGTTTGCCTCCTGCCCTTCAAAGGCAGGAAGTCTGTGTCACTGCAGACTCACAGTGCTGGATTCTTAATGGGGATCCCAACCCAAACTGACAGATGTTGGGTGTAATTCTTTTAACCTGTCAAGAGCCATCTTTTTTTCTTTTGTATTTTATTTTTATTAACAAGATACAAGGAACAAAGTACACTCAGATGGAAGCATAGAAAGCAGTAATATTCACAGCCACTCCACAGAAAAGAGTCGCAGGAACATAAAAAATGTTTAGTGAGTTTTTAATTGTGAATAGCACTCCATGCTGAGGTATAATTTTGGGGAGATATCTGGTGAGAGCTGCACATTTGATTCAGAGTGGCACTGCATTATCTTCACCCAAAATCAAGATCAACAGGAAAGCGTTTGTATCTGTTCATGTTGGAGGAGTGACCTGAATTCTGCCCTTCCATAGCAGCTGCACTCTCATGAGGTCATGAGAGAGTCACTATCCCACTCTCTGCCTCATTTCTCTCATTGTAAAACATGATTTACTTCACTTATTCCCACAGGTTTTGTGGCTGTAATGGGGAGTGTAAATCATTTTACTATTGCTGTGGCTGGGAAATCAGGCCTATCTTTCTCACTATGTGTTCTCTGTGCATCTCACACAGGCGGAACTGAAACCTGGAGAAGCTGAAGAGTCCAGCTACTGGGTGGAGTTTTTGCTGTGGTTCCCAAATACCTTCTTGCTGCTCTTGTTGGCTCAGGCTGTGTTTGTAAACATTCACAGTCCCTCTCCTTTGGATTGTTCCTTGGAGCCAGATTTTCTTTTGATGTGAAACAGGATGTGTGTGTTAATTAATTTATTTTACTCGGGGTAGGAAATTGCTGCCAATGTTCTTTGAAGAGTCCTGTAAGCCATCCTGTAAGCCCTTGTGTAAACATTCAGGCAATTTTGGTTAAAATGTTTATTTTTTTTAACAATGCATAAATGTTAATCTGGCTGTTTTACAGTGGAGAGGTTTTACAGGCTCCTTTAAAAATGTCAAGGTCATCTTTAAAGAGTTACTGTTTAAACTGAGGAGGCGAAACACTGGACAAGAGGATTCAGGGATGAAAAAATGAAAACCAGTATTTTCTGCTAACAGGTGTTATTTGAGAGTTTAGTGCTGGTGAAAGTGATGGTGAAATGCTCTGGAGACTGCTTCTGCATCTACTCCTTTGTACTTGTATTTTGGACAATGTTAGTGAAAATACACCCTTCCTGCCTTAGTCCTAAATTTGAAAGGACTTCTGCCTGGTGATGACAGGAAAGCGCAGGCTCTGTAAACGTTGACTTCCTGAGACTGCCAGGAGGGGCCATTCGTGCCAATTATGGCAGTGACGTTTGTGCTGTGGAAGTACACTGCTTCATGATTTATAAAGGACCAGGAGGCTTTCATGATTAAATGTTGCTTGGGAGGTCTCCGAGATTTGGAATAATCTCTCTGGAGAAAAAGGACTGAGAATCCCAGTGCTGATGATTCTGTCATTTTGCATATTACAATAAAGCACCCTCATGTGGGCAAGGAACAGAGAGTGCTCCTTGCCAAAACCAAAAACTTTCAAACTGCAAGTTTGAAAAAATAATCAAGCTATATGTAATGCTATTAAGTTATATTTAAGTTGGGGTTTTTAAAAAACCATTCTCTTCTTAGTTTGATGTTTAATTGGTAGGGTGCTATGATTTGAGAGACGATGCAGTTAAAACTGATCAGTTAAAACTGATCACATGCTACCAGACATGCACAGTATTTTACCAAACAAGACCAGACAGATGCCTTGTTCTGAAGAAACTGCAGTATGAGACTGATCCTTCAAGATACTATATGACAGCAGATTCCCCAAGGAAATGACTTGGTCTCCTTGTAATCTCAAATGTCTGCATACACTTCAGTGCAGGTTTGGTGTCTAGCACTCTTATTCTGGGACAATAATCCACAGCCATTTAAATCAAAGCCTAACAGAGAACTCAAAGGAAAAAGTTTAGTATCTCCCCAAGGACTGTGCCTTAAATTCAACTGAGATGACAAGAGGAAAGAATGGAAGATGTATAGTGTGAGATATGTAAATTTATCTTAATTTGAGTTGAATTCAAACAGAGCTAGTAATGGCTAAATATTGTGATGATTTTGGTGGTAAGAGTTAAACTGGAGATTTTCCCAGGGATCTGTTCTCCATTTTAAAAAGCAAAGAAACAACATTTTTTATAGCTGGCACTAAATGGAAATCTTTTCTTTCAGCAGTAGCAATAGGTCACAATGACTGATCCACAGAAACCAAACTGCTCATTTCTCCTTCCTTTTGGTTATGAGTGACCCACAGCAATGAGGGGGTTACTTGTTCATATTCTTCTCAACACTCCAAAAAACAGCATTCAGCTCATGAGGACCATCCATCCATCATCTTTTTTTGCAGTATTAGCCTTTCCTTTGACAGAGACCTTATTTAAAAAAGAGGAAGACTCCATTCCAGGATGTGGCATTAGTTTTCATTATTCATTCAGTAATCAATACCATTCAGTATGGCATATGTATAATTCCACACAATATTTTAAGTTGGTGGAGATATCTGGGATATAGGGAGAAATCTGTGTTCATCCTTTACGTAACAGTCATTGAGTCATGCCATCTAGTTTAAACAAACAGTGTGAATCTTAAAATAGCCCCTGAACATTCCACTGCGATGGCCATATTCAAATGAATGTTCAAGATGTTTCCCCACTATCGTATACCCACACAGTAACCCTTCAGTGACAGCAGAGCTGTCTGGAGCCACTATTGAGCTACACTGGGCACTGGGCACACAGATCTGTTCACTTGCTCTAGTAGGTAGGAGATCTGCTTCTTTGTTGTCCACCCACCAAGGGAGGCAATAGAAATGAAACATTTTGAGGCTAAGCTCACCTGAGGGTGATTTTAACATACCAGTTATTGTTACTGGATAATTATAAAAGGAACTCATGGAACATGACCTTGTTGCCATATAAGTGGTGGGAAATCCTGCTCTTCACCTCACCTGCTTAACAATTGACATTGACCAGTTTCAAGAAGATAGAAGTGAAAACATGTAATTTTTTAATGCAGTATTATTAATATGGCTACAGATACAGAACTAGAGGAAATTCTTCTTATTGCTCACAGTATTTGTCTGACTTCCATAATCCTCACTGGTTTTTTCTATAGGATCTTATGGATACATTTCAAAGGATAGTTTAGATGTGATAAAAGTATAACTATGTTGTAAAACTGATCAGTTAAGAGAGTAGCTAGTAGGCATTGCAGCTCAGCATTCAGAAATTGTTTGGAGATAACTTTCTAGCAAAGAAACCTTCCAAGAGGAATCTGGAAAGGCTACTCTTCTGGAGCTCACTCAGTTTCTAACCTAGAGCTCAGGCTAGTATTGGAGGGACTTGGATTTTCATGAGATGAGAAACATAAAACCATGCTGCTGCAGCCCCTTCTGAATGGCTCTGTGGGCAAAGGACTCAGCTCTTCAAGACTATCCATGTGTTATCTTCCCCCAGGCTTTGCCTATATCATATGTAGCTGTGCAGGAATCCAGAACAGCCTGTGAAATCAGTCAATAAACCTGGTATTGATCCCTCATTAAGATAAGGGTCAAGAGAAAAGACTGTGTGGAGTGAGCTGATGGCAGTTAAATGAGCTGAATGTGTACCAAATGCTTCCCTTTCCTAGCTGGGGACCTAACCCGTTCTTCTGAAATCCAAAGTTGCAAGCACTTCAAGCTGAGAGGAAAATACCTCATGTCTAGGTGGCTTGGAAAAATCCCAGGGAAAGGCATGTGTCCCCATGAATCACTAGGGGAGCTGGGGAACCAGGCAGGCCAGCAGGTACACAGAGCCCACCCAGAGGCACCCAGGCACCGAGACCTCTCCAGACCACAGCTGCCCCCTGCTTTGGCTGAACTCCCCTGGGGGCAGAGACCCATAGCTCTGAAGAGCAGAGATGTATAGAACAGGGCTGGCCACTTGGACATAGTACCTACTGACCCTGTCTCATAACAGCAGAAAGCACTCAGAGACATTAAAATAGAACAAATTTGCAATGAGATCAGGTTATATGTTTTATGAGCCATATAATTAACATGCGACACTCAGTGCCATGGGATATTATTGACTTAAATAGCTTAGTAAGTATCAAAAAGGATTAGGCATTGACATGAAACAGAATAGCATGTGCACTGACACAAGCTAGGATCAAAATTACAGGGGCCACCAATCCTTGTGCTTTGGGGCATATTTTGATCATCAGCTTGGGGTCAGGAGGAAAGCCACTCTCTAATCAAGCAGCACAATATGCATGTGAATCACAGTTATACGGATCCCTTTATTGGCCTGTTTTGATACCTTTCCCTTTTTCTTCTGTCTTCCTTTCATCCTGTCCTCTTCCCCCTCCCTCACATTTATCATTTGGAATAGGTCACTACTGAAGACAAGACACTAAACTAGATGGATGGCTGAATAGTCCCTACTAATAGGGTAATTTAATATTTGCTTCTCTCCAGAACTCTATCGTTTATTTCGAATATAAATTTTATATTCATTCACTAAAAAGTTCCTCCATTACCAACCTTCTTTCTATGCACATTACTTTTTATTTTTATCAGCCTCACTTACAAATCCTCAGAGTTAGCAAATGCATGTCAGTTTGGGAGAAAGAAGAGAACAACCAGGCACATTAAAGGAAACTGATTTTCTTGGTAGATACTCAACAATGGCTTAAGTAAAAAAAATTTTGAGAGATCCTGTAGAGCCAACATCAATAGTCACCTATGAGAATAAGGGGGTTTTCTTCTATGTACATGACAATGAGTCTATGGACAGTCATGAAAAAACGATGCTTGATTGAGTAGATGCTTTCTTTGTAGAGTCAGAAGCAAAATAATAGTTAAGAATTTCAAAACTTTTCTTCACCTGCCAAAAAGTTCCTGATTTTAAGATGATGCAATATTTCACACAATTTTAGATGTTTGGATGTTTTGTTTTGCATTTTAATTTGCTACTGTACTGAAGTAGTGCCAGGAAGCCCCACATAATAGCAGGGCAGGTTGAACTTTATGCCCTGTAAAGCCCTTGTGAGAGAAAAGACCTACCAGGAGTTACTCATACTAAAGAGACAGGCTGGAGAGCAGAGGCATAGAGATGAAAATTTACTGATTCTCTGTGGGACCCCAAGTTAATAGCAGAAACCCAAATGTTATCTATTTTAAAAATATGCCTACTCATTTTCTTTACTGCTTACTTCTTTTTTGCTTCTTGTCTTCACCCTCCCAGGCTGATTTCTAACTCCACCAATTCTTACCCTTCCTAAGTCCTTTATTTTTGCTAACACACTCTCTTCATATCTGGCACTAGCCAGTACTTCTCCACTCAGCACACTGATACATGCTGCCCTTGGGCTTATTCAACCTTACTGGAAAAATGATATAATGCATCTTCTCCAGCACCCTTCCCATTTTCCACAGTGGGTCAAATTCCAGGTAGTTTCTGTGAACTAATTTTGTAGTTCTTTGCTCTGCTTCCCTAAATACTGACACTTTTGTGTTACTGCCTTCCCACAGACATTCTTCAACATACCAAAGCTGACCTTAGGCTCCATGGACAGATGGGGCCTGATCTGAAGTCCATTAACATCAGAGGAAATGTCCATTTATGCCCATAGGCTTTGCATTAAATCCCTTGCATTTTACTTACTTTCTTTAGTGCCTCTTATTCAGCTCCAGTTATTAAAATCAGATTAATACCTCATAGATCCCTGACAGTTCAGAGTACTGTATAAGCCAAACTGTGCTACTTCAAAAGATAGAGACCAAAACTGCTACTCTGCTGATGTGAACTCTGCAGCTGGCTAATACTAAAAGCAAGGCATTGTTTCCAGACTTAAATCCTGCACAACTGAGGTTAGAATCTCACTTACTGTTCATTTGCTGAATCTCACATTACTAGTGCCTAGGCTGTCAAAACCATTTCTTACTGTTCAGATATTGTCTGGTCCCTACAACATTATTCTGACCAGGCAGCATTCAGATTCACCTCTGTTTGCAGTTTTACTCTCAGTACAAGTAGGCTGCTATGTCAGCCAGAACATCAATATTTCTTTCTGTTGACACAATACTCTTATCCATATTGCCACCCCTCCTCCTGCTTCATTTTGTCTACATTCCTTTTGAAAACTCTACTCCCATAATTTAGTCTCCCACTCAGTACTTGGTTTAATCAAGTCTGTCACTCAATTTATATCCCACTTCTCGCTTGACTCAAGTTTCTCGGTTAGCAATCTGTTTCTGTAGCACTTGCTATGCATAACACATGGTTAGCTTTTCTTTACACACTTGCTCCTCTGTTCCCTTTCTGATTTCCAGACCTCACTTCTCCTTGTAACACTTGAAGATGAGAAACTTCCTCTTCTGTCCCTCTCTTTCTACGTTCCTCATGTATTTTTGTAAGACCACTGCAACCAGAACTTCTTAAATACTATGAGATCCTCTGTGCAGGGCACAGAACAACTCCTTTTAAAACAGTTAAAACAGTTTTCAACTGCAGAATCTCTCAGTTTAATACACAGCTTTGGGTAAACCTCTCCTGTTGCTGTATTTCTTTGTCATGGCTCATACCACTTTCCTCTGCACAAAAGTCAGATTCTCTCCCTCTGACTGCTCATTCAGCATAGCATGCTAAAATTTGGTTTTAAACATCCACTCATTTTTTTGCGTTGTGGAATGAAGTCCTGTTCCAGTTGCTCTGTACATTTTAATATTGGGGACTGGGTTGCATGTATCCTGATGACATTGCCTAGCGCAACCACAGCACAAATTTGACAGATCACCTTTCCTGCACAAAGGACATCTAATGTCATTTCAGATGGTGGAAGTGCACTGCAGGTTGTGTATCAGATATATTGTTCACCTTTGCATATATAATTTTCCACTTGAGTTTCTTGTTATCAGCTGATGCCTCTGGTAAGGACCATGGGTTGTCAACTGCTTTATTCCTTGGCTGCAACTGTTCTGTTAAAGAAACGGGGGGACCACAAAATGAGGCTGTTGGACCACAGTTAGCTTGGTAGGAGGCTGATCAAGTGGTACCTGTTGGATAGATCATTTGTTGGTTCTCTGAATTATTCTGCTGTGTCAGCAGGTTTCCAGGTTTAAATGCTGGCATGGTGTAAGACACAGAATGCTGTTGTTTCATAATCACCTTCTAGAGGTATTGCTTTGTTGTAATGCTACTGTTATGTTGTCCTACTTTTGCTATCTACTTTCTGCATAGGCTCAGGGAATTTTTGTCCACTGCATCACTTCGGTGTAGACTTTGCAGCACTGGGCTGGCTGCACTTAACCTGGAGACAGGGAGTGGGGGGGGATATGCAGGTGCCTGCTGTCACTGCTTTTCATATGATTGAATAACATGTCGATTTCATAGTCCAGACACAGTGCAGGAATATATGGCACTCATACAGTACTCTTAATTTTCAGATCAGTTTAATGCTACTCCTGGCTTATGGTACACTCATCTGTCTCTCCGAATGTTCTTAACACAGCTTTCACTCCCAGTCACGCAGGAGAGGCCAGTGCAGCCCTTCTCTCTCTGGCTGGATCAGTGACTGCCCTATATAAATCTGCATATTAAGCAGATTTGGCAATTGTTCAGACAGAGACAGACTCACTTAAGTAAAAGGTGAAAACAAACTTGTTTATAAAGGCACTGCAGCAGCACTCTCAGATGGTATGCTAGTAGAGACGGCACAGAGGCCGGTTTTTTTTCTTTTGTAGTTGGAGACTGATGATTTCTGTTTGTCTTCTGCGTCCAAGTCTCATCACCATAAACCACGCGCGTGTGCGAATGCCGGGTCTCACTCTATTAACAGTTGAAAGACACTTCGCGTGTTACCGCTTTACCTCTGCACCAGATGGTTCATTTCCTCGGGGACTCCCACACGCGCCCCCAAGGTCGGGCAGACCGACAGCGCTCGGGAGCGCCGGGCCCAACTTTGAGGTGGATCCGGAGAAGGGCTTGAGGCCCCGCTTGCGGACCGGGTCCCCTGCGCTTGGCGCCGGGCTCGGACTGCGGCCGGGAGCTGCCGCTGCTCCCTCCCCGCTCACGGAGCGGCCGGGGCGAGCCGGGCGGCTGCTCCCTGCGGGCCGCGGCTCGCAGGGGCCGGGTGGCCCGGTGTTCGCCCCGCTGACGTGCACCCGGGGGAGGGCGGCGGCGGCGGCGGCGGCAGCGGCAGCGGCAGCAGCTCCCGCTTCGCTTCCCTCCCCTCCTGCTGCACGCAGGAAGCTTATCCGGCCGCGGCTTGCGCGGGGGGAATTAAGAGAAATACCCGCCGTGCCCCCGGCCGGGGTCTGCTCCCGGCCGCCCGCGGAGCGCTGGGGAGGGGGCGCGCCCGCCGCATTCCGCCCGCCCTTGGCGCGGGGCGGGTCGCTCACTGCAGTGCCCGCGCCGGGGCCGCGGGCGGGGGGAGCGGCCGCGCCCCGGCTGCAGCCCCCGGCGGGCGGCGGCGCTGCGGGCGCCCCGGGAGCGCCCCCGGCGGCCACACCCCGCGGCGGGCCGGGGCCGGCGGAGGGAGGGGGCCGGCGCGGGGTGTCTCCGAGCCAGTTCTCGCGGTGCTGGCCAGGCTCAGCCTCCTTCCCCTCCCCGGCGAGCGGTGACTGTGCACGGCGGAGCGGGGAGCGCCGAGCCGGGCGCGGGGGGAGCCCGCGCCGCCCCGCCGAGCCAGGAGGAAAGGCCGCCGAGCAGCGCGCCCGCCCGGCCCGTCCCCGCCGCCCTGCCCCATGCCCCAGCGGCGCTGAACCTCCCGCAGTGCGAACATGGCCACCACGGCAACGTGCACCCGCTTCACCGACGAGTACCAGCTCTACGAGGAGCTTGGCAAGTACGGAGCCCGTTGCGCGCCCCGCGCCGCGCCCCGCCGCCCGCCCCGGCCCCGGGACCCGCCGGCGCTGCCGGGAGCCCTGTACCGGCCACCCGGCTCTCTCGGGAGCCGGAGGAGGATTAGCTGTCGCGCTTGTAATCCTGCTTTCCAACCCCCCGTCCACCCCAGCGGCACCGCCGCCGGAGAGAAAGGTGTTCCTGCCCCCCTGGGTCGCCCCGCCGCAGCGGGTGTCCCCGCAGCCTGCCTCGGGCTGCGCGCTCCTGTTGCACCCCGAGATTTCCTCTCTTCCCTCCTTGCCTTCCTCGGGACCTGGCTGCCCCATTCTCCTACCCGAACCGTCTCCCAGCTGCACCTTGCCGTTTCTTGCAACTGTTTCTGCGCTGGGACGCGACACTGTTACAGCCACTCCGCGATGCTTCAGTCCCCACTTCCTTGTCCCTGTGAAAGGACCAGGTGCCGCTGCACCGCGCTTCTCCCTCCCTCCCTCGCTCCTTCCCTCCCTCTCTCCGCACTTGTCTCCGCATTGGCAGACCTGCAGCTGCACCCTAGGATAGGGCTTTGCAGGGGAGCCCCATTGGGGAGGAAAGCAGCGTAGCAAGGGCCAGGGTAGGATTATGGGGACAGTGCTTTCGTGGGTGCTGCTGCTCTCTCCCTCCCTTCCTGCACCAACTGCCTGGCTCTGCTGCATCTCTTCTCTCCAGCCCGGTGTCCCCGTCCCTCCCAACACTGCTGCAGCTGTGTGTCACCAAGCCCGGGCCCCGGTGCTGGTGCTCACCTTGATGCTTATTGGTTTGTAGGTAGAGGTTGAGGAAGGGGATAAAAAGGCAGGACTCTGCAGTATTGGGAGGATTCAAGCTATTTTAGGCTCCCTGTCATGCTAACTATATGTGGGGCCCTTGTGCAGTTCTGTCCCCCTTTCTTATACTTTAAATGTGTACATTTGTCCCTAGACATGGGTTTGCAGTCCTGATATGAAGGACTTGGAATTTTCTGCTAGTTTTCTCATATTTTTCCTTTTCCCCTTCTCAGGTCTTTTCTGTAGAGGCAGTTGTTATTCTTTTCCCACCCTGTTTTGTTGTTGTTTTTAAAAAATAAGGTGCTGCTTTCAAGTGCTCACTGTATAGTTCTGTAGTCCTGTAGAATTTGAGTCCCTATCCCTTCACCTTGGTCTCTGTTGTATTCTCTCCTTTTTCCTCACAGAAATCCTTCTTCCCTCTCTCTCAGACCCCTTCTCCAAGAGGAATTCTCTTTGGAGTAGTCGTAATAATATCAATAGTTTCAGCTTGAGAAAGTGTACGAAGCCTCATAGCTTCCTACTCGCTTCATTAATAGGTACAGACTTATCCCCATTTTGCAGGTGGTTTGAGGGATATGAAAGAATTAATAACTTCTGCAAAGTGTTGCAGCGATTTTGTGACCGAGCTGGCACTTGAACATGGGAGAAATGAGTCCTGGCTTTGTGATGTAACTGCTAAGGAGACGAACTTATCGGCCAGTGTTCACAGCACTGTTCTGGGCTGTTTGTCTCTCATTTATCAATTCTTTCATGTCCTGTTTCTGTGCCTGTATGGTCTTTTTCTCCCTGCACAGTGTGCTCTTCTTACTACACTGTCTCTTAGGGGGCTTCAGGGGTCTTCAGGAGGCTTGAGTACCATCTGGACCAAGTTTATTGCTGATCAGATAGCATGCACTCTTCATCAGATTCTCATGTGCTGTTTCTCTCTTCTGTATGTGTTTTGCCCTGTCCTTAATCTGGTCCACTCTGGGGACAGGAATTGTAGCTGCTATATTCACATTTTCAGTTTCATAGCACCTACCTTCTTTATTTTCCTTCCAGGGGAGCCTTCTCTGTGGTCCGCAGATGTGTAAAGAAAAATTCTTCACAGGAATATGCTGCAAAAATCATCAATACCAAAAAGCTGTCAGCGAGAGGTTAGTGTCTCAATCTGCCTTTCTTCCCTATATTAACAGAAAATACTTCTGTGGAGTTGAGGCTGTAATAAGTTTAAGTGATCTGTAGTTGCTTGTTTCAGTCATTATTTGAGCATTGCAAAATAATTGAGTTGTGTGGCAAAGAGGAGACTGAAAGAAGGTAGTGTAGGATGATAGAAAAATTCCTATGTCTGGAAATGGATACTCTGTAAAGTGAGGCTGTCTTTTTTGTTTTTGAGGTCTTTCTTGAGATAGATTTACCTACGTGTCTGTGTGTACAAATCACTCATAATAAACAGAAGTGTTGCAGACCGATTTTGCAGGATGTCTTTTTTACTGAGGAGATCTCTCTTACCAGAACAGATGTGATTATTTTTTTTGAAGGATAAGTGCTGTCTATTGGCCTTGCTCCTTTCATGCTGTAGTTAAAGGTGGTGTGTTTGGAAACTAGCAAGCCTGCCTTCAAAGGCAGAAAGAGGTTGGGTGGAGAAATCTGATGAATTTGACTTCTCAGCGTATTAGAGCAAGTTTTGGAGTGTTTTTGTGCTTTTCTTAGTCCTGGAGACTTACAAAACCTGAAACCAGACTGTAGCCTTATGAAAACAGAAAAAAATCTTAACTCTTCCCCCAAGCAATTAGTCTTCTGTTTTTTGGGGACTTATGTATGCACAAAGACCTTGTAGTATGAAGAGAATGTGTATCTTCTAGTTTGTAAGGAATCACTACAGGGATTAAAGTTGCCTTGCGGGTGGGGTGGATGAGGGGGAGAATAAGAGAAACTGAACTGCAATAAAAGATGCTGAAAGCAAGGACTGCAACAAGTTGAGATGTGAGAGGCAACTGCTTCTAGAAGAGGTGAAAAAAAAAGTTGCAAGTCTTTAGAGGTCTTTCATATTTGACAAAATTAATGTATTAAGCCCTTGACTATCTTCTAGTTGAGTAGAGGGCTTAGTAGGGGGTGTTCACAGAGAAATGAAAAAGAAAAAGCAAGAGGAGAAAGCAAATGATCTTGATAAATGATTTAGAAGTGAATAATGTTTTGCCTAATCCTTATAAAAAAGAAAAATAGAATATGTGTTCTCCTTTTTGCCAGAATGTGAAATGTGATGATAAGAGCAGAAGACGGCTTGAAGAATAGTGAAAAATTTCCATTTGCTATAGTTTACATAGAGAAGTAGTGTCAGTGGTAGAGTGCTGTGAAGAGTGATGATTTTTTTTTTTTTTTTTTTTTTAACTTCTGGAAGTAACCATATGTGCCAATGTTTTGGTATTTAGCTGAATGAGGTCATGTTGGAGACCAACCAGTGGAGCCCTAGATTGTTAAGGAGGTGGCTGCAGATCTTGTGAGAATTAGTGTCCACTCCATGGTCACGTGAGAGTGTCTGCTGATGTAGGTGGGATATCCAATCTCTTGAGTTCAAAATTAGTTCAGCTTAATATGGGAGAGGTTTGAAGAGTGGCTTTGCTTTACTGACGGCCATTAATGCCATGTTTGCTCCACAGACTTCCTTGTCCATCCTGTAGTGAGACCTAAAGCTCAGGAGAGCCATGTAGTTAGTGGACACCAGCCTGCTTAGAGAAGGGAGAGGGCAGATTGATTATAAAGGATAAATCATTTTCTTGTAAAGGAAATGGTATTGACGGTAATGCTGGAGATAAGAAAAATGGGGAAAATTGCAGGGTAAATATAGTGAAACAAAATTCAGAAACATATTAGCTGAAGTCCAAAACTCACAGAAAAGCTGACTGATTCAGTTTTTAAGTGTTTGGTCATCTAATGAGTTACAGCAAAATATGCAGATTGTAATTGCTTTTCATATTAAGGTGATGACATGGCCCAACAAGTAGGAAAAGGACGTATGGGTGAATATGGCCATGTTTTGATCTATACTTACTATTTAGATTTCATACCTTCTTATAAATAAAACACACTGAGGCTGCTAGCTTGATCCTCAGGCTACTTAACATGAGGCAGCTGACAATGATATACTTAAAAAGATATTGGTCAGATAGAGGGTGAGGAGAGCAAAGAAAGAAAACGGATGTTTCTGCTAGTACAGAAGCGTGTCAGAAACATGATCACGTTGCACTGAAGTCTTAACTGAGGGCTAAAGAATCTGTGAAAAGGGGATGGTGACTTAACTGAGGAACCTGTATATTCAGTTTATTCCTGCTGTGTTTGCTGATAGCTGATAGTACAGAAAGGGACTAAATATTTCGATAGGAAGTTAGTGAATTCACCTTGGAATAGGTCTTTAAAGCGCTGAAGGATGAATGTGTGCTATTTAGACATTGCAGCTGTAAATCAGTGATTAGGGAGAATTTGATTCAGCAACCTGAAAATTAAAGTCTTGGGAAAAGGCCTTTTTTGAAAGCTGTCTCCCTCAGGAGGAGCATTAAGGTGTTAATTTTGCAGTATCCTGCATATATGTTGCCCGATGTGTCCTTTCCTCAAGCTGGCACTTCTCCTCAGGTTGTCCATGTCTCTGCCCATCAGTACCTGTGCACGGGGCTTTCCTGTGCACCAGCTGCTCTCTGTTGTGCAGGTTAACCCGCCCTCCTGACCTGCTGCCCGTGCTGTTGGTTTTCTTCTGGGCATGGTCACAGAGCCAGAATATTCCCTCATGTAGGGACAGCTTGCCCCTCTCCAACTTAATCATAACCACATTTAACATTCTTTACCACCTCTAGCAGAATTTGAGCCTGTGTGGATACCTGATGTAGCCACTGCTACTTCAAGGGCCAGGATCTTGCTTCTGGTGCAATGTGTATATAGCCCACGGCTGCTTCACAGAAGTTTCGCCTGCTGTAGTGCTTTCCTTGATTATGTACAGGGAGATGGTAACAGGGCCTTGCTCTCCTTCTGCAGTACTTCTTGTTACCTTTGTTTTTCAAGACTCTTGATGAAAAATACTAGATAGTTCACTGGGAAGTGCTGAAAAGCTGACTGTACGTATCTGAAAAGGAGGGAGAGGAATGCTTCAGGGTGAATTGTGTGCAGTTAAAGGATAAAGACTTGAAGAGGTATGGTGTTTTACAGGGCTTCTCTGTGAAAGCTAGGAGGATGGACGTGGTGCTGGTCTTTGTGAAGGACAGTGCTAACAACTTCAGTCTAGTAAACTTCACCCTTCATAAAATACTAAGTCAGATGTTGAGAAGAGAGTCTCTGTTTCTGTATTGTCTATGAGTTTTGGATGCCTGCTCTCTCTCTTTTTTAATAAGTTTTGTCAGTAAGAGCTGGTCTAGATTAAAATTCTTATTTTGGCTTTAATGAGGTATTTGCTATTATTTATATTGTGTTGATGCTTAAGACTGCCCAGTGAGGAGCATGCCAAGAAGCTTAATGTTAAATAGGGGCCAAATGCTTGTGGAAAGGGAGAGGAAACAGACTTCACCTTAGTCAGCGTTCAGCTGACATATAAGAGCAGTGGTTATTACACATGGGGGAAATACAATGCTTCAGTCATCTGAAATTCCTGTGGGATTGAATGCACAGGCTTTTACCAGAGCTACAGGTAGCGGAAAGTAATAACTAATTTTTTGAAAGTTGTCTTGTGGGTTTCAGCAGAATACTTTTTGATCATGAAAATTCATAGCAAGTAGTGCTACAGTTCCTAGGCAGCAATGAAGTTCAAATAAAGTAAAATTACTTGCAGTGATCAAAACAATCAAGAGAGAAGCAGTAGCTTTAGTAGCAGTAGGGAAATATTCCTGATTTGACTCTCCAACACATACTTCAACAGAGAGTCTGGCATTGGAAAGAGGTAGGCAGAGTTTTACCATTTGATAATTTTCAGGATATTGCTTATACCAAGTAGCATTTAGTGATCCTGCCACCGTGTGTAGTATTTTTGGCCCTTTTTTTGAGGTGCAGGACGACAAATCTCTGTGCTTTACATCTATTGTTAATTTTAATTTGCTGATGAAAATCTGTGTCTTTCAACTCTTGCAAGTGACATCTTTCGATGAAAAAATTAAAAACAGCTGCCTTGAAAGTTAGTCCACTTCACTGTGTTCTCCTTACTGTGGCTTTGCTCTTGCCTGCAAAATAGAGGTGGCTTATGTCACTGTTTTTCATCTTTCCAAATTTGTAAACCAGATAAAAATTTGCAGTCTACCCAGTTATTTTGTTCTTGTTCCTGGAGGAGATTATGTGGATTGTGGGAGGAGCAGAGAATTACTTCTGTGTATCAAACCCCGACAGGAAAAAAACACTCTTCAAACTCTGCTTTTTTTTCGCACACCTCTATTGTCCTGGCTTTCCTAGTGGTTGCTGGTTTGGGCTTTACAATATGTTTTGTTGGAGGTGTCAGTAGTAGTTTCCCTGAACACTAAAACGTTTAACTTGAATGCTGCAGAGGACGTTTAGCAGCATCAGTCCCTAACATCTGCCTTGATCTGCTCTGTATGCATTTTTAGCTGCTGCTGGAGTTAGGACTCTCTTGGACTGCTCTTGTGGCTGCCAGATTCCCAGTCCCCCGTGGGCTGCCGCACACCCTCTGGAATTGGCTGTGTGAAGCAGTGGTGCACTGCAGCGGGGCGGTCAGCTCTGTGCGGGAGCGGGGAAGCCCAGCAGGCCCATCACAGGTGGCTGAAGAACAAATCCAAACTTGTGTAGGAATGTCCCATAATAGCTGTCCTCTGTGCCTGTGTTTGCAGGTTGAGGACAAATGTCCTTTCTTGCAAAGGATAGCAAATCAAACCGTGTTTGCTCAGCCTTACTGGCTGAGTGGCCGAATCAGGTCTGGTCATTTGGTGTGTGAGAGGAGCTGCCCTTCCTGCAGGGTCTTTGGCTGAGAGAAGAGCTTCCCTACACCCCAGCTCTACTCTTTGCCTCTCTGCTGTCTGCAGGAGTCTGAGAAGTGCTGTGATTAGGGAGGATATATAGGAGACTGGCTTACAGTGGGCTGGGAATTTTTTGAAGATCTCTGCACATGTTGGAGGGATGTAGGGAGCAGGGCAAAGAGTGCTGCACACCCCCCCCTCCAGAGTAGTGTGTGAGGGTGGGGACTGCTTGGTGCAGGAACTGTAAGGGGCTGGGTGGGGCAAGGGCTGCAGGAGAGGAATCAGTTGGTGGGGTGGGCGCGTGGATAGTGAGTGGCTGAACTCTTTGCTCTGCTCTACAGCACACGTGTATGTCAGGGGCTGGTGGCAGAGCTGCTCTGCTGATGTCAGAAACAGCAGCCATCTACCTCCCACCAGCAGCCTGCCTCCCCCTTTTCTTCCTACCTACCTCTGCCTGCAGCTCCCAGGAGATGAATGTGTGTGTATATATATCACTAGGGGAAATTCCTCTGGAAGAGGTGTTAGGAGAAGAGGAGGGCTCCTTCGAGAAGAGGCTGGAGCTGGGAGCTTAGTGGGGGGCTGCGGAGGGTCAGCCTGGCTTTTTGCCTGCCCCAACACATCAGTACAGGCAGAAGGGTGCCCTGGCATGAGAGCTGGCAGAGATTGGTGGCACGGTGAGTGGTGGAAGCCTTGCTTTACTGTGGCTCGTTATGGCCAGAAGCTGACTCCTTCCCACTGTGGATGGCTGGGGTTACCCCAGGTTGCCTCTCAGTTTACGCTGTATATTTTATAAAGGAGCTGGAACAGAGCAGACAGGATTTCAGCTTGTGTCTGTCTTTTCAGTGGTCACATTGAGTATTAAATTTCCGGCATTAACAATGAGGAGGGGGGGGAAGTGGGCACACAGATTGGGCAGGAGTTCCTACTGCCTCTGCATGAGGTTGGAGAAAGGGGCTTGATGAGAGAGTCGGGTTTCTTGTTTTCCCAATATAACCTGGATTTTTGTGTGGCAGAAATGTGATTAGACTAACTCCTGCACATGTCTCAAAGCCCTTGGCTCTAGAGCATTTACTCTGGTCAGCAAGCCACGGTTGAAATATTTGCAGGTGTCCCTCCAGTGAAGAGCAGTATGTTGAGAACCCTGTAGATAGTTGGGGCAAGGGAAGCTACTTGAATTTCTTGTAAGAAGGATCCAGTGCAAAAACTATTTGCCTTTTTTTGTTTGTTTGTTTTGGGGTGCAGTGTGGAGATTTCACTGTCTCCAAATTTAATCCTTCTCTAGAACAGTACCAAAACATCGCTAGCAGAGGAGGAGTCATCCGCGGATCATAAAGAAATTTCTCAAGAGTGCTCCCCTCCCCAACAGTGGGTTAGCACCACTGTTTCACTGTTTTAAGAGAGGACTATGATAATATTTTTGTTCCCTTCCATGCTCTGGAATTATTCTAGCTTTTTTGGCCCTGCAAATTGGGTGAAGAAAGTTTTTAAAAGGGAAGCACGCTAATAAACAAATTTGTCTCCACTGTGCCATCTATGAGCACTATCTATTTGCTTCAAAACCCTGACAACCAGGGCATCACCTCCCTTTTCATTAATTCTGACCTGTCACCTGTTTTGGTATTTCAGGGGTTTCTTTTTGTTTCCTCTGTTCTTGAAATCTCCTGATTTTCACCAAGATACCAGACTTTACAGGAAAAAAAAGTTCATTTGCCAGTGTTAGGCTATAGAGTGAACTATTGGTGTTGGCTTGGTTGGGGAAAGAGGGCAATATTGGCTGGCACCAGGGTCACCAGCACAGGAAAGAGGCCTTGAATGTTGTAAAAGAAATTGTG
Source organism: Pseudopipra pipra (assembly GCF_036250125.1). Lineage (NCBI taxonomy): Eukaryota > Metazoa > Chordata > Aves > Passeriformes > Pipridae > Pseudopipra > Pseudopipra pipra. Next base: position 15,797,372 of record NC_087556.1, read on the forward strand.
GAGTATCTGACATCACTGTTTGCCTGCAACAGAAGTGATGTCAATGTCCAGAGTAGTCATCATGGGGAAAGCAGAGGCGCATTGGTTTCTGATGGGCAAATGTGTCCTTAAAATCTTGAGGTGCTCACTAGATTTTTTTTTTAGTCTATGGAGGGAATGTCACCCTGTAACTTAAACTACTGTAGTTCCTGCTGGTCCTTATGACCATAAGCTTAACGCTTCAAAAATTGGGGTCCTATGAGTTAGGGTGTCATCATGTTCCTTCTTAAATTTGCTGTCTCTTTAAATATCACTTTATACGTCTGTAATGTCTCTCCAAGCATTCTGCTATTGCTGCCTGCATGATTTTTGGAGAACAGCAGCAGAATACTTCTGAAGAAATGGGCTGGCAGTATCTTAGAAATAAGCTTTTTGAACACTGAGCATAGCCAAAGATAAGTGGAGCATGGATTTAGCTTTCTGAGGAAACTGAGTCTATAGTTGTTAGATTTTGATTCCTCATAAATTTTTTCACCTTTTACTATCCATCCCTTCTTTCTGATTTAATTTTGAGTTTGTTTTGATTGTTCATTTGACTCTTGTGGATTGGTTACTTTAACCCTTAATTATATTAATCTATAATGCTTCGACTGAAAATAGCTCTTTAGTAATGCTGCTTTACCCTCCTCTTTCCTCCCAGACAATATTGCAGAATTCCCGTTTCTCCCACAAGTTAGATGAGCAGACTGGGAAGTATGGTGGTTGGTGCAGGTGGCTAATTACTGATGTCTGAGACTAATTCACAGATGTAAGGAGAGCTGGTTAATGTTGTATCTTGCCTTTTTATGATGGGGTCAGGAAAGGAGGAGATAACTGTGGCTTTACTACTGGTGTTGGGATCTGTGTCGCTCTGCTCCTGGCAGAGTCAGAGGGAGAATTCTCCGTCTCTGAGATGTGAGTTGAGTAAATGTGATGACCTTTCAGAGAATGTGTGTGTGTGTATAGCTTTCGTGTTAAGTTTCTGAGAGCATGAGTTACATATCTCTCCAAAGCAGTGACCTGCTGTCCTGCTGCTTCAATCCAAAGTTCCCATCTTGAGATAGCTGTTGTCCAAGCATCCGCAGCCCTGAGCTGTCCTGTCTTACCTGTGGCTGGAGTGTGCTTAGCAGTGGCACTGGGACAAGTCCAGGTTAGTGTTGTGCTTCGGAGAAGGTTGGTAGCTAATATTTTCTCTTTGCTAAGAGGCATGGATGATTTTGCTGTTAAACACAAGACCCTTCTTCTCCAGGGCAGCAAAGGTAGCAACTCTTTTTACAGTGCTATTGTTACTGTGATTCTGTCGGAGTCCCAAAAATTGAGCTGAGAGCTGTCGTGGAGAAAAGAGTAGGCATTGTGGGAATGAAGACACAGTTAATTTTAAAGAAAGACAAACCCCATGTAAACATATCTCTAAGGAAGGAAGGTGCTTGCAAAGATGAACCTGGGAGTGGGCATAGCTCTTTTTAGGCCTATGAGCCAAAGGCTAAATGGCAGATCAGGCTGGGAGCAGCAGCCTGCCTGGGTTATCTCTGGGGGCTGTTGCCATGATGACAGTGGCAAACAGGGACTGAAAAATTTACCAGATGCGTGTGAGCCAAAGGATTAAACTTTCTCATAGGAGAGAAGGGAGGGGAGGAGGGTGGGTGATGATGTATTAACGAAGGACAGCATCCTAGTGAGAAATACCAGGCTTGCTCTCCTATAGCCACTGGGATGGCGGGGGGGAATGTGGGCTGGCATTCCTCCTGCAGTCTAAACTCTGGGCAACACTGCTGACAGATTTCCTCTTTGAAGAGGGGGTGAACACACCCTTCTTTCACTGGGTAAATCATCAGGATTTGCATTGCTTTGGCAGGTGAAATACAAGAAGTGGGAAAAGCTGGTCTCATTTTTTTGGTCTTTTTTCTATTCCCTATACCCACAAATAATTCTAGTTCTTTACCTTGTGCTTAGAGCTTTTTCACGCTAGAGTTTGTGCAAATAATCAAGTTTCAGTGTTGCCTGCAGGTTGCAGACTATTGAACATGATGTTAACGAGCCTGCATGAGTGTCATTGGTAACGCAAGGCTGTCGTCTTTGAAAATGTCTGATACAAAACCGTGTCAGCACTATTAGGACTAGTAGTGATCTTGACCCTGTATGCTGCCTCTGTCCCTGCTGAGTGGAGCAATGTCCCCACATATCAGAGCTGACAGCGTGGTGGGCTAGAGTTGGGCAGTTTTCCCTCCACTGGAGTCTGAGGGAAGTCCTGTTCCTACCCTGTACTGCAGCCTCCTTTGCAGAAGTTGACCATTATAAGGACTGGTCCTAAAAGACTTAGTGATTTACAGTTGGCTGTGGAGCAAGGAGCTAGTGAAGGAGTGTCTGCACTCAGTGCCCAAAATCTCAGAGCTTCATAGCAAAAGGTGATATCTCTTGGTTTGTTCGCAGTACTGCAAATTATCACGGTACCTTCTTCAGGCAGCTTCAGGAAAGGCTTACCTGGTTGTGCCTGGGAAACCTCTGAACAGCAATATACTAGCATAAAATGTTTGTCTGCAGACTTAGTAAGGTAGAATTGTGGTAATAAAAACTAGTTTTGTTCTAGAAGGGCTTCTTCAACTTAAGGCATTTATTTATTAAATGAGACATTAATATCTATGGAAATTAATGATATAGGCCTTTCCCACTAGCCCAAATCCCAAGTGGACTTTTTAAGCCCCTGTGAATACAGGCCATGAGTGAGAACAAGGATGTTAAGCCTCGAAAACCAGATGCTAAAAGCCTGTGGAAAGGATTCTTTCCTTTCCTTTTCCTCACTTCTGCTCCTCTTCTAGGCACCTGAGTTAGCTGGTGTAGGCTGCAGCTTGTCTAGTGGAGTAACTCAGGATTTGGATGTGCTTTATCTTCTGCAGTTACCGTGTCATCTCCGATAAGTCAGTTGGGGTAGACTGTGGTAAGCGATAGCTGTGAAGACAGAGATGTCGTTTCTTGATGTTGAAGACAACTCTCTTTTGAAAGAGGAGGTTTTTTCAGTCACAGGGGGAGCAGTAAGAAAAGGAGAAGCAGTCTGACATAGCCTGAAGTCTGAAGTGAATAAAGGAGAGAGAAGAGCTAGAAATCTTTAAACTTAAGTGCACCATTTTTTTTCCTTCCTCTGATCCCTGTTCTTTTACAGGGATGTCTCTTTTACAGGGGGTCTCCTTATCTGTGCAGCAGAATATAGTCAGTGTGTAAAGTTTCCTGCAGCTCTGGAGATGTGTGAGATGTGTGTGTTGATCCTGCTGCTGTGTTTGCTGCTAGAGACCTGATGTCATACACCTGACTTGAAGTGTGACTTCATAGGGGATGGTCCTGTGCTTTCTCTCAGATGCACTTTCTAGGTGCACATTTCAAATACCATGGGTGCCCTGGAAGCTTTTGCAGGGAAAACAGCTTGTTAAAACTCATCCTATATTGGTCTCCAGTGCCTGCCAAATAAACTCAGTGCTTCTACTGTTTTAGAGCAGCTGCCATTCTGAAAATGTCCATGTGTATCTTGGGGTTTTTTATTTATTTCCTCATACTCCCTTATGTCAAAGCATATAACATTTCATGGGTAGTTGGCCAAGAAATCACCCATTGGTTGGAGGAAAAATAGATGTAGAAGGAGGAGGTTGTCTTTAGTGCCCCCTGTAACTCACAGGGACTTGCTGGAACATTTTTCTTGGAGGCTACTTTAGAGTATAGCCTGGTGATGCCAAGCAGGAGCTTTCTGTTGTTTGCCAAAAGAGTTGGTGTGCTGTTAAGTTTAATTTTGCCTGCCTCAGGGATACTCCATCTAAGCTTTGAGTATCAAATGTCCTCTGTTGAGATTGTGTCAGAGAGATCAGGACAGTTGAAGTTGCGCAGCTTTGTTTTATGACTGGTGCCAGTGCAGAGGCAAAGCTTGATTGTGACGATGTGCTTCTTCAGTGCAAGTTAAAGTAGTGATTCATAGCTCCTGTGTTACTTTAAATATTCCTGATTTTTGGACTGCAAATTGAAAAGTGGCTTTCAGCTCTGCCCACTTTTGTTAGACTTGTGTGTCATCTGGCTTAGAATCTGCCAGCTCTGCAGATTAGGATATTGTGTTGTGTCTGCTGCTTGTTATGAAGTTGCCTGGATTAAAATTTTCAGTGCAGAGCAATGATCCATAGCCTTCTCTGTATGTCTGAATTGCTGTTGCACTTAATAAGGATGATGTAGAGGAGTGAAGTGTTGGTCAGCTTGTCCTTTGTGCGGAAGCACTTCTACAGCAGCAGACTGTAAGTCAAGCTCTCATAATGCATTTGTCTTCTCCAGACAGCCAAGTTCAGCATCAGAGATGTGAAAAAAGAGGAACAAGGTAGTTTGCTTTTTTGATAACCATTATCAAATGTTGCTGACAAGTTCAGGTGACTTTGGTTGCTGCTAGCAGTTTATGATGCTGCAGAGCTGGGTACCCAGCTTTAAGGAAGCACATTATACCTTGTTAATTCTTTGTGGCTGTGTACATTTAGTTTCTTCAGTGGTCTTGAAGCTGGGTTTAAAAAGCTTTCTCTCCCACCACCTCACAAATGGTCAAAAAGTTTCTCATCTCCCTGATGAATTATGAAATGTTAATTGCTGAAGTTTTTTTCTCGTTTGAAAGCACAGCTAAAACTGCCTCCCCATCTTGGAAACAAAACCCGAATCTCACTGATGCAGTTACCTTATCTGAAGGGGTGGTGGGATTTGGCTTGGGGACAAGTCAACATGCACCTCAACTGAGCCAGAGGAATTTATATTCTTCCTTCTGCATCTTTGAATTCCTGGATCCTGCATTGCAGTGACTTGACACTGCTGAGACCTGCTTCTCTGCTGCGTTGTTACTTTGTCTGCTAATAAATTGTAGTCTGATACTTACTTAGCTGGTTCATCCAAAACCAGGGACACCTGATGTGATCAGCTGATGGGGAGAAGAACGGAACTCATGTCCAGAAATAAGCTCAGTTGGTGAGGTTTCTCTGTGTTAGGTAGTGGACCCTCTGTGCCTAGTGGGATTAAGACAGTTGCTGAAGTTCCTGCACAGGTTGCAGTCCCTCTGTATGCGGCAGAGAGGGTGCCAGTATGGCTGCATCGCCTTTGGAGCAACTCCGTGCCCTACTGTCTCACTTACTGCATGTCCACTTTAAGAGAGTTCATCTGCAATGCAGCTGTTAGCAGGGAAGTTCTGTAAATCAAAAGGGAGTGAGTGCAAGTGAGCCCGGTGTCTGCAGTTGTGGCTGGGTCCTCCCCACACCACAGGGAAACTTGTTCAGAAAGACTTTTTGCAGGAGGAGGAGGAGGAGGAGAAAGGGATGGCGATGCTAGGAGCACCTCCCTTCTGTGTCTGTATGCATCAGCTGCTCAGGAACTGGAAAACATGGAAAAGCACAACGGGCAGCAGTCCTGGAACTGGAAAATCCTGTCATGCTTTTCCCCTCCTCACTATGCCACAGAGTCTAACCAGGTGTTTGCTTAGGGCCAATCCTGTCAGGACGTCTTTATTGCACACCCCCTTCTTACACAGGATGTCCTGTTACAGTTTGGAGTTCCTGAGCTTCTGCACGTCACTCAGAAGTGCACAGAAGCCCCATGAGTTCTGAGTTTACTACTGCATTGTCCTCTGTTGCACAGACTGTCAGTGACCACGTGCTGGTGCAAGGGTATGATGCCAGTGACCTGTGGGGATGCTGTGATGCCAGGGAGGAAGCCCGCAGGTGGAGTCAGTTGGAGTGCCATGGCTGTGCAGGTGTTGCACCTGGCAGGCTGGGCACTGCTGCTCAGTGACTTGGTACGAGAAGAAGAGCCGTGTACTGTGGTAGCTCTGGTACAAGTGGGGCAGATGCACTGTCTGAGAGGGAGCTCTGCAAGGGTTGCAGCCCCTCAAGTGCATGTCAGGGAGGCTGGCTGGGGAACTTGTGCCTTTAAGCACAAAGCTGAGGAGTGGATGGCTTGCTGTTCTGCTCTTCCCCTGCCACTCTGCTTCTCCAGCAAGCAGAAGCCCCTTGAAAGACTGCCTGGGTATCAGCCATGACCGGGAGCACTTGTAGGACTGCTTGCTGTTCCCCATCCACAATTTTCTGAGGATATTCTGGTGCAGAAATTCCTCTGTGGCTTCTACAGTTAAGCAGCTGGGAAGCGTGATGCCTTCTCACAGGGATCCACAAGGATACCTAGAGCTCCATGGGCCATTGCTGGAGAGGGCCCCACAGGATCTTCCATAAAGGTAGCTGCAGCTGGTGGGGAGTGCACACTGTTTTCATTCTGGTGCTTAGCAAGCAAGGCTTCCTCCTTCACTGTGTTTAGAAATATTCTAGGCAGACTTGGTTCCAGATTTCTACTTCTATTTCTTTATTTCCATTTGGGAAAACATTTCTTATTGACAGTCATTGGTGATGCAGAAAAAAAGCAATGTATGATTCGCCACCTACTTTTCCTCCTCTGTTTTCTCTCTGCCTCTCCTGTTTGCCTGGGCACTTGTTGTCCCTCTCATAATAACCAAATTGTGCTAACTGGGTGTAAGCAATGTTCCCTCCCCTTTTGCTGGAGGACTGTCTGACTTGTTGTAAGAAGTTATTTTTAGGGTTTGCTTCCTGGGATATTCTACCCGTGGCCAGTTATGGTGATGAAAATGTCACTGAGATGCAGAAAGGACTCCCAACTCATTGATAACGTGCCTGATCTCTCTCTTGTAAGGGAGTTCATGGGGGACATGAGTCCCTTACCACCATGTCACTGGTTGTCAGGGCACAGGTCCAGTGACTGTGCAGCATGACTTCCTGTGAAAAGCACTGGGCTTCTGAATTGCCCCAGAGGAAAAAAAGAAAAAAAGGGGGGAAAAAAAGGAAAGTAGAGTAATAAAAGCCTTTCTTTGGTTGCAGTGGAGTTTGTTTCTATCCTTTTTCTTTTTTTATGTAGGGATGTCAGTGCTGCAGAGCTTTGTGGCAGTGTATAGGGCTGTCCCTCGCAGGTAATTTGCTCCTTGTACTGGATGGATTAAGTTGCACTGGGTTGCTGCCAAATGGCTAGTTTAGACTAGAGGAGAAGGTGTGTGCTTATTCTTTTCAAACACCTCTCCCACCGCTAGTCTGCAGCTTGCAACACCTGGAAAAGTTGATTTTTATGGCAGCTACAGCTAGCAAAGCATGAATGTAATACAGGCAAATTACAGAGTCCAGCTGGACAAGGCCATGGGCTGACAAAACACAGTCTCTGTTGTCAGTGTTGGCTTAAGGTGCACCTGCATCTTTCTCTGGAGATGTCTGTTCCCTCTGTATTACAACAGATCTCTTTTCCTTTTCTGTTTTATCCCTTGAATTAAGAAATCAAGTTCAGGAGAACCATTCAGTAAGGAATTACTGAAGTGGTGGGAGTGGGAAGATATTTGTTTTCTGGGTAGATTGGAGATCTATCCAGATCTTCAGATTTCTTGGAGCAGCCTTGGAAGGGGTTGCTTGAGTGTAGCTCTGGAAACCTGGATCTTCCTCAACTGGGTCTGAGAAAAGCGCATGTGAAGTGATATATTAGTGCACCAGACTGGTGATGTGGAGATAGCTTTTGTGTGCCTGTATGGTACTCCTGGAAGAGGGTATGGGAAGTAGAGACCCTCGGGTGGCTTTGGATGCAGGTAACGAAGAAATTTAACATGGTTTTATGGCCTGAAGCTGTTGGGATCAGGGAGCCCAGTGCTGTAGTGCCGGGATGGTGACAGCAGGCTCGATAGAGTGGGCACTGTGCCTGTGCAACACAGAGCCTTGCCCGCTGCCTGCAGGAGAACTGTAACACAAAGGTGGGGAGACACTCCTCCCTGACTAGATAGCATCTTCAAAGTTATCAATGCTTAGAAACTTTGTATGGTTTTACAAACAAAGAGTTTCTATGCGTGCAGCATATACACATAACTGTCTATGCTTTTAAGTAATTTTGACATTTAAAGTTGCTTTAGTGAGTGGTAACTTTTAATATCTCTTCTTGCTGTCCTGCTTCTATACAATACCTAGAAGTGCCTGAGCACTTTGCATATGTAGGATCAAGTTTTTGGACTCTTCAGGAGCTGGAGGCAGCCACACTGTCTCTTTCCCTGCTGCCTCCTGTTCCTGACTGTTGCATGGACTTACTGATACATGATGCGCTTTACTCTCTGGTACACAAGTGTTTTTGTGGCTCTGCTACTGTAATATCTGGTGTGGCATATGTGTGCATTTTAAGTCTTCTCTCATTGAAATTTCTTGGTAGCTGCTCTGTATTTACAGCTTGCTCTGTTTAATTTAAAGTTATCCCAGCATCGCTAGGGGAACTTAGCCTTAAAATAGATCGTTTGACCTTTTTTTTTTTAATTATTCTAATCCTCTGAGGCTTGATGTTTCTTGTCAGAAGAATGTATTTCAACAGGGGTATTATCTCTTTTGGAGAGAAATCATTCAGCACTTGGGTGCAGTACCATTCATCTGTGCCTTTAAGAAGATTTTCTATTTAGTTTACTTCTCTCATTCATGACCCTCAAATATCAAATCAAGGCAGCATTTCCAACATCCTTCCTTCTTCCAATTGGCTGGAATAGCTAAAAAAGAAGCAATGGGTATAGACTTGCTGTTGCATAGACACAGGCCCCACAGCATGTCTCATGCAGTGAAAAATGACCTTCTCCTGAATACTAGCATTGGAAGCATGCAGAAATTCTGAGGTTTTGTTTCCCTCCTTTGGGTTCAAACATAAATCTCTTTGGTCTGTTCAAAAGAAATGCATCTGTTTGGTGACCAGTAGCTGCATTCTTAGACAGCATTTTATTCAAGAGCCACATTGTGCAGATGTGTTATTGGAAAATGGGGGCTGGATGGAGTAGGTCTGCAGGCTTGGACAGCCCTGACAGTAATGGCTCAATTGAAGTGCGTTGGGTTTGTATGAGAAGGAGCCTGCAGAGCTCCTCACCCGCAGGGACAGTCTTATAGTTTCTGTTCATGTGTGGGTAAAGGTGAAGTCGATGCCAGGAGCTTCCTCTTCCAAGTAGGGCTTTTCCCAAGGTTTTGTTAGGGATTTGCCCCTACCTATGAAATGAGATGGGTGTTCAGTCTTGTTTTCCAGCAGCTTAATTCCCCCTGTTCCCCCTCCCTTTGTCCTCCCGAAATTTGTTTTCCCCTGCCTGAAAGAATGTCATCATTCCACTGCAGTGTGCTCCTCTGCACCATCAGAAAAGTGTTCCTGCAGCTTTTTTTTTTAACCATGTACCCTCAATCTTGCTCTGTTGTTCTCCCTATCAACTATGTAATGCATCAATGGGTTTCACATTAAGCATCGTTCATCCTCCCAGTACCACCATTGGGCAGGGAGGTATTAGCCCTGTTTTGCGCTTGGAAATACCGAGAAAGATGCAAATTTTCAAGTGCTTTCCAGAACACTTGGCAATAAGCCATGATGAGTTAGGAAAAGAGTCCAAGTCATATTCTTTGCTATAACAGTGATAAGAAGAGTGTAGGTAGAAAAAAGACTGTGGGCATTTGGCAGGAAAATAATGTGGGCTAAAGCGTGTGGTATTACGAGGAGTTGTGGTCTAGTTTGCTGGTTATAGGAATAATATTTTGATGTGTTTCCTGTACTGCTTTTCTCTCTGATTTTGCTTGTTTATGGAATAGAGCTCTGAAATACGTTATATTGGGCATGCCTTTGGACTTTCTACCTTTCTGTGATTTTTTCCGGTGATAAGATGTGGTTTGAAAACTGGAGGTAACTGCTGTTGATAAAAAAGGCTCTTAGACAGATGACAATAAACAACACATGGGTTTGGGGTTTTTTTTGTGTGTGTGCGTGTTTGAAGACTAAGCAGAAAAAGTAAAGGAGGTCACTTAGATATAAAATTGTTTCCTTGTATCAGTCATAACTATAGGAACAGGACAATAACATCTGCAATAGTTTGTTTTCTGAAGTGGATAAGGGTAAGGTGGCAAAAATGAAAACTTAAATCTCTAAGATAAGTGACTGTACCGAAGAGTGAAAATAAAAACAATCTCATGACAAGAATTTAGGTGAATTCTAAAACTGGCTGCATTTCAGGGTCCGAGTAATTGAGTCCATTGTGAAAATTTAGATTATGGGATAGTGTCAGGAAACCATTCTTGCCCTCTTCTTGCTGTGTCTTTTTGGCTAACTATTCACTGTTTGTGCAAAGGTTTCCTACCTCCTGGAGAATTTGGAAACATTCACTTAATGCCTGGTTAAGGCATTTGAAGTCTTTCCAATGGAAACAGCTGTAGGTGCACAAGGTATACTGCTGCAAGCCCTCTTGACCATATGATAATGTCAAACTAATATGAAGTCTTCAAGAGTAGAACATCCTTTGCCACCCAGGGAAGAATAAAATCTTGTGTGTGTTTAAGAAGATTACTGTTAGCTCATCAGAAGGAATAATGAGAAGTTATGGGACAGAGCTGAAGACCTGTCATTAACTGTGAAAGCTGGTTCAGAGGAAGGAATAAAAAATGTGTGGGAATGACCAGAAAGCTATTCTACATTTTGAAGTGTGTATACTGGGGATACTACTTTGTTTACAAATAGCATGATTCAGGTTTTGTTTAGAAGACAGTTAGAAACCATGCTGTGGATGTGCTGGAAGGAGTAGCCATATAACGAGGAGAGTGAAGGGAAAATACTAGGTAGAGGTGGAATGTGATTAAGGTTAATTAAAGTGTACTGTGAAAACTAGTTAGATGCTCTGGTGTGCCCTTTCTGTAATAAGAGGCAAATGCGTTATGCAACGAATTGGAAAATTTATCTTTTCAATAATTCATTTCAAACTTACTGCCTTGAGACAAATATCGTAGATTAGAATAAAGGATGAAAGACTTGTGTGTAATTAAAGTTGGCATATTTGGAGAGGAATTATTTTAAAAAGTAAAGGTCTTACAGACTTACTTCTTCAGGTTATTTGCGTTTGGTATTGTGAGATGAATCCCTTCTCTACTTTGTACAGGGTGACTGGGATAGTCCTGAAACATAGATTCCTGTATTTTTTTTCTTTTAATTGACAGTTGTTTTCTTCGTCACTTTAGAGAAGAATACAAGCTTCTCTTTAGAGATACTTTAGAGATACATTTTCTCCTAGAACCAGAGCAGGAAGATGGAGGAAAGGGTGAAGTGACATCCAGTCACTATCTTCTTTCAGTTTGTCTTTTCTTCCATCTAGCTGTCTTAGTGTTCCAGTATGTTGCAAGTTGAATTGTTGTTGTTCTACCTGAATTAGCAGGTTTCAGACACCACTGGTTACAGAATGAGAGACAAAATGAATTAGTGGTCTGGCAATGAGTGGATATTAAATTTAGGAGCTGACAGTCACAGTCACACTGCCCATTGCAACTTGACTTTCTCCACTTTTGGAAATTGTGTTTGTCTTTGTTTGCACTTGAGCTTTGTTTTCTTAATCTTTGGCACGTTTGAATAGTGTGTAATGCTGCTGAGGACTAATGCTAGTACATGGACCTGTGGTAGCACTATTTCACATAACTCTTTGGCCTCCAGGTTGCAAAGCATTTTTCTGCTAGTTTGTTGGGTTTTTTTGAGGGGGGCAGAGGAGAAGATAGCAAAAGAAGAGCCTCAAGAAAATGTAGCATCCTGTGATGCTGTTTTTAGAAATTCTGTGTGGTGCAGGTTTACATAAAAGACACTTAAGCAGCATTCCCCCCCACACCCAGTTTTTTACCTCCTATGAAAAGGAATGTTAATACCGTGAAAGAAGGATGTGAAGCACCATTCTTCCAGGCTTAGTCCTGTGAACTGCCTGAATGTGGTACATGGTTGGAATTAACTTTTTAGACTGGAGCTATAAACATTGTTCTGCTTCTCTCTGTGGGTAATATGCTGGTCACCTCCAAACAAACAGGACGTCTGTTCATGACTAGAAATTCACATTGATATAAGCAATATTTGAATTGAAAGCATGAAGAGTATGATGTCAAGCCTTCTCCATGGAAAATGATATTGTAAGTTATTAGGTGCTTCAATGCACAAGTTGTAGGGATATCAGCTGTATTACTAACTGAAAGCCCTGGTGATTCTGCAGGTTTTGTGAAACACTGAAACACCACAACAAATTGGGAAGGTACTTCTCTGACTCTCAACGGGGGATTTCAGCTATCACGGAGGCTCCCTTTCTTGTAGGCTCCCTTGAGGTTCTGGAAGGCTGTGATTAGGTCCCCATGAAGCCTTCTCTTTTCCAGGCTGAACAATCCTAATTCTCTGAGCCTTTCCTCCTAAGAGAGATGCTTCATCCCTCTAGTCATCTTGGTGGTCTCCTCTGGCCTCACTCCAAGGTCAATGTCCTTCCAGTGCTGGGGGCCCCAGAGTTGAATGCAGCACTGCAGGTGCACATTGCTGGGTCAGGTCCAGCCTCTCTTCCACTGGCACCCTCAAGCCTTTCTCGGTAGGGCTGCTCTCAGTCTGGACTGATACAGGCGTTGCCCTGGCCAGGTGCAGCACCTTGCACTTGGTCTTGTTAAACTTAATGAGGTTCCCATGGGCCCACTTCTCCAGCTTGTCCAGGTCCTTTCTAACTATTGCTTGGGCTGACCCTTCTAGGAAGAAGCGTGCCAGCTTCCCCTGTGCTCAGTGGTTCTGTAGCTTCACAGAAGTGAAATTCTTGTTCAGGCTTCTCTTTAGGCTTCCAACAACACACATAGTTTCAGATTTTCAGTAGAAGTAAGAGTTCACTGTTTAGAGTCTGTTTGTATGAGGGGGGCTGGGAGGGGGTGGGAAATATGTGTTTGTTCCTTTTAGTTGCTTATATGCCTGAAATTTAAGGATGTGGTTGCATATCTTTATAAGTCCATGATGTGATCACTAACCCCAAAAAGGACTGCAAGTTTTACTTGAGTAAAAAGGAAGAGGTAGTGGTGGGTTTTTTGGGTTTTTTATATTTTTTTCTTTTTCCAGTTGCTTCTGTTTTAAAATGTTGTTCGTTTTTAAGTCATGAGGCATAGCTTCATTGCAAACTGGAGATCTTTAAAGCCATCTTTCTCTTAACTGTCTACTCATTTGGAATAACTGTGAATCCAAATGAAGGGCAAATAGTACTTGGTTTTGAATTATCGGTGTTTATGGAAAGGCAAACTGTTTCCTTCCCTCCTGCCCTTGCCACAATAAGGGCATTGCTTTTGTGCAATGTAAACTGCATTTAGTAATGGTCTTGTGCTTAAGAGCTTCTAGTTAATGAGACCTATTAACAATAATGAAAAATGGCATCCTTAAAGTGCAGACCTAGTCAGAAAAATAATTCTCCAAGAATGACTGGATGGCTGCGCACTCTTTCTTGGCTTATTTAATTTAGGGGGTGGGGGAGGAGTAGAGTCTTGGCTCTGAAACTAATTATTCTCCTACAAATGTGCCTGTGATCTGCACTTCCCGCTGGGGATTTGTAGAGCTGGGGCTTCTATTGCTAAAGAGCTTCCCAGACTGAGCCTAGCTGAGACTGGGGCGTAGGCTTGGCTTTGCTTTCCCAAGCCTCAGCAGGAGTGGCAGTAGTAAAACCCATTTTTTGGTCTGCTCAAATGAACACATCTGAGTCAACACAGAGCAGTTGATTTTTTTACATAATTATTCATCTGGCTATGTTTGTGTTTTAATGTGTTGCCACCTCCGCATCATGTGCTGTTTTAGTTAGGAAGGATATGCATTGCTTTTCAGTACGGGAATAATCCTGCTTAAGGAAAGGGGAGGATTGGCAGCAGCTACGTTGGACGGAAATACAAAAACCCCCTATATTCCTGCTTAGACTGACACAAGGAAACTGCATGGATGATGTCTATGCATATGAATAAATAGTAAGGCATTACAGGGAAAGATCTCTGCCTTAGTGTCCTCCCACTCAGTACTGCTCTCACATGTACGTTTTAATAATTTCCTTTCGAGCTAGGACAGCCTGTCATGCCAGTCTGCAGACTTGGAATATCTTCCCTTAGTATAGGTCCATCTTCATTGAAACGGATTTCTCTGGTTGTTCTCTTACTGCTCTGTACATCTTTCTGTGGTTATAGGTGTTCTGTATATTGGGGGAACTTCCATGCTGTGGAACAAAGCAGGCACATTTTACTACAGGGGAGAGATTTTCACATAAAGGGGATGTTTCTTCTCCCATTTTGGGGGCAGCATTGGTTGGTGAAGACAGACTTAATTTCTTGGTTCTGTACCCTGGCTGCCAACTCAAGCTAATGGTACCATACCCTTTAGGATTTTAATTGAACTTCATCTTCTAATAAGGCATCATCCTATTAACTGCCATCTGTGGTAGAATCACGTGCTTGAAGCTTAGTGGTCCTGGATGGATAGTGAGTGTCCAGCTCAGTGGCTGGGATTCTTCTCTTCTTCCATTGGTGCCAAGCAGAAAGGTGTCAGTGTCTGCTCACAAAGGAGCTATTTCTGTTCTATAATGAAAGCATTTCAAATCACTTTGCCCTTGCCTCTAGCAGGTTTTGTGAGGTTCATGTAATTTTTCAGCATATGTTACATATTTGCACATGTGTCCTTTGTGGAAGAAAAGAGTTGGATTGTTTGCCACTGAGCACTCAAACCCTACTGTAGGGACTGTCAAGCCATCTGTGGGAGACACCTGCTTGAAAAGAAAACAGACTTCTGAAGCTGTTTATGTGTGGAAATTGGAAACCGATGGATGCCTAGGGTGTGCAGGAGCATTGGCTAGCAGCTTCCATTAAAAGGGAGCCCAGAAAGATGCTGCATGGTGAGCTGCTGCAGCTCCCAGTGGAGCCGTGAGCGTGGTGAACAGGAGGCAGGCCAGTGCATGGAGGAGGAGGTGGCTGGCAGTGCGACAGGGAGCAGACCACTAATGGGACTGCATTGCTGTGTAGGTTAGAGGAGAAATTAGTTCTTGGTGCAAAGTGTTTTGTGGCCTGACATCCAAAGCCAGTCAGCAGCGCCAGCTTTGTGTGTGTGTGATTTGCAAGGATATGCCTCTCTTCTGCTTTCTTAGACTGATGTGTTTGAAAAGATTTGGATTTCTTTACTGAAGAATTGAAATGGAGAAGGTGCCCCTTGAACTTCATATGTTCTAATAAGGCGTTAACAAAAGGAGGGGAAAAAGTCATTGCGAACCTGAAGAACACAATGTGAGCTTGTGGTAAAATTTGGACCTTATAATTTCCACTTGCTCTCCTTAGCTTGTCTGTTTTTGAGATGGAAGCACTGAGCACCCATGCTTCTGCTGTGCCTAATTTATCTTGACATACCCAATGTTGCTGAAAATCTTATTTTTGGTCATTCCTTGGAATCATTTAGTACATTTAATCATGTGTTCTGTAATCTATGTTGTGGCATCACTACCAATTTGCATAGACAGTGTTAATTCTGCTTTTTTTTTTTTTATTTGATTTCCAGGCATTTTGGAATAGAACTTAGGTATTACATTTTTTAAAATGTGCTATACATACTGGGTCTAGATAAATGTTCTTCCTCTGTCTTTTCATTGGCTCGGTCATTCAGTGTTTTATTACTCACACTACTGGGCTAACTGTTGGCTGGTAGAGAAGGAAAGCTTTTACATCTATGAATTCTTTGGTAAGAGATAATGACTTTTGGAGTAGCTGCCACTTCACCTCCTTCTATGTCCTTTCCTATGGCTTGTGAGCAGTGTGCAAAAAAGTATGGGGAACAAAGTTTGTCACAACCTGCCACCTCTTTCAAGATGTCTGGAATGTCTTTTGACTAGAGTGGATCAGGATAAATGGCTGATTGCCATTCGAGATGCATTTAACACTTGTATATTACAGCTTAGTTTGTACATAGCTGGTATTGAAGAGGAGAGGCCATTTATAGGACAAAGAAGTGCCCTTTATTAGAAGTGCCTATAACAAATTGGTATCTCTGGGGCAATATTGCCCTTTTCCTTAAAAAGAGGGTAAAAGATGGTGAGCCTATCTGTTGTCTGATCTTGCCTTACTCATAGCTTGTGTGATGATAAGCAGTTCATTGTGTTCAGGTGTTTTTTGAGTTTTGATATTAAATTCAGACAGAAAACCCAATAACACTTTTTCTTTTTTTCTTTCTTTCTTTTTTTTTTCTTTCTTTTTATTTTCCCTTTTGTTCATCTCATTCTTTTAGAAGTAGCTGATGTCTGGTAAGAGCAAACGAGATTGCTGGACAGGCAGCATCTATGGAAAAGCAGAGAGTCATATTGGGCCTCAACTTTCTAAAATGCAGACAATTTCGTGTCTTGGATTGTGTTTCTGCAAAATGGTGTATTCTGTTATAGCTGGGGCTGTTAGGCTAAATTAATTGCTGTTTAAAGCACCTGAAAATTCAGTGTTAGAAGGTGTCATAGAAAATGCTGGGTGTTCTTTCTGCAGCCAGTATGAACAATCTGGATCTGTATTGTATTTGAAGGGCATTTCAAATTGTTTTTGTTGATGCTTAGTCATGACCTGTCTATATGTTAACATGTATTTTCTGAGTGATAGATGGAGACTTTAATAATGTATGTGCTGAGCAGAAGGATCTTTCCTATATCATTAAATATTTGCTAACAAGCTTTCATGATTTGGGTCACTCCAGCCTACTGAGGTAGATGATTAGAGATGGTCTAGTGATGCCCTCAGAGCTTTACTAATCAGAATCTTATGAACTAAACCAGGAGCAAATATTTTATCTTTGTAATAATATTTCATAAGCTGAAGGATCTCAAAGTATATCTCAAGCTGACAGTGCTAATGGGGCCACTGAATTGCAGTCATAGGCTGGGGAATCACAGAACATGGCTGTGCCTCAAACTGGAGCTGAATCCAAATGATCCTATTGAGTAACTCAAACATCATGAAGAGAGTTAACCTGCTGGGAATATGATGCTTCAGCATAAAATCAGAAGAAATAATAAAGCTGAGTTTTTTGTTTGTTTTGGGGTTTTTTTTGGAGTCGGGGGGTGGTTATTGCTCTTTTAAAAGTGTGAGGAGGAGAGGGAAGCAGCCAAATCTAACTTGCACTGATGAACACAGGAAGATGCAAAATAAAGATCTGTGGTGTATTTTTGCCAAAATATGACTCATTGTTTCTCTTGTCCAAATTATATTCCTGGGAGCATCTGATCACCACAGAGCTGCAACTGATTTTGCCCAGTGGTTAAGACTCAAGGATGCATCTTGTTATCATGAAGGCAACCAGAAGTTCCCAAAGACAATTTCTTGTCAGAATAGCTGCCTTGGACAGGGCAAAATATGTTTCAGCTCAGCAGGAGGCAGAGGAGACTGGAAAAACACCTTAGAGATGCAGACATTTGGTTTTCTGAGATGTGTTGCCCTCTTCGTCCTCTGACTTCAAAGAGCGAAATGTTCAAGGTCCTCCTGTGTGGGGACATGCTTATTTGATAAACAAAGTAAACTCTTCAAAATCCCCTCTTTTCCTGGTAATCTGGGTGTTTTCCCTCTCCGGACTGACTGCTTATCTTGTCTTCCCTGTGCTGCGGATCAGAAAGACCAAGATGGGTTTATCTTAGCCCACAGCAGTGCAGGCTGCCATCAGCATGAGTCTGCTGCAGCTCTTCCTGCCAGCCCCGGCTCTTGGTGGTGTTGTCTGGCTCTTCTTTCTGAAACCCTCTCCTCCCAGACCTACCAGGGCAATTTGGTAACTACTTTCTCCAGACCTGTCTTCACTTTCTTTTTTCCTGTGGTGCCAACTTTGTGGCTTTTCTCTTACAGGGAAGGGTTATGTATAGGCTGTAGTAAGAAAAAACTTCTCCCATAAGCAGTCACTGAAGTGCTTTTCTAGATGAGTTGCTGACCCCTTGAAGCTTCTATTTCTCTTAGTCATGGAGTCAAGCATCCTATTATTCTAATATTTTAATAATTCTCATGTGTGGTCCATTCTGTTCCTGTAGGGCAAACTGGGAGCTTTAACCATTTCCAGTTTTAACTTCAGACACTGTAAATGCTTCAGTGCTCTGTCGTGGTGGTTTTCTGACCACCTAGAGCTAGAGAGAGAATTGCTCTGTATGCTCATAGACACGGGTGGAGATGCTGCTCCTTGCAAGTTCTCCAACATAGTGAATGAGTGGGGGGAACCTTAGTGCAGATTTAGGAGTCCGTACACTCTAGTTTTGGCTGTTCTTGTTAAAGAACAGTAGGCAACCTGAGGGGTATCAGGCACTGTCTGTTCTCGTGGGAGAGGTCCTTCATTCTGACTGTAAGCAGCCAACTGCATAATTGCTTCTTGGGAAATCAGTGTGTTTCGCTAACTGCTGAACAGCCCGTCTTTAAAGCACTGCTGTCTCAATAGCAATGTCATATTTGCCTTGCTATAATCCAGATTGCATGCGATATCCTGGTATTATGTGACTGGGTTTTTCTTCTTTCTTTTAGGTGCAGAATCTAGGGCTGCACTGCTGATTCCTTGCTATTTTCAAATAAATTGCTTTATTCTCACTCTAGTTTTTGGTCTCCAAAACTATTTTTCTTCACTATGTGATGAGAGGATGGTAAAGATTGATCTTCATTATGGGCTTAGAAAAATGATGGCCTCTTACACGAGTGCTAGGAGTTAAGAAGGGAGAATATTAGGGGAGCTCTGATGAACAGTTTTCTCTTATGATGGATTGCAAACTAGTGGTAATTCAGTCAGAAGACTAGAACATCATATGGTCCGACATAAACTGCATGTGAGCAGTATCTTAGAGGATCACAGCAAAGGGTAGTTGAATAGTACCCCATAGCTTCCTGAGCAGTCTCAGCCAGCATGAGCTGTGTGCTGCTGCTGAAAGAGGCAGCTTTTCTTCTGGCTGTTACCTCTTTGCACTAGCACAAATTCTTTATATAGATGCGTGGTGAACCAGGTTAATGATGGATCAGTTCAGCTATCCAGTTCAGTGCAGTGCTGCGCAAATGCTTGTGCCAGCACCAGAAGCAAAGAAGATGTAGGGCCATTAGGAAAGAGGCAGGGGAAGGATGGGACTGCAGTGATTGCCAGCATTGCAACAGAGGGATCTCCTGTGCCTGCTGTTGGACAAATCTGCACCACAGACAGTGCCAGGAGAGTGATCTCTTTTTTCCTAGAGATACTCCAAAAAATCTGGCTTTATCTTAGCTGTAGCCTTTCAGGGGAGAAAGTCAGGGGAATCCGTGCTGTAGTGGAATGTTTAACTCATACAGCTGTAACTCTGGAATCCTCAATTCCAGTAGCATACCTGAGGACTCACAGATGCTATTGCATCTCTATGCAGCTGAATTACTATGATACCATCTGAAGGGTATATGGGATTTTTGGAGGAAGTGTGAAGTTCTTCAGGCTTTTAAACAGTGGTTTCTTGCTGTGGTGCTAGCTCTGTAGATGTGTGCTAGTCTGCTGAAGGAACTCTTCTAATGCAACATCCTGGAAGTGCTATGCCTGTTTACTGGCAGACATAATCCGGACAGAAAGGAAGGCCAGCAGTGGTTAGCATCACCTCTAGCAGGGAATTTTAATGTTCTGGAATTGTGGTCTTGAGGGTGTTATCTATCCTATCAACCTTCGGTTTCAGATGTTGAACCCCAAATTTGGGTCTGAGATTGGTATGATTATCTATTTAGAACCACTGCATGGTTGAACAGAATGACATCCAGTCTTAAGATCACTTGAATGGAGAGATCTCTATGCAGTGGGATAGTGGGATCTCTACGCAGTGGGGACTTCCCCTTCTGTGGGAAGTCATTTTGTACAATTCAAGAGCGAGGCTCCGGGAGTGGGAGCGGTTTTCTCTGTGATCCCTCACAGTGTCATTGCCCACACGGTGAGTCACTGGTAATGCCTGAGTTCTTATTTTTAGTCCTGTTGCTTCCATCGGGCTGAAACCATTGGCCGGTAAGAGACTTAAGCGAGGAGATAAACACGTTAATCTCCCTAGACCTTCCCCCTCAGCTGCTGCTCTCTGCCTTTGTGCATCTCAAGATGTAGCTTTTCCAGGCCATTGGGCAGAACCACATCCCCTCCGTAGCCTCGTGGGACGTCATCCAAACCTTTTCACTATTAAGCACTGGAGTGGGGAGGAACGCCTTCCGTGCACGTGGGTTTGCGTGCGCAGGCAGGGCGGTGTGCTCTGTCTGTGATCAGAGCAAGCTGGACAGGCTGTTACTGTTCACCCCAGCACCTTTGCTGTCAGGGCTTTACAAGGAACATCCATTCTTTCCTCGGGTCCTGTCAACAAACTGTCTTTCCCTCCATTCCCTTGGGAAGAGTTCTGAAACAAACTAACGGTATTCTTTTGTATAAGCTTTCTGTAAAAAGTAAGCAAGTCCATCCCCTTCCCTGAGCTTTTAAAGTATCATGTTGAATTCTTGGGGAGGCCACTGGTTTCTCTGAAATATTGTATTGCTCTAATAACAATTTGTGTATTTATTCTTAGCCTTCCTTTTTGTCCTTGCTTTCCTGACATGGCAAGGCATTGTATATGGGAGTACTAGTGAGTGCTTCTTTGCCCAATAGGGGGCTGGTAGTGGTGGAGACTGAATAGGGTGGTTTTTTCTGCTCTGTCCTTCTTGTGCTCCCTTTCCCTGTTACTTCTGGTCCTGCAAAATGAACTGGTTTTAGATCCTACTGGTTCCAGATCTTTGTTTTCTCTGGGTTTTTTGTTAGCATGTGTGTCTCCAGCTTCAGGGACTCTTAAAAAGATTTATATCATGTGAATTTTAGGGGAAGAAAGGAGTGTGTTAGCACAACACTTTTGTTAGCAGTGTTGATTATTTTCTTAAATTATGTATTTTGAGGGGTTTACTTTGGGAAGAGAAATGAAGGATAGACAATCAACTGGTGGGACTTGCTCTTGTTCCAGCAATAGTACACCTGAGCCCTCGTGGACCTCATTGTTTCGGAAGTCTCAAAACACACATCCAGAGCTAGTAGCACTATGTGGTTATGGGTGATCTGCTTCTCAGTTTCCTTGGCTGACTGGCTTTGGGTAGCCAGCCACAGCTCGTAATTTGAGTATGGTGCAGAATCCCGAGCTCCTGGCAGCATGCAGGTGGTACCACAAGCACATGCTTAACTGGGATGGAGTTCACTCCTATTAATGATGGCTTAGTTGGTGTCATTCTTCTGACCTCTCTGGTCCAAAGCCTCTTTCAATTCTGTACCCTCATTTTTGTACCCATATACCTATACCTAGCCAAATTTTTACAAATTCAGAAAGATATTTTTTAAAACATCTTTTCTTTCTGATGCCTACCACTTGGAAGGGAAAGGATGAAGTGCTGGGTGTTTGAGGCCTTTTTTTTTTTTTTTTTTACAGTCTCTTCTCTGACACAATTTCAAAGCACTTCTGACTGTCAGATCTGGGAGAACATTAGCTCAACCTAGGGATAGCATGCTCAAATATACAGTTGAGGCATAAGTTGAACAAAATAACTACCAGCGTTGTCCCATCTGTGGGGTGGTGTGATTGTAAAAAGGCAGGTGGAGGGGGTGACCACAGTTTTGAATGAGGAGGTAGTGCTGCTAGCATGTGTAATTAGTAATATCTCACTGTGTCTGTATTTTCTTTTTTCCTCTCTCCGTTCCTCTTACTTTGCTACTCCTAGTCTTTACTCAAGTACTGACCATCTGAAGCTGATGAAGAGAGAGCTTGTTCTCTGCTGGCAGTGTAGCAGAAGGTGTGATTGCAGCATGAAGGACATAGTTCATTAACTTTATTTGCAGTGGTGTAGAGATAATAGCATTGAAGTGGCAGTGATGTGGGTTTCAGTGGAGGCTCACAACTTAGGCACATATGTAAGTCCCCAGCAGGCCTGTACAATTTGCATTAAAGTCTATGAATCCCACCATTACTACTCCTGCTAGTGAATGTAGTGCTAACATGGATATATCTGTTCATGCTGTGATTAAACCTTTGATTGCAGAGTAGACATCTCCATAAAGCTTTGAGTTCTTTTGCAAGGACAGAAGGTGCTCAGCAGGAACAGTATCAGAAGCTGGGTGTCTGTCTCTTGCTTATGAATGCCAGCTCCAGAGGAAATTGTTATGCAGTTTGCTTATCACTTCAGTTTTACTCCAGCTCTCACTCTGCTGCTGCACTTTTAAAGCGAAGGTCTTGGCTTCCCAGAGAACAGCTGCTTGTGGTATCCCCTTGCACAGAGTCTTGTTCGCTACAGCTCAGCCTCCTGGAACTTTTCCAGCCTCTAACCCTATGGAGAAAAACCTGTGTGATCACTGGAGTCCTTACAGGCAACAGCTTGTCTGTGGTGCTGGATTCATCATCATTAGATCCAAGGGAAGGCTGATTTGTTGTCCCCTTAGTCGAGGTGAGGAGGCAGATGGATGGAAGATGCTGGTGAGAGCCACCCATCTGTCCATTCACAGCAGAGCAGCAAAGAGAGGGTCGTGGAAAGCCTGGGATTTTGATAGCCTGTGTCTTTGCTAGCTGTGGTGTGTTAGGGATGCTGGTATTTTTACTGTTGTGGAGGTAAGATAGTACTGTGGCTGTGGTGTGCTTGGGGAACTACCATGACTCTAATGGCTTCTGAAGTATAAAAAAAGGATCTAAAAACTAAGAAAGTGACCAAAAAGCCCAGTAATCCATTTGCTGCAGTATGCTTTGCTTTGCTCCTCCACACACCTTTCCTGCCAAAGGAATGAAAATGCAACTGTGGCAGGTGTATTCCTCACCACAGTTATGCACCCTGGAAAACTCTGGGAGCTATTAGCTATGTTGGTGTGTAAGTCTCAGAAGTTAGGATGTGGTTTGTCTGTGGGATTTTGGTTTGAAGAGGCCTTGATTTTTTTCCTAGTTTTTTTTTATTTCCATTCCCCCTGCTCCAAAGCTCCAGAGAAAATTGTTCTTGGCAAGGTGACTCTGCTCTGCCCTCTGGATGTGTCAGCCTTACAGCTCCCCAGGGCAGACGCTGAGCACTGCAGAAAATAGGGGAGAACTGTGGGAATGGCAAGGCTGAGACCAAGACCACCTTTGATCTGATTCTTGAAATCAAAATAACAGGTACCTGCTGCTTCCCTGCATGCTTTGGGTGATTGTGGACAGGCTCTGACAGTTGCATTTTTCTGCATTTTGACACCAGGCTCACCAGTGGTGGTGTCAGTGATCGTTGCAGTCATGGCCATGCAGAAGCTGGCAAGAGGCAAGGCCTCTTGTCCCTGCCAGAGACCTTCCCCTGCCTGGTCCTGTGTGTGCTGTGTGCTATATGCTTCCTCCAGTTTGCCGAGCAATTTTTGGAGTCTTTCCTCCTGTTCACCTGGAATCTCCACAGCTGTAGATCTATTGAGATATTGTTCTGAATCAAGGCTGTTTGTTCCCTCTCTCCAGACATCACCATGGTTTTATTCTAGGCTGCCCATACCATCTCTTCTCAGGCCCTGTGAAGCTGGGAATTGGTCAGCAAAGGTAGTTTATCCTTGCTGGATCAAATGCAACTTTCCTGTCCGTAGTGTGGTCAAGTGATGACTCTGAAAATCTTTGCTGACCTGTTCTGCAGGACTTATGCAGCCTTTCTTTCTGGATCAGGCAGAGGCTCATCCAGGTGTAGCTGATATACAAACTGATGGCTCAGCCACCTTCTGTGGTTCCTTTGCAGTTGCCTCTGCTCTGTTTGAACTGCTGCTTCTGCTGAGCACTAGAGTGAAATCCTGTTCCTCATGGTGCAGTTCCTTCTACCCCTTACTCTTCCCTGGGACACATCCACAGATGCTCTGTGCTGTCCCTGCTGTGGATCTCTGCTCTGAGCATTCAGTTTTTCAGAGCTCCTGCTGCCCCTCAGTCAGATACAACTCCAGATACACTGCCTGTGTTGGCCTTCTTTTCAGGTGTGGTTTACAGTTAGGGTTGTGCTCTGACCTCACTTCCCAATGATGCAGGGAGTTCCTGTCTCTGTTCCTGTGAAGCTACGTGGCAGGAGATGAGAATTATCATCCAGCTTCTGAATGAGGGTACAGCCAGAAGGGAATTAGCCTCTGACGTATGGTTGATGGGATGGGGAACGCACAACATCAGTGATGGCATGT
The DNA here is from genome assembly GCF_036250125.1 of Pseudopipra pipra. Classification (NCBI taxonomy): domain Eukaryota; kingdom Metazoa; phylum Chordata; class Aves; order Passeriformes; family Pipridae; genus Pseudopipra; species Pseudopipra pipra. Next base: position 15,821,351 of record NC_087556.1, read on the forward strand.
GGGCATAGGTTAAGAAGGTCAGGATAGCAAAGCAACATCTGCGTAATCCCTTTGCTATTTTGTGTGAAGATGAATGAGTGGCTGGGCAGGGGGAGGAGGCAGCAAAATCACTGTTAGCAGGGCAGACTTTAGCGTGGTTACAGGTTTGATTTTGGTTTATTTTTTTAACAGGACTGAACAGATTTGTAGGACAGTAGCAGTAAAACATATACTAAGCTGGCAGGCCTCTTCTTGGGAATTTGCTAACTTCCCAGAATTGCTCATGTGAACAGGAGACAGATTCCTCACATCAGAAACTCTTGAAGAGTTGATAACAGCTCAGCATTTGAAGGGACAGCATACTTACTCTGTGACAACTCTTGCATTCCCCAGCCTGCCTGACCCTCCAGCTCTCTAGCAGGTGAACCTCTCTGCAGATGCTGGCAGCAACATGGCCACAGCATTTCCTCGGTGCTCCCTCCATACTGAGGGGCAGGGCAGGTCCTTCTTGCTGCAGCCTTTCCTGCTGGCCATAGCCAGCACAGTCAGGAGGTGTTCAGGAAGAGATGATTCCTGTCTGACTGCAGGGGATGAGGTGTGCTCAGAGAGCTGGGGCACGCACAGAAGCTATGCAGAAGTACATTGTAGTCCAGACACTTCATACTGCCCTGGCTGGGGTAGAGTCTCTGTGTATTTTAGGCTTTCTGCAGCATGCTGCGCCTTTAGGGAGGAAAAGAGGAGCGGCTGTCTTTGCAAAACCTCTGAATTGCTTGCCTTGCACTCTTCCTTTCCTTTCCTTTCATGTGAGCAGTGACAGCTACTAGAGAAGCTGCAGCCTCAGGATTTTCCTGCGTCTTCCTCCCACCAGAGCTGGCAATGCTGTTTTGATGTGTGTTTAATAGACCGAGCCCTGAGACACAGTGTGGGCCAATGCTAATCGGAAGGATCCGTTTTCCACCTGCATCTTCCTGGTCGGTGTCTGTCAGAGAGCAGAAGGCAGCAGCTGGGTGGAGGGATGTGGAGACCTTGTGCCATCAGGAGTGCTTCCTGGGGTGAAGTGTGCAGTGGCTGTGCTTTGGGGCATGAAGGCCTTGTCTCCCATGGAAGCTATGAAAAGCCCTCCTCAGCTTCCTCTGGGAAAAAAAAAAAACAATAGTGGATGACTAACACACTCTTTGTAAATACAACTTATCCTATCAGTCCTATCAGTGACTAATGAAGGCTTTTTTTCTCCCTTCCCCTCTTGTCTCACTAAAATAAAAGCAGTTGCTCAGAGATCTTTCCTCCTGTTTTATTTTACTCTTAACAGTGGTGTAGCAGGGCATGCAGGTCTTTTACAAAAGGCACCTTATTGCCTCTTTTTCTTATGTGAAACTTAATTCTAGATGGTAATTTGTGTATTCATTTTTTGTGAGGGTCATGGTGCACTCCTGAAGTGATTTTCTGTTCCATCTGCTGGTCTTTGCTTCTCATATTGGAACCTGCATCATGTCCACAATGCAGGGGAATCAAACCTCGCTTTAACTTTTTTGATGAAACCTTTGACAGTGTGCCATTAGTCCTGCACATTTGGACCCTGCTCAGACGCTTGCTCCCGATTGTGTGTCTGGTTCTTGTGAGGGGGCATCCTATTTTTTTCTTGGCATTCTACCAACAGACAGCTGCCAGCCTTCAGGTTAGAAAGCCTGTGGGCTTGCTCAAAGCTTTTGGAGAAAGTTTACTGTGCTAGTGCCATGCTGCCTGGCCCTCACAAGATACACACAGTATGCTAACAAGCTACCAAAAGAACCAAAGACAATATTCGCCAAGACGTCTAGGGAGATGCTACTTATGTGTTTGGTAAGTGCATTATTGAAAAGAAGGACTTGTAATTCAATAGAAAGCTTAGTTTTAGGTGGAAATTATATATCAAATAGAAAAATTGTGCACAGAAGTCCTCTGAACCCTGCTCTGAATTGCCTCCATGGTCCCAAAGGTTATTCATCATCTGAGACAGAACTGTAAGGGACTTGGAAAAAGAATGCTCTTGAGTGCTGTCTTGGATTTGGCAAGCAGATTCCATAAAAGCCTGTCTGACCTTGTCACATTGACCTTTTCTGAAAAGAAATCTAGAAAAACTGCTTGTAAGTTGGGTCAGGTTATTTTGCATGTCAAATATATTTCTGTTTTCGAGGCAGCAAGGACAGGAAAGGATGTCTTAATGCCATCAAATACTGCCCTTCCAACTCTGTCTTGTGAACTCCTGGAGGGAGCAAAGGAGAGCAGTACTCGGTAAGACCATGCGTCTTCTTTTGAGGATGCCATCAAGTGCATCTTCCTCCTTCCCTCTGTGCAAACCAGCCAGTGTCACATTCATCTGGCATTTCTGTGTCTGCTAGAGCAGTAGTTTACATGTCACTGTTACAAAAGAGAATTTTCAAACTTTTTTTTTTTTCCATTCTTTTCTCAGGAAAGGTGGTGCCTCATTTTCTCTCTCTTTGCTTCTGCAGCTCCCATCCTGCCCTTCCCCCAGCCAGATCATGACCTGTTCTCGTTATTTGCTCTCCCTGCCTGTCCTGGTGTGACACCAAGTCTTCACTACAGCCTTTTGCCACCCCCTCTTTATATCCAGCTTACAGATGACCTTAGTTGCTACTCCTGTGGCAGGGGAGCTGTGTGCTCATGCCTACACTTGCACTTGCAAGTCTCCTGGGTGCCTGTAGAAATGAATCACAGAATCACAGAATATCCTGAGTCGTAAGGAGCCCACAAGGATCATTGAAGTCCAGTTCCATACCTTGCACAGGACAGCCCCAAGAATCCTACCATGGGCCTGACAGTTGTCCAAACACTTCCTGAAGTCTGTCAGGTTTGGTGCTGTGACTTCCCCACTTCCCTGGGGAGCCTGTTCCAGTGCCCAACCACCTACTGAGTGAGGAACCTTTTCCTATCCAGCATAAACGTCCCCTGACACAACTTCAGACCATTCCCTCAGGTCCTGTCACTGGTCACCACAGAGAAAAGATCAGTGCCTGCCCCTCCTCTTCCCCTCATGAGGAAGTTGTAACTGCAATGAGGTCTCCCCTCAGCCTCCTCCAGGCTGAAGAGACCCAAGTGCCCTCAGCTGCTCCTCATACGGCTTCCCCTCAAGGCCCTTCACCATCTTCATTGCCCTCCTTTGGACACTCTCTAATAGCTTAATGTCTTTCTGATATTGTGGTGCCTAAAACTGCCACAGTATTCCAGGAGACGCCACCCCAGGTCAGAGCAGAGCGGGACAATCCCCTCCCTCGACTGGCTGGCGATGCTTTGCCTGATGCCTCCCAGGACAGGGTTGGCCCTCCTGGCTGCCAGGGCACTGCTGACTCATATTCAGCTTGCCCTCAACCAGAGTCCGAGATCTTTCTGCAGGGCTGCTCTCCAGCCTCTCATTCCCCAGTCTGGACATATAAGCAGAGATAGCCAAGTGTCATCATCCTGCCTGACTTCCACAGGTCACCAGCAGTGACCCACAGCTGTCTTTTGGGTAACTTCTGAATTAAGATTATACAAAGTTACTTGCTTTTTACTATAAAGAGCCAAAGTAGGCAATTTCTTCTATAGACCTTTTTGGTTAGTTGTTTATCTTTCAAAATAAAAAGCTGTTTTGTTTAAAAGCACAAATCTGTTAGTTAGAAATGTGAAGTAAGGAAGGAGTCCACAAGTATGGTGAGATGGGAGGAGTATAAGAGGGGAAACTTATCTTCAAAGGCAAGAAACCTGTACTGGCATCATACATTAAATCAAACTCTCATCACTAAATGGAAACATATTTGCTGTTTAAAATGTAGCATAATTGCTGGTAGCAGCAAGCTGTTCCTCCTAAAGATGTTTCTTTCTCTAAAGAACATAGACCCCTGCTCTATCCCACAGAGGCTCAACAATCCTGGTGACTTTCTCCTCCCACAGACTTTTTATTTCTGAGTTCTCAATCTCCTTGACAACTCGGTGAACAGTCTCTTGCCCTAGGTTTCAGAGTTTGGCTAAAGAAATGCTTCTTTTAAATATGACAAAGGGTGATCAATTGCACAAGCAGGACCTGAGCCAGTTGATATAAATCTGCCTCTGTCACAGACGTATAAGCACTGGGGCGTGTGACGTGTGTTCTGTGCACAGGAACCAGATGCTCAGGGAAGTTAAGCAGAGATTACACTAGAGTGGTATTGGATGGACCAAGTTGACTGATAGAATGAAATAAGTCTTCCCAGGTCTCTAAGTCCACTGGTTGATTTGTCCATTGCCGTATTTTTATGTGAGCTCAGTGTAACAGGAAGATGCTTTCCTCTGGCTCCCCAGAGTTTGTTTAGTCCCTGGACCATTTTTTTCTAAAGCAGGGATTTTCTGTGTTTTAGGGTACCTTTGGCAGAGCTGGTTGGAAGACAGACCTTTTTAAGGCAGGACATCTTTGCATTTTCAGAGGCCTCATGAATTGTCTTGGGTGGGCCTGTTGTGGGTTTTTTAGGCACAAGGGCATTGCTACTCCGACAGTTTCTTGGAATGGAGAATAGCATTGAGTGCTTCAGGAGAGTCAGTGGGCTGGACTACCCAGCTGGAGACTGGACAGAGTATTCTCCTGACTAGTGTAACTGCTTTGCCCATCCCAGGGTAGGGTCTGGCACTTCATGTCCTGAACACTCTGTTTCATTCATTCTCTTGCTCTGTTTCTCAGTGTGAACTGTGTTGGTGTGAAGGCTGCAGAAATTATCATCTCTTTCCTCTTCACTTGTTAGTAATGCAGTAAAGGAGTTCAGATATGCTTGGTTTGGCTGCAGTTTCATTAGAGAAACCTGGCATCAAAGCTTCCAAACAATCCTGCCTGTCTAGGGAGCTGTAGAAAGACTGCACAAGTAGTTAAATCTGTTGACCTTTCCTCAATATTTAGTTATATCAGCGACCCTTTATGAAGTGATGGCGTGTATGTGTACTTGGTAGGATTTGCTGTTAACATGCATGGTTGAGGCAGGTGCCCTGGGCAAAGTTTTACTTACTGCCTTGGTTTGCTCTCTCTTCTGTGCATATTCCTTGCTTTTAGCCATGTGTGGCAACACTGTGATCCTCTTGCCGTTTGTTGTTCGGGGGTTTTTTGTGATCAGGAGTGGGGAAACCACTCTAAGATATGTCTTCAGGCCAGAGAGAGAAATGAATTAGATGAAGGAGAAGATGTTCTTTCATTTCTTTGCATTCCCTGGAATACTTATGACAATGGTTTGGAGGAGAAGCTGGTGCAATCTTGGGCAGTTATGATTGTGAAGGCAACCATGTTTTACCCAGGATTCTGAGTGCTTTGTAATTTCACAACCAAGAGTCATGGGGGAAATTTTCAGAACTGTGTGACACAGAAGGTGGAATTTAGAAAATTGCAAAATTTAGCATAATTAGCCTGAAACTTCATATTTGTGGCCTGACTTTTTCTTCTTGGTGTGAATATCAGCTAGCCAGCTTCTGTTCATGAAAACCTCAGCATCCAGCGTTTACATCAGAGTTGCAGATGCAGCAAACTGAGACTGTCTATTCCTTCAAGGTACTTTTCCTTTTCTCACTCCATTCCTTCTGTTGTATTTGTACACTTATGAAATTGGGTAGAAGAAATCTGTCACATTCTCAGTGGGTGCGGACAGTTAAAGCTTTAATAGCTCTCCCATAGGGATTGCATTGGGCACTACAGGACTTAATTAAACCCCTTCATTCTTAAAACAATGAATGACTTTACTGCAGGATTTGCAGATGTAGTGCCTCAGTATTACAGTACTTGAGGCTTTCTTTTGTCTTACAGAGATCTAACTAAGCTAGAGTGTCTGTTTTAGACTGGTTCCCTGTCCTCGGTGCATCTGTAGTGGAGATGTTACACATGTGGTATAGACTTGATATGATTTGCTCTTAATTCCAATGCATTTTATGCTTTGGGTAATTCTACCTTCATCCTAAACTTCTGCACTGAGGTAAGGCAGTTCTGATGTGATCCATCAGGACTCGTTGTGCAGATGGTAGAAGTGAGCAGCCAGCACTGTGAACAAACTAATGCCAGTACAGGGACTCAGAGCAACTTCCTACACAGCGTCTTCATTACTATTTTTATTTTACTATCTATTTGCTTTCACGTTTTCCTTGTCTAAAAGGGGGAGCTTTATAATGCATCCTCACCTGCCTGAGATTCAGCCCTTGGGGGAGAACACCTGAAAGCAGGAGCAAGGACAAGAAGAGACATAAAAGTTGATTGGAGCCATACAGGAACCTCAGAGACCTAATGTGACTACCTCTCCTGGTTACCCACTTGCACTTGTTCAGTGCAGGCTTTGTGCCCACCAGGAGATGAGCAGCAAGGATGCTGTGGGCTTAAGAGCTGGTTTGCAGCACCCATCATCGACTGGCAGCAGCATTTATCTAGGCCAGCAGGGATGCAGGGAGCGAGTGACTCACTCGAGGATTCATGCGCGCTCTCCCCCTCTCCTCCCCCCGTTGCAGCTGTGGCTTGGTCATCAGCCATTTGGGAACTAGCAGCTTTATTTGGTTGCTGTTTGCAGTGGGCAGTTTCTGTTAAGGTTGTTAATTTTATCAACTGCCTTGGTAGCTAACTGACTTCAGAGAAGACTTGAAATTGCCTTTTCTGCTCTCTTCTCCTTCCCTGCTGGTAGAGCTGCCCACCCAAACAGCTGCTCTGGCACAACCTTGGCTGAGGAGGTGAGAACAAGCAAATGGGCTGGAGGCAGAAGCTTCCTAAGCTGATTCACTGACAGCATGGCCACTGTTTTGAATGTTGGCTGATGTGGTTAGGCTGAATGGCCTCTCTGGGTGCCCCCTTGTCTGTCATGACTGGAGGGTTTCGTGGCTTTGCTCCAGCTGAACAGAGAAACACATTTTGTGGTGTGGTGGAGGAATGAATATATGAAGAACAGGAAATTGTTTTAATAATTGTAAAATGGAAAACTTATTACTTTGTGATCATAACAGTTGCTAAACTCATCAGAAGTTGCCAGACTTACTCTCTGTTGAACTGTGAACAGTTCACTCACACTCTGAGTGAACTGTAGGGCTGCAGGCTGCTTCTGAGGGTTATGGCCTGTGAAGGAGAACAGCCTGCCCTGAACAGCCACTGTGCTGTCCTTTGCTCCCTTTAACCAAGGCCAACAAGTCTTATCTCTGAGCTGGGCTTTCTCATCTCACATGATCCCATTTTCCTTGCACTGCTCTTTTTGGTGGGTGCTCTGTCCTTCCCACGCTTCATACTTGTGGCTTTGGCTTCCCTCTGGACACTTCTTTGGTCATCTTTGTCTCCTGTACGTGTGCCTGTCTGCAAGTGCCGAAGCACATTTTACGCTTGCATTTACCAGGGCCTGGAGGACACGCTTTCTAGGCCCTCCTGCCCGCTGGCTGCTGTCGCTTCAAATCCTGGCTGTGGTAGATATAAGCAGCTTGGGAGACTTGCTGTGCCTAAGTCCTGAAAGGGGCTGCCCACCCTGCCACTGCTTCCCTCCCCTGCTGGGTCACAGGACCTGGGAACCTCTTCTTGCTGCAGAGACTGGCCCTACAGCACAGATGATTGTTTATCTAGTTAGTTATTTTACATAATGGGATGTACTTCTCCCATGTTCCTCAGCTTTCTAGTGAGCTATATGAGCTATGTATTTCTGTGCTAGGGCTGCAGCAGTATCTTCACAGTTTACACCTGTAGTTGTCCTCTGCCTGCCGTGCTGAAGGACTGCAGTATTTGGATACAATGCTTGGCAGAAGGAATGAAGAAGAGGAGAGAGGCTTAGGAAGGAGTAGGGATCTCATTTGCTAGCATTCACCTTGAGATGGAGATAGCAGTTTTAGTGATAGGATGAGCGGAGTCCCGAGTCTCATCTGGCTAGACCAGCTGTCCAGGTAGAGACAGCAAAATGAAGAAGCATAAGGAGACATTTTTTTACTATGCCATCTGTTGAGAATGGTGCCTGTTGGGGAGCTTCTTTTAAAAGGGGTGCTGCAGTCTGGAGCCCACATTTGTGCTCCATGGAGCTCATATTGGACTGTGGAGGTTTCTCAGGCTCTGGCCATAGCAGACCATGCTCCATTCTCTTTTTTTGGTTTGTAATTCAACCTCTGTTTTAGGTCAGAGCTGAGGCCGTCTAGTGGGTAGTGTGGAAAAGGTTTTTCTGCCACTACTCCCATTTGTGTGTTCTACAGAAAAGGGAGGATTTAGTCTTCAGACATGTTGGCTTGATGTCTTAACCGTCACCTTATTAAAACCGAATCTCAACAGAGAAAGTTCCTTTGTAGCCACCAGTGTTAGTGCTTTAATAACTGTTTCACTGCATTTTCTTTCTCCTTCTGACACACCTCCTTTTCTTCTCCCTTTTTTTTTTTTTTTTTTTTTTTTTTTGCCTGGCATAGGCAGCAATTTACAGAACTGAGTGCTCTGAGAGCTACAGTGTCAGCCCCTCATCTTCAGTCTTTGTTGTGGCTCAGTACATGAGGTGGACCTAATCAGTGAGGATTGCTCTTCTGGGTGTGTTGTCTGTTAATCAGCAAATCTGGCCATATCTGGAGATGTGATAAGTGTCTGTTAACTTGATATGGTGCTGTGGAATTCAATGCCAAAATGCACCACATAATCTTGATCCAAACAATAGCAAAAGACTTGGTGGGGGGAGCTGTAGATGACCTTAAAATTAGTATTGCAGTAATGTAGCAGCATTAAATGCCTGCAGGCAAACAAGATCTAAACTGATCTAGCCAGGAACATTAAACATTCATCAAAACAAGAAGTTAACTTAGCCAGAAAATAAATCAAAACTGTAGCATAACAGCTGCTTTTTTGGAAAAAGATGCAAGTCAGGTACCTCTTTCCCTGAAAATCTGAAAGCAAGCATGGCGATGGGACAGGGAGACCACTTTAAAGCTATTTTGCTCACCAGATAGTCCAGATCTTGAGCTTTCATGTGAAGGAAGCTATTTTCAGAATGTGCTCTTGTCAAGTGCAATGCAGGATTTGTTGAGTGGCAGTTCCACCCAAACAGGATAAATGCTGGTTTAAAAAAAAAAATTAATATTTTTTCGAATTCTGAACACCAGACTTTAATAGTAAAAATTGCTTAGGTCTTAATATAACACTGAGGTAGGATTTCATGCTTCCCAGAGTGAGACATGATGAGGTATCTCAGCAGTGCTAATGCTGCCTCTATCAGTTTTTGCTTTGAGAGGGTGCTCAAAATCCATTAGATCTGAACTGCTTTGTTTCTATCTTCATTTCTCTTTCTGCAGAAGGATGAAAACCAGGGTAGTGAGAGGCTCAGATTCCAAAGATCTGAATTTGTTCACAGACTTGTCACTGACATGTTCTCAGGTTTCAGTTCCTCTGCTTTTCTTCTTCAGCTCCTTAAAGGTAGGGAAAGAAACCTTGTGCTTCAAAGGTTTTCTGGCTGCATAGTAAATGTTTGTTACACACCTAGAGATTCTCCAACAAAATATGCTACAGAAGTAGTTGTTCTTTTATGAGGATGTTTTGTTTGTTTTCTAACATATTTTTCCCCCATTTAAGTATCTATCTTCTAAAAATTTGCCAGAATTTCTATTTTTCCCAAATCTCTGCTCATGCTGTGCAGGTCTAGGGGCAATTCAAGAGAGCTCTACAAAGGGCACCTAAGGAAAAACATTATTGTACAGCTCTATGTGACCTAAGACATGCTGTCATGTGTACTGTCCTGTCCATCTCATTGCGGAAAGCATGTGGAACCCCTCTAAAATTTAGGCTGTGTATTTATTTAACAAATCACTTGTCTTCTCTTAATCTCTGTGAAAGCTTGTTGGGATGCTGTTTATTTAAATGTACATCCTACAGCCAGCCTCTTGGATCTGAAACATTCCCCCCCCAACTTTCTAACCAAAAAAATATTGTGTGGAGTGTATGTGTAAGTTAGCAATGTGACTGCAGCCTCCTGTCCCATAATTTCCTAACCCACAACTTCTGCCTGTCTCTGCATTGCAGCCCATAGCCTTTACAGGAAAGATCAGCTCCCCGTATGTACACCTTCAGCTGATCAGCTGGGGTGCAAAGCTGGTGTCTCACCTCTTTTCTGCCTGGAAGATTGGCTGTAGGCATGTGAGATGCTAGACTCTCCTGTGGTGTGTTTGCTCTGCATCTCTGCTATGAGTGTCTGGGGGAAGGGGTTGGTGGTGAAGGAGGGGTGTGGGTGGAGAGTCTGCTCTTGGTCTCAGTGAAGTTTCTGGTAAGCTGGTCACATGAAACAAAAAATACATCAGCTCCCTTCCCCCATGCACCAGAGTGTTTCTTGGCTCTGCACCCAAACTAGCAGCTGAGCACGTGATTTACTTGTAAAATGCAGTTTTGGTGCCATTGCAGATGGGAAACTAGGGATGGGAGAGCTGGACTGGGGCTGCCCTGTGTGCAGCAGAGGGCTGCCCTCCCGGGGAAGGGGTATGTCTCCCTGCTGAGTTGCAGGAAACTGGGGGGATGTGGTGCTGCAGGACATAGGCTTGGGGGAACACCTGCTGCAGGATGTGGGGCTGCAGAGGAAAGTGCAAGCTGCAGGAGGCAAAATGGAGGAGAATGTGTCGAACCACAGCCCTGCCAGGGGAAGGAGGTGGGGGTGCTGCATAAGGGGCAGGGGGAAGGAAAGGGAGAGCTCTGTTGCAGGTGGTATGGGGGGCTGTGCTTTGAGAGTTGGCTACACAAGTACTCTGGACTGAAGGCCTTCTTACAAGATACAAGGTCTGAAATGACCGTGACAGAGAGTTGTACTCATTTTTGTTCTGTTTTGTTGCAAGAAAGGGGAAGTTGTTTGACCATTCAAAGCTGGGGAGCTCAGCATCTTCTGGTTTGAAAACTTCATTCATTTTGCTAGTTCTGTTTGTACCCTGCAGTTCTTCCTTTCTCAGGGATGTAGGCTTTTTTTTTTTTTTAAATGACACTAACTCAGTATGCCCAGGAAGAGCTAAAATAAGCTGTTACGCTCACCACAACTGAGTGGAGACCTTCCAGCAAATGCCTCCCAGATGCCAGGCTGGCCAGCAGGGCAGTTGCACCATTCTTAGGGGGAGTGCAGTTGCACCACATTTCTTCCTGTGTCAGGACTGCAATGGGTGCACTAATGCCTCCTGGCCACAGCAGATAAAATGAGATAAAAGAATTCCTGCCCTTTGCTGTGCTTCTATCTGCCTGTCAGCATTTGTGGTTGGTGATCTCCATTGCTTCACATTAGGAGGAAGGTGGCTGCACTTTTGTTGTTGTCAGCTTCAAAGGGGAGCTACAATGAGCTGCTGCAGGAATGGTTCCCAGTACTTCCCACTGCAGCACTGGTTTTCCCTGTGTTTCATCCCACTCTGAGCAAGAAAGAAGTTTGTAAAGCAAGAAATGGTACTTTTTCTAGTAGCCAATGGAACAGGTGAAATTGGTGGTTTAGTGGGTAGTTTTAATGGTCAGCTGGTAGAATTCTTAATTATTGCAGCAGACTGTAGGTGCCAACTTCTGTGGCTGTAGGTGTTTGGAAGGTAACCTCAGTGGTGAAACATTTCCTTCCCACCTCTTCACCACCAGACCCGGAAGGGTTGTTCCCTCTATGACTTGCTTCCATCACGGTGGCACAAAATAAACTAATGGTTAGCAGGAAAAGAGGGGAAATGAAATTCGGGTTAGAGGCTCTTGGAAATTCTTCTTTGGTTTTTGTAACTAAAGTAGCTTGTTAATGGGAAAGGCTAACACAGAATAAAGCAGAGTTGACACAGGCCTTGTATATCCCACTGGCAACATGGGAAGGATGGCTGGGGAGATGAAGAGACATTTATCTTGCCAGCAAGAGGAACTGGTGTGCCCTGAGAGATGTGGACCACAAGCAGGGTTTGTACATGAGAGATGGCATCTGTGTCATGTCAGAGCTTATTGAAGACTTTGACTGGGCCTGCTTTGGCCTGTGTCAGTTGTTCTGCAGGCAGGTGTCCTCCACCCTCCTAATGCAGGCACGGTGATGGCTCATTTTTCAGCGGCTGCAGTGACACCAAGGCTTCAGACTGAATCCACTGGGCTTTACTTGGCTCGTTGCATGTGACTGAGTAAGACTGGGAACAGTAAGGCTTTTAAAACAGCCTGAAGAGCAGGGGATGTGGAAACCTATGGCTTGTGGGGAGGGGTCAGTGTATGCTGTGCAGGGATGTTTCATGAACGGGTTTACAAAATCTTGCTCTGTGTGCTGTAGCAAGCTCAGAAAGGAGGTCCTTTGCCCATATTCTGAGTTGATCTCAAATGTGAAGCCAAAGGCTATACCTGCAGTGGATAGCTGGGGTGCTGCTACTTCCTTTTCCCAAATGCACATGTATTCAGATTCCATGTTGCTTTGCAGTGCTGGCTTTGGTCAAACTGTGGGATCTGCTGTAGGCAAAGACCTAAGCTGAATGGTGGCCATTCTCTCTGAGAGAGTGAAAACACCCAATATGGCTTTATCTGTGCCTTTGTAGGCAACAAATGGCATGTTAGGCTGGAGTACACTTAACCCCTCTGTTCACATAGTTAATTGTGACTGAGATCACCATCACCTGTAGCCTGCCCTGATTCACTAATTTGACCTCCTTTGACTCTCAAAGTTCCTGGAAAGTTGCTGGTGTCTGTGAAAGCCCAAGTTCCCCACTTCCTCTTCTCGTGCATATTAGTGTGCTATAGTTTTGTTTTATAATGTGTACAATAGGTAATACTCAGGATACACATATCCCGAGTATTTCCCATAAAGCAAGAGGACAGGAATTCTCCTTCCCTTACCAGGTCCACCTGCTGGATAATCCAAAGAAAAATTGGACAAGTTGTTTGCTGATAAACTGAAAAATATACATGTGAGAAGGCAGCTTTGAATGACACTGAGTGTAGAAACTGCAATGTCAAAGGTGCACACTATGACTTTTTTTAAAGATTCTTCTCTTTTAGGTATTTTTAATACTTTTTTTCTTTTTGCTGCTGTTGTACACATATTAATATCTGTCTTCAGTTAGATTATCTTTGCAAAGTAAGTACAAGGCCATGAATTACTGGAAAAAAGAATAAATTTATCTGGCCCACTCTTCAGGGTGCTCACTGGAGATACAAATAGAATTACTTAAATCATCTTGACTTTTACTCTGTGATGTTGATAGTCTAATTTCTTCATTACTTGAACAGAAAAGTGGAAACTCTTCTAAGTTTATATAGTTTGTTCCTTTTAATTTGTTTCTTTTGGTTTCCCAGTACAGTAATACCAAGGGGTTCACGGATCCTAGTGTGTGTAAACACAGCTTGTGACCAACTGTGTGAACTTTAGGCTGTCTTTAGGATCCATATAAGTATGTACTTTTAGGGGTAGTATTACACTTTTACTTGTGGAGTTGTTTGTTTCTGGGAAGTGGCAAGAGTGTGGGGAAAGGTTGCTACAAGGTAATAATATTAGTGGTTTTGCTGGAGGAAAGGCTTTGTCAGAAAGTATGTTTGCCAGCATTTCTTGAAAGAAATCTTGTATTTGTTTATTGTGTCATGTTGGCACTTGAACCTCCTCCTTCTTTCAGTAGCTGAAGGCAAGTGTGAGAATTTTGTCACTGTCTTGTCTCTCCAGCTTTCACCGGCTGAGAAAACTGGAGCTTTGCTGTTTCATCTTCACTTGCTGGCTCCAGACGTGTCTTCCCCTTGGTGATTTTTTGCACAGTTGCTGCAGCAGAGAGGCTGGAGGTGCTGGTTGGGCGTGGGAGCCCCTCTGCCCCACACTTGGGACATTGTGCCACAGGGGTCGCTCTGCACTGAGAGGCTGGAAAACAGACTTTGGCTTGCAATGGCAGTAGTATGCTGCTACAGATTTATTCATTTTAGCTGGTCTTTGAAATGGCAGTGTAGAAACACTGAAATGGAAATGTCAAAATCAAATAGCTGGAGGAAGGGAGGGAGGGAGACAGGGAGGGAAGGAAGTGTCATTATATGCTTATTTTCTTTACATTTTTCCTTAGGCACCTACTCTTAGCTGTTGTCAGAAAAAATATACTGAATCTATGGGGGCCTCTGGTCATTTCTAAGGCCTAGAATGATTTTTTGGTGTTTGTTTCTACTAAATTCTGCAGAAGGGGAAATGGTGGTGGTCTGAGACTTGCTGATATTCCTGTTTAAAGTGGTGATGTGGCATGGCATAGTGTCCTCTGCTACCCTATTACAAATGCTGAGAGATCTCAGTTGTTCTGTAGCATAGCCTTGTTGGAAAACTAAGAGAATATGGGGGAAAGTCTGTGGCCTGAAGTGCAGATGAGGGAGCTAGCTCTCTTTTGCTGGGAATGTCTCAGAGAGGAAGATTAAATTTAAACTAGCAAAGAAAAGCATGAAGGAACCTGAAGGCTCAGACTAGTCTCGCACTACAAAATGTATTTGATGTAAATTCGATTTCTGTCTTGAAGCAACTCAAATGATATCTTAGCAGCTGGCACCAATTGACTATCTCCCAGAACTGGCACGATGACAGCAATCAAACTGAGTTTATTGCTTTGGGTTTGATTCTTCTTCCAGACTCTTCCCATTCTCAGAAATGTAATCTAGAATGTGTTCCCACAGGAATGATAGCTGCAAGCCTCCTTTAACAGCAAGGACAAAGCATGATCCTAGTGCAGGATGAAGACAGGTTGACTGTAGTACTGAGCAGCCAATTGTATTTTCCAGTTGTGAGCAAGAAGGTTATGTATCAGTAAAGGGAGGAATACGGGTTTTTTCTTCATGACACAGATTCTCATCACAGAGATGATTGACATCTAAGTGTTAGTTTTCCTGCATCTTCTTTTTACTGCCTTTAGAAAAGAATCTCCCTTTCCATTGAGGTGGCTAACCTTTAGGCTCTAAAAGTTGCCCCTCACTTTTTTTTTCTCTTCTTAAGACAGGTGTATTAAATGAAGAATGAGCTTTAGCCACTGGACCTTAGTATAGCTGAAGTTTGATAAAGTAAGACAGTAGATGCTGCAGTGGATGTAGTCCTTTACACATGGAACTGTTCTGAAATGGTGCTGTGTTTCTAATGCTTGTTGAAGAAAGTATGTTAGAATTAATTTTTTATACCTTGTTTTCCAAGAGGTGTGAAGTTAATCACTTTCACTGATAAATCTTTGTTTGATTTATGTCAGTAACTATTTTGTCCAGTCTTTCAATTAGTTTTTAATGCTGACTTCTACTTCTGCTTGCCAGAAGACAGGACAACCTGAAATAGATGTTCACATTTTTTTCTAGAGCAATAAATTTCAGTGTTCCTTGGGCAGATGGAGGGGATGGAATGCGAAGGGCACATCTCTTTCAACCTCCCTGGTCACTGATCCTTTGAGGAGCTTGTGACAAAGCTCTGTCTGGAGAGTGTGTCCGCATGGCAGCTGCCCATGGCTGAAACAGATCCCTCTCTGCATCTCTCAGGAGCCAGAGCCAGTCAGGGCATCACAGCTATGCCTGAAGCCGGGATGATTTCATGCTGTGCTGCCTGTGCAGGGTGGCAGTGTCGGCACCTGACACCTAAACCATCTCCTCCTGCCCCCTGGCTCAGGTTTGGCCCTCACCTCGCTTGCTTGGGGCTCATCTCCTTTTTGGGTTTGTGGTAGGTGTCCTTCTCCAGACTCTGCCTTTTGCAAGTGTACCGCAGCTCCATGCAAACAGGTTTCCCTATCCTTCCCTGGCAG
The DNA here is from genome assembly GCF_036250125.1 of Pseudopipra pipra. Classification (NCBI taxonomy): domain Eukaryota; kingdom Metazoa; phylum Chordata; class Aves; order Passeriformes; family Pipridae; genus Pseudopipra; species Pseudopipra pipra. The sequence goes on from NC_087556.1 coordinate 15,836,990, forward strand.
CCCCTTCTCCTCAGCACAGCTCCATAACAGGCTGATTAGGCACAGTGACCTTTTTTATAATCTTCTTTTTCTTTTTTTTTTTTCTGTTGTTGTTACATAAATGTTCTCAATTGGCGGCTCTAGACTACTGGTATTTGTTGATATCCTTTACCCTGTCTGTGTCTGAAAATCTTCTCCAGGTTCTGGGTACCCCTGGAGGAGAAAGACCTGGTGAGGAAAAGCCTCCTGCAAAGCAGCCGTGCATGTATTGGCTAGAGCAGAAAACTGAGAACTGTCCCTGGACAAGAATGGAGCCCAGAAGTTGGGTCTCACCTTGTTCATCCATCTCTGCCACCACATCTTTGGGATAGCAGATTGAAGTGGTCAGACAGTGAAATTATTTTCTTAAAAAAGAGTAAGAAATTATGCATCAGTATAAAACCAGTCATATTCCACACCCTGCTGAAGATTGCCAGGTTTTTGTGAAGTAAAGCTGTCTGCCTTTTGGTTTTTATTTCTGTTGGGTACACTTTCTTTTACATCAAGTTATCCTGTGTATCTGGAAGTTTGATACATTTAGGACAAATAGGCCAAACTATCATGATTTTGGTCTGCTGTCTTCTGTACTCAGGCAAGGTCGTTGTTTTAACCTGCTCAGTTAGAGATTCTTACAGCTGTGACTTTACTAATTGTGCACAACCATTTCTGTCCATCCGTTGTACACGAACAGCCCTGTCTCAGTTAATGGACTGCATGTTTGTATAAAATGGAGTAGTTTCATTTTTGCAGGTCCTTAACTCTCACAGATGATGCTAAAACAATCATTTTTGTTTTCTATTAAAATAAATCCCTAGCCAAATCAAAACCCAACCCAAAGAAGTCACAGTTCTCTGAACAGGCATCTTCTCATCAGGTATATTCTAAAGAAACCCAGTATTAATGTTACTAGAACAACAGTGCAATATTTGCAGAGCAGTAATGTTAAAGGTACTTGGGTTAAATGTAGATTCACATTTGACATGCTGAACCAAGATGCAGAAATCGTATCATATAAAGGACTAAGAAGGAGAAATAGATATTCACACTTTAGTTTGGGTATCAAACATAAGTAAGTTTTCTCCTGTTTTTAAGCACCATCTCCTTAAGCATTTACATTTTAAATTTTACTACAGAAAAGCTACATAGACTGCACTTTCCTGTCTATGTAGATACTTATTACTTCAGACTGTAGATAGAATAATTTTCCAAATAGCAAGATTCTTTTTTTTTTTTTTTGGCTGGAAAACAGTAAATGAATATTAGATGAGTGTTTGTAATATCCTGTACTTAAGTTTTAAGCATCAGCTATTGTTCAGGGCTAGACAGCTCTGTAACGTAGCAGGAAAAGAGCTTAATGAAATCCAATATTTAGAAGCAGGAGGTAGGTGAATTCAGACTTGGAACAGCAATGCTGAATTTTAACAGGAAGGATAACTAACATTTGGAGAAATTTCTGTGGGTGTATGGCTTTATTTATCACTTGAAGTCTTGAACGTGAATCTTTATGTTTCCTAAGGGATATACTGTGTTTTAGGCAAGTTATGGAAATTACTTGTTGAATTTCATAGTTGTGTGAAAGGTGGAAAACAGACCCAATGTCCCAGGCCTGGGATACTGTAAGGTAGGTTGGATGTGTTGCCGTGTTTCTGTTAGCTATGAGGTGTATTTCCATTGTGCATCAAGAATAAGCAGCTCCACTCCACAAATGGCTTGCAGAAATAAGTATCATCTGTGGGACAGAGGGAGGAGAAATTATTTTCTTTGCAAGCTCTTGGTAGGGTAGGGATCTTTTCATTGTAATTTTAATATCATTAAGACTTTGCATTTTAAGGTTGAGCAAGAGCCTGTATAGGAGAAATGTTAAAGTCCACCTATTGACTGCTCTGCTGGACTGAAAAAATTTGGGGCATTTTGTCTCCTACTGGGAATAACCTTTGTCAGACCAGAGTAAGGTAGAAAATAGTGTCTCTGTGTTTATTCCTTATGTATTTAGATACCAGGTTATTCCCCACAAGTACCAAATTGACTCTGCTGCTGATTTGACATGAGTCAAATGCCTACACTGTGCCAAAGGCCACGGAGTGATGAAGATCTTTGGGGATGGGGTGGGGGAGCTACTTTCAAGTCACTGACTGGGCTGTGTTCTGGTGCTGCCTGAAACAGGATGGCAATCCTGCAGGAGCTGTAATCCTGTAGGACCCACGGCAGGAAACCCTCCCAGCCTGACCTTTCACTGCTCTCAGTTGTGGTGGCTGACTGCTGCAGGCTGGTGCTCCCAGGGCTGGTGTGTGCTTTTTCTCTGTGAGTTGTGCTTGAGTTGGCCTGTTTTGTTGCCCCGGAGACAGAAGAGTGTGGTATGCTTTCCCCCCGACCAGAAATAGTTTCCTGTACCTTGTGACCAGAGTGCTGTACTCCTCCTCTGGTCTCCAGCCAGGCTGTGTGGTGCTGGAGGGATGGGGTGTGGGGTGATGACCTCTTGTCACAAGTTCTGGTGTGGCTGCTGCCCATGAACACTAGCTGCCCTGCCAGCTCCCCTCCCTCTGCATGATGGTGTAGAATTTCAGGGGAGCAATTGCTCTTGATTTACATCTCCCATGGCATTTTGATGGTTATGTCATTTTGTTTGAGCCTTGCTCCTGTCAGCTGTCTGTCCTGGCTGTCAGGACTCGGTGGCTGAGTAGCACGTGGTGAGCTCTTGCCTCTTCTTCCCTCTTTGCTCAGCTGTTTTTGCTGTCTGCTTCTCTGTGTCCTTGTACTTGGGAACAGATTCTCAGCAAGTGTAGCTGCGCACGAGGGCAATGTGATCTGGGTGGATGAAGGATCCCCTCCTGTAGAAGTTCCAAGTAGAACTGGGAGGGAAGGTGGAGAATTTGCAAGACCCAAACGTGTGAGCAGGCTGTGGATAGTTTATCTTAAACTGTTGCCCTGCTGTGAGAATCTCTCCCAAATGCAGAGTGTGCAGCAATATTTGTTACTTTGCAACTGCATTTTGCAAAACTTCATTGGTGAGAGATGCTGCTAAAAGGGAAGCCAAGGCACCCCCACCCCTCCCTGGCAATGCAGGTGAGAAAGTGCTTGCACTGCACCAAGGCCTCAGGAGCATGGAAGCTCTCCAGGCTTTCTTGCTGTCTGCTACTTTATTGGAGAGTGGTTCTGGCATAGAACTGTGAAATATATGCAACAACAACAATAACTTCCAGGACTGAGAACGAAGAAGAGATGAAAGCAGTAATTTACCTTCCCCCATTCCTGAACAGTTGCAGATGAGAATGTAAGCACATCTCAGCCCTATAAAGTATTAATTGGGACATTTTCTGCAGTTCAGCAGTGGAAAAGAAGACAGAAATCCTGCAATGCCCTGAGCTGCTATTCCCAGCCTGGGAGAGAAAAGTGTACTGTGCTGAGATTTGGCACAGTCTCTGTCTTCTGCTTATGGGGAAGAGAACAGTTGCCCAAAGCTTCCTTTACAAAGAGAAGGGAAGACCATGCAGAGACTAAGGAGCTGAACAGGCAGCTTTCAGGCAGAGCAGTGCAGTGCAGCCTTGTTGAAATGGGTCTCTAGTGTGGTTCCTATAAATGGGAGGATGCTGCATCCCTACCAGTGATCTACTGAGTAGTCCAGCCAGCCAAGGGTCCTGCTTACTCCTTGTGTGTCACAAGGCTGCAGAGAAGGTGTGTTTTAAAGCCCATATGCTGAAGATCTGCATGAAAGGAAATGTCAAAAGTGTGCAGGGACTGCTGCTTCCCCTTGCTATGTTCTTTTGATGGCTGGAATGGGGAGTCCAAGGACTGGAAGTTCTTGCTTGTCTCATTCTAGGCATCTGCATCCCCGAAGTCTAGAGTTTAGTGTCTGCCGGGGCTGCCTAAAAGATTTTGTCTTCCTCAGATCCTTTCAGTCAATCTGTGCTTATCCAATGTGAGCATTTCATGCAAGAAGCTGAGGCTTTTGTGGTGTAAATTCAGGACTCAGCCATTGCTGTAAAAATCTCAGTGGCTAAAAGACCTTCTGCCTCTTGGCTGAGAAGGGCAGAGTTGCTCTAGCTCCCTCTCCTTTCCTTGAACTTGCTCATGGGAGGAGAAACCATTTTTTACTCTCCTTGATATTTTTCTTTAATCCAGATGAATGTCGTGCTTGAACTGATGTTGCCTGTGGGCTGGAATAAGCATACTTAGCATTTGGGCAGAACTTCTTGCCTGGAGTTTTCTAAGTGCGTGATCAGCATTTCGCCAGCGAGTCTGTCCATGGGTACTGAAGTATGGTTACCTTTACAGTTCACTGAAGCTGGCAGAGTTCCCTACTTCATGTGATGGCTGTGCATTAGCAGGAGCTGTGTATTTCCTTTTCCCATTTCATGTGAGTTATCTCTTTTCGTCCCACTCTCCAGCTTTGGAGAAGGGGTAAGTCTCAAAAGGGATGTCACTACAAGTGGCTTTGTGTATTTGAGAAGCTGATGGAAGAGCTGTGTCTTTTGTTCTGCAGCTACTCCCTTTGAATCAAAGGATGCAATACCAGTTTAGTGCTAGTTCTGTAGTGGGAGCGGCAGTCCTGTCATCTGAAATGGCTGTGAGGTTTTGGGAGACAGTCATGTTCCAGCAGTTCCCAGCCCTCTGGATGTCTGCTGAGTCACTGTGTTCCTCTCTCTGTCGAATATGAGCAAGAGCTTAGTTCAGAGTTGTGGTGTTTAACACCTTCTTTCTTATTCTCTTTCAGATCACCAGAAACTGGAACGTGAAGCTCGAATTTGCCGACTTCTAAAGCATCCAAATATCGGTAAACTTCCTTGGGCTCAGAGGGATGGGGGTGAGACAGGAGTAGTAAAGTTTCTCAGCTAGCATGCTGTAAGAGAACAGATGTGTTCTGAACATTCCCAACAACTCATCAAAATTGCCTGTTGAAATCACCGCAGTTTCTCTATGACAAATTCTGCATATAACCCCATTCCATTCCTTAGCATCCTGATCCAGATGTTCACCAAAGAGTGCCATGTTCCCATCTGCTCACCCATGCAGAGCTGTCCCTGCTCCTTGGGTGATGCATGACTCTTATCTGCTCATCTGACAGTCTGCAATGGGAGTGAGGTGTTGTGTTTGTTTTTCCCACACCCATCTTCTGTTTCTTCTTCTTGGCCCTTTGTGGCATGTCAGTTTAAATGCTGTATTCAATAACATGCCAAAGTTAAAGGAGGGCGGGCTAATACATCAGCTCTTCTCATTACAGTGGCCACTTACTCTGAAAACAAGAGACCAAAACTGAATTGCCCTTTTTGATGGAAATGAGTACTGGAGTAAAGGGAATGGTTTTATCTAGGAATACAGGAAGAGGCAAAATAAGACACAACATAAAAAAACTGCATTATTTATTGAACTGTAGAGAGAGGGCATGGATTTTTATATAGTTCCAAAGCACCGTGGAAGTTTGGACCCTTAATAATCCCCTTTTTAGGTTTTTTAAAATAAGTAAAACCTCTAGGATCCTAGCTAAGATCTGATTTAATTTATTTTAGAAAACATTAAGAAATACCAAACTGCCACCTTCAACCAAGCCACAGTTAAACATCCATGCCTGGGAAACCTGCCTTTCTTTTGCATAACTGTCAATGTAGATAATACTTTAAGGGCATTTGTCTGGTCTCCTGACTTTCAGCTTCTCAGTCATTTGCTCCTGTCATCTCAAGGCCTGGGAGAGGAAAGGTGCCTTAGAGCATGGACTAGCGTCTGTAGCCTATTATATACGTGATGAAGAAGGAATTTCCACAAGCTCAGGACCTCACACAATGCAAAGCTCCTTAGTAGCAGCTTTTCAGCAGAAAGAGCTTTCTTGCATCTGAATGTACTTGTGGAGGTATGGCATGAGGAGAGGAGCAGTGGTCACTTTCTGCAGTAATTTGCACTGATGAATATATTAGCCAGATTATTTATTTCTTGGCAATATTCACAATGACTAAAACTCTATTTATTGAGCTTCATTTGCCCTGTAAGACTTGCTGCACTTAGTTTAGTAGGTGATGTCACTTTTTATTTTGACCTTAACTTCACTTTAATCATCTCTCCTTTTTATAATTTCTTACATCTTTTCTTGCCAGACCTCTCACAAAGTAAATCTGATAGACAAGAAGAAAACCACTTTTATAAGTAAACTGCATGGAAAACAGAAACGTATCACATTCCTGGTTCAATTCTACAGCTTGTTCCTCATCTGTAATGAGTGGTAATGCTTCTCTCCTGTTCTGATGTGGTTTGGAAAAGACAGTTTGGGGGAATGTCCGTGGTTCTTGCGTTTTCTACAGAGAATTTGTCTTCCTAGAAGGAACAATTCTTCTTTTAAGAAAAGGAGCTCGTCATTGTAAACTCAATGAGTGCTCACAAATAGAGATAGAGGAATTAAGTTTTAGGCCTACAACAGAGTTGAAGTGTGTTAAGACCTCAGGAAGTCATATGGTCCATTCAGCAGTCCTGTGAATATCTTTTATATCTGGCTGGTTCCAGGTATATTTGTTCTTAAAAACCTTTACCGCTTTCACAGCCCCTGGTGGCAGTCTTTAAAATTTTAATTTTTCTGTCGGATAAACATTAAAAACATAATTTGCTGCTCTCTTAGCTTGTTGTTTCTAGTTCTATCTGGAGTATCTGGGGAAAATAGTTTTTCCTTCTTGTAACAATCTTTTACATATTTGAAGACTGTTATCATGTCTCTTTTTAGTCTTTTTCTTCAGACTAAACAAACCCAGTTCTTTCAATCTTTTCTTATACGTCATGTTTTCTAGACCTTGTATTTTTATTTTTTTTCTTTTCTTCCCCCCCTCCCCCATCCTTCCCTGGACTCTCTCCAGTTGCTTCATATCTTTCTGGAAATGCGATGCCCAAAACTGGACGCAGGATTCTAACTCAGGTCGTGTCAGTGCTGTGTAGAGGGGGAAGAAGTACTTCACTGGTCCTACCAAAGATACTCGTTTTGTACATCAACCTTTGAAACTTGTCATGTAAATACACTGTTGATGCAAGTTTGTTTTCTGATACATTATTGCTGCTGACTACTTTCTGCACAACTTCCGGCAAGCAAATAATTTTTCCATCTTGTATAGATGAGGGTTCCTACTGAAGTGTACATTCATCTTTATTAAAACAAACAGGAAGAAATCCAGTCTGTGGGTTTCCCCCCCTCCCCAGCTTTGTCAAGACCATTTTGATTTATCTGTTGATAGTATAATAGGGTTGCAGCTCCCACAGTAACGTGGTCTTTAATAACAATGCCATATATTACATCATGTCGATAATTAATAACACTGTTGAATACTGTTGGAGTCTGGACAAACTCTTGAAGATATCCCTTGATACGTTGTTCCAGTTTGACAGTGATCAATTTTGAGTATTTTTAGAATGAGTTGTATACACTATTGTAAGCTAGTTCTGAATACATGTTTTTTCTTAATTGCTTGTGGAAAGAGCTCGTAAGATGCTGTCAGAAGCTTTGCTGAAGTCCAGATGCTACATGCACTGCTGCTTCCATGTTCCTTGGACTTGTTAGGTTGTCATAGAAGGGAAACATGTTGTTCTGACATAGCGGTATTTTTTTCCTCGAAATGTGTATTAGCAGTTAGTAATCACCTAGTTACTGGCATTCCATGCTGTAAACTCTTCTGGATGAATACTTGGTGTGTTGCCTCAGTGTGAGCTCTGTGCGTAACACTACACAAGCCATGAAGAATTCTGCAGATTTTGAACTTGCTTTCCATTTCAAGTTTTGTTGTTACTGTTTTTTGTTGCAAATTGTGTTGCAGCAAATCCTGTTCTTCTACAGTGACCTGAGCCTGCAGTGAGTCTCGGGCAGAAGACTGAAAGTTAGGACTCTGTGAGGCAGGCAGGGTACACAGCATATAAAGTAAGCCTGTTGTTGAATTTGTGGTTCTTATGCATTTACAGCAGGACAGTTGATTCTGGACAGCAACACATTGACCATAACACTGCTACTTTGATAAAATAAAGATTACTTTAGATACAGAGTAATGGTGATATTTCCATTTGCCGTTGCTTTTTGTGAAATGACTGCTTTCTGAGTTATCCTAACATACCTTCATAAAATCTTAGACCCAATTATAGGCTATTGCTGTGTAGTTGAGTGTTTTGCTTGTCTTTAGATGCACATTATGGCCAAGGTAATCACAGTGGAGTAATCCTTCCAAGAGCTTGGTGTTGCAATAGGGTTTTTTTGTCTGTACAAAAAAGAAAGTTAACTTGAGATAATTTTCTTCTGATTTCCAATTCATGGTATGTACCATGTTGAATGTGTCATTATAGCTGGTCAGACTTCAGTAGAGGAAGGACTACTTTCCCTAAGTTTCAAATTGTTCTTTTTCCTTCTGACAGCTTCAAGAAAACTTTGAATTCTGGCTCAGAGAAGCCATTTGCCAGCCATGGTCACCAAATACAGCAGAATTGGACAGAGATCAACCAGTGATCTGTTCATTTCAAAAAATGCACCCATTACTGAGGATATGGGTATACTAAAGATGCAGAAGACAACATCATTAATCTGTCCATAAGCAGATAAAGTGCCTGTGGAAGTTGGGAAGAGTCATGGCTCTATGGGGAATTCCACTTCTTGAACAACTGTTCCAGTGATTCACTTATGTATAAATCTTGTGGGCATTAGACATGGATGTGTTTGGGAACACGTAGAAGTGCTCTCTTCTCCCTTGATCTCTGCTTTGCTGGAAAGAGGCAGATTTCTGTAAGCACACTCATAGCCCTGACTCTTCATTTGCACATGCTTTCCTGATTGTGCCAGTGAAACTTGTGCAATGGCTAAGATAAAATGAACTTCTGTTTGTTGCAGAGCTAAACTTACAATGTGTTGCATATTATCTCTTGCTTACTGGAACAGCTCTTTTGGTCTTCTGCTTAGTCAGTCTGTGTATTTAATTTTTAAATCTTGTAATTCATTCACTACAGGGATTCTCTTGTCAAAAATTCATTTTTCTTTTCCATGCTTCCTGCTATCCATTAAATGTTAGAACAGTGACAGAGCTGTGAACCCTAGTATTATCCTGCAGGCTTGTTCAGTGCAGATGAGAAGTTCAGAACAGTGCTGAATGTGACCTTCCCTGTCTTAGGACTCCCAAAGTAATAATGATGCAAAATTTGGTCAAAATCATTGTTCATGGTTTTGAGAACTCTTTTCTAGCATTCCTGTGTTCCCCTGCAAGGGTAGGATTGTTCAGTGTGGCTTGGTCAGTGTACAGAGCAGAAGTCTGCTCTGTGCATGGATTTTGTCCACTATGTTGTTAGGTGTTGCCTTTCTCCTAAATTTTCCTTGTTATGCCAGTCTAAATATGTGCCTCATCTTTGGATCTGTGACTAGTTGATCTGTACTCTGTCTTAGATATTTTTAACCCAACTGTACAGACGTAGTTCTCTAATATATCTTTTGTTCATAGTTGGAACTGAGCAATTCTGGTTGGTCATTGTGCTCCAGCTCATGGCAGCCTTTGCTCTGAAGAACTGGATGCACTTAGGTCTAGAATAATAAAAATACATATTTTAAGAGAGGTTGGTAGTAGCCCAAGAGCCACAGCCAAATTCTGTTTCTGATTTCTGCCTTCATATACTCTGCTGAACTGCTTCAGAGTTAATTTCTTTGAGGGAATTTATAGCAGTGGTGAAATGCTGTCCTCAGCATCTATCAGAATTATTGCTTTTTCAGGTTTTTCCTCCTTCAGACTTCTTTTCCAAAATATACTTGCATCTGAATTCTTTTTACTTTAACTTCTATCTGTTGGCTTTTCTCAGCATAAACCACAATTTTGGACATGTCCTTATTTCAAATGGGAAGAAAATGGTATAGAAATCCCCTGTGAATTAGAAGAATTTCTTTTGATCTGGATGAGTCTTATTTCCTTTGACAAGTGGTCTTGGTTCTCCTAGTACCTCCGAGTTGTGGGAGGAATTTTGATGGATGTGTGTAAGAAAAGGCCTCCAGTTTGTGTGCCCTTAAATGATGGTTATGATCAAGGTGCAAAGTGGTGCAAAGACTAAGGAGAATGCTATCCTTCTCTGTACAGCCCAGATGGAGAATCCCACAACGCTCATAACTAACCTGTGGGGGAAACAGTGCATTGACCATGTCTGCAGACCTAATACTGGATTTGATGTTTTAGTGGTATCAGCTACAACTTCAGGTTCACTCATTCCTCATTCTGAGATACTAGTCTTAACAAGGCCCTCAAATTTTCCCCTCTGCTGCCGCTTGTAATGTTTTCCTATCACCTTTTCCTTAACAAGAGATTTGAGTTGCTTCCTTAGTGAACAAGAAAAAAACGTAGGCTGTGTTTTGCTATAAACAGCAGATTTCCTTGTTTTGATTTGGCTGCAGGCATCCAGACTGCCTTTGCAATTGGGACAGAAAGGATGGGATGTGCAAAGAATAGTTAAAATGCTGGGGATTATCCCGTGGTTTGGCCACGATTACTGCCCTATGGATACTCGGGTGTTTCCAAGTGGGATCCTCCCACGCATGGCTGGCTTTTCAAAGCTGCTGTCCTGTGATTTCTGTTGCTGAGGTACTGCTTCTGGTGCAGAGAGAGGATGGTGTGGAGAAGGTGGGGCGGGTGGAGAAGAGACCTTGTAGCAAGATTTATGCTTTGCGACTTTCTCAGTAACTAAGCATCTTTTCCTTGGAGGTGTCATGGGTCTGTCTGAGAGGACAGCAAGTTACTGAGCTTCCTAAGAGGTCGAAAAATAATATTTGTGGACTTATGCCCTTAACCTGCTCTCCTCCTACCTTGCCAAAAAAAAAAAAAAGAAAAGGAAAAAGGGAAAAAGCCACCAACAAACACTCAAAAAACCTTCAAAGAAACTATCAGCTGGAGTGCACTCCTGCTGGAAAGTTTGAGCCTTTGAGCTGCAAGTTACCATTTATTGTTTGTAGTCCTTTCAATGCTAGAGATTTAGGTGAGTGCCCATGCATTTCTGCCTGATAGGATGTTCCCCAAAACCCCAACCAGTCCACCTTTTTATTTCTCATTCTCATTTTCACAGTTAATTCTTTCACTATTTTTTATCTCTTCATGTTTTTGTCTTTTACTGCCATCTCTTCCTATAGCTTTTCCTGTAGTTTTAAGAAAAACATTTCTCCATAAGCCCCCTCAATTTGAGAATGGAGGAATAATTGCACTTTTTTCCTTGCCAGGGGTTATATTTATTCTGTGTGTCTCTCTGGTCTGTACTAGAGACATATTTGGATTACATTATTCATCTCTTTAGCTGTGAGATTTATCTGTATGCAAGCAACCCCTTAAAAAATAAATAGTGGGATGAGGGCCAGACTCAGTGCACTCAAAGGTACTGCAAAAATCAGAGGAGAATTCCTCTACTCCTGCCCTCCCCGCTCTATTTAGGACAGCACCAAGGAATGGAGGGAGCCTCCTTTGGGGTTCCCCCTGCCTGAGCCCTGCACGCAGCAGGGGCGGCTGCGCTCGGGGGAAATCGTGCAAGCGACAACCTGCCTTTTGAACAGAGCTCATGTCTGTGGGAAGGAGTCGTGGCTGTCCTGGCAATGAGAAACAGGAGGTGTGAACATCAGGGTCCTTCAGCGAGGTTTGGGGGATGTCAGGCAGAACACCCACCTGCATGGGCAGGAGCACTGCAAAAGTCCACCTCATCCCTGATGGCAGAAGTACGTGTAGCCAAGTTGCAGAGCATTGTACGAGAGCTAAAATTTGTCACGGCCACTATCTTTATTCTATTAATTCTAATAAAGTAGGTGTTCTCTGTGTATTTTCTTTGAGACATCAATGAAGTCAGTTTGTTATTATTTTGGGGGTTTTTAGAGAAAGCTCTAATATAATACCAGTGGTTATCAGAAGTACTTTGCTTATCTGCTATGTGGCTAATAGGAAATTATTAATAACAATTCTGGATAGTCGTGATTGCACTGTTATCAGGAAAGCAGGAAATATTTCTGTTAATGCACTCTTTTGGCTCATGTAGTGTTTAAGTAGGGCATACTAAATGTTATATATGGTGCTAAACTTCAGCTTTTCAATACAGACATTGTAAAATCAAAGGAAAAGTAACATTTAGTTGTGACTGAAATCTATTTTAAAAATACTTTTTGTGTGTGCGTATTTATTTATTTATTTTACTTTTGTTTTTTATCACTGCAGAAGGATGAATTTTGTAATAGGAAAGGTACTGTTCTCCCTGCAGCTCCTTTCTAGGCTGTGAATTTCAGTGCATAAAGGAATTTCCTGACTGGGCAGTGCTTTAGCCTCATTTTTTGGGCTAGAGTGTTACAAAGGTTACAGTGAGAACAATGGTGAGGGGGGAACCCACCTCTGTGTGTCTCTGCTTTTTCACAGTGCCTTAGGACTATTCCTTGTGTTTCTTTGCAGAGCCAGCAGCAACATCGTTCTGCCTGAACTGGAGCAGAGTGTTAACAAGTCCTTCTTCTCTTCCATTTTCCAAAGCTTTAGAACCACCATTGGTGTGACATGCTGTGGACTTGGGGAGTCTACAGCAAGCTGGTGTACATCCAGCATACTGTGACCTCTGTGTCAGATTTTGGAGAGGAGGGAAAGAGTCCATGTTCCTAAGAGACTGGTGAACAGCAGCCTGCTATGTCCTGTTAGCTAACTGTCCTGCTACCATTAGTTACTGTTCTGACAAAGCTGGTCATTAGCTGCTGGAACAGATGATTTCTAGAGGATTATTTGCATTACACAATTTAATGCTTTTTAATAGCGAATTTTTAATTAAAAGGAGAGTCTTTTGGAGGCAGCCTGAGCAGCTGCAGCTGAAGTTTGCGTGTTTAATGTAATTAGAGAAACAGCTGGGGTGGGAGCTGAGCACCCAGCTCACAGGCAGTCACAGGTTGGTGGTGGCTCCTTGCGGGACAGACATCCCGAGTGATGTGAACCGTGCAGGAAGCATCCTGGCGCTCAGCCAGGCTCGGAGGTGGTGGGACAGTTCCCGTCTTGGCTGCCCAGGCTGGTGAGCAGCTGGGGAAGCAGAGAGTGGGTGGTAGCCATCTGTGTCAGTTCACTTGTCACTTGTGCTGCCATGGACAGTAGCGCTCAGTTTGCAGTCTGTCGGGCCATGTGTATTTGTATCTATAGTTTCAGCACCTCCTGGCATGTTGGAGAATATCATTGGAAGAGGGCATCAGGTAGGTTTTAGCCTCCAGTTTTATTCTGCTGCTTCTGACATGCAGAGTCTCTTGAAATACACCCTTTGCAGTTGCTCTTACCTCCTCCATTTCTCCATGATACAGGCAACTTGTTGGAAACTGCTGAGAATTGAAGCTGTGGCTGTTTCTAATGAGCGGCTGACCTTTAAATAACATTATTCAGTCCAGAAGATCCCAGAGTACTTTTGAGTTTGTACTACTGAGGCTGCATGAAAGAGTTCCTGTGTTACAATTACCATGACCCAAGAAACAACCATAAATCTGTTGCCTTGTATTGGCTCTGCTGCAGGTACTGCAACACAGGCAACTTACTTTAAGAGCCCCAAATGTTACATAATCACAGCAAGCAATCTGTTGGTGCAGAGATAGTTGGCAAATACCATACTTTATGTTCCCATAGTATCAAAATGCTTTACATTTAAGAACACCAGCGAACCTAGATTTAGCAGACAAGATTACCTGTAGCTTCAACACTGTCCCTAAGGACAGGCAAAGACTACTGGTATGTAGGAGCAAGCATATTTCAGACCACATTACCTTTTCCTAAGCAGAGATGAGTGATTGCCAGGTGAAGATACTGGGAATTGTCCTGTGGAATTCTTCCTCTGTAATTGCCTTTTGTTGTGTCTTCAGAAACCTCTTTGCTGGCAGATACTTACTGCCATGTTGCCAGAAATCACCCTGTGTTAACAATAGCCTGCCTGCTCCAACCATGGGCTGAGCCCCTGGGCAGCCCTGCTCCATTGTTTACTGTGGATGTGGGATACAGGGTAATGCTCATCCTGGGGCTTATGTGGCAGGCATAAATGCTCCAGGCCTGTTGTGCTTGATATAAGAGTAAAAAGATAATAATATTCAGCACACTGGACAGAGTGAAAGGGAGATGTGGGTCAAAGCTAGGCTAGGCATATTCCGTGTTTGTTTCCCCCATATCAATTGGCCTTTTAGATGTGACCTTTTAAAAATGAGATGCCTGTTGCTTTTCTGTGTCTTCTTATGTTCCTGTAGTTCAGGTGGGGTTTTGTAAAAATTGAAAGCTCTTTGCTGATCTCTTCATGATTCACTTCAACTTTTGCATTCACAGAGCCTTGCTGTGCATGACTCAGCAGCAATTTGCATTGGTTGTTAGGCTGGTGCAGTTTGATATGAAGGAGATTTTGCTCTTATGCTCACTTGGTTCATATCACAGTCAGCAGAGAGCTGTGGCTGTCTGTACAGCATCACTTTATTCAAGCAGGGAATGTAAACCACGTTGCATGACTGTTACTGTATTGCTGTTTCTCGCTAAAATACTTAATTTTCTGTAGTTATTATAATAACCTATTAATGTTATTTCTTTCAAAAATAAAAACTGTATGCGCACGAGGATTTTGAAACACTTTGAAGTAGCAGCTTAAAGTTCTGCTCTTGAGGCAAGATTTCTAGTGAGTGTCTGAAGACAGCAGGCAGAGAAAAGTAATATTCACAGCAGACATTCTTAGAAAGTGCTTGAATTCCTGGTAGACAGCTGCCGTTAGGTTCAGTAGCCGCAGCACATCCCCTTGAGCCACTCACTGTGGGATCAGGCTCTTTGCAAATGCTCTGGATTGCATTAGGGTCTCGGACCTGACATACACACCCACACAAGACAGAAAATAACTTGCCTAACTTGCATCAGGCTGTGTCGAAGATCTGGGTTTTTGGGGAATGGGAGTGGTTTTGATATTGCTGTTTTTCTGATGTTATTTTTTCCAAAAGGCCAACTCTGTGGGAGATGCTTCCAGTACAGGAAGGACTAGTTTACATAGGATGAGGCTGGAGAGGAGACTGAGGGTGGAAAAGGATACTTAAACTGGTTAGCTAGGTTGTGCCCTGTGTGTTGTGATGCATCACAGATCTTTAACTGTGCAGAATTACGTGTGTGCATTTAAAACTGGAGGAACAGTTTTGGGTAGCAGACTCTCATCACCTTTGGTGGAGCATCACTGCAGTACCAGATTCAGGGCTCTATATGATTAAAGTTAGAATTTTTACAACTTGCTGAAAACATTGTTTCATCAAGATGCTGTGCTGAAATGACTCCTTGTTTCTCCCAGAAGCCGTGTACTTCTTGGAGCTATCCAAGTGGCGATGCACACTTTCTGATGACTGAGCAGCTGGTATTGTTGGAGAAGATGTTTCTACCTACCAGTCTGTAACTGACTCTACTCCTTTGGATAGCATTTGTTCTGCAAGTGCTTACTAGTGCTCCAGGTTTTTTTTATTTATTATTTCTAAAGTTATCAGTAAGACCTGCCAGTCTTACAAAATTAGATGTGCATGTGAACTCTACAAACCCTCTGTTTTTTGTGTGGATGGGACTTTTTCCTGTGCTCTGAAAGGACCTTGGGTAAAGTCTTTCACCATATCCTGTAACTGATTTAGTCCCTCAATGTCTGACTTGCTTCTGTTTTCTTTCTTACTCTCTTCTCTTTATCTGTTCTTGTGAACCTAACCATTGTAGTACATGCTTTTTTATCCATCAGAGACCTTTGAATGAGAAGAGTCATCAGGGGACTCCAGCTGTGTGTGGTGTTGGCAGGGTCTAATTTCCTACATCTATAAGACTCCTTGTGTTAAGAGTGTTTGGCTAGGAAGGAAATACGGTATGAATTGCTGCTTCTGGGCAACAGAATGAGCTAATAGAAATAATCTACCTCATCTTCTGGTGAATAGAGTGAGATGAGGTTCCTTGGCAAGTACTGGTCTCTTTTGTAGTTTGGTTGTGATGTGTGTATTTGTCTAGCCTGCTGTGCTAGACATAGACATCACTGCTCCCCTGACGAGAGAAAAAAAAAGGAGTGCTGTAATGTTTTTGAAGAAAAGGTTAACTGGATGAGTACTTTTATTTTTATTTCTCCATATTTCTTATCATGTATAATCAGGGTTTGGGCATACTTTGCCCTCCAGTACTTATATATTATTATATTTTTCACCCTCTTGTGTCAAAAGGTTACACAGATATGAACAGCCTTTGTGAGCTCTACTCAACTGCTTGGTTGAAGTGGTAGTAGTAATGAAGTTGTCAGACAGTGTGTCAGAACCAGCAGCCTGTGAACAAATGGGATGCTCTTTTCATGGGAAAGTGTCTGAAACAGAGGACAGCCCAGTACTTGGGTTTCACTCTTGGAACTGGCCATTCAGGAAACCGTGTTCTGCCTTCAGGTGAAGGACACTTGCACAGATTATCCTTAAGCAGAGAGAGTTCATTACCACCTGGACAGTGGAGGTGTCAGATGGTTTCTGATGTTTGTGTATGTTCATGATGAATACTCACACAATGTGGATCATATTTGTGAACCAAAATGGAGAGGAGGCACAGAACCTTTTAAAATGTTTTTTTATCCTTCAGTAACTTCTAAATATATGCTATTTCATGGACTGGCTGAATAGTTTTGGAAAAGGCAGATCATGTGTTTAAGCTGATTGTCCCTAGTAGTTAGCACTGTATTAGAAAACAGGGCATTTTGACTTCATGTGTCAGCAGAGTGAACCATGGCATCAGAGCTGTCCATTGCAGTCTCCTTGCCAGTCAGGAAAGCTCTTGTGGTTCTGCAGGAGGATAGGGAAGCAAAATATTATGGTGAAAGGGCACTAGTGTTCTTTCTATTCTGCTACTGGGTATTGTTTTTGTTTCTTCATGGCAGCATCACTGTGAAGTAGGCGAGGGCTGGAATTGAAAGTCATAAGTTTTGGTATATTCAGATTTTTCCTAATCCTTTTTGACTCCCCTCATTGCTGTCCCCCTTCACGATTAAAGCTTAACATTTTGAGCTGTCACTAGTTATTCCTGTGCAGGGTGGTGGGGCCCAGTGTCATTTTTCCTGTAGCTTTTCTAGATTTTGCTATTCTACCATTACTCTCTGAGCTTTGTTACCTCAGCAGCTTAAATCCTGGGCAGATTTTGTTCCAGCATCGCTCTGGGCTGTTGTGAGGAGGCAGCTCCCTTGTTAAGTTAATGACCTGTGTCCTGCCTTCAAGGCCTTCTTTTGCTGTGCAGCCCTAGGGTGATGTACAGCGTCAGTATTTATGAACTGTCTCTGTCCTCCTGTCATGGTTCCTCACCTAAGGATGCGAGTAGTGTTTTTACTGTCCTTGAAGGCTCTTTTTGCTGCTTCTGCCAGTCTCTGCCAGCTGAATTGCTACTTCCTTCCCTTTTCATAATGTAGCTGACAAAATTGCTTTCCTCAGGACAAAGAAATAGCACCAATCAGCTCATTTGTGTTTCATTTTCTGATGTAATTTGCTGCCCGCATCTTTGCATCAAAGTTTATCTTTCACTGTTTCTCATTTCTACCTGCAGACATGTTTGTTGTTCCTTTTTCAAGGCCACTGTTCTCAACCTGCTGGTGGCTGTGCTCCTCCTCTGTCATGATTTCATTCATGCCACTCTCTTCTCTGCTCACTGTTTCTTGCAGTGCTTTGCTGACCTTTCAGGTGCCAGAGGAAGGAGAATGCTTTTTCATGCCCACTGAACGTCACCAGACATGACCTTATTAGCACATTCAGCTTTCCTTGAAGTTTCTCCATCTGTTCATAAGGTCTCCTCACAGACTTTTGCCTGTGTTCTGGGCCTCTGCTCTTGTTGATGTACTTGTCTCCTACTTTCACCTCAAATAGTCTTGTTCACTGGAGTGAAAACTGCCCTGCATTGGGAATCTAAGTGTCTGTTTCAGCCACTTTCCATCTTGTTTCCAGACTTGAATGAAAATCTTTTCTCCTAGGAAGTACCTTTCTTCTCACTTGCATTTTTATAATGCTGCCTCTGCTACTTTCTGCCAAGTGCTCAGGAGGCAAGTTTTCTTGTAAGCACAAAATCGTATTGCAATAAAGTTACTACATAGCCAGCTAAAACTGCTTACTTGGAGGATTTTTTTGTTTGCAGTGAATGATTTAAGGAACATAGTTCTTAAAGGTGATGTGTCTCTGTTTTCCTGCAGTAGGAACACCATGTTGCACCTGAAACACCTACTGTACTGGTACTCTCACTGTACTTGCATGTTTACAGCATTATGCTGGGTGGAGTACTCCTCCTGAACCCCTGCAGTTAGATATGCAGTAGAAATGCTAAGGAAAGGAAAGTGGTCAAGGGACCAGGTCAGAGAGCTTGTAGATAAAAGGAGGAAAAATATAGGAATGAACAGGCAAAAGGAATAAGGAAAGAATGATATCCTTTTAGATAAGGTACTGGCAGTGGTCTCTGCACATCTGTTCTGAGTTTGTTCTGAGTTTGTGTGTGTTTGCATGCATGTGGAAGGGTGCCTTAGCAAAGGAGAGTTGCAAAGAGGAGCAGAGAAGAGCATGTGCAAAAGCTGTCCCCTATGAGGTAGGATCGTGTGCCACGTGCTAGTTTGAAACATTCCCAAGACAGTGGTGGTATCTGATATCATGCACCAATAAGGGGTGCAATACTGGCAGAGAGAAAACCATGATGCTGGGAAGATCAAGGCAGGTCACCTGTATTGTATGTGGAAGAGAATGGAAGACAGCAAGGAGAGGCAAAGGTACCATTAAAGTGACAGAGCAGGATAATGAGATTTCTCTTGTGAGATTGAGACCAGTAATGTTACTTTGGTCGATACTCGATTACAAGGTGTTACAGTGACTGAGGCCCAGTCTTGTCTCAGCTAGTTGCTTTAGTTGGGTGAGATGGTCATGTGAAGAAGACACCTTGTTCTAGTCAGGCTGTGAAGGTTTAGAAGTTGAGTCAAAGAGGATTGCTAACTTGTGACTGATTGGCAGGGAAAAGTGTGAAGTTTTGCAGAAGAGGAGAAAAGCAAAAAGTAAGGGTTAGGTAGCAATATGAAATGAAGTTACTTCTCTTGGTTTAGAACTAGTTCCAAAAAAATCAAAGAAATTGAGATTTTAATTCAGACAGGAGAAAACAGCACTGTGCTGGGTGCATAGATACAATAATTACTGCCTGTGTGTAAAATGAGGAAAGGAGGACAGAACCCCAGAGATCCCAGAATATCAGGGAATAGTGGCCCATTGTGGGCCTGCACATTAAAGGGGACAAGGAAAGGTAAAAGGTGAAGATTAATTTAGGTAATAGGAGCAGAATTAGAGAGAGATAGGTAGCTAAAGGTGGATGAAATTTTGAGAAAGGGAAATGTGATCGAATATGTCCTGTAACAAGCAGGTCAGAAAAATGAGACAAGAAGCTGGTTCTGAATTTTGGAAAAGGATTGGGGGTGTAAGTCAGGAGGACACTTAAGGCTGGGGTGTAAGTGAGGAAAAAGAAGGAAGAGAAGGGAATGTCATGTAGCCTTACAGATGAAAGGCAGAAGGAAGACCAATGATACTGATATGCAGGTAGGGTCGGAAGTCAATTTATGGACTGGGGGCTTGCTTTGAGACTCTGAAAAGAGTTTGTTTTCTGGAATAAGAATGGATGGGAAGAGACAGCAAAACATGAGCATGGAGGAAAACATTGGCAGGTGTGAAAGGAAGGTACTGAAGTGTTAGAGAAGGAGAATGAAGAGGAGGTCAAAGATGCTTAGAGTTTGTCTTGACATTGGGGAGGGGTGAGTGTTTGGGAAGGACACCCATCTGTTCCTTTGAGATAACAGAAGGAAATGGGTCACTAAGGGAGCACAAAGTGAAGAGCATGGGGAATTAATAAACTGATTGATTTGAGGGAAAATTTGGCTGTGTGCATGAGTTTGATTTGTGAAGTGTCATATTTGCTACATGCTCTGTAAATCTCCATTTCTTGATTATGTTTTTGCAGTGCGACTCCATGACAGCATTTCAGAAGAAGGTTTCCATTACCTCGTCTTTGATCTGTAAGTGTCTGTCTTTGATGCTTCACCAGTGATGCAGGCACATTGATGGTTGACTAAGAGTGGAATAAAAAACACCTGCATTACTGTAATTCTCCCTTTCTCTTTTGAGACCTGTAGATACCTCTGGCCTATTTGACAAAAATCCATTGACTGTGTGGTGGGGACAGACCAGGAAGGCTCCTGGCACCAGGTGTAAGCATGGAATGGCAAAGAATAGCTATCCTGTGCATGGAGACTGACTTTTGCCTCTGGGGCAGCCTAGGGGAGGTCAGAGGAGGGGTGTTGTTCCCAAGCTTAACACATACTAAGCTCTGTAGAGGTGTATGGACAATTCGTGTGCAGTCCATACACTGCTGGTGAAATGGAAGTCCACAGTGTCAGTCACATGGATATGCCAGTGCAGGTGCCGTGGTGGTGGAGCTGTGCTCTGGTTCCCCTGTGATGCAGTTTCTCACACAGGCTGCAGCAGAGGGTCCACATGGGGGGCCACATACATCCTGAGCATCCTTGAGCTACACGTGCATGGGCTCCATAACCTCCTTTGTTCTTTTGCTCTCCAGGGTTACTGGTGGGGAGCTCTTTGAGGATATTGTTGCTAGAGAATACTACAGTGAAGCAGATGCCAGGTAAGGCTCCTTCCAGACCCTTCCATGCATGTGCCATGTACACACATTGTACATACATGTACAGTGTACAAGTGGAATGAGTTTCCTGACTGCTGATCTGTGCGTGGCTTTGTTCTAACACTCTTGCTCCTTGTCTGGAGAAAACAATTCCTCTTTCTGCTATTAGCATAAGCTTATTGTCACAGTCAACCTGACTTGCTGCAGCTCTAGCCCTTTCCACTTGCAGACATTGCTGGCTCTGCCACTTGCAGATGCTGTGCTCTTTGCTGGGAGAACCACTGCTAGCAGCTTTGTCTACCTGACCTCTTTGGTGGGTGGTGACAGTGTGTCCTTACTGAGCAAATGGAGGGGAGAGTTGTCCTGTGGCTGTGAGGGTGTGCCTACTTGGCCTCTGCCTTCTCCTAGCAGGGTTTCCAGTGATGTGCCCTTGCTGTCGGCAGACCTATTCAATTTGCCTGTGTCTAGGTAGTGGTTTACAGGGGACTGGGGAGAGGGGGCTTTGAAGGCTGTGTTTCTGTGGAAGCCCTCTGTGACTGTGAGCTGTTTGGCACAGTAAGAAAAGGCACAGTATGTGAGAACAACCTTTATATTTTAATGCTAAAAATATTTAGTTATGCCCTTCTTTTCCTCAATGGGTCCCTTTCTCCCACGTGTGAGCTTCCTGAAGTGGCATGTGCTTGTCCCTCTTTATGCAGTGTGAGTATTCTCTGCAGCAGTAGCTGAGGGTGTTCTCTGACCCATCCATCTGCTGGACACACAGCATCTGGAATCAAAGCTGGGATTAGGCCGCTCCTGTTCTGCTTTAACATGGCCTGGAAGTGACCCAATGGTGACATTTTACTCTGCTTATTCTGCGTTTGTGTTCTTATCCCACACTAACCCTTGCTGAAGCAGGAGTTAGGGGAGCCATGAGAAGAGAGGGGTAAGATGGAAGTAGTGGACACTGTGGCAGGTTGGTAGGCAGTACTGTGAGAAAGATGATACTGAGTGCAAGGAAGGAGGGAGTGTGTTAGTGTAGGGACTGTTGATGGAGTCTGCAGGTGCTTATTTGCTTTCCCTGTGGTACACTTACAGCCTGTCTCCTGGGCATTGCAGGGTTTCAAATGAGGCATTGCACTGCATGCTCTGCTGTGAGCTGTCTGGTGGCTGGGAAGGCCAGTGAACTCATCACATCTGATGGAGCTCCTGGCAGAGAGGTCTGAGAGCCCCACAGATGTTTTCAGTGGGGTGTACAGATCTTGTGGGCACATCATCTCAGATGGATAAACAGTCAGTCATGCCACTCTGCCTTGAAGTTGGGAAGTTTTGAGGTTATCAATCACAATCCTTCCACTGTCCCTCTTGCCGGTGCCTGTTCCCTGAAGTGCTCAAGAGCTGTCAGTGACTGACACTGCTCAGGAAAATTATGGCAGAG
Source organism: Pseudopipra pipra (assembly GCF_036250125.1). NCBI lineage: Eukaryota > Metazoa > Chordata > Aves > Passeriformes > Pipridae > Pseudopipra > Pseudopipra pipra. The sequence goes on from NC_087556.1 coordinate 15,859,037, forward strand.
TTAGGGGAAAAGAAGAACTGTCTGTTGCTCTGTGAGCCCTCCTCAGGGTGCTCAACCCTCTGATTGTCAGCCAGCCAGGTCTTGAAGTGCCCACAAGATGACAGAGTGAAACTCCTCCCTTTCTCTCCCCATGCCGTGCTGAATTCCAGAGCAGGCTGGGAGAGCAAGGAAGCGAGGTCTGTGCCAATCTGCCGTGTTTGGCTTGCCTGGGACACCTCACACTTTTGCCATTTTTGGCCAGAAAATCTCTCTCGCTCAGACTCAGCTCTGTTCTAATTATACATTTTTGTTTTGGGAACGGGGAGATTTTCATGGATTCCGACCCTAAGGATCATACTGCCAGCTCCAGAGGGGTGGGGGTAGCAAACACACAGCGCTGCACCTCGTCTTCTCTTCCTCCCCCTCACCCTCTTCCTATCTTTTCCAGAAGCCTTTTTCCCTTCCCTCAAATATTTCACTCATTTCAAATTTGTTCCCCTGAGATTTGTAGAAGTTGGTGAGGGGACTGAGAGATCCTGCAGCGAGGACACAGACCTCTCTGAGTTGCCCACATCTGCATGCTTACTGCCCAGCCACAGCTGTCAAAATCCCTATTCCATTACACGTTCACCCTTGGCAGCTAAGTGTTTAGTGGAAGAGATGGTTTCAACCAGGAATCTCACCCATGGGCGTGTTGTGCTGTCCTTATGCGACAGGTGTAAATAACATCTTGCTTTTGCCTTGTGGTTTACGGCAGTGAGAATGGCAGAGACAGGGTTTTCTGTGAGCTGGGGGAGTGCAGCACACTGCACTTAACGGAATGAGTCTGCTTTTCAGATTACTAACCCCTTAAGTGGGATCTGTACTTAAAAGGCACCCAGCAAGCGGGTGTGTGTGCGCATTGTGTATATAAAGTGCTTGAGATGCTGCTCTGAAAGCTTTGCAAACTGGCAGGCGCCCAGGCGTCGTCATCCTGAATTTGTCGGGGGAGGCTGCTGCTCTCTCAAAGTTTATTCTTTGCTCGGGACTAGCCCAGCAGAATGTTTCCTGGAGTGATTTGGTCTTGCTTGCACAATTTCGGCTGCTGTTTGCAGATACTCAGATGCCTTGGTTGTTCTGTGTGGGGTGAGCACTGTTGTCTGAAGGAACAAGTGAGAGGCTTAATGTGATGGGAAGGAAAGGAAGGAAATGATGGGAGGTAGGAGAGAGGCTTTGTGGTCCTGCTATAGAAAGGATGTCTGGCATCCTGTTGCTGCGAGGCTGGGGATGTTCAGCTGTGACGGTACTGAGCTGTGACATCCAGTGGTCATGACGAAGGGATTCAGCGTGGGGTCTTGAACTTCCCCCTAGTACAAGTATAAAAGTTAGGGAAATAGTTCTGGGATGAGATGAGATGTCAAATGTGTGTGCGTAACTCTGTGTGTCTCTCCCTTTTATCTTGCAGCCACTGTATTCATCAGATACTGGAGAGTGTGAATCACATTCACCAGCATGATATCGTGCACAGGGACTTGAAGGTAATGTTTCTTCTGTGCTGTAGTCTGAGGAGAGCAGCCCAGGGGATCATTGGAAGAGTCAAGACAGGAATACTGTGTTGCCAGCTGGCAGGAGTTTTTTTTGTTGTTGAGTTTTGTCTTTTTTTTACTTGAACTGGGCTCAGGGGTTCCTGAAGCACAGATTTGCTTCTTCAGAGTTTTCTAGAGGGTGTGCTGAACTCTCGAGGATGTTTTCAGTCTTTGTGAACCTTGCCAGCTCTCAGCTTCTCTGAGGCAGCTCCAGGATGAAGTAGTTGTGAATTTTGGAGTACAGTAGGCTTCCAGAGGAACTTGGGTAGGATTCATTATAATGAAGGATACTTTCTAGTTTGTGATTGAAGAGATCTCTAGAGACCTGGAGCAATCTCTGTTGAATCTGTCAGGATGAGTTTGTCTGCACAGAGCATGTGTATTTTTATTCTGCAGTGTTGCCAAACACATGCCATTGTGCTGGGGCAGAGACACTCAACATGAATTTTTTGTGTCATTTCTTTCTTCTCTCGTTGGTAGAAGCACTTTAAATCTAAAACCAAAACTGTTGGCCAGTTAAACACTGGGTGAATCAACCATTTGCCACATTATAACACATTTATAGACCCAGAGCCTCCACAGTGGAGTTACCTAGACTCCCTTCCCACCCTGTACCTGCTGTACTGGGAGCTGGGCAGGCTCCTGATTTGTGTGGGAAGATCTGCCTGCCCTAGAGCCCTCTCTGTCTAAAGTGGAAATGGTGATGGTCACCAGCAGTCCAGTTAAATTAATGCAGGGCGACACTGGCTACTAGTGTTGGTTTTGGCTTGTTAAACAATGCATAAGGGGGAAAGTAGAAAAATATTTTGCAGAGAGCAAGGCAAAAGCACGTTGCAAGCTTGGTGGCAATGTTCCTCTGGTGTTTTGATCTGGTGGACAACCCTTAGTGTTTCTGGCAAAGTCCCATACAACACTTTTGACCTGCTGATTCATAGCACTGTAAAAAGATGCAAATGATCTACTACAGAATGGCTGACAATTAGACCTGACACTTGCTCTTGAGAAAGCAATATTCAAGAGTCACTACTGCCCAGAATTAGGGCATCTATGAAAATCAGTAGTGTTTTCCAGTTCAGGATAAGTTTTCCTTCACATCCTATGTTCAGATGTATAATTTGGTTTCCTTCCAAAAGTTTTGTTTGTATGAAAGTTAGCAACTTGTTTAGAACTTCTCAGATGCTAGACACTCCTTGCTGTAATTAACATGTTTCCTCTGTTTCTTGCTCTGATTGACTGAAACTATCCAGGCCTGAGGAGTAACCATTTCTTTTAGCAATGCAAGATCCTGTGCTTTTTATGTACTATTTAGCTCCTTGCTAAAAGCTTGGCCTTCAGGATCAGTGTGTAATAACTGCAGAGCTTGCTCCAAGTAAAGTTTTGTCTTTTGCACCTCCCTCTCATAAGCCTGTCTTTTGGCTGAAATGCTATTAAAGAATGTCAAACATTGAGCTGCCTATAGGGACGATAAGAAATTACAGAGTGCATTCACATCCTCACCAAAAAGTATTTGAAACCTGAGACAACTCATATGTTGGCAAACATGCACATGGATAAGCACCATTAGCCTTAAGGTGTTCGTTTCTAAAATAGAGCTACAAATAGTGCTTAGTTAGCATAAGTCTAGCTTAAATGTCACTATTTCTTAGTCAAGCTAAGCCCAGCTGTGATATGGAGTTGGAAGGGATTTTCAGAACATTTCATTTGTCTTCTGCTTTAGGGTCTTGTTTATAGCAGCGAATTTTCATTAGTGTAGCTTGATTAACACAATCTTTTCCACTTCCCATATAGGGAAGAGCCAGTAGCATCCAAATGTATTGAGATCCAGTTTCCCCTCCTTCCATGCTGCTTATGGCAAGGGCTGTGATGAGGAAGGCTGTTTTCCCTTTATTTAAGGCAGAAGGAGGCACATGCCCAGTACTTCAAGACAGATGAATAAGCAAAGCATCTTATGCCTGTCAGGCAGAACAGGGGTAAAGTGTTGCCATGGGATGAAACTGGTGAGCAGGCTGCAAAAAAAGACCTTCGTCAGATTTGTGAAACTGAGACAAGCTCTTTTTTCTGGATTTCCAGGCTTCCAACTTAATGTGAATTGCATAAATGATCAAAAGGGGATAGGATGAGAGATCCCATTTGTCCTGCCTATCTACAAGTTGCTTTTCCTGCAGAGCCATAATAGCCACCACCTTAAAGGCTTTGGGGTTTCAAGGGATCCCATGTAACTAGCTGCTCTGGTGCTTCCAGAGGAAGCTACCAGCTCTCACTCCAGTTTTTGGAGTTGTCTTAAGTCTTCTGCTGACCACAACAGGATTATGACCTGTGTGAGATTCATGGAAATGTGAGGGGGAAAAAGTCTGTCTCCATTTCCTGGCCCATGGGGGAAGTGACATGGCTGCTTGTTGTATAGGTGATGGCAGCAGTAGCAAGACAGATTATTTTATGCTGCTGTAAATGTGTGGCATGAAAAAACTGCTTACAAGAATACTCACTGCTGTGCTACTTATGCCAATTTGAGGCTGAGGCTTTTTCTGTAAGGGATGAAAACTACTGCCTATCCAGATGATGCCTTCCCACATTACAGCATTGAATTTGGCAGCCCTTATTAGCATCATATTTACTTTTCCAGTGCCTTGGGGACTGTCTAATGTTCATGGGGAGAAACATCACTGCAGATTGTATCTACTGCATCATCCCTCCCTTCTTGCCCCCCCACTCCAGTTATTCTCTTCGGGGAGGGCAGAAACAAGTTTTGGCTTATGTGCTGCAGGAACTGTACTGCCAGTGCCCTCTGGTGTCAGCATGTAATGTATGGGCTGTGCTGGGAAAGGCTCTGGCTCTCATAGAGGAGCCAGAGGATTTGTGTTAGATGTGAGAATTATCTGCCACTCTAGGTCAATGCCATTCATTGCTGTTTCTGTGTTTCCACCTGAACAGATTTATTACTGCTTGCTCAATTCAGTCAGCAGGTGGAATTTGATGATGTGAATACTAGCTAAGAGGTTTTAATGAGGATGTGAGTCTTTCATTCTTACCCCTTTTTTTTTTTTCTTCTCCCCAGCCTGAGAATTTACTACTGGCAAGTAAATGTAAGGGTGCTGCTGTCAAACTGGCTGACTTCGGACTGGCTATAGAAGTCCAGGGAGAGCAGCAGGCCTGGTTTGGTAAGACTGTTAGAGCTTTCCCACTTTTGCTCCCCTGTTTCCTGCCGGCTGGTTGAGTTGCACCCTCCCTGAGTACTTTCTCTTGGCTCTTCCAGCACACCTCTGTGTATTTGGCATTGCTGCTTCTTTTTCAAGCATCTCAGCCTCTGGGTCTTGGGCACAAGCCTAAGTGCAATAGAGGAAAGAATATGATAAATAAAGACAGAAAAAAATGGCTATATGTTTCTCTGATTTTCTTCTCAGTTTACAGTAGATGCTAGTGTCAGAGATGAAGGTAGCTGCTAAGTTTAGACCCTGATCTGATCTTTCATACTGCTCAGAAGTGTAGACATCTGGAATTTTGTTTGGTCATTTTACAGAAATGCGTTTGACCTGGCCTTCCTCAGGACACATTCGGATCTGGCCTTATCTTTGTTTAGCTAAAACATAATTAAAATGAGACCTTCTCAGGTTAAACAACAGCTCTGAGACTGAGTGCTGCCGAGATTCTGGAGAGATGACTGCTTCTCCTGGTGTGCCCCCACCATTTGCCAATTCGATGTGTCCTGTCTGTGTCTTGTGTTTTCAAACTCCAAGCCATTATATGTAATGATGCCATAAGGCCTGGCATACGAGTTTGTGCCCAGCTGATTAACATGGTCCCTCTTACTCTTCTGTTTTTCCTGCAATACATAGACACTCAATCCCATCTGATTTTCTGTTTCAGTTTTTTTCCCTCTTTTTGTGGGTATACCAAAAGGCAGCTCTAGCAAATACGAGATGAAGGGTGGGAATTGGGTTTTAGAATTTGTTGGTTACTACTAGTGGATTTTGTGATATGGCAAGATCTCTTCTGCTTGGGTACTGTAAGTACTTCATGTCATCCATTTCCTGGCAGGGTTTGCTGGTACTCCAGGCTACCTCTCCCCTGAAGTCTTAAGAAAAGATCCTTATGGAAAACCAGTGGATATATGGGCATGTGGTAAGATTCTGTCAAAATGTTTTACACTTAAACAAGATGATTTCATGTAAAAGAGCAATTCCTTATAGCCTATTACTGGGAGGGTGTGCAGTGCTGTTTCTTTTTGGGTGGAGACATAAAGGCACACTTGAGAATAAGCACCTTGTGTAGATGAAGTTAACACTGGAGCCTGAAGATTCTGGCTCTTAATCCTTTTCTCAGGCCATCTAACAGATGTTTGAGACTCAAAAGATAGGACCTGTCTATGCTTTGCAGAGTCAGTTGTTTAGATAACTGTAGCAATTTCCTATTACACTAACTGTGTAGAATATGAAATACTGAAGAGGGATGATTTTTTTAAAAAGTAAGTGTAAATGTTTCTGTGATGGATAAGTTTAAAGATCTGTGATATCAGGGTTGCCTGACTTGGACTCAACGGTTCTCTGCAGGCCAGGAGTGTTAGCTTTGTCAGTGTCATTTTTGTCCCAAGACCATGCAAAATAAGCATCTAAAAATATTGTCCTTCCTAAATAGCCCCTTGCTGCCCAACAACCCCAGGACGTGTTGTTTCATTTTACTCTGAGAGCAGCTGGGAGCTGCGGCTCACCAGCCATGGTAGCCAGAGTAGGGTAGAAGGACATCATGCACCTTGTTCTAGCTCTTGGCAGCCGGTGTTAAGAGTTGAACATGAAGTCCCGGGGTGAGGTTCAGCAGGTGAGAGGTTTGTACTGTCTTTTGCTACCTCAGAAGGCTAAATATGATGGCAGATGAAGATATGGAGCAATCATTGCCTTGGGGACTGTTGAGAGGGAAGGAAGAGGGGCTGAAGGAATTGGCGTATTAGCCTAACCATAGTGTATCTGTGTCTCTCCCTCCCAGGAGTGATTCTGTACATATTACTAGTGGGGTACCCTCCCTTTTGGGATGAAGATCAGCACAAACTCTATCAGCAGATCAAAGCCGGAGCCTATGACGTAAGGGCACTTTCTTGCTGAGTACCTGCATGGGTGTAGAAGCCATCCAGAACAAGGCACTATCTTACTTGGTGTCCAGCAGCAGGCCCCAAGCTTCTCTGCAAAGTGATGTTTGGCATGTTCATATACCTTGTTATCTTCACTGCCTGGGATACAGTCCTGTTTGGGGCTACTGAAAGGATATGTGGAAAGCATCACAGTGGGCACCAGGATGTTGCTGGCCACTAGGGAGATGCAGAGCTGGAAATGCAGATGGTGGGAAACGGTGTCTTCTAGTGATTTACCACAAAGTGTTGCAGATGTAGCCAATGCTAACTTTTTCAGGGGAGCAGACGGAAGGTAGAACGAAGGGGCTCATCTTTATCAAGGCCTAATAGAAAGTATGGGGATGTATTCTGTACAATAATAGCTTAAATTATGGCCTTTGGTCTCTGTGCCATAGTGGTATCTCTTCCAGCCATGGAAAGCATGGAGCCCAGTGAGAAGACTGAATGGTGGGGGCCATTGGAGGGGTGGCTTTGTGGTGGGGATCAGCATGTTGGGTTGGAGGCTCTGGTAAAAAGCCAAGCAGTTCATGGAACGCTTTTTAGAGCACGGCAAAACTAGGTGTAAAAAGTGCCTGAAAGAGGAATAGCAAGGAGCTTAGTACTGGGGAGCAAATGTGGTGTAAAATGTGGCTTGGGTACTACAACTTGAATGTTTGACATAAATTCTTCCATGTAAGGAAAGGCTCAAGGGGGAAGAGGGAACTCTTGGAAATCCTAGTTCAAAGCCCATGGGCATGAGTATCAGGAGGAAGTTGGGGGATTCATTTTGTGGGCTGTCTTGTGGTTTGTATGTTAAAAAAAAAAAAAAAATTAGGTGAGGGTTCTGCTGGACTCCAGTTAGCTCCCAGCTTCTGTGCTGAGACTGTGAGAGCAGCTGTACTGGTGAGAACAAAGGTCTGCCTAACCCTGAGTCCTGGCTCAGTGGCTTCCTGAGAGGAAAGTGATGTCTTTGTGCTTGATAGCCTTAAATGGACTTGTGTTCTTCTCTTGCCTTCCTGCCCCTCTAGTTTTTGTGTTGCCTGTTCTTATTTTAAGTGTTTTTGCACTCATTATATTGGTGGGGATTTTCAAAGCACTTCAGGAGTTAGATACTTAACTCTTTCTTTGAGTCATGAGGAGTGAAGTGCCTGATCCCTCCTTATCTGTCTGCTGGCTTTGAATTCTTTCCTGTAGTGAACAAGTTTAGTAGATCCTTCCCCTGTTGTGCCTGGTAGAAAACTGCTCAAGTTTTACTGATGTACCTGCCATTGGTGTCCTTACCCCAGCACCAAGGGGCCTGTATGCACAGGACCAGTCTGTTTTTCTTCCTTGACCATGATGGAACTGTCAACAGTAAATTGGACTTCGTGCTATTGGTAGGGGTTTTGCAAGACATTGCCATGAATACTTCAGAGTTCAGGTGTGGAGAAAGTGTCCTGGCTTGAAAGCTCCGTATCATAATTTTTGAGTAGTCTCTTGCAATGTTTGTAGAACAAATTGTATAATGCCTTGCTGATGCCTGCAAATGCAGAAATAAGACTATATGCAAATCAGATATGGCAGGTGTATTTTTATGACCCAACAGTAAAGCACAAAATGCAGGAGAAAAGAGATGGGTTAAACTTCTTCTAAATAATGTAGTGCTGTAAGGAAATGAGCTCAAGATGGGTCAATCTTCTCCCCATCTAAAGACAGGGAGCTTTACCCCAACAGCATATTTGTCTTTCTGTTCTCAAGTTCACCTGTATTTGTACAGTAGAGTCATTGGATTTAATCTCAGCGTGCTGTCATCCATACCACATGCAAGCATCTGGGGGATGGTGTAAATATCTCCTCTTTGTCATTAATGGAATTATAGGAGAGAGCAGTTACCCCTCATAGATGATCAGCAGCTGAAATACTTTAAATTCTTTACTATGTTTTCATGCTTCTGTATTCCCATCCACTCTTACATCGCTCTTGCTCCCCAAGTAATGATATTGGTATGGTAGATGGTTGCTAACAACTTGCTGGTGGGTTGCTACACCTAAGTGACTAGTATTGTTCCAGGATACTGTGCTTTATGGTGGGAAAAGTGTATCTGATGGGATGTTCCTTGTTAGTGGTTTTTGCTTTCATGTCGTTTTGCTGTATTTAAGTGTTTGTGATTTTGCATATGCTGTTACAGCTTTTAGCATGCTGGAGAAAGAGCCAGGTGGGGTAAAAAAAAGATAGTGCTTGTGTTTTTTATGTAAGAACTCAGTCAAAAAGATCTGTGACTTTACATTTTTGACTGTTGAGTGTGAAAGAAATTCAAAGGTCTGAGTGATTCCTAAAAGGCTTTTAAACTCTAAATCTTCCTGCCTATGTCTGGTGAATGGTACAGGTGTGTCCTGCTGTCTGGTACCATTCATTTGCTGGATTCTGTATGATTTTTGTTCAGCATGGGTTTTCACAAAAATTAATGGGGTTTGCAAATGTTTGAGCCCTGGTATCCAAAGGGCAACAGCTGGAATTCAGCTGCGTAGGGGGGAGAATCTCATCTGCTAGTAGGAAGTATTTTCCTTTGATCATCTGTTCCTTCTTCCTCTTTTAGTTCCCATCACCTGAGTGGGACACTGTGACTCCTGAAGCCAAGAATTTGATCAACCAGATGCTGACGATAAACCCAGCAAAGCGCATCACAGCTGACCAGGCTCTCAAACATCCATGGGTCTGCGTAAGTGTTTTCCTTATTACAGGTTGATTTGTGGTGTACCCTGAATGGATGTGTCAGGAAGGCTTGAAGGACCCAGAATATTTTAAATATTTCAAATTATGATTTGTTTTGGTTAATGACCTTCAATAAGCCAACTTTGTCATGCTGTGATGCATTTATTGCCACTGTAGAAAAAAAATCCCTTATTCTTTTAGAAGTTTTGTCAATATCTGCAGTTTCTGTTTTTTCCCACATCTCCCCTTCCAGTCCATATCATCCTAAAATGTCAAAATGGAGTTTGGCATCAGACAAAAATTTTAGGATCATTTTGTTCTCTCATTTCTCTACTTCAGTTTATGGCATAGCGTCTTTGTAGCATTTGAGACATTTCTGCTGTGCTTCAGCTTAACTGGCTGTAAACCTGAAATCAGCAAAAAAACTTTTGTTGTTCTGTGCGTGTAGTTTCTGCCTTGCCACATAAGTATTTTTCATTTTTTGCAAAGTTGGCAAGGAAATTGCAGAACATAGCTGGGAGTGGGTGTAGGGGAGGACAGCAATGATGCAACTTTTATCTTTGAAGGATGAAATAGTTTCACCTAAGTCTAACTGGATGCTCTTGTAATACCCCAACATACTTCTGGGATGGGTCTTGGGGATGTGGGATGTGTTCCTTTACTCATTTCTTCTTGTAAAACTGTGAGGGTTTTGTCCTTGCACCACAAAGCAACAGATGAGCAATTTAAGCTTACTTATGTGAACATCTGTGTAACAGGAGTGCAGTGTCTGCTCTAAAGTGATGCAAGTTCCTTGGAAGTCAAAACTTCACACCAGCTGAGGCTTTGCATATCTTTTTTTTTTTCTTTCTCCTTGCATGTTTGTAATCAATAGCAGTTCCTATATATTTAACTTTCCTCCCAATGCCTGTAGCCAAAGCCATATTGTGATAGCCTGCTCCCTGTGGCAACATAATATAGAGCAGTTCAAGAGAGGCTTTCCTTCTCTGAGTTATGGGGAGTTTGATTTCACTTCACAGACACGTTAGCCTCTCACCAAAACTGCCTCCTGTTGAGTCTGTTGTTTCCATTTGCTCTGCAGTCCCTGTGGGTGCAACATACATTTCCTTTCTGGATATGTATGGCTCCTTGAAAGTAAATGCTGTAGGAAATCTTAAGTGTATCTGAGACACTGAATTTCTTAGCATCAGTGAACTTCTCAAGTGCCTGTCCTTATTCTTGTATGCTTACATTGAACAACTGGACATCACTCTCACTCCTAAGGAGACTGAACAGTGACCATCAACAGTTGTTAGAGGACAGTTTGGCTACATTCTCCCCACACACTGCTGAGTGTACTGCAGTGGGTGACTAGCTTTGACAATAGGATCAAAGCAGAGGCTTCCCATGAAACTAACTGAATATGAGCATGGTTTAGAGTTCTTTTGGGTATTGCAGATTTTTTTTCAGGCAGCAGAAAGTTAGTGGAGGCTTTGTACACACTGATCTGCCAGGTTAGTAATTCACTCACTGTCCTTGTGAAGGGAATTCAGGCTTGTGGCTCTATGCAAGAGCAACAGCTACTTTGGCATTAGTCACTGCTTTCCTCATGTGCTGTAAATGCTTGGCAGCATCAGTCTCTGATTTCTTCATGGGGTCTCAATGACTGCAATGCTTCTGGGAAGTTGTCTTTCTGCAGCTGAGGGGGTCCCAGTCTGCTGTGGATGACAGATGTGCATCACTGGCTAGAGGTTATGCTCACGTTTTTGCATTGGCACAGGAGAACTATATGATCTTTCCTCTTACACACTGAAAACCTATTTCTGCAAAACTGATACAAAGATGCCAAGGACTCTGCTAGTCGAGCACTTACATTCAGGGGTTGCCGTGTCCAAGAAGGCTATTGCTCACTAGTATTCACTTGCTGCTCGGAATTTCCCTTTCAAGCTGTAACTAATGCAACACAGATCTTTTCTGTAGTGCCTCTGACTCAGTCTCTCATGAGTATGCTTGTTCATTTGGCTTTGTCTTCTTACTGTCTTAAGTCATGTGAGTGCCTGAAAGGCAGGGAGCATTGATTCTCACCTGTACCTCAGTCATAGAGTTTCTTAGGCGCAGTCCTGTAATAGCATACCTTGATTTAACACATCTTGATGGAAGTTCTTAAGTTGTGAACCCATTGCAGTGTTTTGCAGCCATGCAGTGGTGAGAGGCTTGTCCATGTCATCTTGCACGTCACGATTGTGTACAAGTGGAACGAACTTCCCTGCCTGATTTGGTTAGGGTACGTTCTTGATCTGTTCTTGATCTGCTGCTGTTCCTGTTTTTCAGCAACGATCCACTGTCGCATCGATGATGCACAGGCAGGAGACTGTGGAATGCTTGAGAAAGTTCAATGCTAGGAGAAAGCTAAAGGTAAGTACATCTTAATTTGCCTTAAGTTTGTTTTTAATTCTCTGAATTTGAGGTTAGTGCCTTCCTACCAACAGTGTCTTTTTTTGTGACTAGTGCATTTTTAGACACATCACCATTGGCCAATCAGAGCTCAAATCAGTCCAGCAGTTTAATTACCTAGGTAGCTTCATCTCCTCGGATGGTAAGATTGACGGAGAGATAGACAACAGGTTATCAAAGGCATATAGTGCTTTTGGAAAACTCCACAAAAGAGTATGGCGTAATAAACACTTGAAGAAAAGTACCAAGATCAGTGTTTACAAAGCCATAGTGCTGTCTACTCTCTTGTATGGTTCCGAATCATGGGTCATCTACTGCCACCACCTGCGTCTCCTAGAACGCTTCCATCAACGCTGCCTCCGAACAATCCTAAACATCCACTGGTCAGATTTTGTGACCAATACATCTGTTCTAGAGCAAGCAGCAGTCACAAGTATAGAGGCCATGTTGATGAGAACACAGCTGCGTTGGGCAGGGCACGTCTCCAGGATGAAGGACCACCACCTTCCTAAGATCCTGCTTTATGGTGAACTTGCCACCGGCTGCCGCATGAGAGGAGCCCCGAAGAAAAGATACAAGGACTCCCTGAAACAACATCTCAGCCTTGGCCATATTGATCACCATAACTGGTCTACTCTGGCCTCCAATCAGGAGGCCTGGAGACACACCATCTATAACACAGCTGTCTCCATTGAGAACACACGCAGGATCACTCTTGAGGAGAAAAGGCAACGCAGAAAGAACCGTGTATTGCAGAATACACCATCTAAGGAGTCTTTCTGCTGTGCCTTTTGCAATTGGATATGTCTGTCTCGTATTGGCCTCATTAGCCACCAGCGTGCCTGTAACAAATCTTCGTTCGCGAAGCCTAGCCATGATGATGCATTTTTAGAGAAGTACCTTTTGTGATCCCCCAGTACAGACTACTGAAGTAGTGTATTGAGGAGCTAGGTAGTTTCTTTCTCCAAAGCTGTAAGCTTCCCATGCCTCTTCTGCTACATATTCACCCCTTCTACTTTCTGCCAAAGAGTTGAAATAGAGCAGCTAGTCCTGGGCCTTTTGGTTCTGAACACTTTTTGCCTTCCAGTACTGGTGTTAACAGTTGGCTGTAGCTGGGGCAGAGCCTCTGCCATCTGCTATTTGAAAGCAAGGAAGCAGCTATATGTCTAAGCATAACTCTTAGTGCCATTTTAGATTTCCTAGGCTATCCTGTCTGGCATTTAGCTGCCATTCTAGAAAGGCAGGACTCAGAGTGGTCCCATGTCAGGCCCAACCAGCCACATGTGGGAATCCTGGATACACTAGGACTTTTCAGGGTAGCATTAGTATATCTCTGCATTGGCACCTGATGCACTGTGTTCTCCATGGGTCAGCCCAGCCCCTTTCTCAAGTGACACTCTGTTATCCCTGCTTTCTCTTCCCCACAGGGTGCAATCCTTACAACAATGCTTGTGTCTCGGAATTTTTCAGGTAAGTTCTCAATGTTCTCATCCATTCCTTGGTTTTGTTTTGTGTGAGTGAGTTGGAGTATATTTTAACCATTTGGGAGTTGAGTAGGAGGGGAGGAAACATGCTTTCAGTTCATCATAGTGTAAAGGTGGTCACTTTGCCTTGGCTGGTGACCACTGTAAAATAGGAAATTATTTGTTTGTGGAGGACCATATGGTGCTGTAGTATGGTACAGAACAGAAATGAAGTCAGCTGCCACAATCCTCTCATGATATTTTGTTAGCAGATTACTTTTGGGAAATTCTAGCTGGCATTGTTAGCTTTCCCATCATAAACCAGTAGTCAAGAACTCTTATTAGGTGTGTCCTTTAGACCTGAACCAGGGACAGGAAAGTAATATTGGTGAGAACAGGGACAGGAGCTATTTGGATATTGTATTACTTTGACTCATCAAAAATGGGTCTGAAGCATCTAGCTATTAGAGTTTTCCTTCTTGGAGTCTCAGAAGTGGTTTTCATCCTTTTAAATTTAATAGCTGGTAGTCTGGCTCCCACCCAACTGCATTACGTAGTGCATTTACTGAAAATGCAAATCTCAACATGCAAATTCATGCTTTTTGGAAGATGATTGTCTTGACTCGGCACATCTAGGTGACGCAGTCTTATCTGGGTTCATTTCCATTTGGGTGGAAAACCTCTATTTGCAAGTGCTTTTCGTTTACAGGATTGTTTGCATTCTTTACCCTCCTCGCAATTTTTTTTCCTTTTTCTAAAGGGCAATCATGAATGCATGAGTCAGATTTTTTTTTTGCACCTGACTACAGTTACTTTCAAGTGAAACTCTGCTATATGGATTCTAAGTGATGATGAATGAAATGGAAGTGTATTAATTTCATCTAGCCATTTACAAATGGTAGATACCAATACTTATATTCTAGATGGTGTTACAATAAACCTGTAATTGCAATGAAAACCCCTGTGAAATGATCATTCCAGCATTCAAAGTGCACATTCATGTGAAACCATGCTACAATTAAGGGACATCCCTCAGCAACTTCAGAACTTTTTTTTCCTTGGTTCTTGCTTTGAGGTGAACCTGTGCCAATATGTCAGCATTACTTGCTGCTACAGTGATTTCTCTTTACTGCATTTCTCATAGTTTGGCCTTAAAGAGACAGAATGATTTTCTCCATTCATCTGTCCCAAGATTGTGCTATTACAGGACTTAAAAATTATATACTCTTTTCTGAGATTGATTCTGAAATAACTATTTGAGGAGCTATGGGACAATGACAGGGCTTCCACAGGACTATACAAAACTGAACATTTTCTTGGGCTTTATGCTGGTAAGAACCGTTTTTGATCTATTTACACAACTAGTTTTTATTTCACTTAATTGATGATTCTGAAATAGATTGGGGTTTGATTATTTTTTTTTAAACAGAAATTTTAGGTTAATTTTTAGTCTTCAAATGTTGTCATTTCTAATGAAGCTGCAGAAGTGCTTGGGTATGAAAATCTCCTGTGGCCCAGATTTTGACTACATGAAATGCCGGAGAGAAGGGTTCTCCTTAATGGTGTGTGACCCTATGCATCCACTTAATCCCTGAGCTAGTATGGAGGAGGAAAAGGCTTGCTCTACTCAATCTTCTCTGTCTCGAGGGCTGAAGCTGCTGGACCCACTTTAGCTAACAGCTGAAGCAAAGGAAATCCTCAGTGGCCCACAGTGAGCACAGGGTTCTCAGTGTCAGTGAGTTCTGCTTTGAATATAAACTGTGGTCCCAAGTGTGAGACATTCAGATAAACTGTCCAGAAAGAGATGTCATGAATTTAGATGCAAAGCCTTTATAGTCTCTATGTAAAGTAGCAATTCCTTATGTTTTTATGTGTTTTTTAAATGGGGAAGTCATCTATTCCTGCTTTCTTTGCAGGACTGTGTGTAATACGAGCTTGACTTTTTTTTAAACTGTAATTACTTTTTAATTTATTTAGGTGTTTTTAAGTTGCTGCAGTTGAAATACATACATCTACTGGAATTGAAGAATAAGTGCATGCTAACGAAAAATAAAGTTAGGAAGTCCATGTGGGAACTTTGGGTAGAGCTCAGACTTTCCCTGTCGTGACAGGTTATCTAACTGCCCTTGGAAAGTTCTGAGATAGCACTTGTTTCTTTCCCTAAAGCCCTTAAGGGATTTTTATTTTCTCTAGTTGGGTGACACTATTCTCTGGGCCTTTAAAAGCCCCATTCCCAGCAGACAGGAAACTAAATTTATGAAGAGAGAAGCTTCTTCCTGTCTGGGGATGAGATCTCCTTAAAAGCTTCTTTCACAGATGTTTTGAACTGAGAGGAAAATGAAGGCTCATGTGACCCCAGTACCAATTAATTAGGCACGATAGTACTGTCTGCAGGAAATACGAGAAGACTCCTGTAATCCTGTTGTCCTTACTATCTCCTGTGTTGCAGTTGTAAAATGGAGTTCCTTCACTGGACAGTGTGGTTTTAGCCTGTGACAAGTTGTATGCTTAAAGAGTCTGTAGCGGTGTTCTTTTTCTTTTTAGCCCATAAAGAAAATCTTACTTTTTACAAAGAAAAAAAAAAAAGTTTTTATTCTGTTATGAGTAATTTGTTGCTTGCTAGGTGCCTTTTGCCCCAGGCCAGTTAACCTAAAGATAAAGGAATGTTATCTGGCTCCTTTCCCAAGTTATGATGTATTAAACAGTTTAATATTGTCTGTTTGTGATTCTTGTTAAAGATTGCATCTCAGGCCAGCTGTAGGCTATTTGTTAAAAACAGGTACAGTTGTACTCCTTTCAGTATAAGTCAGGAAGTTGAAATCTGGTTATAATAAGAGATTTGTAGCTTCTCTCCACACTCTGGTTAGCATTCGCTCAGCTGTGAGAGAGAACTTTGTGATCTAAATTTCCCTGTAGGATTGTTGAGGTCACACCAGGGTATACACAGGATTATTTGGGTGCTTACTTGTGGCTTCTCTCAGATGAGCCAAGCAAACACTGATCTGAATTCACTTACAGAATACAGAAGTATAGTCGGGTAAACCAACAGATCAGATCATATGCATGAAACTCCTAAACCATTTTCTGAGAAGTAAATGTAAATTTATTACTAGGAAAAAGTAGACAGGGTTTTCAGAGTCTCCTGCAATATTTAAGGATCTGGGCTCAATTAGGTAAAACTCTCTAAGTAAGTCTGCTATAAGCTGAGTGAAAGGATGGAAAAAATTGGTCTTCATCTTAGGAGCAGCCATCTTCACAAAGTGAAGTTGTGAAGCTTCACTGCTGAAGTTGTGGACTTCAGTATGTAACTTCCATTTGCAGCTTGCCAGAGTGACATGGATTTCATTACTGTGTTTAAATGTTTATCACTATGTCCAGAGAGTCTAGTTTATCATTAAAAGTGGATGTAAATTATTCTAATAATTCCTTCTACTTTTATCTTCCTCTCCCTAAAGTTCAGGACGGTTCTGGGGTGTGTGCATGGGAGGCCTTTTGTGTTTCTCTTCAGAGATTAACTGGAGGGTGTCTTGTTAAGCCAGGAACAGAACTGTGTTTTTAAGTTGCTGGGTTAGCAGCATGTGCTTTTGTATTGCTTAATTCTAGAGGAACTCTTAACTCACCGAGAAGAGGGAATTTAATCCCTTTGACAGGTAGAAGAAGTGGGAAGGATGAAGAAAATTAATACTAGTATCTCATGCCTGGAAAACTGCAGAGCATGGGTATGAGATCATTTCCTGAACAGTAAAGAACCTGCCTTCATGTGTCCTTGAATTTTTTCCTCCTGTTGTCTCTTAGCTAATCTGCCTGTCTTCTAAAATTATTATTGTTACAGGAAGTCTTGTCTGTTGCTTGTGTAGAAATTCCACTAGCATCCCCTTTAATTTCTGTCTTATAACATGTACAGGTTAACCTGTGGGGAAACCTGCATGCTTCCCTTTTGTTTGAGACGTCTACAGTCAACTTTGTGAGTGAATGCATTTCATGGGCTCTCCAGGTCCTTCTAAACCAGAGTATGATGCATGAACTAAATACAACACAGACCAAGTTTCTTTCTACAACACTGGGGTGCTGACAGGCTTGTGGGAGAGCAGTGTGTGCTGTGCAGAGGTACAATCAGGGAAGGAGGCTGGATGGGCAGGCTGCACCAGGAGACACTGGATCAGCATTACATAGTGCTGCACAGAAGGACTCTCAGCTGAAGTTGCTTTAATGTTGTAGAACATGAGTTTAGCTGTCTTCTGTCCACAAAGACAAATGTGGAGTTCTGGGAAAACTGCAGAAAGTGTGAAAAATGTTGCTTCCCTGCTTGTCTGGGTCATTCCCAGAACATATGGTGGTTCTGTTTCGCTTCTCTGATGTTCAGGGATTTTTCACTCTGAGGATGTTCCATTTGCCACATTTGTTAAGTTGTAGAATCCTTTACTCCTTCCAAAGTGTTGTAAGGCTGTAACAGTTTCTTGTTTTCAGCAGTTGTTGTGAGAGAGGCCTTGATGTATGTGTGATATAAACGCTGGACCTCTTTTGACCCCATAGTCACGTTGTTCTCCTTCTCACTTTCATGTAGAGTCAACCTGATCTTCGTTGTGCCTTGAAGGTGGCAAGAACTTATTTGTTAGATGCAGTCTTACTATGCTTTAGTATGTGTACACTCAGCAAAGAGTCTGTTGCAGGGTAAATCAGTTGCTTGAGTCACTTTGCCCACCTTCATGTGTGCACTTTGGAACACTGTGCATGATTTTTTCCAGTGTTCTTGGTTTCTGAGAACTGGAATGAAAACAAAATCATAATCTAGTTTTATACTTGCATTAGAGAGTAGAATTAGGAAAATAATTCAAATATTCTAACAAGCTTGTATGGGATACCACCTCTTTGCTGTGAGGAGATGCTGTAGTCATTTGCCTCAGCTCAGCTAATATTGTCTAGTTAATCCATGTCTGTAGGGTCTTACGGTAGGGAAAGCAGGGTGGAAGATGCTGTTGACACAAAATTTGACAATTGCTTAGGTATTGCTAAAACCTTTTCTGCCTAATGTTGCTGCTTCTAGAGAGACTAAGCACTCTGTGCATGAGTTGGTCAGCATTTCTTTGGAAGTGAAGCATTTCAACAGGCATGTGAGCACTGTCTTAGGATTTGCCTTTTCTTTAAGTCTCATTTTTGCTGGACCTCAAATCAAGGTCAAGTACCCAGACCTTTATGCTTCCCAGCAGCTGCTTAGGAGAGCTGTATCAGTGTGCTGGTCCAGTGGTTGTCTAGCATGCTGTTTACGGAAGTTGAAACAACTGAATATGTTCTTCATAAGTAGGCAAGATATATCTGTTGAGATTGTAGATGGGATCTTACTGTTGACAGTCGTTGTCAATGTACCACTTTGCTGTAGTAGATGGAGCAGCTCCTTCATCACTCCCAAGTGTGTCTTCTGCCAGGGATTTGTTGTGGGCTCTCTGTGTGCACTTATCATGCTCTCAGTTTCATTGGTGGTGCCAGTTGTTCAAGTTGAGCACAGCAGACCATCTTTATATTTCAGTGAAGAAATTCAGCTTAGTTCTGGTCTCTTTTGTCATTCTCTCCTTTTTTTTTAACAGTTATCAGATGCTGACTTTTGCACTTTCTCAGTCTCTTCCTTTTAGCTATCCAGCTATCCCCAGGGTAACTGTGTATAGCAGTAATTAGGAGGCCTCTGCATTATCAGTGCCTCCTTTATAAGCCATGTCTGTTATGTGAATGGCTGCACCTTCAACCTTTATCCTGTTGCAAAGATCTAACAGATTTCTTTAGCTTTTTCCCCTGTGACTGCTGACACTTCTGGATGGGGTCACAGTGTATGAATGGAGGATTGAAACAAAGGAACTCTAAATTATCATTTCAGACTTGGTTTTCCTGAGATAGTGAAACCAGGAGCATTTTTTACCTAAATAAGGGAACAGTAGATAGGCTGGATGACCCTCTGCTATCAGGATGGATTTGATGAGTGATTTGGTCTGTTTTCCATGTCTCTTGCTGTTAGAGAGGAATTAACAGGATGGTTGTCCTTCTGAAGTTTTGTGTATTTCTGAGGGAAGTGGGGAGAGAGAAAGAAGTCTCAAAACCAAAATCTGACCTACTTCTGCTTCTCTCCACAGCTGCCAAAAGCCTGCTGAACAAGAAGTCAGATGGAGTGAAGGTAAGTTCTTGCTTTCTCATTTTACTGTCTCTCCCACCATCTGAACAGAAGGCAGCCACTTTCTCTGTTGCCCATCCTCTTCCAGGGTAAAACCACAGCCCTGTCCTGTGGCTGGGATTGCTATAATCACTGTATTGTTATGGAGCCCCATGTAGGATCTTATTGTTCCTTACATGTACCTTATACGTCATACAACTATCTAAGTGCACTATTGTAACAGCAGGAATTCTTTTTCCCCTTTCTATATGGAGAACTGGTCAGTGCTGTGGATTAGAAAGACCAAGGACTTGCTCAGTTGTGACACATGCCTCTGACTAGTCTGTTCTGTTCAGTGCAGAATGCTTCAGAATATGGATATTATCAGTGACTGATGATACCCAGCAGACCTCATGGAAGTTTCTTCATCTATCCCCTTGGACAGATGCTGGGAAGAGGGGTCAGGAAGGAGGAGCCTCCCAGTGTTCATGTTTGGACAGAATGGAAACTGAGTATTGTATTAAGGGTTCAGTTTGTGTGCCTGAAGCTGAGGCACTCCTGTTCCTTTCTGAGGGGAATTATTTTTTCCCTCTCCGATGTCACTCTTTGTGTTGCATGGTCATTGTTTAATTCTGGAGGTCAAACAGACCATTGCCGAGGCTGGATGCTGTTGCAGGCAGTAACCTTTTACCATCTGGTGCTGGCATAGAGATAGTTACAGGCTACAGCACTGTCCTCCCCTAACTGTTCCAAAGGCTAGTTGTTCTCCACATGGAAAAGAAGGGCTGGGTTTACTAGCTTGCATTTTCATTTGAAGTCCAAACCTTTCTCTACAGCTCTTATGGGAACAGTTCATCTGGTTTAACACTATGGACAGTCTTCATTCTCCCCATGCTGGGGGTCTGACATGCACACTGCATGACCAGCACACTTGTTCTCTCCTGCTGTCTTAGCCTTTTTTCACTTTATGAGGCTTTGTTTCCAGAGGGCTCACAGTACAAGCAGGCTGCTGGAAAAAGAGGTGTTTCCAGAGGGCTAGTGTTTATTTTGGAGAATGCTCTAGTAAAACATGTATTCTTGCAGTCCTGCAGTGTTCTGCCCTATTTACACCCAAGGTCTGGGCTGTTTATTTTGACCAAAATGCCCTGTGGAACTGCTGTTCTTGCCCTAGGATGCTTGTCTTTGAAATGTGCCTGCAAGAGTGAGCTTTTGTGCCATTGCACAAGCCTGCCTCTTGTACAGATCTGCACTGAACACATGCACAGTAATACAGCAAGTATGTTAGAGTTGTTGCATCTGTTGATATTGAAAACATTACAGTCAAATCCTAGTGGAATAAGAATGGGCTATCCCAAATGTTGTGAACTGAGAACCAGCAGGTACTTGCTTCAAAATCCCGGTGAGGCAGTGAAGAAGCAACAGAAAAAGCAGCAAGTATTAACACATCTACATAGTTTTGTTACCTATTTAGAAAAAAAAAAAAAGCTTTCTTCTCAGGATTCTTGATTTCCAACAGGCTTTCAGGGAGTGCCATATCTTGGGTTAAAATCTCGCAAAAATGAACAAAGGATATGCCCACAGATTTTGAGGCACAATTTCTTGGTCATGTATTTACAAGGAGACTCTGTATGTTAGAGGCTTCCAGCTCCATAGAAAGCTTATGGTGTTTGGTTCATGGAGTACATAGTGTCTTCCTCCATGAAAAGGATAAATCTGCATTTACTTCTCTTCAGCTCTTCACAGTATATGTTGTTCCTCATATTTATAACTGAATACTTGTGATAAAGTGTAAGTAAAGGTAGATTAGAGAGCATAGCATTCTCTGTACATGGTGAATGAGGTTGCCCTCTGGAAACCTTTTCTCTGCTTCTGCATGACACTGGAGACTTTATGTCAAGAGTCTGCATGCAACTTCCTTGCTCCAAAGTTTTAGAGCAGTCTGGCTTTGCAGTATGAACTCCAATGTTGTCCATGAGGGGCATTGCTCACATTCAACCTGGGCTGAGGGCCCTCAGGGGAGGTGTTTGTTTCCCATTTTCCCCAAATGGTGTCTATCTTTGGATGTGGCTTTTGAGTCCCCATTTCTCTAAGTGTTAAAACTCAGAAATAAATCAGATATTTCTCATTGAAGCTCCTGTTTTGCATTACTCTTTTGCTCAATAATACAGACTTTTAAAAGCACAGATTGCTTTTCCCCAGTGCTAAGCTCGGACAAGATAGAGAACAGGTCTGTGTGTGTTTGTAGTACATCCTTAACACTTGTGTTGTAGGATTTCTGTGGCTACATGCTTACCTCTTTACTTGCCCCTGCTGTCCAAATGTGTGGTGCTGCATCCCGTTAGTCATCCCATGGAAGTGTAGCTTTTATCACGTCCATTCGCCTATTGGAGCAGTACTGGCACACTTGGCTGCTGTGCAGCAGTCTCTGTGTTGGTCACTGTCTGGTTGTTGGCCTCACCATTGTGACCAGCATGCTTGCCATGTGCTGCTCCTTTATGCAGGAAACTTGTAATTTTACCTCCATTCATCTTCTCACCCTGTGCAGTTCTGACAAACACTTGTGCCAGTGTCTGGTTGAGTTAAGAGCATCTGGTCTTACATTAGTTGTAGCAAACAATGATTTTCTGCCCATTGCAGTAGTGCAGAGCACAAATACCGTGACTTGAACACTGACTAGATTTTCAGCTTTGTGGTATCCTTTTCACTCCCACTTCCTATATAAATAATTCTATATCAGATGTAGGTTTAGAACAAGCATTGCGTGCTGTATTTTTAACTGTAGTCTGCTGCTGACCACATGCCATGTGGTTAGGCTGTTTCTCGTGTTTCTTCCAGATAGGAAGACTGGTTTGTTTGGTGGTTGAGTTTTTTGTTTGTTTGTCTCTTACAGCCTTCTTCGAAATTAACTCCTTATGGAGTTTTGAAAGAAAATACTTCAGTTTCTTCATTGGTTTTATCTGATCCAGGGCGACTATGCTCCATGAGACTCCTGTCACAGTAGATAAGAATGGAAAGGGTATTTCTTCCACAAATGGATTATTATACTAGTGTAAAATTAATGACTGTAAAGACATTGAGGAAAAAACCATCACCAGTTTGTCTTAATTTACTTTCTGCTCAATGTAACTTTCCCATCCTTTTGGCTGGTATTCAGAGCTGCCTGTGCTAGAATTCTGCATTATTTGACAAATACAATAGGAATTTCTATTACATAGTAGTATGCAAGCTTGAGTGAGACCTATACATCTTTCTCATGCTTTCTTCCCAAGAACTCCTCGAAAACTGTATTAGTAAATATCTGATGAAAGATGTCACAGGTAGTTGCTGATTTAGCATAAATGAGAGAGAGCAATGATTTTTTAGTCATATGTGGTGGTGGTATGAGCATCTAGTATGAGTTGTGTTGACCTGATGTGTAAAAAAAAAAAAGGCACAGTTTTTGTTTCCGTAGGAATTGGCTTTAATCCTTTGCTGAAGGAAGTTTAGCACTAAAGCAATTAGGATGCATGCATTTTACTTGCATCAGACCATTTTGGAAGGGAGTAGAGGAAGCTTAAATCAGGAGGGGAAGATGGAAAAGAAACACTTTTTAATTCCAATATAGGTGTGTCCACACAGAGGTTATTTTGATAAATTTCCGTGTATATGACCCTCTCCTCTAGCAAATTCCTTTCCAAAATCTATTTGAAGCATTCCTGGTTTTCATTTTGCACTGTTGCTTCTATTTCAAGTACTAATTCTGCTAATTGGTAGATATTTCATCAGCTTGGCACTTGAGAACTTTTCCATTATCTTAAATAATGAATGATTTAAACTGCCTTGAATCTTAAATTCTGCCTGCTCAACAAACCTGTGTAGTGCTGCACTAACTTTCTTCAAGCAGAATTTGGATCCAAGCTGATGGAGTAGCAACAGGAAGGCCCAGGTTTTATCCCCAAGGAACATGCTTTTCAGCTTTCAAATCCAGAAAGTGAGGCTAGAAGATACTGATTGATGAGTTGCAGAGCCATGTAACATACCACATATATTGTGGCCACCGCTGTAGGTCCCAGGTATTTTTTTAAGATTCTAAATTTATGAGCAACATTGTGCAGCTACCATTTTAGAGTTTACTTTAGATAGCTTCATCTCAAATTTACTTGCTTTCTTGTTCCCCTTTCTGCTTGTAATCTGGACTTGCCATCTACTGCAAGGTGAGAGAGGGGTTAAGGAGTGGGCTGGGGCAAACACCTGGATGAAGATTAAGGACACTTTATGCTGAATGTCCTTTCTCTTACCTTGTCAGGGTCTGGGCTCCCTGTAGTTAGTGTTGCAGTCCTGCTATTAATTGTTTTCTGTCTCTGGGTAGCCCTTCAAACAGTTGTGTTCCCTTTTTTCCAAAGGGGTGTTTTGCTTCCTACTGATATCAGAGGCTATGCGTGCTTCCAGTTCTAGCAGGGCCTGTCAGATCCATCTCTATAATCAGAAATTGTTAATACTCAAAGTGGTATTTTTAGTTAAATATGTAATTGTAAGTGTTTTTAAATTGGTCCTTTTCTAAGCTCTTTGTTAGTGTCTTCTTTTTTTTCTTTCCTGTTTACTTCTGACCACTTAGGTTTGTGATTAAGATATATAGAAGTATAACAATAATATTTTTCAGGCCCACTGTGACACCATGTAAATAGCAAATTGTGGAGAATGCTGTGGAAATGCAGGAGATTTTAACAGCGTTCACTTGCAATGCTCTGCAAAATCTGTTGATTTTCTACCTTGTCTTTCTGCCACATGCACTTTGTTTTCTTTCCCAGCAGAAGCTGAATAGCAGCTAAAAGGAGAACTCAGCTGAAAGAGTAAAAATCCTTCTTTTTTTTTTTTTTTTTTGTTTAACCAGGTTAATGTTGTAAAATCTGCCCTTCATATTGCATAACTGCAAAGAGGCATCAAATACCGTTTGTTCTGCTGTTTGTAAAGAATATTGCAGTAAGTGTACATTTTATGCCTGGTGGGTACCAGCTTTCCCTGCCCTTTGCACAGTAAAGAGTATGTGGAGAAGGAAGGATGCTCTGTAAATTGGCATGGCTGCTGAGAAAGCAGTTGGTAAAAGTGTGCCTTAAACAGAGAAAGCACAGTAGCAAGGTGAACTAACCTATGAAATCCCTAAGGGTCAAGTAATATCCACACAGTGACCAACAGGAGCTACTGCTCCTATCTCTGTATCTGGACTTGTTGTGGTCTTAAAGCCATACATTTAAAGGTTACTATGCTGAAGCTAAATGAGGAGAACCCAAGTTCATCTGAGTTTTGTGCTGAACTGTTTTATGCAAGACACCTGGGGAGTGCTTCAGATCTCTTTAAGTGCTGACTTCCAGTAGCACATTATACCCACCTTTGATGCATTCAGTTTTTTCACTGCATTGTTGTAATGCCTAGAAACACCAAATGAGATCAAGGGTCCGGTGTGCTTAGCACTGTAGTGATGGCTAAACAGGAAATCCCTGCCTCTTAGCTTACAAGTTAAACAAACAAGCTGACAAAAGGCCAAGAGAGATGGATTGACAAAGATGAAATTATTTGCTCAGCATCACACAAAAGGGCTAAACCAGAAATAGAAATAGGACCTCAAATTTGCTAGTTCAATATGCCTCTTACTGATCTGCTTTAGGTTCAACATTTTTTTCCCTACCTCAAGTTCTGAAATTACTATACTCTTCATAGGAACATGACTTGCAGCAAATGTGACACTTTAACATAAATATACTGTCAGTATCAAGCTGGGGGAGAACTGCATGTAGAAGATAGAAATGCAAAAAGTTGTCATAAAAAAATAGCCATGTTAAGTGTCCAGGACTGTGAATGGGACCTTGCTTAGAATCACTCTACTTCCTATAGCATCTTCCAATATGTATCGTGGAAAGATTTACAGTGGCCGTTTCTAGTATTGTTATACTGAAGAGACAGTGATTCTTCAGGTTGTCTTCTGTCACCTGCTGACTTCTCTTTATTGTTACCTAAAGCAAGAGTCTTCCTTAAATTTTACTGCAGAGAATATGCTCCTCTTTTGACAACTTTAACAAACACTCATCCCTAGATTTGTGGTCTGTGCTGCTTTGGGAGAATGTTTTGTCACTCAGGTGTAGGGAAAAAGTGATCAGTGAGGTACTTTACCGTAGATTATGTGTCTGCCTTTAACAGTTTTTTGCACCCTGTGACATCTCTGCACTGCCTGGTAATTCTTAGAGATGTAGCTGTGTTATGGAAGGGAAAGAGAACTCTATAACTAAACTTCTTTATCTTATTTACTTTGCTAAGTTGCAGTCACATTGCAAGAAGAACAAAAAGTTTTGCTCACTCAGCTAGTCACCTTGGGAAGGTAACATAGATGGTTCTGATGCAGCTGTTAAGATGGTATTGGGAGATTGATCTGGTTTTAGTAACTTCCTTGTATATGTTTTGACTTAATAATTTTTGATGCTTTAGCACTTACTGCCAGTGCCTCATGTTGGCATTATCTAACTTGTCTTGTGTTTTAGTAGTACTTTCCTGCTCTGTAACACAGACCTCACTCCCCACCCTTTTCGTACTGCCTAGCTAGCTTTCCTTGCCTCTGTTATTATACTAGCCAGGAATAATGTGCTTTCTGGAATTTCTACACTACATCATGCCATGTTAATAGACCAAGGCTATTTTAAATTTAGCTTGTATTCTAATTAAATTCTGATCTGCGGAGGGTTCTGTTTCCTCCCGTGCCTCTGTGTAGGAGGGTGTTTGTTTTCTGCATGGCTTCGTTGACTCTTTTCCTATTGAACCTTCTGCTTGTATCTTAACGTTTTCTGTCCCTTTTTTTGGTAACTCACTGGAAACCTGTACGAACTTCAGATGAGACTGTCCTTCTCAGAGACCAGTTTCCCTGCAGTATCCATGTAGCCTCTGTTTGCTTGCTGCAACTTACAGGATACATTAAAAGTCAAACTGAAGTTTTGGAGCAGCCTGTTTTTACTGGGTACAAGGATTCCTCTGGGTTGTTGGTGATCTAAGCATTGTATTCATTCACTGGTAGTACATCATATTTTAGCTCTAACTTGAGGAAAAGCCTGTGGAGAAGCTAAATTGTCCTGAAAAAAATATGAGAGAAATCACAAATTTGTAAACCATGCAACGCCAAGCCCTATGTTGTGCCTCCATAAAGTGAAAGCTTCATGAGCCAAATGCAGAACAGATCAGAGTCTGTCTGTACAGGAATTAAAGATCAGATGAGGCAGAAGCTTTGCTACTTTGAGTCTATTCATGCAGTGGCTGTGTGATTCTGGACTGTATGGTGTGATTAGGAATGTAGTTCTGGGTATGAAGTAAACATTGGCACTTGTGCTTTCAAAGGCATGTCAGTCTGTATGTGTGCTTGAGCTCTGATGTGAGGATAGCAGGGATGAAGGCAACATGCAAGCTAAAAGCTGTGAAGGCTCAGTAAGTGTATGAAATGGGGAGGTACAAGTCCATTGCCAGTACTGTGTCAAGAGGCTGCTCCGTGGTGGGCTGTGCAGGAGTCCAGAGGTATGTAGCGAGCCCACAACATCATAATTTTTTGACTGGGACGTGCTGTCCTACACTACTTATGTGAGCTAGACTCTGTGGTAAGCAGCAGAGAAATAGCCTAGATAGTACTGAAGAAGGGCAGATGGAAAATGTATGTGGAGACAGCAGGGGGAAGGAGTAGCATTGTAATGCTGGAAGACCTGCCAGGCTCAGCTTAGACAGGATGACATGAAGAGTTTAGTGAAAGAGCAGAGAAATTCATGCTGAGTCTCATTTACTGGAGAGTGCAGTTCAGTGTGAAGGTATCTTTGAAGATGACTGAAGATGCTGTTGAACAAGAGTAGAGTCCAGGAAGGTTAAGTAATGTTTGAACCTGTTTGTTCTCTTCACAAACCGAGGAGAAATCTGAAAGCACAAAGTGTTCTGGCTGTTGAGTGCCTCTGTCTTACTTGTTTGTTAGTGTACCTTGCCTCTCCAATCAGCCCCAAATGCTGTGTGAGGGAGCCTGTCTCCTCCCCATGCTATGCACAGAAGTTCCCCCTTCTTTCTTTGGCCCCTGAGGGTGTCCCTCTGTTCTGCCCTCCTCCCTACCCTCCCACTTGAGTTGCAAACATATCTCTGTTTCCTCCAAATGTGAACACATGTAGACTTTCTGCCTACCTCTTCAGTGTGGATGGGAAAGCTGAGGTGGGAGAGCACAGAGAGGCACCCCCTTGCATCCCACATCTTGTGGATATATATTCCTCTTTCTTCTTCCCTCCTTATATCAATGTGTGGGGCACCTATGTTCTGACTTCAATGTTTGAGGGGATGGAGACCTTCAGCCCTGCCCTTTCCCCTGGTGTTTAGTCATGTGCTTTAATGGTGACTTCTCTCTGCTCCTTCTCGTGTGTCTGTGCATTTCTGCTGCTGCTTATACCTGCCTCAGGGGAGCGTTATTGGCAGGGGGGCCCTTGCTGGCACACTAATGTGTGAATAGTTTCTGTGCTTTTCTTCTCATCTCCTCTCTTCCCTTCTCTTTCCCTCTCTCAATGATGTGTCCAGAAAAGGAAGTCGAGCTCCAGTGTGCATTTGATGGTGAGCACCTCCCGTAAGCTGCCTGCGATTCGTGCGTCCGCCATTTCTCATGCCATGCACGCTCGGCTTGTGCTCATCACCCTACATAGCATGTCCGGGCAGGGGGCGGGGGGATCTGTGTGCACTCAAAGGTCCATGTCCTCACCACAAGGGCTCTGTGATCCTCTGGCCCCCCGCCACATACAGCTCCCATTTTGTGCGGAAAATCAACTGCTGGGCAATGCAGTTTGACTTTGCCTGCTCTGAGTGTGAAACAAAAAAAAAAAAAGGCAGTGGTTCTCCTGGGCTCAGCAGAGCAGGTCCATATTTTGCCTGGACATGAGGCTTTGTCATTCTGTTGCAGAGGTGCCAAAAAGAGGAGCAGGTGCTCTGCCTAGTGTTAGGAGCCTTGCAGTGTAGAACAAACTAGGAGTCACTGCAGATGTGGCAGAGACTGATGGGCTCCGCTGTTCAGATGAAATGTGTGGGCACAGCACCACCAGGCAGCTCAGAGCTGCTGGTCACTTCTTTTTTTAGTATACTTACTGAAAAGGTTTGTCAGAGCCTTTATAATCCAAAACTTCCTTTTGTCCTGATCTTGTTTATGTATCCCAGCATGACCAAATACCCAGTAACTGCCTCCCTTGTCCTGTTCATTTCCTTTTTTCATTCATCCAGATGTTTGACATCTATAGAATTTGTCAAAAAAGTAGTCAAATCCACTCTCAAGGGAGCAAAGAGGAAATTGGCCAGTGTCATATTGTCAGGAGTCATACACAGCCCA
Organism: Pseudopipra pipra; assembly: GCF_036250125.1. Taxonomy (NCBI): domain Eukaryota; kingdom Metazoa; phylum Chordata; class Aves; order Passeriformes; family Pipridae; genus Pseudopipra; species Pseudopipra pipra. The sequence continues at coordinate 15,887,751 of NC_087556.1, forward strand.
GTGATACACTTTGAGACAGATATGAACATTAACTGAAGTAAAAAAATCAATTATTGTATTATCTCCTTTGCACAGAAAAATAACAGAAAAGATTTCTCCCCTATTTCAGATAAAACCAGGAATGTTATAGTACTGAGAAAGCAGAATAATTGTTTCTGCTTTACTACCTGGAAGATATTTCTCCTCTTCCTCCTTCAATGACAGCTTAAAACTGTAAAAAACCACACAAAAAAACCTAATCCCAAAATACTGCTTTGAAAGTCTGATGTGAGGGACTGACTTTTCACCAGCCCTGTGTTTATACAGGGCAAGAGTTCACTGTGCCTTTCTTGCCCTTCTTTTGTGCCCACTGAGAGCAATACTTAAATTCCCTTTGCGTATCGTATTAAAGCAGCTGGGATATGTAAGCCGTGTAAGTGTCAGACTCAGAAAACATGGAAGCAGTGAAGGTGGCTAAATAACCAGAGATAACCCATGTGTTGGTACTTATTTTCTTTTAGTTGGCTAGATGTGTGTGTCCTTAGCGATATGAACACTGGTCTGTTTTCTTTCTCTTGCACCCTCTATGTCGTTTGTGCCTGTCTGTCTGTCTCTTGTCTAGCTCAGGAAGTGCTGCCAACTGCTGTGCCAAAGCTAATCGTGTTACATAGATTTTAAGAAGGGCCTGGCACCTTTTTATGTGAATTGGGCTCTTTTAACTTGAGCTGTACCAAATTACCAAGAAACACAGCCTGCCCAGTGACTGTGATGTTGGCTGGTGGTAGGAAAGGAAGGAGGGGTAAGAGTTGGTTGTGCCACCTGGGGCTCTGGGAAGGCAAGGCTAGTTTCTTCCAGGAAGAGGAATTGGTTAGATGGCCACAAGACATGAGTGTGTGCAGGAAGCTCAGTATGTCAGATACCTCCCCCTGAGAAAGAGCTGTGAGAAATTCTTAGGGTAAGCTGCCTTTAATTTCATTGGGACTCTGTGCTGGAGTAAAATGCTATGTGATTCTGGACTAGCAAACATGATACTTAGTCTTCTTCAGCCCACTGGCTGGGGAAGAGTATGATGGATGAACTGAGTGCTCAGTGCAGCCTGGAGGGTAGGCTGTGTGCTTTGGGTATGTGTGGGTTTGTATTTTATAAGGCAATATACCACACCTAACAAGCTGCTGTCAGCTTTTTTTCAGAACATTGGCGTCCTGGATGTTTGTTTTGATTTTGGTTTTGGTTTTCCAAAAAAATTGGAATTATTTTCTTATAGCTTCTTTCATGATAACTTTATCTTCTTATCCCAGTGGACTAAGAAGAATGTGCTGCATTCCTCTCACTGGAAGAGGTTTGAAAGATAGATCTCTGCATTAGAATCACTGTTTCTGGAGAAGTACAGGAACCTCAGTGCTGTGTGGAGAGGTAGACCCAGGCATTGCCAGAAGTTTCTTTGTGTTTATGCCACAAAATAGCTTGAGATTAATTTTTTCAGGTTGATCTGCTCCTCTTTGACATCCACAGTGACTGTCATCTCTTCTGCCATCAGGTTGGAAATACATGCAGAAAGCAAAGCTCTAGGAAAGCCAGAGTCTTAAGACAATGCAGGGGTGTATAGGAGGAGGCAGCAAACAGTAATTTCTGTAGTATTTCTCCTTTCTTAGCTTTTTTTATCATATGATCCTTTTTTTTCCCATGGACTTCTGAGGAATTCATTCATGCCTCTCTCTTCTACTTTCTCCTCTCTACACCTGCCCCATCTTCCTCTTCTTTCTTCTCTCTCCCTCTCCAAAAGGGATAGTTAAGTCAAGACATGTTGCTTGTGAAGAAAAACTGATGTATGAGTAGGTGTGTGTAAAGTCTCAGCCTTATAAGGTCTGTCACTGGTTGACATAATTATACCTTTGGCAGATGTTTTCCAGCTCAGCATTTCACTTCTACATTCTTTGTGGTGTTTGTGGTGTGGTGATGAGGGCCTGATGTTTTGCAGTATGAATTTGCACTCCCTGAGAACAGTGGGATAGAGAGCCACTGCATTGAGGGCACACTGAGAGCCAAGAGCTCCCATCTGATACCCTGAATCTGTAAACCAAGGAGTTTGAGTGGGGCTCCTGCGATTTTGACATTGCTGCTGGTGTCTAGCAGCATGAGAGCCATATACCTGGTGTGTGGGTTACATTTGGGCTAGGAACTATATACTAGTGGACACAGGTTTGGCTTCCTACAGACATAGACTTTGCTCATTCCTGACGTTACTGACGTACATGACTCAGTGGGATGCTTCTTTTCAGCAAGCTGGTGATGGCCTCACTGTTGTGCTGTGTGGATGCAGGAATGCAGAAAATGGAGATTTTATGCTTCTGCCACAGCTACAAGAGAGACTGAAGAGGGGAAAAGATGAAAAACTACTGGGCACCATCCAAAGAACTTCCTACTTGCAGAACTATATGGCCTTTTCCTTGTGTCCCAACCCATCCATTTCCATATTTTGGTCCTAAAACGTCTTTGTTCAGGTCATAGCAGGGATAAAATACACTTTACCTCACCTTTTCTCTACCTTTTCTAGGACTGACCACACTTTTCCTTGGATCAGTAGATTCCCTGGGACCCTCAGCATTATCACATACCTAGGACTGTTCCTGTACACTTTGGGACTCCTCAGACTTGACTCATGTGTGCCCTGTTTGAGACTGCACCATGACTATCATGTGTCTCTCACTTCTGTAGTCTCTTTCTCTCAGGACTGCTGCCATCTTTCATTCTCCCTTACCAGATATTTTTGTTAGTGCTCATTGCAGGATTCTCCCCATCCCTTAGGGCTGCTGCCTTTTCCCCTTCTGTTTTCCTTCCTTATAGATCTAGCAGTCCATGTACGTTTGGATTTTGGTACATCCCCTACAACTTCTATTGCCTCTGAGGGAAGGATGATGTCCAGCGACCCGGGCAGCACTCCTTCATCCTCCCTCTTCTTGGTGATTGAGCCTGTGGGGAGGGGAGGGTCTGAGGAGATGGTTGGGGTTGAAACAATACTGTCATTTTCTTGCTGCCTTTGCTGCCCAGCAGCGGAACTAAAACCATGTTTTTCTGTCTCAGCCACAGAGCAACAACAAAACCAGTATAGTAAGCACTGCAAAAGAAACACCCCCAGTGCAGACGTCCATGGTATCTTCCCCAACCGCTATTTTTTTTTCCTGTTTGGTTTAATTTTGATTCTGTCCTCTCCCCTTCTCCCCCCACCCCCCTTCCCGAGTGCTGCTTGTGCTGCTCTGTTTCAGCTTATGTTTTGGCTTCGTTCTGTCTGTGTTCCTGTGCTGCTGTGGGGCCTGATCACAGCCTCACAGGCTTTGGGTTGGGGGTGCTGAGCAGAGCTGTGGTTGGATGTGGGGATCGCAGCTTGCCTGGACTTCCCCATGTGCCATCCCTGTATAGTTCTGTGTGTCCCGTCCAACTGTTCCTGCTGGCTTTGGGAAGGTTTGGAAGAAGAGAGTGTCAAGCTCCATCCACTCTCCAACACTCAGGAAATGAAAGATGGACTTCAGGACACCACAGAAGAAAGGGCAGACTGAAGCTTTTAGGGGAATCCTTTGATGGCCCATTTGGCCTGCTCATTTGAGTTGATCCTCTGCAGCTCGCTGGGCTGGCATTTTCTGTTTGGGCTGTGTGCAGGCTTCATAGGTGCCCTGTGCCAAGTACATTGAATGGCACAGCTCAGTGTGTGTGGCCTGCCTCAGTATGCTTGGAAGAACAGACAGCAGTGCAAGGGTGGCAGAGGAGGATGGGTGTGTGTACATCACTGCCCAGCACAGTCCCTGATGCCCTCACTGAGCCACCCTGCGAGAGTGACAGCAGTGCGAAGAGATGGTGCAGGATCCTGAAGTCTTTTCCTGGTAATGAAGGGATGAGTGCAGGAGCTAGTTAGCACCCATAGGCCTGGTAGCTGCTCTTTGTTGTCTGTCTCTGGAGAGTTGGATTTGGCATTTTTTGGAGGTGAGAGGGGGGGAATTTGGTGTTGGTTTTATTTGTTGTAGGATGAAGGATTCTTGGGACACTTCATAATTTTCTGCTTTCAATTCACTGGCTTTGTTCATGATGTTATTGATACTGAGAGAGCCTTTCTAAATTATTAAATACTGTTATTATTGAAATTTGAGCTCATTTTAGAGACTTTTAGAAAAATATCCCTTTTTACACAGTTCCTTATCAGCTCCTCTCTGAGAGGCATTGAGGTGATCTGGCTCATCCCCTTTCCGTTATGGAAATTATGAATGTCCCTTTTTTAGGGTAACATACCCAGCAACCTTTCCAAAAACCTGGGAGACAAAGGCCCCAGCCCCAGTATTATCCTTTCTTCCCCCTCTCCCTCTTCTGAAATATTTTCCAGTGAGGACAATGCTGAGGGTTCATTACTTCATGAACAGCTGCAGAGGGTGCAGACTGGCTGCTTGGTTGCTGTCTGGTGTCTGTGCCAGCCTGATTCACTGGAAGCAAATTGGGAATTAGGGGCAATTGCAGGGAAGCTGGGGGCTTTGTCTCCTTGTGACTGTAGCTTTTAGTGCAGCCTCTCTCTAAAGGAAACCCGTGCAGGAAGTGTGTGCGCACGCACGCAGGCACTCGTGTGCTGTTTGGAGTTTGTGGTTTGATTTTATTTTTTTTAATGTCAGACACCTTTTCTCCACTTGCTGGGGAGTGAAAAGAAATGAGAGAATGCTTTGGAACTGGAGTTTAATTATTCTTCCATCCTTTCCTAGGAGCCTCAAACAACTGTTGTCCATAATGCTACAGATGGCATAAAGGTAAGGGATGGGAGTGTTGCCAGAGAAACCTCTGCTTCTCTCTTGTTCTTGTCTTCGTGTGTCTTAATTCAGTTTCTACCTTTCCAATGCCTGATTTGTAGCATGCTCCTGAATACTGCTGGCAGTAGAACTAGGAGGGTTGTGTTATATAGCTGTGGATCTCTGGAAGAGGCTGAGTAAAGACAACTGTTCAGATATTAACATCTCTTTCCTACTGTGGTGTGTAACCACCACTCTCTTTTGTATGTGGGATGAAAGAGAAGATATAGACACTTATGTACCTTTTTTTTTTCTTCTGGAAATGGAGACTTCCTCTGGGAAAGCCTAGGAGCCCTTCTTTAGCTTCTTGTGGCTATTCTTCTTCCAAACAGAAGCAACTCTCATCTGATTTCATTTGACAGAGTTTGGTAACTTCCATACTTGTAAAAGTTCTGGGTGAACGGCTTGAACATGCAAAAGCTGAGCAGAGATACTGTTAAGTTTTGCTTAGTATTTGGCCTGCTTTCATCCAAATCTTCCTTGTATCATCCTCTCCCTGCCATCCCTGCCAATGTTTTTGCGCTTTTCCCCATCTTTCTTCACAAACAAATCAAACTATTTGCTCATGGTCCCAACTGCTGATGCCTGGTAATGCTCTGTTCTGCCATGCAGGGTTCCACAGAGAGCTGTAACACCACAACTGAAGATGAGGATCTGAAAGGTAGGTGTTTTGCCTGTAGTTTCTAATACAGTTAAGTGTAGGCAAGGGATTCTGGAGATTCGATCATTGCGTTGAACTAGCTTCCCAGATTTCTGTGTCTGACTCAGTTCATAAATTTGCCATGATGCTGTCATTCCTGTCACAGTGGGACTGTGCATTGGGGAACTGGCTGACTTGGCCTCTGTGGTATATAAATACTGTTTGCCCCAAGCTAATTTTTTGTCTCAGAGTTGGAATTCTCTTCTTGCAAATATCATAATATGTTCATCTCCGCTCCATTTCTAGGCATGGAAAATCCCTACCAGTCCCTTGAGGTTTGGAGTCTGCTTGACTGAAACCTCTCTTACTGCTCAGTCTCCCTTTTCACCCCTTTCTGAAAATCTCTTTAGTGATATGCACACAGTACCCTTGTTATTTTTTTTCTATTTGGGTCTATTTTTATTTCTAAGATGAAGATAATTCTCAGCCTGCCATCTCTCAGTAGAAATGGTTTTCCATGTCCTTGACTGAGATATCAGTAGAGGGAGAGGCTGAAAAGAGATTTCACGCCTTTCAGTGACCATATCATAAGTATTCTGTACTTGTAAAACTCTTTAAATTGAGGAGCTCCAAGTTCCGTATCTGCTCATGTTGTTAGAGCAGCTGTCTTTTGCCTGACCTCCCTAATGAAGGACAAGCAGACATTTTCCTGAATGAGCAGGTTCAGGATGGATGAATGCAGTTTGCATTCTGAGGCAAATGTGTTAATAGCTTGCATTTTGAGGCAGAGATATTCTCATTCTCCCTGTAGTTCATCTGAGTTACATATCCAGGGAAAAATCAGTGCTGACCCTGTGGTGTAGCAGCAATGTCACCTCCATCAGCTGGGCTAGTTCCTGATGCTTTTCCCGTGGCTTATCACAAGCCCTGGCTCCTCTTCTGAGGAGTCACAGGGAGCAGAAACACATGCCAGTGAGTGAATTGAGCTCTGCAATACAGATTGTTTCTGATAAAACCTGGCTTCATTACAGGACTGTATTTTAGCTCCCACCTTTTTGCCAAGGAGTAATCTGTGGTTTAAGGATCTCACTTTGAGGGATGGGAACTGGATGGGTTTTGTAGGGTAGTAATGAATTTGATTTGTCTGATCTCTGCTGGATAGCCATCCAGAACAGATATCTGTCCAGAACTTTGTTTCCTGTGGCACCTTTTGCTCAGGAGAGGTCCCATGCTTGAGCAAGTTGAGTCAATGGGTCATGTAAGTCAGGAACACAAATGCTGTGAGGAAAAGAAGGCTAGGACTGGAACAGAAGGTGGGGATGAAGGAGGGCAGCTGGTCAGGGCTAAATCCATAGAGTTGTATAGGGCTACAGATCAAAACTGTGTTTTGTGGTTTTTGGCAGAGGTTGGAAAATTTTGTTACAATTTTAATAGAAGGGAGCATTTGAATGGTGATTGGGAGGGAAGGAGTTTGCACAGTAATGGTTTGTGCTGTAGCCAGCTCTGGTAATTTTAGTGCTTCAGTTTCAAATGTAGCAGTGTTCACTAGTGTTCCTTTTTCACTCCTGACCTTCCACTTTTTCAGATAAGCAAGCACTTGAGCAAAACTAAGTAGACCAAAAGGTTTGAGAGTGTTGGAGTTCTCAGTGTTCTGCATAGCCATGACTCTGGGAAAGGGGAAATGCTTGTGCAGTTCCTCTGTCAACTTCTTATTTTAAATAGACACCAGATTACACAGATAAGTCCTGCTGTGCTGTAGGAGACGTTGTCTTTGTCCATCAGTGGCAGTTGCCTCAGGGATATGTTGTTTCCACTGTGGTGAGGCTAAAGGCAGTGTGTGTCGTTCTTCCCCCGCCCCCCTGCCCTTCTGTCATTCTAAATTGCACAGTAGTTTCATGTTGTAGAGCTGTCTACTTGGCTTTGCCCTGGAGGACACTCCTGCATGTTTTGTGCCCAGCATTGTGGTTTCTTTAATGTTCTCCTATTTCCTTTCTCTTTTTTTATTTACTGAACTTGCGTGTTTTGTTTGTGTTTGTGTTTTAATTCCCTGCCATGCTAGCTCCCCCTCTCTCCACCGGGGACGGCAGCTCAGTGCTTGAAGGACGGAGGCACAGTGAGAGCAAAACACAGACTGAGTCCATGCAGTCCCAGCTTTCTCTCTGTTTCTCAGCCAGTAAGTCCAGGGGTGCAGTGCTTCACAGCATCTTTTTCCCACCCCTCCCTCCACCCTTTCCATTTCTCCTTCCCCAAGATTTTTCCTTTCCTCAACTTTCTTCCAAAACGTTGATTTTTCATTTCCAGTACTCCAGAAAAAAAAGAAATCATCTCCCTTCCTGCAAAATACCCTCCTTTGCACACTAAAATTTTCCAAATATTTCCCTCCCTTTCTGGGGAAAAACAAACAAACAACCAGAACCTCATCCTAGCTAATTTCATTTCCTCGCTTTCATCTGGGTGAGAGGTGGAGTTCTCTGCAGAGAACTTGCCTTTCAGGGTTTCCTCGAGTAAGTCACTGTATCTCTTAGTTTTCCTTGTGGTAAATGGGGTCAGTGGTGCAGGTTTGCTTATGGAGGGGATGCATCAGGCTGAATTCAGTCTCACTTGTCAAGGACTTCTGAGGACCCCAGACGTGTATGGTGCTCAGAAGTACCAAAGGAACCAAAACCAGTTTTTATAGACTACTCCAAGGATGTTTGGAAAGGGAGGCTGTGGCTGCTGGAAGACCCCATAGCATTTCTGAATCCATCGTCAGGTGCTCTGAGTGAAAATTCTTGGATAATGTTGGCTCTGAAGGGCGTTTGTCTGTCGTAAGCTTTACCTCGTGTGTCTGTCTTGCTAGCTCAGTTAGCCAGTACCGTGGTTAGTCTGCGAGTTGTGGTAATGTCTGTCTGATATCTCCTGAATTGGCTACCTCCACAGAGGAGCCCGTGGCGGAAAAACTTTGAAAATGCATATGAAAAAAAGCTAGTAGGTGTGAGAAAATCTAGCTGGGATTCCCAGCCTTTCCCCTACACAGACGTACTGTACTAGCTGCCTGGCTATTTAAAGCAGTAGTAAAAGGATCCTTAGTGTGAGTTGGGAACATCTGGAGTATTTGATTCTGTTCAGGTCAATCTGGGAAGGAAGAAGCAAGCATGCCCTCTTCTGTCTTTTCCTGGTTTCCTGCATACAGCACCAGAATCTCATATGATGCAGCAGTTGGAGCATTTCTGTTACTTATTTTTGAAGTAGCTCTAAGGATGTCAAGCTGCTGGTTTGTGAGGTGCAATGGGAAAGGTGTTTTGCCTAGACAAAATGGAAGGGAAATGATCTCTTCTGAAGCCCTTTTTGCTGTGAGCTGTCCATCACTGCTCTCTTATTAACTCCTTCCTCTTGCTCATAGCAAGGCCCTGCTTGGTACACTGAGGAGTGCCAAATCACTTCTTTGCCAAGCGAGGCACTGTTCTCCCACCCCACTTCCCTGTGAGCTGAGATTTGCAGTGATGTGGATGTCCCTACTTTCTTTGTCTTTCAATCCCATCTTGTACTTGCCCTCATGCTGCTCTGTCACTCTCCGATCAGTGTTTTAGGTCGCCCTCAAACTACCTCCCAGCAGCATTAGTGCAATTCCTGCTGTGCTTTTTGCATCAGTGCCCAGGTGGCCCCAAGCAGTGTCTGGCCCAGGTGATGTGACAGAGGCAGGAGAGCAGGTAGAAGTTGTTGGGATGTGGATGTGTCTGTGTGCCGATTGGGGCTGGGGCTGTGTGTGTCTATACTTCTTTGTTGGTTTTTATTTTGCTTTCTAATTTTTTGTTTGTTTATTATTTTAACGCTTACATTTGTTTTGCAGCTACACAGTCTTGTGAAGAGAAGCTTCATGCCTGGGACAGCCCAGGGCAGACATTGGAGTTAGAGCGTGCTCGGTCGGAGCCTTTGTTAACTCCAGTAGTTCCCTTTGTACTTAACCGAGCACCGTGTAAGTTAGCAGCTGGGTAGCAGTAGTGGAGTAGTGCGAGTGACGCTAGTTACCCTAGATGTACAGCTACCCCCTCTCTCCTCCCCGCCCCCGTGCCCCTCACCGGCGCTGGCGGAGCGGCTGGAGCGGGTGCAGGGAGCGGCGGCGGCCGCCGGGGGGCGCGGCGGGCAGGGCGGGGAGCGGGGCCGGCCCGGGCTCGGCGTTCGAGGGGAACCCGCTCCCCGCGCCCTGGGCCCGCGGCGCTGCCCGCCGGCGGCACGGCTGTGGCGGGGCTGCCCCCGGGCTCCCTGACGGGAGGGCAGCGCAGCCGGGAGTCGCGCTCGGTGCCCGTGCTGTGAGTGTCGCCTCCTTTGTGCCTCTGCCGTGCCAAGGAGAAGGCCCCGCGGATTCATAGGGAGCGGCAGGCGTGAATGCTGTCCCCCTGACATCCCGGGGCTCTCTGTCCTGAGGAAAAAGTGGTCACCTCCTTCGTGCCGGTTCTAGCTCGGGACATGGAGTGAAAGCCGGGAGACGAGCACAGTCTGATGGAATTGACTTGTGTTGAAGGACAGGGCTGATGCCGCTGCATCGAGGCACTGGGGAAGTGGGTGCAAATCTCTTTGAGATGAGTCAGCACACATTGGCTGTGGTCTGCAGATTTCCCTCACTCATTCCACATGGAGCCTTTCCCATGGACTCCATCTTCCGGACATCATTGGTGGTGCATGGGAGGGAGGTCCAACAAGTAGCTCTACGTCGTGTGAAAGCAATCCCAGACAATTTGTCACAATAGACATAGCCCACTGTGTCGTTTTGACCCATTCCCTGTATATATCTTTGGATATGTGGACGTGTATACAGCATGTGTGGCAAAACCCTTACTGTTATGAGCCAGATGTCCCCTATCCAAGGGGTTTCTGTGGCTGGTGAGGTAGTATAATTCTCTTAACTGATTTCCAGAGTAGGTGTAGACATCTTTCATAGCCAGTGATATTATCATCTTGTTGCTCTTCCAACTGTGCTTATCAGTGATGAGACGAGATGCACATGTGGATCAAAGTCTGGGGGGGGAGGCATGCAGTTCAGACTAGCATCTTATGGATGAGAGTGGAATTCAGCTTCACTGACTTGAATGTCTGAAGATAGTAGATTGGATTTAAACACCGTCCCCTAATGATAGGCATCTAAGATGCCTAGGTGAGACTTCCAGAAGTACCAATTTCTTTCAGGGCCTAAAGGAGGAACAGTCAGGTGACTGGTTGCATTTCAGACACCTACATTTTAGATGCTGAAGGGCACATAAATGGCACTTCCAGTGGTAGGAATTGTATATTATCTCTTAATATTGAATATAATGCCAGGGCACCTCCTAAATGCTAGCTCCCTTAAATGCATCTAAATGTGCAGGATAGTACAGGTGTGGGGAAGGCTGAGGAGGTGTGAGGTTGTGCATATAGGCTCAGGCCTAGGTACCATAGGTATGGTGCACATACAGTTTTAGAACTAGAACTGTGTTATTTAGAGACCTGATTTAAACTTTGAAAATGTTAAGAATTCTTGAGATCAGCATGGATGATGGAACACCACAGAGGTGATGGGGTCTGTGTAATCTGCTGTGGGGAACCAAGAGAAGAGAGTGCAGAGATGCTGGCCAGACAGAGGCCAAATAACAGTAGACAGTTAATCCTTGTCTCCATTTGTCTTGAAGTTCAGTGGGCTGGGCTGGGTTAATGGCAGTGCTGTCAGAGTGCTGAAAAGAATTGTGCTGTAGGGATTGGCAGAAGCTAACGGCCTGAAGAATGGAGTGGTCACTAGTATATAGCTAGGACCTCTTCATGGAACCCATCCATCCTGCTGCAGTTGTCTTTCTAGCTTGCAGAAGTCGTTCCTACATGTCCCAGTTGCTTGTTTGCAGCATTCATAATAGCTGAGGTGTTGGCAAGTTGTTGGGAGACTTTTTCCAATTGGCTTTATCTGTGTGGTGGCCATTTGTATATGACCACTGGTGAAGGTTTTCCACATCTTAAGCCACCAGACAAGTGCTTCACATGTTCACTGACATTCATTGGTCAGACTCCCCAGAAGCACATCAGGATGTCTTTCAGGAGACACCTCTGGTGCCTTAGACCTTTATAGAAGAAAAAAATTGAATACGGCCCCTTTATTTCCTTTCTCCCTGCATTACGGGATCACCATTTCCCTTTCATGCCACTGCCCCCCTACTCTCATGTGGATGGCTGTCATTCCTGCATATCTCCAGAATGCAGGGAGCAGCATCCTATGAGATCTAGATTAATGGTGCTCTACAAACTGCTTGTAGGATGCACCCAGTAGCCCCACATTTCCACTGAAGTCTTAAGCACAGTTAAATTGCTCTTTCTTCTTGTTCACAGTGCGTAAGCAAGAGATCATTAAGATAACAGAGCAGCTGATAGAGGCCATCAACAATGGAGATTTTGAGGCTTATACGTAAGTACAGATGACTTCTGACAGGTTGTTTATCAGTTTGTGTGCAAGTGATGCTCTGGCTCCTGAGTGTGAGGGGTTGTCATGGAGTGAGGGATGGTAAAAAGTTTTATCCTTTTTAGCCTCCATCAATTAGGACTAGGGGTTATAGTAGAGCTCTAAATGAATATCAAGTAGAAGTCAGGTATCAAACAGCAACAGAAGCGATAAAAGGAACATGTCCTGGGTTTGTAGGAAAAGTAGGGGGAAGAGCAGTGGAATGAGCAGAAAGAGAATAAAAGCAAAGCCAGAAACCTAGAGGCTTGTTTTATATGAAATGCCAACTAGTTGGCTCCACGTTGTTGCAATAGGACTGAGTCCTTCAGGAGCTTACTCCTTGGAGTAGGGAGATGTAGTTCGGTGGACACAGGGTGTGAGTCGAATGACATACCAGCACTTCGCTGTGCAAATAGCGCTTGGGCTCAAATGCAAACTGTAAACCTGTGATGCTTTTCTTTGCAGAAAAATCTGTGATCCGGGCTTGACCTCATTTGAACCTGAAGCACTGGGGAACCTGGTTGAAGGAATGGATTTCCATAAGTTTTACTTTGAAAACTGTGAGTGGGTAAATTTGGTAACACCAACAGCTTTCTCTCTACTCTTCCTTTATGCCACATTTTGGGGGGAAAATTGCCCTTGTTTTGCTGGCTATCAGAATAAGCAAGAATTTGATTGTCCTTGGGTTATAATGCATTCATAAAGGCCAGCAGCCTTCCCCTCAAAAAGCCTGTTCAGCAACAATTTCAATTCTAACACCCACACCCCTTCACTCTAGGCATACAATTTGCCAGGTGCAAATATTTTGCTAGCATGGACTGCAAGAGCTTTAAAAGTTTGAGGCACTGGACTTCTTACTGATATGAAAATGGAAAAATAATCAGATTTTGATGAAATCAACATGTCTGTTTGAGGTAGACATACTGAGTGGTCAGGCATAAGGATGCCTTAATTTTGACTTTTCCCTGAATGATTTCAGATCTCTAACACCTAATGAACTCATTACATGGATACAAGAGTCACCTTGTCAGTCTGGGACAGGAGAGTTGGGAGAAACACTATAATTTATAACAGTGGATTTGCCTCTCTTCCTAGATGTCTCTACAGGATGAGATAACTGAAATTTAAATCCTGAGCTGTTCAGTTATTTTGGGGTTTAGATCAAGGTCCTCAGTATGGGCAGTTTCTAATGCTCTAGTATGCAGAGAGTTTGTCTCTCCCAACAGCCTGCTGTTTTTAACACTTCTCTGAGGCTTGTTCATACTTAATGCTGGCCTAGGTTAAAGACGCCCTGATTATTTACTCCTTTGCACCAATATTCTGTAAGTAAAAGATCTTTTCCTGTAACTGAAGACATGGCAGCACTGATGTTGACAAAATGGGAAGTATGCTTTGCAGAGGGAGCAAAGGGGCCAAGGGGATTCTAGGCAATATGTGTGCAGTTCCTAAGGAGAACAACAGGTGATAGGGGAACGAATTGCTTGGATTCTGCCTGAAGCAATTTTTATTGTATCCCAGAATCCAGTGGAAGGTGAGTAGAATACAAAAGAGGTTGGAGAATGTGGGAGGCTGTTCCTTCTTAGCAGTAAAATGAATCTGATGGTTTTGCATGTTCTGCTAGTACTGTCGAAGAACAGCAAGCCAATACACACGACCATCCTGAACCCCCACGTCCACGTGATCGGCGAGGACGCTGCCTGCATCGCGTACATCCGCCTGACGCAGTACATCGATGGCCAGGGCCGGCCCCGCACCACGCAGTCTGAAGAGACCCGTGTCTGGCACCGCCGAGACGGCAAGTGGCTCAATGTCCACTACCACTGCTCTGGAGCTCCTGCAGCACCTCTCCAGTGAGGATCAGATATGGGTATGGACTGCCAGGGAAGGTGTATGTCATACACAGGGCTAAGGCTGCTGTGTGAGGGAATTCGGCGTTCGAGGCTGTTTAGCTGGCTGTGAGAGAACCGGATTTAGTTGACTGTAGGCTGAAAACTTCTGCTTGTAGTTGGTGTTCCTTTAAGTCCTGTCCTCTGAACTCAGTAGAATTATCTTCCACTCCTGGCAAATGGGAGTCATGTGCCAGACAGTGGTTCCTGAGTGTAGGTACCCTTGTAGCAGCAGAGCTTCCAGGTACTCGGGTCTGCCTGAGGACAGACTGCTAATCCAGAGCAGAGGGGAAGAGTATCTCATGCTGTGCATGGGTTTGCTGTTTCACAGCTGTCTACCTTTACATGCTGGGGGTGATTTCAGAAAACTTTTTTGATGAGCATGTCATATTCTAGAGAGGATATTGTAGAATCCATAGAGAACAATTTCTATGCTATAAGGAGTAAAGATTTATTTATGTAAATTTTACTACTGATTTTCTGATAAGCAAAAGCTATTTAATGTACCATATTGAGAAAACTCAGAAGGGAAAAAACATCCAAACAAATAATAATATTAGAGGATTTAAAATAACCACCTATTAACTTGCCCCAATTCAGCATGGAAAGAAACTTTGATTTAAAAATTTGTCATGAAGAAATTATTGTTGCTTGGTCCTGAAGGACATCAGATCCATTTACTTCTGCAGCATTTAGGCATTCTAGTTTATTGCCTTACTGATTTCGTTTAGTTAGATGTACAAAATCTTTCTGCCTCCTTTTGTTTTATGCTGAAGTATATGTCACATTCATTTTAAAGACTTAAGTTTCCTAATCTTAGGACCTTTTTACTAAAGGTTTTCTATTTAAGGGCAAACACAAGAAACATCTACAACTGGGAGGCAAGCTTTTTTTAATGTGGTCATGTGGGGATGAACCACTCAAGTATAGTTGCTACTTGAGTCCTAGTTCTGTGAACTACTTGGAACTAAGCCAAGAACAGTTTTTATTCCTATGTGTTGTGAGGTATTCAGCCCTACTGAAGGCAATAGAAAGGAATGTGAACTATCACAAGCAAACTGCAGAGGTCACAGATGGAATTTGAAAAGCAAAAGCCAGTTGGGGGCACCAGAAGCAGAGAAGCTTTAAAGAGAGCTGGACAATCAGCCAAATTTCCAGAGAGTAAGGCAGTGAGAAGGATAAAACCTTTGCAGCAAAACAAAAAAACTTGCATTAGATTTCATCAAAGAAATGTTGATGGAGACTTATGCCCTGGATTTAATCCAAAAAAAGATGCAGAAGAAATTATTAATTAAAGATCCAGTATGGCCCAGTGGCTATGCCTAGGAGTCCTGAGCAAGTTTAGGAATGGAAAGTCTTAGCTGCTACAGAAGAGGTATGTTTCTTGGCTGCTGAAATGCTGAAACCCTCCAAAAGTATGTGCTGGAGGGTTTCTGAAAACTGCAGAGTAGAAGCTGTTTCCAAACCACAAAATGTTGGTTAAAACAATATTTAAAAAACCTGTAAACTAAATAGAAGCTAAAGTATTTGCATGCATTTCTGAGTTCTGAAGGAGCTGTACCCACATGCAATTACGAATAGGGTCAGTGTGGGCAGCCCCCATCTGAATGCACTGAATCATTTTGGAGCAGTGTTGGCCCATGTGCAGTGAAAACTAGAGATGAAGAATGAATGAGGTGAATAAGAATGCTTAAGTAGAAATCAGTGGTTTGTTCTCACCTGGAAGGCAGAGTTTAGTTTTGGGTAAGTCATCTCAAAAGGAAACTGCAATCATAAAAGAAGTTTGATGTTCATCAGAGGACTTCTGTGTAAGGAGAAAGTAGGAACCGAGATGGGAGAAGACTAATAAGAGAGATTCTAGAAAGATTTGCAAAAGAAATGGTAGAAAGAAGGTTTTGGCTATACTTTCATGACAGGACAATGTTAAACAAGCATGAAAAAAACCCAGACTTAAAACTGATCAAAATAAATCCAGTGATTTGGCTTATGAACCTTAGCTAGGAGGAGCCTTTGCTAAAAGCAGTCACTAGGGCTGCAACTTCACAAAACAACAGAAAAATTCATACATTTGTTTAAATATTAAGAACATTCAGAGACAAAATTACTGAAGACTTAGAAAAATAGAATTTTTCTAAACCCTTAGAAAAATGGAATTATCTTTCAGTTCAGGGTAAAAGTAAATGGGAAGTGAGGCAGAAACTGTTCCTTAGGACCAGAGCCTTTGAGCACCCCTTAGGAAACTTCTTCAACTTCTAGGTCGTCGCTGTTAGATAGTGAGCCCAGGTCTGCTCCAATGAAGCACGTAATTCATTTTAGCAAGTAGTTAATTTTCATTGGCACACTCAGCCCCCTGGAAGGGAAAGTGTGTGCCTCTTCAGAGCTCTCCTCGCGAGCCTCAATCTGTGTTATGTTAGGAAGGATTTCTACCTACACCAAATAATTAGCCTGTAGAAAACTTGGGGTTTTTTAATTGTATACAGCTAATGTTTGGCTTTATTTCCTTCCATCTTCCATCCTGTTCTCCCCTCTCCTTTCTGGGTGGACACTGCCTCTTCCTGACTGCAGCAACTTGTGGAGATACTCAGCTGGAGGGCAATATCTTCTTAGCAAGCAGCTCTGGAGTGCCTGAGTGACAGCAACGGTCATGTCTGTTTTGACGTTAAAAAAATAAATACAAATTACAAACAGGCAGCAGCCAAATGCACGAAACCCTGCATGCATCTGATGCTCCGGGCGCTGCCTTTCTGTTGTTTTCCATGGATCCATCGTGTCTGTTTCTGCTGTACGAAGGTGTTTTTAAATCTAAAAAAAAAAAAAAGACATGTTGTTTGTATAAAATAATAAAAACCAGGAATAATGCTAAATAAATGACAGATTATCCAACATGCCCCTTCCCCCAGGGCTAAGAAAATGGCAGCAACCGGAACATCTTTCAGAAATGAAGTGAGGGGGAAAGCAAAAGTGAAGGAGAGAGGAAGAGAGAGGGAGAGCAAAAAAGGAGGCAGCTTGAGCAGCGGATGGCTGAACTGTGCTCCGCAAACCACGGTGGGAGTTAACACCGCGTTCGGGCTGTGCTGCAACTTCAGCCGGTGAGAGGTGGCGAGGAGACCCCAGAGGAGCCAGTGTGAAGACTGGGGTTCAAGAGAGAGGAGGCACTTCTCTTCCTGTTGCCTGGCAGTCTGACTTCAGCCTGTTTCTTAGATTTCTGCACAGCAAGAACACTATGGAAAGCTGGTTGCTCGGCTGCTGGATCCCAAAACAGACTTTTTTTTTCCTTTTTTTTTTTTCTTTTCTTTTCTTTTTTTTTTTTTAAGAAATAAAACAAAATGGGATGTTGATTTAAAACTAAAGATGGAAGTAGGGATTAAAAAATGGGTTTAAGTGAATATAACTTGAATAGAAGTTCGCTCCTTAGTGATCCTGGTTTTAAAAACAGCCAAACATGGAGTTTTGAAGCCAGCTTATTTAATTTAACAAAACAAAACAAAAAAGCATTGCATTAAGAGCAGAGATTTTAGAGGAAGAGGGTACACGTATGGGATTTTCTATTATTTTTTTCCTTTCTAGTAGCGTAGTTGGGATCCACAGTGCTGCAGAACACGTGTTCCTTAGGAAGCAGACAAAAAACTTAGTGTTATGTTCTTCATGAAAACTTGCACATACACTCCTATATGAGGCATAAATAGCGTGTGTTTTTTATACTGAAATATATGCACCCATAGAATTGAAGGGGTTACCTGGCCTCCTGTTTGATTTGTTTGGTCTCCGAGTAAAATAGCAGTGGGAGCCAGTGGCCCCAGCCAGGTGCTTCTCCCCACCACTAACCCATCTGATGTTTGTAAGTGTCATGTTTCCTAGTGTTTATTTGGGTAATTTTTCTATTTTTTACAGTGATGTTGTAACACAGAAAACTATCAGATCAGAACCTCAAAAGCTGTAGCTGAAGGACTCTTGGCCACCTCCCTGTGTTACCTCTGGGTGTTAGAGAATACCTCATGAAACAGAGGGGAAAGGGAATGAGCACATGTGATCTGATGTTTGTCCTTTGGGCCAATTCATCTTCCTTTCTTTTCTTTGCTGCAAAAGGATTTCAATTCCTTTATTCATCGGGTGGGGAATGTGTAAGTGTTTTGTTGACCTTACCAAGGAGGGAGCCTAGCCCCAGGAGGAAAATGGCCTTTCTGGCAGACCTGATGGGATTTGTCTTGACCAAGGGAAGGCATCACTTGCAGAAGTTGGGATGAGCTTTTACCTGCACTTGTCTACCCCTAATCAGGTTTTTGGATCTTCAGAGAGAGTTAAAATGATTGCCTTGACAGCATCGGCAACCTTTTTGCAGACTACAGAAAAGAAGACAATTTGGAATTTTAATCCTTATTCGACAAAATGCAGAAAATAAAAGCTGTTGCACAAAGCGGAGCTGTCAATTTGCAACAGATAGCACTCTGCTCTCTTTGTTAGAGAGGTGCTATCCCATACCAGGATTAGATGAGCCAACCCCTGATGAAGGAAAAGACCATCCAGACCTTTCCAGGTTTGTTTAAGCAAACACCCTTTTATTCCTCCCTCCACTATCCCAGGGAGGAGTGCGGGGATTGAACTCATGGGGGGCAAACACTAGATTTTATTATTTCAAAACATTCTTAAAACAGCACTAAGCCAGTGAGTGAAGTGGAAAAGTGAAAAGCCTTGATATTTTAATCAGACTTTTTTAAGCCACAGAGAGCAAACAGATAACAATTATGCCATTTAAAAAAGATAAATACAAAACATTATGCATGCCTTCTTTTGGTCTGATCTTCCTTGTCTCTACCTGACGATTATTAATAATTAAAAAAAAGAACCCTCTGTATTAAGTATATGCATCTTTCAGAGAAAATTTTAAAAGAACAGAAATGTTGGTTTTTTGTTTTTGCACAGTCTTGGAGACAAATTCTTTTGGATTTTTTTCGTTTGTTTTGTTTCCTTTTAAGTTAATGAGAACCTTAGCTTGGTATGGCCATTATCAAACACAGCTGTACACCTTTAGCATTCTTAATGTTCTCTTATGGGGCTAATGTAAGCATCTATATAATATATATTATAAATATCACATTTTAAACAGGAAATGGAAGGCATTTGATGCAGAATTTTTGCATGATATAGAAATAATTAAAGTTAGCTAGTGTTTGTTTGTTTGGTCTGAATGTTGGTAGAACCTTCATAGCTTTGTTACAATGAAACCTTGAACTGAAGATATTTAATAAAATAACATTTAAACAGTGTAAAGTTTGGAGTGTCACATTATTCTCTTAAACCATGTAACAATGGTGCTTCTGGGATAAGAATCAATTTACAGAGCTTTCTGTGTGTGTGTGTGTGTGAGTTAACTGTGTGATTTAAAAATGTAATTTTAAAAAAGGAGAAAAAGTTAAGTGGTACCATACCTAAAAGGAGGGGAAAAATGCTAGAATTAAAAACAAAGGGACAACAGACCCTGTTAAAATGAACTTAATGGCGTGTCCCTGACAGACCAGGCATAATAGGGAAATGTTGCTTTTGTTCCTAATAGCCTGATCCTTGGCAAATCTATGCTGTTACTTCCTTATTTGTTTTTCTCAGCAATATTTCAGACTCCTTGTGGGAGAAGCCCTCTTGCCGTTAGGTTTGCCTGACGTAAACCTGCTGATCTCAAGTTGGGTGGCTTATTTATTTCTAACCTAGCGTATTTTGTGTCCTGACTGGGATGCTTCTGCAGAGGCACAGATCAGCCACTCAACTGTACAAATTTGTCCGGTCTAGCAGCATAAGCATCATTTCCCAACAGGTTAAAAGTTAGTTGGCTTTAGCCTGTTTTTGTTTTTATACTGCCTCTTGTTATTAGCATTTTTTTTATTCCCTGCTGGGTAGGCTTTGTTCTACTCTGTTCAGGCCTTTGCTGCTTTGCCATTTTTCTTTTATTTCTCCACCTATCAAAGCTCACACTGCCCTCTAAAGGGTAGCTGACTGAGTGGTGAGCCTGCTGCAGGTGCTGCCCTTGCCGCTGCCAGGCTGTCGGCAGGGACAGAGATGCTCAGGTGCTTCTCTGCATCTCCTGCTACCGCTGGCCTTGTGTCTGGCACGGTGATTGTTGGGGTTGCACTGGGGGCACACATCTTGTTTTGGTACCGGCTGCAGCGAGGGCTCAGGGGCTCCAGCCAGCACTTGAGTCTCCCGTTTGGCAGGCCTGGCTGGCCTCCACTCCCCTGAGCTTTTCCCAGGTGTGTCTGGGAAGCACTGCAGGTGGGAGGAGGTGGCTTTGCCTTATCACAGAAAGCAACTTCGGTGTACTTAATCCCCTTTAACTGCAGCAATTACCTAGTAAATAGGTGTCAGTTGCTGCTGCTTAAGGAGATGATTACTTCTGCTGCCTGATGAAACAGGAGGAAAATTGTCCTTAGTGTTTAAAGGGAGAAGGTAAGAGTTTTACAGCCCGTTTCACTGGGACAGAAGACAATCTTCGTGCCCAGAAGAGATAGCTCCTGCTATTACAGCAACAAAGAGAGGTTCTGCTATCGTTTCCGACATGCAAGGCAGCATCATTCATCAGGTAAGGTCTCTCCTGAAGCAGGTAATCCTATCTAATGATCTTTGAAGAAACGTTGCAGTATGATCTAATAAGCACTAGGAAGGTACTCATAAAATTCGTGATGATCTCCCATGTTCTTAGAAGCTCTTTTAACCAAGACAAGAGTAATTTAAACACTTACTGAAAGCACAATAGTCAGACTAATGCTCATGTCAAGAATATTTATGTAGCATATATAGGGGGTCTGTTTTACCTCTTCTTATGTTTTAGCTGACAGCAGGCTTTGGGAATGGTACTTCCCTGCAATGTGATAGCTCCAGTATTGAGCTATCAAACAGGGATATTCCTAGAAACTTACTTTCCAGTATGCCATAGCTGGTTAAAATCAGCTCATCCTATTAGATGGAGTTTTGCCATTTTCCTACCAAAGAGAATGGTCTGAGCATGGTTTTCGAAAGTTCCCTCTCTCCCAATTTATGCACACACGTGCTTGTATACATAGGTGAGTTACTCTGTGGGAGACCTATGACTGATGGTAGCTTTTATTTATGCCCAAATCAGATTTCCTTTTAAACTAGGATTGGTCTGCTCTCACTCGCTGGGCTAGCGGCACAGAGGTCTGGTAGGATGCTTTTATGCTGTAGTATCCATGAGATGCACGGAGAAGCATGAGCAGAACTAGACCCTGAATGTCAATATCCTTTCCATTTTATTATGGAAATTGTTACCTCTTACTTACATGTAATTGATAACGTAGACAAACGGACAGAGCATTTGACTAGTGATCAGATTTGTGATCTGTTTTTGGTTTTGCTATGGCTTTTGCAGAGTGACTACAGGGTAAGGCACTTGTGTGCTCAGTGCTTCAGCCTTGTGCACTCTGTGCTTCAGCTTTGCCATTTGCCCATGCAGATGATAAGCCTGACCTCTGTAGAAACCGCTGTGAGAGACTGATGAACAGTGCTGCAGAGCAGCTGGGTGGTATTGCTGCTACTCATCATGGATGATTTTTTTTTCCTGAGTATTTGAGAGGATTGAGACTGCAGACTAATGCACCTGGAATGCTTGTTTATTTGGGTTTAGTATGAATTTATTAGACTTGGGAAAGGTGGTCCTTAGGGGCACTTAAAGTGGCTTGAGTGGAGGGTTATGAATTTTTCCCTTGAGATTATTAGTGCCTGAGAACTCCTCACCTGCAGGAATTCCTGTCTGCTGGTAAGGAATAGGAATTCACTGGTTGGCATGTAATATTCTGAAGAATTTTAAGCCAATTTATTATGTACTTAACAGGTATTAGAAAACAAAAATGCATACACTTATGGTTTTTAAGACAGATTGGCTACAAGGAAAGGATGCAAATAATTAAGTCAATAAAATCTCGGTCTGAAAGTTCCTTGTGCTGCAGGAGGGTCCTCTAAAGCACAGGTGGATGGAGGGAGAGGGAAAGGTGGTTGTCCCTAGTCAGTGGCAATTTATAGAATTGCCATAATTATCCATAAATGGATTGGCAGGATGACATTTATTCACAGAAAATGTTTTGTTAACGCATCATGTGACTGCATGTTGGCAGAGTTGGGATTTGGCTAGTTCTTGCAATGAAATACCATCTCGGTGTGGTTTATTTCTCCTTCCTGTTTCGGTGGTAAAGTGTAATGCTCATACCAACAGAGGATAGCCTGCAAAAACGGCACCAGGGCTGTGCTTCAGAAGCCTTGTTTACATTGGAAGAACATCCTATAGGTTATATCAGTAGTCATAGCAGTGCTACTGCTTCATGATTGTTCCTGTTCCAGAAAGCATTTATTTGTTTGTTTCTTCTTATGTGTTCAGAAGTTCAAAATAAACTGAAAAAGTACATACTTACATAAAAAAATATTTGTTCTACTAATGTGACATTTGAAATTCATTCCTTTAGATTTAGCATATTTTTTCTTGTATAAAAAAGGCCCAAAGTTGGTATAGATTGTCTTAAATATTTCTAAGAATTGTAAACAGATTTCAGCCTTGTTCATTCCAAAATAGTATTAATGCTAAAATTGTTTTAAATATTAAATAAATTAGCAAGTTTTAACACCACCTAATCTTTTACAGTATCAGTAAAAATCTTCCATATTTGGTACAAAGACTCTATTGAGCCTCAACAGAAACAGTAACACATTCAATCTTTATATAGTGTTTTACTTAAACTTTCCCTTTTGGAAGAAACAGGCTTCCTGACCCATTAAATGGAATATCCAGGGAAAGACTGTTTGTTTATGTAACCTTAAGAAGGAGAAGTTGCTTCAGAGAAATGCAATGTTACCAGGGATAGCACCAGCTAAGTGAGATAGGCAGGGAGCAATATGATAGCCTGGAAGATGGGAGTTATAAAGCTGAGCACTGAGTGGTTTTTGGAGTGTGAGGAGGCTGGTGTGGGGAAGAGAACGGAGATGCAAGATGGAGTTAAGGGTGTCTTGCAAAGTGAGTAGAGGAAGCTACGTAGGAGGCAACTGGAGAGACAGCGAGGACAGAGTTGTTTTGTGGTGAAATGCAAGAGAATTCTTCTCTGGTGGCTTGAGGAGGGACTTGGAGAGATGGAGCATATTTTGGGGTGTTTTCTCCCACTACACATTTAAATGGAATTCTAAGTTGATATTGTTGCACCTGTATAGAGTACTATAGTGTACAACATAAACTCCTGTCACTGATTCCCCTCCCTCGGTGTAACTGAGATTTTATGAGACTGGGACAGATACAGGAACTACTAAAAAAATAATTTTTTTTTAGTAGAATATCAAGCTGTACTTTGAAATGCTAAATCCAGTTTCACAGAATGTAGTACTGGATCATAAATGCTACAAACACATGACACGAGGTGCTGATCTGCCACATATTCCCTCTGTTGGCTCAGATTTGCTCAGCTGTTTTGGAAAGTGCAAGGTCTGGTAGATTGGGATCACCTGTTGCTGCCACACTAGCTTTGGGATGGCTGCAGGCAGGCAGATGATATTAATCTGATGTGAGCGCTGCAGCACGTGTTTGGATTAATTCAACAGAAATGCAATCACGTGTTCAAATATGTGCTGCTGGGTGTTTTGGCAGCACAGGCCCGTGTGATGCGACTGCAGGTGGTGGGAGCAGCTGCCTCATCAGCCTCTGCTGAGGTGGGAGTTCTGTCAGCCAGAGGCAGAACAGACTTTTGAAGTGCACCAGGATATGAGTGCTCATAGCTTTGTCTGCTTTTCCTGCGTTATTTGATTCACCTGCTAACGTGGGCTTAACAGGCTTGCAAAAGCATGGTCACTGCTTCAGGTGCAAACCGATCAGGCTGAAGATGAAAAGCCCTGTGTAAACGTGTCTGAAAGCCACGACTTTCAAGCTTTTTCAGCTTTTCAATAGAGCAGCAGGTTCCCGTGCAGCAAATCCACCTCTTGTGTTGCTTTGTTGAAGGTTTCCTGAGTGACTCACAGCGTGCCAGCAATCCTCTGACAGCGGGCTGTGAAGAAGCACTTTGCCAACGTGAGGCCTTATTCCCTGAGCACCTGCTTCCCTTTGCTTGCTCCTCTTCTGTCGCTTTTGACCGCTCCAGGTCCCAGTCGTGCTAACTTGTCCCAAATGTTGGCTCTCCAAAGTGTGGTGCACAGCAGATCCAAAAGCAGGGCCGTGTAACAGCACTCCCAGACTGCCCTCCACCTCTCTGTCCTCCGCTGAGAATAAACGATCCTGTGATGTGGCTTCACATCCCATTCTGGCTTCCTACTACAATTTCCTCCACCTTTCTAAAGCAGCAAATTGCAGCGTGCGTGTTTGTGTTTCTCGGGAGGCTGCTGCCGGCGATGTCACAGCGGTGTCAATTCCTTCCTACAGTTTTCCTGGACATCCCACGCCTTCCGCGCCGCCGGGAGCGCGGCGGCCGCAGCCATTCCCCGCAGCCCGGGCCGCGGCGGTGCCGCCGCTCCCTCCCGCAGCCCGGCGGTGGCTGCACGAACCCCTCGCCACGTGTTCGGGTGTGGGGCGCGGCCGCCCCGGCCGGAGCGGCGGGACCCGCTCCGGGCCCAGCCCGCGGTGCCTCCCGGCGGCCCCGCCCCGCTCCCGCCCCGCGGAAGATGGCGGCCGCGCCGCGCGGCGGCGGCTCCCCCAGCGGCCGGAGGGACGCGCAGCGCCCGGGAGCCGGCGGGCCGCGACCGGCCTGAGCGCTGCTCGCCGCGCCGGGGGACGCCCGCCCTGCCTCCCTTTGGGAGCCGAGACCTGCCCGCCCGGCGGGGCCTCTCTGCGGCAGGTGAGGTGGAGGAGGAGGGCAGCGCGGTGGTGGCGGCGCGGCCCGGCCGGGGCCGGCTCGGAGGGCGGCGGGGCAGAGCAGAGCGAGCGGCGCCGGCGGGGCCGGGGGAAGTTGTGCCGGCCGGGGGGCGGCGGTCCCGGGCGGGGGGTGTTTGCGAGGGGCGGCCGGGCCGCGGGGGGCGGCGAGGGGCCGAGCCGGCGCAGGAGGCACGGAGGGCGCTGCCCCCCCGCCCCGGAGGCGCCGCCCGCCCCGCAGCCACCTGTGCGACCGGGGCGTCCCGCCGAGAGCCCACACGGGCGGCCCGCGCCCCGACGCGGTGCCCCGTGTGCCGGCGGTGCCCGGGGCCGGAGGTTTCGCAGCCCTGCCCGGCTGCTCTTGGCGGGCGCAGAGCCCCCGGCGCACGGCCCGGAGCGGCAGCTCCTGCCCCATCGCGGCTGCCGCCCCTCGGAGCCCCCCGTGCTCCGGCTGCCGGCGGGGAGCGCGGTCCTGGGCCGGGGCTGCGCTCCCGGCCTCGCTCCGGCTTTGTTTACCCCGCGGCGCCGTGTTGCGGGCGGTGAGGGTGCTTGGTACGGCGGGACCGGCGCTGAACAAGTCGCCGTGCAGCGGGGCAGGGGATGCTCCTGTCCCCTGGTGCGGCTGTACTGCCCGTGTGCACAGGCGGCTGGCTGGGGGCTGCCTTCAGTGCAGGCCAGCCGCGGGTACAGTTGCGGTACCACGAAGACACAACAAAAACTGTGTTACGTAGGGAAAGCTGATGGAGCATGAGGAATCGTTCGTATAGCATTTACCATCATTTAGTCATTAAAATGTTTTTGCAGTGGTAAAGCGATAAATAAAGCACGAGACACCCCTGTTTGCTTAAGCAAGAGTGAATAAACTCTGTGTTGCCTGAATTAGAAGTGGGCAAATGTCACATATCTGAATTCAGCCACAAGTTACACTAGTCCACACTGGGATTCTTTGTGACTGGTCTTGCCAAAGAAGTATTCAGAGTTGTTAATTGTACGTGCATTTCTCATTAGGAAGTGTAACCTTGCCCTTTGTAGCAAAGAGGTAAACTAGAAACTTCTGATTAATTTTTCAGGTTAAGTGCAGTCAATTATCTGTGGTAATTGGGCTGGGAAATTTTCATGGTGGGAGAATCTAGGTAGCATCGATATGGCGGGACACTTTGTACAAAAACACTCTAAGAGCCCTAAGAGAAAAGATTAGATGCTCAGCATCAGCCCCAAGAGTTTATCGGTGTGGGTGCCCACACATGCTCACGTTGCCCATGTGAGCTGGCTCTGCACCTACAGCAGTTAGTGATCCCAGAACCAAGCCCTGTACAGCTGCTGCATGGAGGCACCTGAGGGGCTCCGTCCACGGTGGGTTTGTGCAGTGTTTCTTTATTGGGTTTCTCAGTGCAGCTGTTTTCATGGCACTGAGATCACTGATCCAACTGCTGGAAGATTGGACATAGGCACTTTAGTTTGTACTTCACGCTGCACAGATGTGATTGTGGTGTGTTAAGAGCTAGTCTGGTTCCAAAAGCAGGCTGACTCCACTAGACCAGTTTTGAGCCAGTGGAAAAACTGTGCTCAAATCTGGCAACCAGCACAAAATGTTCTAAAAATTTTCTGCTGTCAGCAACTGTGAACAAGTATATATCTCTTACAAGTTGTCTTGTCCACTTGCTGCTTTCTTACATTTTTCTTTCTCATCCCAAATTCTTCTTTTTGTTCGTTCTTCCCTTTTAGTTTTTTGCTGCCTTCTAAGTCCATGGTACTGTTTTTCTTGTTGCTCCTTGAACATGGTTTCCTAATGGGTCTTTTCTTCCTCTGTTTACTGTTTCTTCAGGCCTTGTAAAACTACTTTTTTGCATGTATATGTGATTTTGAATGAAGAAGAAATGGAATTTTCAAAAAAAGTGCAGCAGAATGAGCTAAGAGCAAGGACACAGAGCAAGAGCAGTGGTACATCTGTCCATGTCAAAGTTTTCGTTCCGGTTGCAGAAATGACTTTTGCTCATGTGTGTGGGTTCTCAGACTGGGGTTTAGAATGGAGAGTGGGACCAATCTTGCCCTCCAGTATTGCTGCCCATGGGGAGAGGGGTTTTGGGGCATCTGGCAGCAAAATAGGATTGTGATACAGAAAAATTGAGAGTCACTATTTTAAGGTATTGAATATTATGTGTGATTGTTTACCAGGACATGAGCGTGTGCATGGGCAAGCTCAGTGTTTGCCAGCAGTATCTGGTAGTGCAGTGATGGTGGGATTTGCTGCATGGTTTTTGCATAAGGCACGTTTTACTGTTGTGATGCTTAACCTTCAGGTTGATCTGTGTCAGAATTCATGTAGGTGGCCTGGTGAAAAAGCCTGAGCCTAGTTTTGTATTTTATTTTATTATTTCACGATTTCTTAAAAAAAAAAAAGGGGGGTGTGGAAGAAATAAAATGCAGCTGAGGCCTGAACCACAGCCTATCTCCTCATCACTGAGCCTTGTTTCAGAGGATTGAATGACTGTCTCAGATCTCTTTGTGGTATATCTGGAATATGCGGTGATTCTCTGAGCAAAGCTGCACAGATAAGATAATCCATTTCGTTTTAATTGGCAGAGTTGTTTACACATGATCTCTTGCTCATTTCCCTCTTTTAAAGGAATGCATATCTATCCCTGATTACAGCTCAGGTCAAAATCCCTTAGCACTTGTAGCAAATCTCCTTTAATTGGTCTCATTTAGCTCTCATAAGGTTGTGTTTTAATTCTCGCTCTTCCAAATCCTTTTCCCCAGTCTGTAATGTAATTTATTACAGGATATTTTATAGAGAACGGAGCAGCCTCTGGCTGTCAGCATCCTTTGCAGTTTATCAAATTTCCAGCTCAACAGGCAGCTGCAGTGGAGTTTGTGGGTGTAAGACAGCAGTGGTGCAGCAGCAGCACAGGCAGATGGTGGTTGTGGCGCTGGGCGAGAGTGCCATGTCTGTCCTGGATTCTGGAAATAATTGGGGTGAATGCTCCTGTTTGCTCTCCATGCTTCTCTATTCTTTTTGTAGCTGTTGCTGATTCAAGGGTCTTTGAGTTCAATTTTTTCCTTTCTGGCTGTCTTTCTAGACTCTGATTGAATACGAGTACATCCAAGTTGCTGCTGCTGTCTGATGACAGGCTTTGAGCAGTACAGGACTGGTAGAAGGCTAGTGCTGGGAGCGTATTTTTAGAAGGCCCAGGCCAACATTACCTGTCTTTAGAAAATTCACTGTGACTTTGGTGAACGCAGTTGCTTTGGTTAATTGAACATAATGCAAAGAGGTGAAGCCCTGAGTTTCATTATGGCTGTGCTGAGGCACTTCACCTCTGGCCTGTAGCGGCACAGTCTGCAGGCACCGTGCGCTGGTGCAGCTCCGCCTGTGCTCCGGGTGCTCTGACATCAGCTCTGAAAGTCTCAAAGGCTGGGTTTTGTTTCTCTTTTTTTTGAGCTGTGCCCCCTGCCCTTACACTGGCAATTTTCCCACTCCAGCAAAGTCACAAGGAACTATGTTCCTCTTCTTCAGCCACTGACTGAGATTCCAGGCTGTGTGGTGCAGCAGTGACGGTGCAGACAGACTTTCTGCTTTACTGATCCTGCTCTGGAGGCACGAATCTAATCCAGTAGAGCTGTGGAGCACAGTTATGTCTTAAATTGCCACTGAATGATTTACTGGAGTAACAGATCAGAGCTGTACCTTTTCTTTCTGCCTAGCAGTGTTCGAAGGTCTTGGGCCTCTGGCAATTGCTGTTTGGGGACTGTTTTTCAATACAGACACATATCCAGAAAGGAAGTGATATAGATCACTAGACTGAATCCATATGTACCCTATTAAAAATGCAGTAGAAATCTCTAGACATGAGTGATGAATTAATCTTCTGCACCAGGAAGATATCCTCCATCACATTCATGCCTGCTGATATTTTTAGTAAGCTAACTGATTTAGCAGCAAATGTGAGGGGGTTGATAAGATTGTGAATGCAGTTTGGACCTTCTCAAAATATTTGTGGCTTTCATTGGGCAGTGTCACAAGATCTGTTTTCAAAGAAGTGGGAATTGCTGTTTTTTAAAGCTGCCCAAACTCTCCAACAAGGAGAGGGATGGTCACGAGTTCTCTCTCTCTATGGACTCAGCCTGCTTTTGAATTTGTCAAGTAAAATGAATACTGCAAAATAAGAACGGACAGCTCCATGCAGCACTTGCTTATGTACTAGCAACACCAAGATGTTCAGAAATACCTGTCTCTTCCAAGTGTGTTTGTAGCTGTGTGTAACTGCAGCTGTTCTTCCTGCTGGGATTGCAAACGTGGAACATCAGCAGTATTTGCAGCTTCTCTCAGGCTGAAATGTTAATGCCTTAACTTAGCCTAAAATAAGGTACTCTTTCTTTCCATTAAGTGAATGTAATATTTGTCATTAAATACAAATTATGTGGTTAAGCGTTAAAACTAACAGCTATTATATGCCAATATTTTTTTTTTTTCCCCAGAATCAAAGGAGGGTAAAAAAGGAGAGATGCATTTTGTCCTCTGCTCAGTGTACGGGGGGGCTTGTGCAGATCCTGGTGCTGGTCCCTGTGCTCTGCATGTGTCACACCACACTTACCATCTACAGCACTTCGTCTCATGTTTTGAGTGTGTGATGGAAATAAGGGAGTGTGATCTAGAGTTTTGGTGGGATACAAGTACAGTTGTACTGCACTAGCCTGATCTGTTCCCTCTCAACTCTGCAGTGCATTATTCTGAATTCTTTTTTTTCCCCTCTGGAAATGTCTGCATTAGCGGAAAAGTTTGTTTAGGGCATTCTCTGTAAAGCAAAAGACAGTAGAGTCTGTCCTCTGCTCTCCAACCTTCTTGTAGCTCACATGAAGAGGCTTGCAGGTTGCCTCCTCAGGGGAGGTTTCCACAAGGGGGGAGAGAGTAGGACATAAAATTGTATGTGTTAGATGACACACCAACAAGTTGTAGCCCTCTCTGGAGATAGAGATCACTGCTGCTTTTATTTATTCATGTATGTTTTTTCTCTGTTTTCAGTCATGAGCTTGGGAGCTGGATTGGCATAACTGATATAGAAAGGAAGGAGGAAAGAGGGACAGCAAAATGACAATTTTATCCCTTCTTAATCTCTTTTTGCAGTTCTGGTATGCCATCTGGTCACTCTATTTGAAAGCATACAACCCCAGTACCCTGCCCTTTCTCTTCTCTTTGTTTCTCCAGTCTCCTACATCCTTCGATTCTGCATCAGGAACCCTGCAAGAATATTACATTCCTCTAAGTGGTTCAATTTGGGAGGCTCCCATGTCAGGACCATCAGATTATGTGACAGAGCAACTTGTTTGCCTTTGATCATGTTTAGGTTTACAGTTCCAGATGATTCCATTAGCCTAATATTTTATTGGTCTTTAAGCTTGTCTCTAATTAATGCTAATTTGCTTGGCAGTACTTCTGAAGTATAATCAGAGCTTGCATGTGGATTTTTAGAGCTCTTCAACAGATCTTAACTCTTACATTTTCAATCACTTTGGTATTAATTCCTCAAAGGAAACAGTGGGATGATAGGCCTTAGCTGTGATAGGCTCCAAGTAGAGCTCCATTAAGAAAAGCAGAGAAACTTGAGATTTACTTCAGAAAGGTTAGAAGAAACACAGAACAGTTTATAAATGTCTATTTTTGTCTTGAGAACCTCTTACTGTACAACTCTGCATTAGCTCTCTAGCCCTTACCAGTGGTTTAGAGTGCATGGGAAATTTTGTGTCAGAAAGGGCTTTTGAAACAGTCAGTTGAGATATGTCTTGGATGGTTAGAGTTGGACTCATCTGACTACATGTGGAGATATTAAACTGGACACCAATGTCCACATCTGAGCACTGTAAGTTCCCTTCATGTTTAAGGGTATGTTAGGGTGCAGTTCATTTTGCTCTGAAGCAGATGTCCACATTTGTTGAAGTGAATCACATTTTGGAAGTTCTTTTTTGGTTTTCCACTGAATATATTAAAAACTGAGAATGTTAGTCCATGTGTAGAAAATGTCAGCAGGATAAGTATCTGAGCAGAAGGTAAATTGAACACCTTGCAGAGTGACACTAACTTGCTTCTAATCCTGGACTGCTTTCAGAATAGCATTTTAATGTCTTCACTATTAATTGATTTACATCAGTTTTGTCTCTTCTGATCTTTACTGCCTTTCCCATATTTAGAGAGCTTTTTCTGTAATTTTTTTCTTTTTAAGCTAATGCTGATGTAGTGATTCTGTGCCACTCCCACTTTATTCTGAAAGCTTTTCCAAGTGCCAATTGCTCCGCAGCTGTCGATTGTCTTTGCCCTTGCTTTTATCGTTGGGTTGTCCAACAGCCAGGGGTCTGCTGTATCTGGTAACCAGGACTTTTCTGTGGTCCTGGCCAGCCATACCTGTCCCAGAGAAGTCAGACCAGACCATGAGTAGGTCTTTGTTCAATTCAAAGCCTTAACCACAGAGATTGTAGTTGCCTCCAGAAGCAAGGAGAATGTCCAAATGTCAGGTACTGGCCTATGATTTTTTTTTTCTGTAAAGAGACAGGCTTCTCTTCTGCACAGTCTGGCTTTTGCACTGCTGGAAGTTTAACTTTGAACAAGATCAGGCTTGGAGTGTCCCAACGCAGTGGCACATTGCATGTAGATCCCTGCTTGAGGTGAATAACATAATTTCACAACAACTTGAGTACCTCTTCATATTTGACGGTCCAAGATGAATGAGGAGCAAGTAAGACTGGGAACTCTTGTGCAATCTAATTAAAGGTAGAAATTTTTAGTGGAGAAAAGGTTGGTATCTTGGCTGACCCCTTAAAATGTCATCCTTTTGCATCTGTCATCACCCATGTCTTGTTTTTGTTTCTCTTCTGGTCATCACCTGTGTGTGGGTCTGTTTTAAGTATAGAGAAGTCTTTGAAGTGATATCATTTGTCTCAGTGATGGAACTACTGAAAAAACCGTCACCTTACTGTTGGTGAACTGCTTGTCCTTCCAGTTACTGAGGGCTGCAGAGCTATTAAAAAGAGCAGACAGAAAATAGTGTAGACACTGCATCAATCACCACACAGTGTCTGTGCATGAGGACTGCTGCAGCTCCCTGTTTCATCAGCTCTGTGAATGATGTGAGCTCTTGCAGTGTTAAGTCTGCTTTTTCAGTGGGATGAAGTGGGATCCTGGCCCAGTCCAGCAGCCGCGAAGATTCCTTTTGGTGTTGAAACCTGTCTTCATGTCTGATCTGTTGTCCAGACCACCTGTGAAACATCAGTCTTTCCCCTGCCTCCATTTCAGTTACAAATAATGTATTTTAATTTGTTACTTGTAATTTTGTTGGTTTTATTAATTTTTAATTAAATGTTTGGATTCACTCAGTGATACTTAAGCTCAAAATGCATGCGCTTTACGTATGGCTGAGTCATAATCATCTTCCTCATAAGCAGAGATCTGTCACTGTCTCCTGATTTAGTTTTGTCTGCAGACTTCCATCCTTATCCTTCCTTTATGTTCCTGTTTCAGATCTGGTCGCTTGTATCAAAGCACGATGTGAATAAGTCTGCTTTCCTGACTCAAGGCTACCAAGAAAATGTGCTTTTATCATGTGTTTGCATCTATATTTTAGTATCCTGTAACTGTGCGTGGAACGGAGTATGTTTCCATGGCCCAAGTCCATATAAACACAGAGCTTTCTGCAGGAAAACTTGCTTTGCCTCAAACAAAATATTGATGTTTGCCTTTCCCAACACTACTTTTAAATACAAATTCCTCACTAACCACACACGATGGTGCAGTGCCTGTGGTAGCAGGCAGAGCTCAAAACTCCCTTTTGGTCTTGTGTTGTGTCTGTGGGCAGGTTAAGAACAAACTAGTATTCAGGGATTGTCATAATTGCAGTTGGTGTTGAACATAATGTTTCTCTGAGGTGGTTATAGTTAATTCTCTTGTGTGTTGTAGAGCTATTGTATAATTATCTTATTTTTGTTAGTCCTAGCATTTTCCGATTACTGAATGGAAGTACGGTGAAGATGTCCTTTGAACATACTCTTCTTGGTTTGCTGATACTACCAGTGAGGAAAGCAATCCAATCCTATAGTGACCCTTCTTAGTACTGGCACAACCACTCAGCAAGGAGGACCAGGAAACTGATGTGGAAATTAAAATAACAGAACAAAACAACCCCCCTTTTTTGCTGTTGTCCTTCTCCAAAAGAGAAAATGTTACTTTTCAGTTGATCACTAAGAAACCCAGTCAGGCTCAAATGCTTTTATACTGGGACACCACAGAGTGTCTTGGGGATAGGATGAGCTGATGGTATTCCAGGGCTGCTCTCTTCAGAGGAGAGGTATGACCACCTCTCCTCTGAGGTGGTCTCATGATCTAAGATGATCATGCCAGATGATCACCTTAGAAGTACGATTTCACGAGACCCTTTGCATCAGTCCTGCAAACTTTTTAAATGTTAGATTTATCTAGATTAGACTTAACTAGCAGTGGTCATGGGAAACTCTAAAATGATGCACAAGCAACCTGGTGAGAGCCAAGCTGCATGCCCAGCAGACTGAGAGCCCAATAACTGCAGTCCTTCATTGCTGCCTGTTCTTTTCCACTTTTAATTGGAAACTGGATTAGTTTTTATAGAGCTGATTTCTCATAAGGGGAAAGATTGAAGAAATAGTAGTGATATAGTTTGTGAAGAAGATGCCTCTAGGGGAAGAGTGAAGCAGTTGCTTTGATCAAGGTGCAGACCAACCCTGGGGTCACAGGAAAAATGCAGGTCTCTGATAAGCAGTGCTGTATTATCTTTATGTTCCTGTGCAATTTACCAAAAAGACGTGACAAATTATGTCAGAAAAGTAGTTACATTTTTATGGAATGGTTCTTGGTTTTGGGTTTTTTTTCCCTATCTTGTTAAAAGAAACCAAAACAAACAAGAAATGTTTCTGTGTTTTCCTCAACATCTTTTCTTAGCACCCTGGCACCAACAGTCTGACCCATGATACGATTCTGGACAGCTCTTTAGGAACTGAAATTGTTGTGAGTGCTCAGGCCCTTCCTGCAATTACATCTTCCTGAAATGCATCCTGTGCAAGGGTGACGATCAGCTACAGGCAGTGCTGAAAGACAAGGCAGTGGAAATTTATACAGTGTCTGCACTGGAAGCAAGGCTGTTCTTAAAGGATATGTCTGTAAACTGTTTGGTCTTAAAGTCTGTATTGGGTACTTTTAAAAATGAGCCAACCTAAAAAAAAGTCCCCAAATGCATCTTCATACAGATGAAGGGTGTAAAGCCACAAATGCAAGGTGCTGTTTTTCCCCCTGTCATTAGGCTTCCTCTGGAGAAAGCGTTGGATAGGGATGTTGTTTGGCCTTCATGGGTTAGTGATTTCAGAACCTCATGCTTGATCTGTCAGGATGGGACTGAGGACACCAAGCTTGAAAATGAGTGTTGAGAGCTCTACTCATTTTGTCCTGTCTTCACAATTCCTTGGCACTGGTGTTATACAACCTCTGCTACCAGCTTTCTGTTGGGATATTGTAACTTTTCCAAGGGCTGTATGGAGTTCCATCCTCATTTTCAGTTGTGACCTTTTACCACAGGTAAAGGTACCTGTACCATGTACCACAGTGTAGTTGTGAAACTGCTGACAAAGGTGGGGAGGTGGTTGCAAGGCTTGTGAGCACAAATGCCAGGACTTTTGTGATAGCCAGAATGAGGGACCTGTGAGCCAAATGAAATGGGACTGACCTTGTATGCACAGACATTAGGATATAACACACAACTGTTAAAATTTAAATTTCCTAAAATTAATCATCCTTAGGTAATACTTGTTAGAAAATCTTATCTAGCTTGATTCCATCTGTCTTGAAGGAAAAGGAATGAGATTCAGGAAGAAATTTTATTTTTTTCGTGTGAAGTTATGGGAACAAGCTGAGTACTGCAGTGAAACCCATCCTGTGAATGTGAGGAGACTTCTTATCCCTTTTTTCTACCTCTAAGGCCGGCTCCACTGGGGCTGCAGAAATGGAGATCAGTGGGGAATACAAGAAAAAAGTGTAAATTAGTTTTGACTAGTACAGATCTGAATCTAGCTTTGAGTTGTTAGTACTGGTGCAGAAGACACTTTGTCCTATCACTGTCACCCAAGAGCATCTTATACAGGGATGAGGAAGTGTCACACAAAAATTCTTTGAAATGTTTGCTGATTTTTATTGGGTTTGGAAATAGCAAATTCTAGAAAGCAGTACATGAGAGCAGTGAGTGCAATAGTTCTTCCTCTGTCACAGTTGCCCAGATATGTTGTGTCTCTCCTGGGGTGCAAGTCATAGTGTGCATTTTTTTTTTTCAGCTTGGCAAGCTTCTTGCCCGAGGTCAGCATTGCCATTACAGCAATAGCTGCAGCACAGCATAGTCATGCTTTAAATGTACTAACTGCACATGTTGTAAATTACTACTGATTTTTTTTGAATGCTGCAATATATAAGTATTGAGCTTGAGGCATTTTATTAAAGGGGCCTTAATTGCAGTGCCAAGTGCTTTAAAAACTCTGTGCCATTTAATGTAGCTTATGTTGGGCATAACTAATCATTGCTAAGGCTTAAGACCTTTGGTGTATAGTGCATCTGGGAGCAGGTAGCTATGAGACAGGGCAGAGGAATCCCCTTTCTCTTCTCTCTTCAGTAAAAGCTCTTTCTCAACACAAAGGTCTGATTGCTGCTGTTTCTTGTATAGTGCAAAGCACAGCAGTATGTGGGCAGCAAACTAATGCAGAGTGCTCTCCTGTCTAGTGTTTCATTGTTCTTTCTGCCTGAGGCTTTGCAACCTTGGTCTTTTTTAGTTAAAATCTTTAAACAATGGATTATCTGTTTTTGTAGGCTTTAGAGGATTTGAAATAGCAGTCACCCTTAGGCGTTTGGCTCGAGATTACAGCAATAAATACATTCATCAGAGCCCCCTGGCCCTTCCAAGAGCCAAGCAGTCATAAGATTACCTCTACCATATTCTTCTGCTTCTAACCAGTGAAGTGTGTCAACCTCTTAACAATTTGAGGTAAGCCCCATTCCTCCTGACTGTTTGCACTCGATGGTTTGTGAGAAAGGGAGGCTGTGTATGGTGAGGTTCAGGGCACATACAGTAGGAGACTTTCATTCTTACTGGGATATTGGCTTTTATGGCATTACCAGTTTGTATTTTACAGGAGATCAGAAACCTCTTTGGAAAGCCAGCATTGCCTTCCACGCCCCCCTCCACCCCCTCAAAGCCCAGCAGTCTGGAAATTTCATATATGGTTTTAAAATTTTGACACCGGAATGTAACTTAAGTCAATATTGATGTTTCTAATCCTTTTGTGCCAGCTGCTGTTTTTCTGAATGATGGTTCTGGAACTGGAAGGCCCCATGCCAGAGATTACAAACCAGTTGCCACCCAGTTGTGATATCTGACGTGGCAATTTCTGTAAGAGTGCTTCCTGATTGCACTATTCAAACAGTCAGTGTACTGTTTTTCTTCTGTTACTATGAGATCTAAAGTAGTTTACAGATATTGGACATTCTGCTGTGTTTCTTTGGAGAAAGATGTCAGCTGTCAGGAGACCCAAAAGCCAGTTCCAGTAAAAAGCTACATTTTCTAAAGCAATTTATTTCTGCTTAAAAGTTCTGTTCATTATATGACTTTGTACAAGCTGTGCTTTGCACGATGTGACTTATTTCTTCTAAAGAGCAGCTTTATCTCAGGAATGTTCATTGCATAGAGAGATCTGTGATGTCTGAACATCCGAAGTCCTGTGAAGATTCCACTCCTAATAGATTCTATTGATTTTCACCAAGTACTATTTCCCAGCCTTCTGAGCTGTTGTTATCACACCACATCAGCTGCTCATCACATTGAAATAGCATGTGCTGGTTGGCCACTGGCTTTATCAAAAGACTCTCCCAACACAGGTGTGCAAATTGGAAAAAGAGAAAATGAGATTCTCTTTGGGTTTTGTACTTTGCTTCATTTTTTTCTTTTTTTCCAGCAAGTAAGTAATGATAAATATTTACACTGTATGTTTTCAAAGTATACACACATTACCTTTGCCTTGGAAAACTTCCAGCTTTCTTTTGAGCAGAAGATAACAGTATTTAAAGCATTTGTAAATGCACTTTGTCACACAATTTTCGTCTTTTTGTGGGATAGTACGTGCAATGATTACAGCATCTTTTACTGTAGTTTTAGTCTTTACCACCACACCTTAATTCTCTTTTCAACAGAAAAGTAGTATCACTTTTCTTTTTTTAGTAGGTGGATAAAAATTATGAGAATTGGTAACTTAACTATGCAATGTAGCAGGTTTGTGTCTACTCTAGAGAATGAGGTTGGGATCTTTTTCGCTACTGTAGATAGTGAAGTGAATATGAACTACAGTGAACATGAATATCTGTTACTGTGGTTTTGACTATCAAACAGAGTAGACGTGTATGTATGAAATATATAAAATACCTGCTTAGAATACCCTTTTATGTTCCCATGAGAATTAACTGAGAGATAATGCTGTCAAGGGAGTAGTTGTAGCTTTAGCATGCTTAAGGCTTTGTAGGGCTGGTTAGAAATTCTGAAGATGCCACCCCCACTGACCATGCATTATCCTGGGGCTGGCCCTGATGTCTGCCCTGAATTGCAGGTCCCTGCCCATTGGATATGGTCAGCACTGGAACTGCACCAGAACTGAGAACCTGTCCTGTAGGCTGGACTCTACAGTTTCTGTATAGAGGGAAGAGGAGGAAGCTCCTGTCCTGTGGCGCCCCGGGTTGTGAGCTGGAGCAGGCCAATGTACAGAGGGATCGTTACAGGAGACGGGAGCTGAAGCTTCTGAGTGGTGGGAAATGAAGGCTGTAACTGTTGGCAAAAGGTGTCTGATTCTAGGAAATTAATGGGGTTCGTGGAAATGGTGGACTTGCTGAGTTGCTAGGAGGTTTTTAGGTGCTAATGAAATGGAAAATATTGCATCAGGAGGGTACTGCATCAGTCAGCTTGTGTTGCCAAAGGGGAAACATTAGACAGGGAATTGACAGATGACCAGCAAGGACGGGCAAATGTGGCTTGAGGAACATGAGAAGGTTAGATTATAACAGGTTAGGTGGGAGAGACAGGTTTTGGAGCAGAAACAAAGATGAAATAGCTAAGATACAAGTAGCAGAAGTAGATACAAAGCTTTGTAGCACCTTCTTGTGCCTTGGATGGAATCCGCGTCTCTGAATCTGAAGACCTGGCTGTCAGAGAATATCTTTTAGCAATGCTGGTTTCGTTCTGTGATTCTTCCACACTGAGAATAACCACCTAGAGTTGCTGTAACTTACAGATAGCTCAAGATGCCCTTGTGGCATATCAGGTGATAGCTCTGCCCACGTGATACCAGTGGGATGATTGTGTAGTGGCGTTTGTCATTTAGGATTTTGCTTTAACATTGGAATTGTAGACAGGAGGAGAGAGACACAGAGGCATGTGTGTGGATATACAACACCACATTGAGAAGGCTGTGAGGACAAACACTCATAAGATAGAATGTATCAAAATTAATTTTGCTTGAACAACTTTAATGTGTCTTCCTTAAATAAAACAATTTTTAACTTGCATGGATCATAAAAATACACAAGAAAAATTTAATTTTCTGAAACTTATTCTTTTAATTCTACCATCTGTACATGTTTTATTGTAATTGCTGTAAGGAAGAAAGCATGCTACCGATTTAGGATTATTTTCTATCTGGTATTAATTGAACTTTTGGAACCCACCAATGTGAGCAAGCGTTGTTTTTGTATTACTCCTTGTTGGTGTTAAATAGTGGTATGTGCAATTTGCAGCCTTGAGATACTAGATCTCGGGAGCTGAGCTTGCTGTGTTTGCTAGGACTTTTTTCATTGTCTTTGGGGAATAATGAGTGGGGAAAAAAAGTCATGCCTTGAACTACTTCCTGTGTTTTGTCCCTTAGTCTTCTCTTCTGTGACAGTAGCATTAGTATTGACCTAAAGGGTAGTGAGGCTTTGCTAGCATACAGGGAGAAAAATAAATCTAAGCACTTTTAAGGAAAAAGGAAGTGGAGAGGGTGAGGGTGGGAGATTCTGTGAAACAGCTTAATATAGCACTTATGAGTCAGCAATTTCCTTTTGCACTCATCTTGTCCATATGGGGTATTTTCTTTTACCTTATCAAGCCAGCCTCTTTTTCTACCCTGCTTCTTTAGGAAAAAAGCCTGCAAGAATAACATGCAGTGGCACAGGTGTTTTTTTTATTTGGGCCAAGAAACGTAGAGCAAGGCAACAGTCAGGAATCCACTGTGGGAGCAGCAGATCCCACGGGTGATAGGAAAAATGTTGGTCAGATCCCTCTTTTAATCCATCTCCATGTCCTCACAACCCAAATCACTGAACACCTTGAGTTTGTATTGACTGCAAAGACGTGTTCAACTACAAAATATATTCTAACATAATAGCTAATGTGCAAACTCTTTGGACAAAACAAGTTATTGTGAGTGAATGTGAGGAAAGCCTTTTAGACTTGAGACTGAAGCAGTAGTTCAGACAGGTATGACTCCCTATTTATCCCAGTGGCATGTTACCACAAAGTCATTGCAGTAGTTACACTTCTTGAAGTTTCCTTTAGAAGTGAAAAGACTACCACTTTTCATTATTGTTTTCCACATTGTGAATTCTATGTTATTTTTCAGGAGAATTGCTCCATTTATAATTTATGTATGTAGGTATTTAAATTTGGGGTCTCTTAGCGGGGTTGGTATATTTTCTGTAGATCTGAGTATCTTTTGTTACATTAATCCTGTTTGTTTTGCACTTGGTGATGTAGCTGAGCAGCCCAGTGGTTTGGTACTTCATTCTTAAGCAGTCCTTAAAAAAATATCTGTGTGATCAATGGTTCACTAGGCACTATAATTAAAGCAGACCCATTTTTCCATATTACCTACTTAAAATCCACATCTTCACATTGAAGAGACCAAAGAAGTTAACAGTAAGTTGATCACTGTGCTAAAAAAAGTGCTTTACCTCTGCAGTGTTACAAGGCCCCCTTATTGTAACACTGCTGCTGACAACCTGAGTGCAAGTTTTGATGGGTCTGCCTCTTTTATAACTTTGTTGAAGTTCTTTATTTGGAATAGTCAGCATACAGATTGAGCAAGAAGTGTAGGATGCAGGAAACATTGGTGTCACTGCCTGCTGACCAGTGACTTGTGTGAG
Source organism: Pseudopipra pipra (assembly GCF_036250125.1). Classification (NCBI taxonomy): domain Eukaryota; kingdom Metazoa; phylum Chordata; class Aves; order Passeriformes; family Pipridae; genus Pseudopipra; species Pseudopipra pipra. The sequence goes on from NC_087556.1 coordinate 15,927,548, forward strand.
CTTCCTTTCTGAGGGCTGTGCAGGGCTGGCTGGGAGCCACCTGCCCTTGTGGACGGAAGGAGGGCTGGTGGTGGAGTGGGCATCAGATGGTCCAGAGCAGAAAGCTGGGGCAGTCACAGGCTTTGTTGATGGATTTAAAAAAACAAACAGCAAGTCAGTCGTCTTCTACCTCTGTCAGCGACAATCAGAGGAAAAAGTTGCTGTATAAATTTTTTTCATATTAAAGAACAAACTTATTATGCAAGGTGTTGAGGATTGGAAGAGAAACATAGGCAAAAGAAGGAAAACAAAGGCATGAAAGTCCTTTCAAAAATGTTTTTAAAAGGAGATCTTGATTTGTAAATGACCTTTTCCTTTTGCACCCGATGTTGACTTGGCTGTTTTGAAGCTCTAGGTAGTTTGTCTGTGCTAGAAGTAGTTTTTTTGGGATCAAATGGAAAATTACATTTGCTTGAGGCCTTTTTGTGAAATGTGCTTACCTTTTATTTCATCTGCATTACATACATTGGTGGAAAGTGCCTGCTGTGTCTGCTATTCTCCCCCTCCTTGACTCCTTAATTTGCAAGGAAGTATTTTTATTTGTCAGTACTATTTCAGGGAAAGGTAAAAACAAGTGAATTTAGTAGAACGTACATTACTCTGGAAATAGTTAAAAGGGGAGTAGTAGCTGCAGCGTCTGTATCTAGTGCTTCAGGGAGGGAGTAGATTCAAGCAAGTGGGGCCATCTTCACTTACAGCCTATGTTGGCAAGGAGGAACTCAGCAAATATCCATCATATTTATTTAACTTCTTAGCATTAGATAAACGTGCCAAAAGCCGTGAAAAATGCTGTTTTCACTGATGTTTTGTTGTATGACCACTTCGAATCCAGTTTTCAGGCTCATCCAGATTGAGCACTCTTTGTCATAACCTCTCTCTAAAGTGCCAGAAGACCTTTTTCTATATGTCCAAAAAGCACAATGTCATTTATACTTCGTTATTGCCAGCATCAGATGACTCAAAACCATGGCATAAGCTTTTGTTATTTCAGAATTAGTGGTGATCTCATCATTGGGCCTATCAGAGACATCCTTTAATTTAGTATTTTTAAAAACTCTTGAATCATCTGGAATTGTTCTGCTAATAAATGGAGAGATTATATGACCCAAGTAGAACCCAGATGGCTAACATCAGGGAGATAGTACTAGATCTCATGAGCAGTACTTAGATAACCATCCATGTTTTCCAGTTGTCAGTACAAAAAAAGCTGAAATCAAATAAGAGTACTTTTGAAGATGGGTAGCAAGATATTTAATCTATTTCAGGGCCACCTGTAATTGCGAGAGTTGAATTACGGGCTGTGTGAGGCTTTTGACTTGAGGAGAGGGTCACACACTTCTGTCCAAGTTTTCAGATGATGGAGGGGAAGCTATCCAGGACACTGATGAGGTTTGGCTTCAGCTGCTGTCAGTAATTCTGGCCAGATCAGGACAGAAGATCCGCTTTATGGCAGGGAAAATATAAAGAAGTGCTTTACTCTGCCCACTCTAACGCTGTGGGGTGGATGAAGAGACCAAATTACTGTATTGGAATCTCAAGTGGGTTGTTCATTGTATTTCTTTCTTTCTGTCAATTAGCTGAGTAATCTTTTTCAGTGAGTTTTATGTATTATTTGGCTCATTTTTATATATGCCACCTCTGATTTCTGTAAAACAGCATCATGAAGACACCAGCTGCTGCAAACTTCACATCCTGCAGGTAGGAATCATGTCTAAAGGCAGGTTCAGAAGAACAGTACTCCAGTGAATAGCTAATTCATACAGCTGTTCCCACCATCAAGGGAGGAGTGATCTAGTATACTACAGCTGTGCTGATGTGCTCAGAAAACCCATCAGCCCTTTAAAAACCTGTGTATTTATCATCATTCTTCGTGATAATGGTATTGCTGGGCCTGTTGTTTCTGGGCCTAGGTGTTGAGCTGTGAGGAAGGTGCTCTGAGCTCTGCACTTCAAGGCCCAGTGCAGGGGCACATAAAGTTTCTTATTGCTGGTAAGAAACATAATTTCAGTTGCAGAATGTGCAGTGTGTGCGTTGTCAGGATCTTTCATACTGATTACAGCGTCTTTACAAATTACTGTGATTGCAGAGGACTTTCTATTTGTGAAATAGCTTCTATGTAAAAGAGATATTGTTAAAGGGATATTGATGATTTCTTGTTTCCAGTAATTGTTTTAGTTATAGATAGCTTGCTGCCATCAGAAAGGGAAACTTGTCAGGCATACTGGAAACTAACAAATTCAGTTCTGGCTAAAGGAAAAATATTTCATTCAGCATACAAATTAGTCTGGAATGTATTGCTGCAGTACATCAGTACATTGAGGTTAAAACTTTGTGGGGTCAAAAGTAATCTGATATTTATGTGTCAGTTATATAGACAAATCCTGCAAAGGAAAACAAGCTTTTAAGATCTTTTGGACAGCTTCCTTGAACTTCGGATAGCCGTAAATGTAAAGGATAATAGGAAGAACTACTTTTCCTGATTACTGTTTTGCAAATTTGTCTTCAAGGCTTTCTTTTGCTAGTCTTTGACATACTTGGAACTGGACAGTACAGGTGGTAGGAACTTATGTGAATGAGCTTTAGGCTAAATTCAGAATGAGTTATGTCTTGTATAATTTTGAAGTGTTTTAAATTACTATGATTCTTATCAGATCACAAAGAAATTATGAATATCACACTTAAAACAAGGTGTTACGTTCAGATTATTACACTGGTGATAAAATATTCAGTAGAAGTGTCTTCTGCATTGCAGGTAAATGCTACTTTAAAAAAATGCAGGGTTTTGACAAGAATAATGTAGTTTGGGTTTTTTCGGTTTTTATGTGGTATCTTCAAGAACTATAACATAGAGTAGATCCAGTTGTTACTTGCATGATCAGGCAGTGGCACATCTTTAACCTGTTCTCAAATCATGTTCAATGTAAACAAAGTCCAGTGTTAGCTCATTTTGGACAGAAGTCTATCTGCTGTAGTGTTTGTCTAAACCTTTGTCCTTGTTGAGTAACTGAAGAGAGGGTACAGGACTGTGCCAGTGCTCAACCCTTGCTCCACTGGGGTGTGGCTCAGCAGTTTCTGTGCTGGTCACAAGCATAGAAGTATTTATAAAACAGGTGTTATCTCTCCTAAATGATTAGGTTTCTCTTTGGTTTTTTGTGCAAAAAGGTAGTATTTAGATCCTTATTGGTTCTATTAGTCACAGATATTAAAAAATGCATTTGCTTTATGTGTTTGGAAACTCCTGATATAAAAAAAAGTCACATCAACAAGCATCTGTAGTTGATGGACAGAATATTGGCACTGTATTAGGGAGTTATTGTTCACTATCCATTCAACCATCAAGTGCCTGTAAATTAATAATACCAGTGTATTGCTTTTATAGTATGTTATCTTTTGGTTGTATGAAAACAGAGGAAAACTTATAAGCAATAGAAGATCTGAAAAGAAACTTTTTAAAACCATCCAGGCAATATAACTGGGCATCTTTTTGCATTTGTGTGTTTGGCTTATGCATTTTCACCTCTGTGCTGAAGTTTCTTGGCCTGAGCTCTGTGCCCTTTTTTGTTGTGGTGTCAGATACTGGCCTCTCAGACAGGCATGACTGACCTGATGTGGTATCATGGTTTATAAATAACTCTAGAAAATTAGGGCATACTCCCAGCTAGGGCTGAGCTCTGTGTTTTGGAATTGCAGTGGTGGACTGGGACTGGCATGGTAAGGGATGCTGCTGCCGCGAGCTGAGGTGTGTTGGGAGCGGTTCATGGTCTCGGGCTTTGGATAGTGGAGGAGGGAATGGGGAAGAAAAAAATGGGATAAGTGCATTTTAACTGATACTTTCTGGTTTTTAGTTTTCCTCATTATTCACTCGGTGTGTGCTAATTAGTTTAGATTCTTTGCTACCTCCTCAACTTCTATTATTTCGAAGTCCCAGTGGTATGACATGAGACATGTTAAAAGATTTTTGCATACAGGCTGATGGAAGCTACAGTGCAGATAGAGAGAAGTGAAGCCATTTCGTAAAAGGGTCCAAGTGGAATACATTTAGATGCCAAAGGCACCTCTCTGCAACAGCTGTTACTTAAGAATGATGGTTTATTTTATAATGCATTGGAGAGAAATTAATGCTATTGGAAAGTTACTTTTTCTGTACAGATATGTAATATTCTTATATCTGTCCTCTTTTAACATATTGTCCTTGTGCATAGTGCTTTATTACCATTTATGTCCTCTCATTCCACCAATATCCTTCATACCCTGTCTTTTCTTCTCAATGCTGAAATTAAAATTTACTTAATACTGCTAAAACTAGGGATTCTCTCTGCTTTCCTGCAGTTTTTTGGGTTCTGCACTTGAAAAGATATTGACCATGTATTAGTGCATATGTGGTTGGAAAGGATATGTGGAAGTGAAAGTCAGAAGCTAGTATTTTCTTTCCCACTGTTTTTTAAGACAGAAACTAAATATAGTGAGTGTTAAACAGATGGCTATGTTGTCGCATAATAAATATTTGAAGAAAATTAAATTATGTCCTGCCTGTTTGCTGACGACAGTTCCAGCCCCCATAGTAACAGCAGTAATAATAATAGGAGGATTTACAGTGTAGTTATTTTTTGATTTTCAAAGTGAGCTATCTAGCAAGGTTGTATAAGGAGATATTTTTTAGTGTGGGAAAGATAAGTGATGTACTTGAGGTCATACAGCATGTCAGCAAGTCTCTTGAAACAGCATCCAGGGTCCCCTTCACTTCCAGGCAATACACTGCCATTTTAAACCATGCTGACTTGAAAATATTTACTTGAGTATTTCCTTCACAAATTTGTTTTCTGATTTTTTTTCCTTAATTCCAACCTAATTGTTCATAAATGTTAACTTGCCAAGAGGAGATAATAAAACCAGACTTGCATTGCTGTCCAGTGTACTTGAGCAAAAAGCTCTACACTGCAGGCCCTCCTGAGAGTTTTGTTGTGAAGAAAAGGTGATGGATGCCAGAGAGATGATGAAGACTTAGCTGAAATGAGAGGTTTTATTTATACAGCTGAGCTTCATCTTGTTATATTAATAGCATACAGGCATTTCTTTTGGATAGAGGGGATGGATTCTGTATTTAGCTGAGGTCAGTGTGCTACTCTTTCTGTCACGAGCCAGAAAATCGTATTGCCTTTAACTGTTCACATACATTACCTTATCTTTACTGGGAGGACTCTTCTGTAAACCACTCTGGTATTCCAAGTTTGAAAGCTATGTGAGAGAGATGCAGGGTGAGAACAAGAACTGCAATATTTCACTCAAAGGTGAAAAGGTTGGACAGCAGCAGCAAAGTTCATCTGGCCCATGGTCCACCCCGTTTTCTTAGGACTCTGCAGATGTGCTGGATAGCAAGTTGAGGAGTTTATGAATTGTCCCAGTTACCTATTTCCTCCTAACTTATACTTTTCCATCCTCTGAGAGTAATTTTATCACATGATAGAAGTGGAATTGATGCTTCTCATGTGATAATTTGCATGATGGGAGTAGTTTGCTGCTGTACTGCAGCAGAGCATATAATCTGGGATGTGGATGGGATGGTTTGGGTTTTTTTCTAGTTGAGGAGGAAACAACAGGGCCTGGAATTCTTCACTGCCTTTGTAAAAATTTGTCATCTGCCTCAGCTTAAAGATATATTAATAGTATCCTGATCTCTTACATGCACGGTTGGTCCTGTTGCCTGGATACAAACATAAAGTGATTATAAAGCTATCATTAATATAAAATGAACAAAATCGGTCATAAAAGTACCCAGTTAGATGTTTTTCCTGTGTGCCCACCATGCCTGTTGGTACTTGACTCTTTTGCTTGCTTGTTGCAGATTGTGCTTTGCTGTAATGCTGCATTAGGCTTTTCAGTAAACTGCGAGTGTAACCTGCATGATATTTTCTGCCAGCTCTCTCTCTGTGGCTTCTTCCCTGTTCTTTGAAATATATCCTTATCAGTTTTTCTCACATCATTTGTACCTTTCTGTGGTCTGTTACCTTTGTGTGTCTTTGATCAAATGTTGTCATGTCTTCTGAACTTCTTTCAGTATGCAATTGTATTTTTAGTTTCAGTGTGCTGCATTACTCTTCTTGGTAAATATATGCACTGTGTCACATAAAGGAGTGTCAAACATTGCTACAAAAGCCCCTTGTTTTTTACCATCTCCCTAGGGTCTTGTGATAGATTTGTTAGGGCTCTAGGGAGATGTCCTTTCTAACCTAGTTTCTGGTTCAGCTATTCACTTTTCCATCATTTCCTCCAGCATTTCTGCTTTTCTTTATAAAAACATATACTCACTTCTGATGCTACTCTTACCTGTTTTTGCATGCTTTTTACAAGGGTAGATGAAAATGCTTGTGACGGGTTTGCTGTTTTTTCAGTTACTCTGTTATTTCTAAAGTCTATGCTCTAATTTAAGGTGCAGTTTTTCCAGCTGTTCTAGTGTAGCACTTCGTGATACTTTTTTTTTTTAAAAGAGTGAAGTAACTAAAGCAACCTTTTAGTTCTCCTGATTTGACAATCGGCTGCTGGAGGTGGACTGCAGTGGCTGAGTTCTTAGTTTGCTTTGGTTGTGAAATAAGCTGTTCACTTAAACCCTGCCTGTGTAGGCCTTTGGTATGAACTGACAGAAGGAAGAATGAAAACAGTGATAGTGGCTTCCTAAATTCAGGACGGTAAAGACCGAAAGTATTTCTTGCTTTGTCTTGGAGAATTGTTACGTGTTGTTCAGCCTCCCATATTACTGTAAATGAGTGTTTGGTGCAGGCATCATACATCTGTGTTATCTGATGGTAAGGGAAAGGAATACAGGAGGATTGTTTTGTGATTTATATGCTGTAACTGGGATTAGAAAATTTGACCTAGGCTCCTCGCTCTGCTTTTCATGTGAATTTTGATAGTTCACTTCATTGCTGCCTCAGTTCTGTTTTTGTCAAATTAGGATAATACTTCTGTTCTACTTGTGTGCTGTCTCCATTTCTTTTGAAAAGTATGTGATACAGCATGTGTCTTTTGTTAGGCATACAGAAATCTGATTAGATAAAGATACAGTTAGACTACTAGAATAGCTTGGGTTGGAAGGGACCTGAAGGATCATCTAGTTCCAGCCCCTCTGCCATGGGCTGGGACACCTTCCTCTAGCCTAGGTTTCTAAAAGCCCCATCCATGCTGCTCTTGAACACTTTCAGGATGGAGCATCCACAGCTTCTCTGTCTGATGTCTTCCTGTGCCTCTCTACCCTCACAGTGAAGAATTTCTTTCTAATATATAAACTAAACCTGTGATCTTTCAGTTTAAAGTCATTCCCCTATGTCCTATTACTACATGCCCTTTTAAAAAGGGCAGTTTTGTGCTTGCGTACCTATTAGGGTAGATACGTGATATATAACAGTCTTAACCCTGGCTGAAGCCTTTTGGTGTGTGCTGTAATGTAAATAGCAATGACAGTATAGTTGGAACAAATTATGTCAAGCTTTCTTGACAATTTGATCACAAAAATCAGCTTCCTGTTTTGAACCCTAGGTGAATTTTTAGGTATTGTCATAAATACTGTATGATGGCTTTCAGGTGTCGTATGTTCATGCACAAATACCTAAAAGAAAGATTTCCATCTGTAATTTCATTACTGTGTTTCTTTGATATCAGAATCATTTTGTTATAAAACCCTTTTGGCTTACTTTTCATCATAAAATGCACTAATGAGAATAAAAAAGGAGAAGACAATGCCATATCGAGTCAGAGAAGTGATATGTGTAATACAGTGTTCTGTTTCTAGTACCTGATGATGAGTTGTTTTGGAGGAAGTGATAGAATCTTCATAGTGGACAATTATGTAATTATCAGTGAGAGTTTCAGAGACATTGAAGAGATTTAAGCACATGCATTTCACTGAAATACAAGGAGGTTAAAAATACTCCAAATATATAAATGCCTCTCTCCTTTGCATTTGTGGAAACTAAAGATATTTCCATTTCCATATTTATTGCTAACTTTTGCTCTGATAATGGATTACATGGGTATGTGTGGCTTCCTTCTCCCTTAATTCCTCCTTTCTACTTTAAATAACTTGACTTTAAATTTTACTGTATGTATGGTTGCTACTTGAGGTAAATTGCAGTTTGTTTTGGTGGCTGTGGGGATGTACCCCATTTATTGTGAGGGGCCAGGATGAGATGAGCTGTTGTGTTCCTGGGTGGTGACAAGGGTGTTTAGGGTGTTCCTGCTTAGTATGATTACGGGTAGAAGGATAACGGGTAGTGTCACTTCATCGGAGATAACTTGTGCAACTGCTCATAGTGCATAAATTAGGGCATATTTTGAATTTGAAGCTCACTCGGAACATAAGATTGATTATACTGCTGGGCTTGATATGGCTATGAGGAAGAGGAGGCCTAAGTTTAGGTCTGTGAGAGAGAAGGGAAGGGGAAAGGGGGGTTCAGATAGTGACTGTTAGGAGGATGGCTAATATGGGATAGATGGAGGGGAAGTGGATGGACAGGTAGATTCCTTGGTAAATAACTCAGTGCCACCTGCTATTGTTTGTAATAATCCGAAGGGACCTAAAATGTTTGGGCCTTTTCAGGCTCACACACCGTGTTTGAGGAAAGATGAGGACCAACTGGAAGTAGCTCAGGAGAAAGTAATAAGAGGCCTATAAGCAGATAATGGAACAATCAGGATTATTCAGGCTTGAGAAGTTAAAATAATTTTAAAATTCTCTAGTGTGTTGCAAAGAGAGAAAAAAAATCCTCCATGTTTACATTGCTCAGAAGTAAAGGGCTTAAATTGTATAAATAGAGTAGAATTCAGGAAAATACTTTCCAACACCACAAGCAGTTAAACAGTAGACTGGATTGCCTAGGGACCTTCTGGATGCTTTGTCCTGGAAGATACCTGCAGAGATAACAGACAGATGTGTTGGGAATGCTTCAGATATCACTGATTGCACCTGAATTCTTCCAAGCCTGTTGTCTGTCATTTCAAGAGTACTGAAATAGTTGCTGTATATTTTCCCTTTAGTTTTAAGCATGTTCTTTGCTCTGATATTTTTCATTGCATTTTCTTGAGAATTTTTCTTTCTGCTAAATCTAGTTTCAGTCAAGCTGGATTTACAGTCTCTCTTAATATAGACCTTCACCTTTAGTGTGTTTATGTTAAAGAATGTTAATATATATCTAATGTTAATATTTTTTTTCCTGAATGTCTTGTTTACTTTTTTTACCATGCTGATCAAATTACTGTTTTCACTGACACACAACATAAATTCTTACAGAGTAACTGCAGGTAATTTGTAGCTCATAATTAAAGACCTCCTTCTCTTTCTACTTTTTATTTCTTTCTCATTTTTTTTGTTGCTGTGGCCTCAAACTGCCCAAGAGCTCTCTCTGTTAGAATTTCCTGAAATAATCCACGTTATTTTATGTATTCAACCCACTTCACTCAAAGTTGTGTTCAGTTGAAATTTTATTTCAGTTTTTGCTTTGTTTTGGAACTATTTAATAACAACCTGAAAGAAAACAGATGCTAATCTTTGAGAGCTCCACAAATACCCTTCTTCCACGCTCAAAACTGATCAGTGATTCCTGTTTTGTTTCTCTTTGCCAGTTTCCTGCTTGTGACGGTACTTTGTTCTTCTTGCCTGCACAGTGACTTGAGTAGCCCTTTGTGAAGGACTCGACCAAATCTTTTGAGAAAGTTCCAATAAACAATGTGTTCTTGTATTCCTTTACTTCATCGGGGTTTTTTCTAATCCGTGAAAGAATTCAGCTCCTTAACAGATCTACCTCGTGTTCAATTCATCTTGTCCCCTGACTATGCAGAAATCTTCAGTGTTCACATGCTCATAAGGACTCTCCTTACGTCTGTTCCTGAGCAGTATTTGGGTTTTTGCAGACTTCCCAATTTACAGGATTTCAGACTTACTTTCCTATGCTGAGGTGGGGCTTACAAATGGGAATTCAGGACCAGGATCTCATGGATGTTTTTCAGTGGCGTAAGTTCTCACAGAGCCCCACTCCTCTGTCCCTGCACAGTCTGGTGCACAGCGCCATTACAAGTATTTGTGCAGACGTACAATGCCCTGAATCTAAAACTGAAAAATACCTACTTGGCACAGCACAGGCAGTGGCAGCATGACAAAGGCAACGTGGAGCCGGTTAATGGGTGGGGAAGGGAGGGGGATGGTGCTGCCTTCTATCAGTACCGCTGGCTTAACTGTGTATCCTACCTGGCTTAAGATACGTCACTTTGTCTGTTCTGGTCTTTTTCTTTTGCATTAGGTAATTTAGGCTGAGAGTAGGAAAGTCTCAACAGGAAGTCATGGAAATGTTAACACAGTAGTGCAGAAAAATATTGTATTTAGCCATGTGAAGTTGTTGTATCATTGTGTCTTACTGAAAAATGTGTGTTTTTAACACCTTTATTACAGGATGGGTCTTTCTAAACTTGCAAGATGCTGAATGTTAGAAATTAATTAGATACAGATGAAGACACTAACAGAGAAGAACTGGAGTTAGTAGAACAAATGAGAGAATATTGAAATAAAGTATTTCCCATTTGCGGGGAGGCACTGGGGAGAATTCAGTCAAAAAAAGAGTAGTCTGAAATGTGTTTGAGTGTGCTCCAGGGAATGAGTGAAACTGGAGAAGCACTAGTGTGTTTTCAAGCATCAGAAGACTCTGGAGTGAATACCTGTGCAGCAGATAAATCAGTTTACAGATGTGTCATGGTACCAAGAAGAAAATTAGTATGGTTTTGGGTTACAAAAATTAAAGAGAAGTTCCTTCTTGAACAACTGTGAGAGTTAACTTGTCAATTATAGAGGCCCAAGCATCTTGTTTCTAGACAGATGTAAAACAACTGAAGAGAGTGGAGGGACAAATGGCAAATAAGTACAGACCATGGGACCGACGAGCAAGCATGCCTGCCTTGGCTATGTGATAACTGGAAGTGTAGCTGAGAGATGTGATAAGAGTCCACAAATATTTGAAAGGCACATACTTGAAAGATAGAAACTAATTAAATTAGTAAGGTGAGAAGGGGCATAACTAGAAACAAGGGAATGAGATAATGAAATATATTAAAGTATGGAATAGTCTGCCCAAAGGAAAGATTGGAAGAACAAACATATAATACAAAAGATTAGTAGAAAGATTCAGGAAATAATCTAACATCAAAGAGTCAGCTTTCTAATGAAAATAGATTGAATAATTTAGTAAGTCTCTTTTACTCATTTAATTCATGTTTGCTATTGAGGTATTAGGGCAAGTTGGCAGCCTCTCTTCAGCTCTTTAATGTTGCCTCCCTAATGCTTCCTGCTGATTCAAATCTACATTATTGCATAGCAATCTTAGATGCTGTCTTTCTTTTGGAAAAAAATGTTTAAAAAAAGAACAGTTGGACAAACAATATAAAAAGGTATAAAGGGAGAAGAAAGGTGAATAAGCTTTGGGAGTGGTTTTTCAAGAATGGTGTCTTGCTACATTCTACTTAAAAGCTGTAGCTACAAATAAGTGGGAGCAAACTAATACCAGATATGGACATCTAGCTGTACTGGTTTGTTCCCGTTTTCATCTAGGTGAATGATGGTGAGGGAGCTCCCACACTGTAGGTTACTATTTATGTCATGTGTGGCCAGCCTCCAATTGATGGGATGGTATGAACAGGATCAAAACCTTTTCAGTGTAGAGGAAGGCAGCAGGGAATTTTTCCTCAATGAAAACAAAGTGCATCTTAAAATTCCATTCAGAAAGTCAGTTTGACTGCATCTGAAAGGATGGAGAGCAGCCCTAAGCTGCTCTGTTTGGCTGGCATGATAGGGTAAATAGTAAAATGTGTTCAGGTTCACTGCTCCTCTCAGCAGGTTCTTGTCTGGATTGATGTCAGGTGCCTGCTTGGCTCTGGTGTGGCAGAGGAAAAGACAATGAGGAGCCATCACATGGAGCCACTGCCCAAGTGGCTGACTTGTGAGAGGGGGGACTTGGCTAAGCTTGGCATTTGCTGGGTGATTCCTGTAGGCTGGAAGGCAGCCCTGCAATTAATTTGAGGAGATTATTTGAAGAATTTGGAAAGTGTACCGATTTGGAAGTTCTCCTTTGTAAAGCAAAAACCCCTAAACCTTAGTTTTCAAACAGAACTGAGAGACAGTGAATTTATGATGCTACATTTAGTTTCTGTACATGGTCTCTACACAGCCCTGAGATCAGCTCAGTTGGTTAGAGCATGGTGCTAATAACACCCAGGTTATGGGTTTCCTCACTCAACATGTTTTTAAGGAGGCACAGTAGCATGTGCACTGTCTTGTTGAATGATTTCTGTTTAGAACAAAACAGTTGCTTGCACAGCCCTCGTGCAATGCTTTTCATATGTGTGTAAAATTAAGTACTCTTTGATCTTTCTTTCCTGTATATATCTAATCTGGACCCATTTTACCTTTCCCCCCTGCTCCCCCAGCTGGAGGGTGTGCTTGTGAGCCAGGCATTGTTGACTTTGCTCTGTGTGCTGGCTTCTGAACAAAGGCACTGCTGAAAGGTGAGCGCTTAACTTCCATCCTCTTTGATGCGGATTTATGTTCAGAGGAACTGATAAATTCAGACTTGCCAAACCTGTCACCTTAAACTGTATCTAGGTTTGCAATGGAGAAAGTCTAATCTACCAGCTCATAAAATCATGAGCATCAGCCATCAAAGCACTGTTAGATTCTGGTTCAGTGTGAATTGTATGGCATTCTGCAGCACTGCAGACCAGAGAACCTTAAAGGCAGGCATGTTTCATCTCTTGAACAGATCTGAATTTAGAGCTAGAGAAATCTCTGAGACCCTAAAAACACGGTGACAAAAATACCATTCCTACCCTGTAAACTGCATGGGAAGGGATGGCTGAGAGGTATGCATAACTTTTCAGTCAGTGAAATATTGAGTGTGCAAGGCATGCAGAGGTGCAGTGACTGAGGGGAGGGTCAAACTTAGTTTACAGGAAATAAACAAAACTTTGTTTATAGGAAATTATTAGTACTTTAAAGAGGGGTAGATGAAAGTAAATATGCAATATTGTATATGTGAAATGTGTCCACATTGGTCTGTTTCTGTGAGACTGCATTAACCATCAGCCTGCTAAAGTTCAGGATATGTCTTTGACATCATGAAAGGCAAGGCAAGATTCTTTTCCTGGTTTTGTGTATAGATAATTTTGTCTGGTAGAGCAAGATCTTGTTCTGTGATTCTGTTGCTCTATAACATTGATGAGAAAAACCTTTCTGACTAAGGACACTTTTAATCTCTTAGTGTAAGGACACATGAACTAAGTAATCTACTTCATACAGCTCCCAAGTTAGTTCTGTGTGTCAGGAGTGTGTTCCTGACTGACATTTGAAACAACAGTGTGCATCAAATTAGAGATTCCAGTTGTGTTTGTCATGTTTCTTCTGTCAGAAAGTGGTGAGGAGCAATCGTGAAGAATACAATATGCAGAAAGATTTGCTAGCAAGCAAGGAATAAGTTTAATAGCAAGAGGTGGCAGGTAGAGTAAGGATCTGTCCTGGAAGAGGTTAGTTATGAAGTTGTAATTTTATTAAATAATCATAAAGAGTAATTCTCTGTATCTGGGGGGTTGTAGAGAATAATCATTTCCTATAAGGTTGAGTTTAGCAATTACCACGGTACTCTTGAGGCTAAGCATCTTTGGTTTTTTTACCATTAGTGGCTAAGTCATGTGAGACTCAGTGGTACAACTGAGCTGAATTGGAAATAGCATTTTGGGTTTTTTCTTCTAAAGCTTGCTGTTGTAGACAAGGCCCTAAAAGGAAGCAAATCTTCGCTGTTGAAAACTGTTAGGGCAGTTACTGAGGATGTGTGTGTTTTTGTGCTTGTCCTCTGGAAGGCATGGATTCTTTAAAAAGAAGCAACCCTCCCCCCATCCCAAACAAACTCCCTTAATTTTATTTCCAAATGTGATGCTTTTATAAAATATGTAGTTTAAGGGATCTGCATTAAGTTGCTTCTTTCCTCTTGTCATTTCTCTCACCCTTTTGTATGAGTTACTGTGTGCCTTCTGCCATATCCATGCAACTGCCTGAACTATAGACATGTGGTAACTTTATGCTTCTAACAAAAGCAGTATATAGTGCAAAAGATAGAGGTGTTAATCATACAGCCCGATGAGACCAAAGATACAAAATATATCTTCATTTGAAATGTCGTTGGATTTAGCAATGTATTTTTTAGGTATAGCGAAAGAAGCTGATTGCTCATCCCTGCTGTTCTGTGGTATCTGTCTCTTTGTGCTTTGATTCGTGATGCAGGAAGGCTTGAATACCTTCTTTGATACACGTGGAATCTGTAGAGGGATCTTTGGAGCCCTTATAGCATGCTGCATGTTACGCTTCCTTTTCCATACCAAGAGAACTGATGATTTGGAGGTGATTGTAAGTACATGAGTTTACTGCAGGAAAACTTTCTAAGCCCCCTTTTAAGATCCTCACTCAAACCAGAAATTCAGGCGCAGGGCAAAGTTTTGGACCTCTGTGTTAGAAATACCAGATTTAAACATGGAATGCACTTCTGCTGAGGAGCTTTGGGCACATGGGGCTGTCTTATTAGCAGCTACCTGAAGCAGACCCTTCCTGCTCAGGGATGTTTTTCAACCAGACTGACATCTCCCTCTTGAGTGAGCAGTAGCATCCGTGTGGATTCCTTTCAGATGCTCTGGCTTTTGTGGACTAGAGTGTATTGGGGTGGATATTGCATTGAATTTGGTCTCTCTCTCAAGCTGGCAGGATTGTTCTCAGTGACTCACAGTAGCTGAGCTGCTGTTTCAGAGTTCAAGTTAATGGAATTTGCAGTTCAGTTTCCCTTGATTTGTCTGGCAGAGATGAAATTTCCCATGAACTAGGAAGAGCAAGAAGATCCACAAAGTAGTAGCTTTGAATGTGTGTTGGGTGTGAAAAATTGTTGTGAGGTGCTGTCCTTCCTCAGTCCTTCCTTGGGAATAGCTCCTTGCCAACAATCATGTTTTCAGGTGTTTCCTTTTGTTTTGTCTAACTTCTTACACTGTGCTTATTGCTGACGAGCTCCAGTTTCCTGAACTGGATTAAACGTGATAAATGTGTGCCACATGATTGTCATCTTATTCTTTGTCTGAATGGATGGCAAACTTCATTTGGTTTTAAAGGTTCTGTTTGCTCTGCAGGGTAGCTACTTTATGCCAAAGAAAAAGGGCACAAATGTTATCAATGCAGTTAATTCATAGAATTAACGTATTTGCTGCGCAATAAATTATGTTATCCTGTCTTTTTTGTTACTTGACATTTTTACCAAACAGGTTATCTTATGTTAATGTGAAGGGATATTTGAAATTACAGGGGTGTACTGTGTAGAATGGGGACGTGGGCTTATGTGTTTATTTTGGCTATTGTTCTGGTAGTGTGTGATTCCTCTGAAGAGCCTGGTGGACTCCAATAGAGCCATGTTTGGATGTGCAGTATTAAGTGCTGGCTCCTGAACAGCACTGGTTCGTCCAGAATCAGTAGGATGCTTTGAATTTTGTTTATTTTCTTTGAAGATGACTGTTAGATGACTGAGAATCACTGTCAGTTTCCAAAATAAATAGGTTTTCTAAAGCTGATTTGCCTTCTTGTTGCTCTGTTATAAAGTATCAGGATATTGGGAGCAAGTTCACTCTGCATGTTTGTGGCTTGATTATACTGCATGAAGTGCCTTGTTCTCTCTTTTCTGTCTGTGAATCTCGGGCAGGTGTATGAAATGTATCTTAGTTCAGGGTGCTGTTAGGCAACGCATGAAAGGCAAAGAAAATAGCAAGTGTTTGCTACTCAATGTTGTGGCTTTTCCGTTGTCATTAAGCTATTAAAAATAAACTCCAAGAACGCAGAGTAAGAAGGTGATATTCAGTTCACTAATCAGATAAGCAAAGAAGGGAAGGGGTAATGGACACAATTTTATTTTCTGGTTATGCTAAGCAAGTACTAAGAAAGAACAGCCCAAGGAGATTAAATGTGTATGTGTTTCAGACTCCAGGTACATTTTTCCATTAAACAGAATTGCCTTCTCCTCTTCAGTTCTATCATGGCTTCCTTTGTATCCCCTTTTGTAAGTAAGACCCATAATTCTGTATTTTTCAATGGAATCACAGATAATGAAACTCCTCTATTTTTACAGTAGTACTGGTTGTCACATCAAGCATATAGAGTATGGTATTTGTAGTGAGGTTAAGGACCCTCTCGGGGTACTTTTCTCCATTAATACGAAGTGCTCATTTTGCTGTCTGATAAAATCAGTTTTCATTTTTGATATGTCCACTCCACCATCACAAGGAAACGTTGAAACAGTTTTTCTGCCTTGCACTTTGTTTTCTTAAGGCACATAGAGGGTAGGAGAGTTTCAGTGTGTTGACTGCTGAAGACTTGTTTGCATAAATGCATTGAGAAAAGAGGAAGTCAGTATGCAGTAAACTCAAGTACCTTAAATCATGCTGTAGACTTCTTATTCAGAAAAAAATTTAACCCAAGTTTGCTGTGTGTTTGGCTTTCTTTCCAAGTGCTCAAAGAATAAAAACTCCCTTCATGTGTGTCAAGGGATTTTGTAATGATCTCCTCTATTGATTGCAGTGACATATTTGATTCTGCAGAAGTAATACAGTAAATGCAAAAGTTCTTCATGTTTATCACTTAAATTTTCTCACCTCAGTGTTGTGGCACCAACTTTGGTGATTGTTCAGAGTCCTAAGAGCAGACTTTGCTAGAGGTGACATTGTAATTAGCATCCGCCTGATTAGAGTAACCTAATTATGGTCTTAGAATTATACTAGAAATGCACTAAAAATTGTGATTAGAAATGCACTAAAAATTGTGATTTAGAAATGCACAATAGATGATAATACTGAAAATATTGTGTAGATACCGTATTGTTACCCAGACTTTGACGTGCAGTGTTTTGTAGTCACTTTAAAGGGTAAGAAAGGATACAAGAGAAAGAGAGGGGCAGAGAACTACATACACAAATGAGAAATACCATGTAAATATGATTCCAAGTTTAAAAATTTGAAACTTTTTTTAAGACATAACAAATCTGAAGTAATATATTTTGGGAGTATTGAATGCATTAGGTAATTTAAACTTTCCTTTTTTTCATTTCTTTATGCAAGAACAAAAAGTTATTCAGAGGAGCTGAGCAGAAGCAAACCTAAATTACTAACAGGAGGTACTTTTTATTATACCCAAATTTGTTTGTGGAACTCATGGCCATGCTTATTTCTGAGATGTGAATGGGAGTTAGTGGGCCTGGGCATACATGACTGAAAAGAGGAGAAAAAAAGGGCCAGATAGAAAAATATACAAACTCAGACAGTACAATATGTGAGTCAGGTTCTAAAAACTGTTATTTCCATGAACATTTATTGAAACTTTTCAAAAGTGGTGGAATGGCTTATTTCAAGTAAGGTAAACTCCAGCTCTTAATTGTCTTCTGTACTATCATACAGTTTCCTTGATATTGTGAACTAATATAATTAATTACCAGGGAAACAGTGCATCAAAATTCACTCCATTTCTGGAACATGCTTTTTGTGGAAGGGGATCAGACTTGTGTTTGAGCTGTTTTCTTGGGTTTTTTTCTTGAGCTGAAATGTTCTATCTTGGCATAAGAAGAGGTCCCCCTCGCTTTTGCTGTCTGTAGTGTAACTTCAGTAACTAAATTTGAGGTGCAATAGTTGCTTAGTTTCCAAGACATTACAGGTGAGGAAAAGCAGCAACGTGAAGTGGGTAGATGCATCACTAGAACGTGGTGAGGAGAGGGGAGAGAGTAATGTGATGATGAAAGGCAAAACATTCCCTAGAAGAAGCTTCTAAATAAGCACAGAGAGAATGTTTGTGTGGCGGAGAGGGAGTTGTCTCAAAAAGCAGTGTTTGTTCCCTTGAGGCTAACGTGTGCTGTAATTGAGTCAACATGTCAAAGTGAAGTATGTGCTGAGCTTTGGGAGCGGGGGAAAACTGCTTCTTCTGCACATACAGGGCTTAGATGAACCCCATCTTACAGCGATAATAAACGCTCTGCTTTTGCGCTGCTGACGCCACAACACAACAGAATAGCTATCCAGCCAAGCTCTGTAGCTGATGTTTCTCTAAGAACTGCTTTAAATCTTTGTTTGGTTGGGAAGCTATGAATAATTGGCTTTGCCTTTGCTTCTGATGTGAATGTGATTGGAGATGATGAACAGAGGGGAACATGACTGAATGCGCTATTGAGATACAGGCAAAACAAGCTGAAAGGGTCTTCTCTAATTTATTTCTAAATCTCAGAGAAACAAATGTCTGTATGTCCTATCATATTTCTTATGTTGGTGTAATGTTTTGGGGATATACTGACTTTTCTCTGCTGTCTGATTTTTGTGTTTTAAATGGATGGAAAAGGGAAGATTACAACCCCCTTGTCCTGGCAGTTAGTTGCAGCCTTTGGCTGTGTGACTTCATGCATGATGCTGCACTGGCAGCTTTCTCCTTGGCCATAGCTCACTGCAGCATTGCCCTGGGAATTCATATGAACTTGAAAATCTTTAAAGCCAATGTTTCCATGCTAAAAAGCTAATTTTGTCTTGATTGTTTTTAATGTTGAGTCTCTACCTTTGATGCTTTTGTATTTTATAAATCATGCTTACTGACATATTTGATGTTCTGATTGTTTCCATAGTGACAGCAATGGCAGAAACCTGCAAGAGGAAGGTGACAGCATTGTATTTTCAAGATTAACTGTTTTACAGAGGAGTGGTTTGAGGGTATGGGAATACAGGAGATTTTTTCAAGCAGTCACAGAATATTTAGTAGTACTTGGAGGTCAGAGAGGAAAGGTTTGGTTTGGTATTTTGGCATTTATTTGTGTGGGGAAGCAGTGAGCACAGGGTCAGCCTAGATAATATGTTTTCAGCAACATCTCCTTTCTTGCTGCTCCAAAAGGTGATGAAATTTCAAAATGCAGAAAACTACAATGTACAGATTATCTTCACAGGAGATGTAGAAGTTAACATGCCTGTGAGAAAATGTGTAACATACTCTTGTTTCATAATTTCTTCCTTCCAAATTCATAACCTAAGTGCAGGAAGCTTTTAGCATTAGAAATCATACACTTACAAAGCCATTAGTGAGAGCTTCAACCTTTTTTTTTTTTTTTTCCCTCTGGTAAAATCAGCTATCTTACTTTATTTTCTGGAAACAAGGCTTCATTCCCTTTCATTACACATCATATTATTTGTGTTTGTTAGTAAGATACCTTCAGAGAATACAGGCATTTGTTTAGAGTCCATGCTGCAACAGAGGGGGTTGTTTTAAAGCACTTTGTAGGAGACATAAGCTTCTCTAATGTGTTCTTTTGTAGTTGGTGTTGATGCTTCTTCCTGTGGTGCTGTCACTTGAAGCAGTTGCCTGAGTTACGATGTTTGCCCACCGTTCTTATATCGGCACAGACAGGTCAGAGGAGAGCATGTGAGAGATGCTTGTAAATTATGTCAAATGTTTTCATTCAGTGACTAACCTTTTTCTCTGAAGCATTTGGTGGCATTCTGGTTGAGTCACCATCCCCGGAGGTATTTAAAAGATGTCTAAATATGGCACTTAGGGATGCCAAGTCTGCCACTTGGTTTAGTGGTGGACTTGACAGTTAATGGTTGGATTGGATCTTAAAGGTCTTTTACAACCAAAATAATTCTGTGATTCAAAGCATGCTTTCCCTCCCCACCCTACCACAATGTCCAGGACCTGCATCCAGTTTGAGACCTTTACCCAGGTTGTAAGAGTAAGTCAGCCTGTGCTGCCCGTCTCCAGGTGACAGACACATCCTCCAGCCCTGGGGAAATCAAGCAGGCTGGTAGTAAGACACAGGTGCTACACTCCAATTTAACACATTGTTAAATTCATATCTCTTATGCCTTCCAGCCAAAATATGGCATCATACTGTAAACTGAATGTGTGTTACATTTTATTGCACTGGGGAAGAGAAGGCAGCAGCTGGGAGCTTGTGGTGCTTTATAAGTTGCAGAAGTTACTTGGTTATCTGTGCCTGAGGTGTCTTAGGTCACATCTGCATTGGTACCTCAGCTGGTTCTTTTGTCATTTTGGTATCTTGGGAGTGGAGTGCATAAAATATGTAATTTATGGTTCTTCTTTATCTGCGATGTTTTGGTCAGGTGGCATGTTGAAAAGTGTTTTGATTCTGGTTGTCTGTTTACCTGAATGAAGGGGAAGTTTCCCTGTTTTGTACCAGCAGGAATCATCATGTAAAACAGGAAAGCGGTTTAGAAATCATGGGAGCAGTTAGTTGTAGCAGAAAGGCTGAAGGGTATTGTGTCATCTATTCTAAATACTCTTATTTGTAGAATGGTACAGAATTAAATTAAATCAGTTTCTTCTTAAAAGACAAGTTCATTTATAGATATTTAAGTTGTCGAAATGCTGACTTAGTGGAAAATAAGACTAGTTAGGATGTGTTCTCTCCACTCCCTCACTGCCCCCCCCCAAAAAAACCCATTGGTTTTGCATTATTTACACTGATGGACTTTTAAGGCATAGCCTAGTGCTGTGCCATAAGTACTGTCCTGTATCCCAAGCATGTGTTGGACATCACTTGTATTTCAGTAGCATTATAAATGTAGACAGAAACAGACATTTAAACATGCTTCTGTCATGTGAAATTTGAAATTTCTTCATCTGTAAAACTCACAGGTTAGAATTTGCAACCTTTTCTGATCCTCCTCAGAATGAAAGGGTAGTGGTTTTATTTTTCTTCTCTGCACCGTTAGTGATAGCAGTTAGTACTGATTCATTTGCACTGACCCCCCTACTTCTTGTTAAAAGATAGCTTTATTTGCAGAGGTATTGTGTGCTTAATTTGGCATGCAGATTCTTTGTAGCCATTTTAATCTTATACGAAATAGGTAAAATCCTAGAGGAAATTGGGAGAAAAGAAAAAAACAACCAAAACTGAAACCAACTATTCACATGTAAATTTACCCATTAAAGCCATAGACCATGTAGATTTAGATAGTATTATATTAATTTCTTGAAGTAGAACTTTCCCTTAAATCTTGGAAAAACATCTGCAAAGAAAAAAGCATCTCTTATACGTCTTTTGCTCCTGGTTCCAATTACAGGCAGCTGTCTGATTTATACTCAATGAAAACAGCTAATTGTGCCCTTGTAAGCTCTTTCAGTTTAGAGGAACATGTATTTATTTGCATGAAAATGTTTGCATGTGAAATACTGAAAACCCTTACTGCAGATACAGCATTTCAGAGTTCAAAACATATCCCTCCAATGCTATTTTAAAAGCTGTTCATTCCCTGGTTGATAGCTTTTACCTCTCCGTGTGTCATTAATGTTTAGTGGTATTGCAAGTTCTCGGATAGCAGGTTGAGGTGACATTGTATGTTGTTTGAGGTAGCATTAGCAAACAAATTTTTAGGAGTCTTGCAATCATTTGCGCTGTCTCTTATGAAACATGAAACTCTTGTAATGCAAAGGATTTTGCATTTATTCTTTTGGTTTCTAAAGTAGCGGAGATGGTTTAATGGATGATGTTGAATGTGAGTTCCTATTTTATGAAGAGTTTTAAAAACACTCTGACTAATTAAAAAACAAAAAAGAATTAACCTCAAGTATGTTAAAATTTCAATCTTTAACCTTATGGGAATGGTCTGAATAAATAATGCTGATTGTTTTGAAGAGCTTTTTATTAAAGTCTTCCCTTTGATTAATTTTGCAGCACACTTGAAATTATGAAGCTATTGGGTTAGTATAATTTCACTTATTAGAGAAATATGTTTTGATAAAATTGCATGCATGAAATCTACCCCTTCCATTTTGGGGTGGTGTGTCTACAATAGGAAATGACTGGTAATTCAGTAGCAAGGTGTGTTCTTTTACTGATGACACAGACATCGTGTCATCAGGTCAGCTCAGGCTGTGTACTCTGTCCATATTCATTCTTACCTTGAAATTACTTGTATTGAGGATAGCTCAGAGATATTTCAGCCACAGTTGTCAATTTAAATCAAGATGCTTTGGCTTTCCGAAATGCTGTCCTCAGAATTTTTTTAGTTCTGGATGATTTTTGTGTGCTTTCTAATCATGTTTTTTAGCCTTTTTTATTCCCAGAAACCATTTTAATATATGCTTTGAAAAATTCATATGCGGTAGTTTTACTGTTTTGTCCTCTTAATCTTTACCATTCAGTATCTGTCTTTTTTGCTTGTTCTTTTTCACTTCTGCATTTCAACCAGGCAAAATAGGAGTTTTATCCCATGATTCTCATACATGTAAATTTGTACTTCTTTTGGCATGTTCTCTAGAAATTGTCTTTTGTTAAGCTGGGATGAAATTGGGAATGGCACACCAAAAATACATGTTCCTTTCCCAGAGCAGATGAACTTCTGACATTAACTGGAACTTCAAAGCTGTTAACCTAACAACTGCATAAATTATTTCAGTGATGATGAGTGCTTTCTGACCTGAAATAAAAATGGGTGTTTATTCCTTAGATGGTTAATGTTCTGTTTAATCCCAGAAATAAAAATTTCTTCTTTAAAAGAAAGAACCATCAAACCCCAAAAAACCCAAACAAAAAGCCCAAAACAAAAAACCAAACAAAACCAAAAGCACTGGACTTTTTTGCCCCGTTGACTTGATAAGTGCCCTCTTTTATTTTTGTTGTCATTATTCTGGGACTGAAGCCTTGTGGTTTGTATGAAATAGGAGGGCATGGAGGACCAGAAATGCACTTGATGAAGAGTGACTCGTGGCTGCCCTGCCCGTCCCCACACTGTTGTGGCTTGTAGGGATGTTTGCTGTTGTGTTGATTTATGACATATTCTCAGTCTCTGTGAGTGCATGTGGATATAGGGTATCTGACTGATTGAGCTCCCCTCAAGGTTGTGAGCAGGAACAGGAGAGAATTTCCTCTCTGCCATTTTTATGTGTCAGGTGAGTCAGTCTAGGGCTGAGGTATCTCTCTGTTGTATTAAAACACAATTCAAGTCATCTTCTCTTGGGCATTCTGAATTCTGGCTTAGTCTCTGCTGTGTTGGTCAGTGGATGAATACTTAACTCAAAACACGATATATTTGCTAAATTTTATTTTCCTTTCTAATGTAGAATGGGATTACTCATTTTCCTATTTAATGTGGTATTGAGGGAATAGCTGTAAAAAGCATTCTACTGCTAAATCATGTCACCTGGTATGCAGGGGCGAATTAGGAAGAGCATTGCCAGCAGACTGAAGGAGGTGATCATGCCCCTCTACTCAGCCCTTAGTGAGGCTGCATCTGTAGTGTTGTGTCCAGATATGGACTTCCCAGTACAAGACAGACAGGGAGCTCCTGGAGCAGGTCCAGTGGAGGACTCTGAAGATTAATTAAGGGACTGGAGCATCTCTTATGAGGAAAGGCTGAGGGAGCTGGGCTTGTTCAGCCTCAAGAAGAGACAACTGGAAGAGGACCTCATCAGTCTGTCAGTATCTGAAGGGAAGGTGCCAAGAGGATGGAGCCAGGCTCTTCTCCATGGTGCCAAGCAGTAGGATGAGACGCAGCAGGCAGAAACTAATGCACAGGAAGTACCACCTGAATATGAGGAAGAGCTTTACTGTATGGGTGACTGCAGACTGGAGCAGATTGCCCAGAGGGGTTGTGGAATCTCTCTCACTCGAAATATCCAGGGACCATCTGGATGCAATCCTGTGCAATATGCTGTAGGATGACCCTGGTTTAGCAGGGAAGTTGGACCAGATGACCTACTGTGGTCCCTTCCCAACCTTGCCCATTCTGTGGGATTCTGTGTTACAGTGAAGTTATTTCACATGTTAATGTTCTTGGTAGGCATGGCAAAGTTTTCAGAGCAGGCATCTGTTTGAAAAAGGGGAATTTAGTTCTGGATTCACAGCTGTGAGAGCAGAAGATGTATTTGTTACCCGAGCAGGTGCAGTTCAGGATGCTATGATGTGTCACTGCCAATGCTGTCCTAGTGAAGTTCACCACTGATTCACTTCTCTGTAAAGTTGCTGCCAGTTGACATGGTAGTTTTTGTAATGCAAGAGCTATGTGGAGACCACCAAACTTGATCAGAACCCAAGTCAGCTTTGTTCTCAGCCAGCCTGAAGCTATTGATGTATTCCAGCTTTTATTATTGCTTGACAGGCACACATGGTGGGCAGTCCTTTGAATCTTGGCTGTACTGTACTGTTTATTATTCTGTTTTGGGAAGCTGGATAAGACCTTGATTTTGTGTGGGCACACTTCACTCCTCACTTCAGTACTGCTTGGTAGGGTGCCTTTTGAGATGCTGGTTTTAGGCAATTCGTAGTAGAGTTGTTTCCAAGAATTGTTTCTCTGTGTATCTTGTTGGTGAGACACATCCACTTTCCCTTTCTGGTGGCTGTAGGAGAACACGCAGTAGGGTGTGGCTGGTACAGCTCTCTCCTCTTGGGCTGCTTTTCCACATTTCTCAATATTGGTAATATTGTCAGTGTATTCCTCCTTGCCTAAAGCATGCTGCTAGAACAGATTTGGGAAAGCTCTCCATTTCTAAAGGTACAGTTTTTGGATCACAGGAAGACAAGTGGATGATGTTAATAGACAGCGAGTCTTTGAAGTACGTTAGAATCAACTTCAGAGAGAAAGAAAATCCCTTCCCTGAGCTGCAGATAAACAACAATGCTTTCAAACCTTCAAGAGGATCAAGGTGAAACTGAGTGAACAGTAAGTGCAGGGAAGATGACTCTGCTTTGTGACAAGTGGCAAAAAGACCTTCTTTCCTTTTTGTGCTCCTGTAACAAAGCAAAATAACAAAGTAGTCTGAGATTGTTCTATGAAAGGAACATAAAAAGCTTTTTATATTAAATACCCTCATCTTAATAGATGTGGGTAGAATATATTTTAAAAGGGATGGAAATATCTCCTCGGAATTCTGAAATATCTTCAAAACTAACTGAAAAGAAATGAATTCATCTGATCATGCAGGTGCATTCAACAGCATTTATTTGCTTATGTAGACTTGTAGGAGGCTCTGACATCTTCCAACTGAGGTGTGTCACTCCCACTTTAGTTGGCTTTGGCTGGGATAAAGAGAATGGACCAGTCTTGTTTCTCATTTTCTTGTTAAATTCTTTAGGAAAAAAGGGAAAATATTTCTAAACCATACACTGGAGGTACATTTCAAAAGGTAAATATGCCCCCCTTTACCTAAAGAAAAGACTGTCTCAGGAAGATAAGTTGCAGAACAGTAGCAAGTGGCTGCAGAAGTAAAGTGACTGTAGGATTGTTCCCTCTGAGGTTCCCTTTTGGTTTTTCCAAGAGTCAGAGTCTTGGAAGACAAAGGAAAAGGTTAAACATTTTTCAGAGGATGAAAGTATTTTTCAAAAGCGAGACTGTATTCACATGGCTTTGAAATGATTGGTGGTGGATAAAGGATGAAGTTCTTTACAGGGATGTGTATTAACATGCCTTATGGGCTGCAATGTCCTGAATGATAAATAAAGATTTATATCTTACCTGTAACAAAATGCTAAGATAATAGTATAGGTTATAAAAAAAGTACTACACAGCTACATGTCCCATATGCAATACAAAAGTGAGAACAAACTCCAAATTGTAAGATGGTGGGTTTGGGTGGGGGAGGGAGATTTAAATGTGTTCTTCAGGAAAGAATCAGTGTAAAGAACTGAGAAAAAAATAAGATGGCAGCAACCAGGATTTACAGAGCTTTTCAGTCCTTTGTTTGGTTATCTTCCATAAGTGCTTTAGCCAGAGACTCTTTTCAGTAGCTGCATGGGGCCGGCTTGGAACACAAACGTGCATGAATCCAAATGTAATTTCCCTGTTGTGCACATTCTGGCCGTGACAGCTCAAGTTATGAATGTAAAATAGCAGGGAAAAAAGTTCAGAAGATGGCCAGGCCTAAAATGTTAATAAGAACTGACTTACCATGAGATCCCATGAGCTCAGCAAAGGTGCTACCCGAATTTTAAGTCTAGCTACTCCCCTGCTTCATTTTGGTGTGCCTCGGAAAAGAATGAATACCTTGTTTTTATCTGTGCATCCAAGGGGTTTGGCATAACAGAAGTAACAAACATTTTCTTCCATGTAAGATGCAAAGCAGACAAAGAGAGTGATGCTGATTCTCCACTCCAGTTTGTGGTCAGCGCTGGCACAGACCGAGTCGGCATCAGTGGCTTTGATCTGTAGACAAGAAATACTGTACAGGCAATGACAGTATCTTTTCCCTTCTATTTTCTGTGGGGCAATAATCTGCAGTTTTCCCTAATTCCCAGTGTTCAGAAGGCATTTGTCTTTCTTCTGGAGAGGACTGGTGCAGAATAAGGGACTTCCTCCCCCCACGTCAGTACGCTGCTCGCAGAAAGAATCCCTCATCATGACCATGGGACAGCTTGTCTCGGAGACTGTGCAGGCAAGGAAAGGGCTTTCTCCTCTTCTGCATGCAACTTGCACAGCAAAGAGAAGTTGCAAAGTTTGCAACTTTCCCTGCGTCTTCAACATCAGATTTTCCCGGGTCTGTACGCTCTCTCTTTTTTTTTTTCCCAACCTCCTTCCATCTCTTGTTACCATGGAGAATGAAATGCCTGTTCCATTCAAGTTGTCGGCTGAATAGGTTTTGAGGTTGATGGATGGTGAGAATCTCTTATCCCTCCTTCTCCAAACACCGCCCCTGCCTGGTTCTTGACATTTCACTTGCCAGAGACTGGCAATCAGCGAGTGGGAGCTGAAAAGGAGGCTGGCAGTGTCCTGCTGAGATGCTCTTTCAGTTCCGTGGATGAAATCAGCAGCCATGAGAAGGTCTAAAGGACTTCGGTGCAGAGCCTTGTCCTCAAGCTGACTGAGGCATGAATGCTCACTTGAGTACATGCTCTTGCTTCCCCAAAGCACCCAGGGAAAGAAGGATTCGTGTACGAGACTTACTGCTGCTTATGACTGTGTTTCAATGGGTGATGTAACCTCTGCAATGTAAAGGGAAAGGTAAGAAATGAATGAATACAACATATGCTCTGGCATAACCTGTTCCTCGTATATACTTCTTTTAGCCTTCATCTTTGTGCCACGTCACAGCAGAAGTGGAATTTTTGCTGCAGCCTGCCCTGCCTGGTTTCCTGGCTGCTATGCTAAAGTTAGCAGGGGACGCTGTGTTTAGTGGGGTTCCAAGAGTCGCCGTGTGCACCAACTGCCTACGCACAGTATCAGTAGTGCAGTGTCAAAACAGCTTTCTGAGTAAGGTGTCTTGGAATAACAGATATGTGTAACTGTGATATTGACAGGCCCAAAGTTGAAATGTGATACTGTTGAAGTGCAATGAATGTAGCTACAAAGGAGAAAAATCAAAACAATAGCACTGTAAAGTTACACAGAAAATATTTCTTTGTTGTGATTTATTTTAATGCAAGATAACTATAGTTTTAGTGTGCACGAGGAGAATTTTCAGCTTATGCTGAAAGGCTTAAGCTTGTCCATTTTAAAGCAGGGGTTGTTTTGACTGATAACCACCTAATAGTGGTGATTTGGGAGAAGTGAATACCTGGCATTGTTCAATATGTGTGTGGATTTTGCTTCTGGAAGTAACAGTTAGTAAACATTATGACTTTAGAATTTAAATTCTGACATTTTTTCCAACTAGAAGCATTCCACAAACATAGACCTGTTGAAAGAGGAGAAAATATTTTTGTGAGCTTTCTGTTAAAACCTGTTGTGTCAGAACTGTGCCAGCGCAGGAAATAATACTGTTGATATATTTTAGTGTGTGGCATTTCAATTCATTTGAGATCTTATGTGGAAATTTGTCCTGGTGCTTTTCAACAGCTGTGCTTGATAAGTGACTGTGAACTTTCTTTCAATACATCTTTTCAGCACCTTGCACTAATAAATATTTCCACACCTTCCACATATTCCTAAACCTGCTAACCAAATACATCTTTCCACACTACCACCAACAGTTTTTGCATCTGTCTTAGGCCCCCAAGGGTTCACTTGCCATTTAATGCTTTATGTCCTGTTTGTTGTTGGATTGTTGTCTCCCTGCTGGAGTTTTCCTACTGTGCAATTGCTCTTTCTGTTGTGCAAGCCACTTCCAAAATGCTAGTATGTTAACTGTTTGGCCACTGGTGTGTTAAAAGGGAATTTTTAATTCCTGCATTGGAAAGGCATCTGTGTATGTCAGTACATCCAAAATAAATATATGCCTATGAAATATGTCTGAATATACCATCCAGTTCCTTAAGTAGTGCACTGTAGAGATTGTAGTAGTATTTTTGCCCCCAGAGCTTGGGATTCCATGGAGGGATACACGCACAGAGGATTCAATTGCCTGTGACTTTCAGTTGTACAAGACAATATGTGATAACATGCAGGACTTTGATTTCCTGGTTTGAACTTGGTTGGCTGGGGTACTGTAGGAAAAAAATAGATTTTCAAAAATACACCACTGAAGCAGCTTCTTTTTACCATAAATACATCACACATGTCAGATGGAGTTGAGAGAAAGTGATACAGGGAGGAAAAGAGGGGGGAAGTCCGTTGGGACACAGTGTGATACTGTAGTTTGGGATTAGCTTCCTAATAGGCACTCAGCTTCATGTTACCATTTGTAAGGGATGGAGAAAGAGTAAACATCTGTTTTAACATGGTTATTTTGAGTGAGCAGCAACAGCATCAGCATCAAGGCTTGCCTGTGTGTTTCTGTTTATTCCATTAATCTGCTGGAGTTTTTTGATTTAGCTATTACCTTCTCTATGAAAAAAATATACTCCTACCTGCTTATGAGTTTGCATGAGATAAAATCACAAATCTTTCTCTCCCACTCTGTGAGGATTGTTATGCTAAAAATTTTCAAGGTTGTCAAAAATTTTTCTGGGTATTGATGACAGGTTTTAACTTCTGAAAAAAAAAGATTTTCCAGTTTTCAACATGCGTATATATATAAATTCACTTTGCCCTCTGAAATGCCTCCTCTTCCCCTCACCAACATTGACCTTTACTTGATTGGGGTCTTTTGATTTTTATGTTTTCCCTGAGGAGAATGCCATTGACTTAATAAACTTATTGTTGTTATTAGGGCATATCTTGTAGCTTCTCTGCTTCGTTCCATCTGGTCTTTAGTTAAATTATTCTTGGGAAAATTATTCATGTCCCACTAGTTTTAGATTCAGAGTTGTTTGATTCCTTTTTCTCCTGCTGCTTTCTCATCTGAACAGTAGCCAGAGCTTGTCAATTTTTTATCTTGCCCTAAAGCCTCATGGCTGCTATTTAGATTTTGGGGAAGGATCCATCTCTAAATCTCTTTCTGCTTGCTAGATGTTTTATTTCACCTTTTCCTCAGTGATCAGCGCATGGACTTCCGTTCAGAGCTTTCCCAGGCAGTGCAGCCTGGAACTGACCTCATTTGCTTCGGCTCCACTCCTGTCCCTGCTGCCTGGTGTCCCAGTCATTGAGGGCGGGCAAAGCTTTGTTCAGTGCAGCTGGGCAAAAAACCTGAGCGGAGCAGCAGACTGAAGCTGTCTGTCCATGGATTTACAAGATGGGTCTTCACTGATCTGTACTTCACAAGTTACCTTTGTAAGCTTAAAATCCAGAAAATTAATTTTCGTTTAGCTCTTGCCAAGGCTTCCTGCCTGTTCTGATCAAGTGAATCTTTAAGCCCTTTATTACAGGCTGGTACATA
The DNA here is from genome assembly GCF_036250125.1 of Pseudopipra pipra. Classification (NCBI taxonomy): domain Eukaryota; kingdom Metazoa; phylum Chordata; class Aves; order Passeriformes; family Pipridae; genus Pseudopipra; species Pseudopipra pipra. Next base: position 15,957,306 of record NC_087556.1, read on the forward strand.
TGCGAAGAATGAGCACAGTGCTCTCTCCAGTAACTCATTCTCTTATCTCAAGTGTCATTTACTGGAATCTCTCTACCTTTTGCCTCCTGTAAAATGTAAACTGAATTACAGGCACGTAATTAAATCAACATAATAAGTGTGTGAGGAATGAGATGCAGTGGGAATTTTGATGGCCATATCCACAGTCAGAACATTAAAATGTCTATCATCAGGTATCTAAACTATTTTCTAGTGTATTGAGAGCACTGGTTGTATAAGAACAATTTCCAGCTGAGATGAAATGTGTTTCTGTGCTAGGTCAGCACAAGAGGCGATCATTTTCCTCACCGGGCAGGGTGGCTGCTTCATAAACCATGTGGCTGCTAGTTAAAAGACTCAGATGTGCAGTATTAGTGCTCATCAAGGAAGGGGAGATTTGAATAATTGCTGAATAGTTGTGAGGGCTTGACTATAAAAAAATGTGACAGTTTCAGGTACTGGTGCATTTGCTTTTGCATGTAATCCATGTCCGAATTGCTCTGTTGCATCTGACATACTTCATACTTAAAACTGCCTTGATCAGTGTCTTGAGACTGATTTTCTACCTGATTTTTTTTTTTATGCCTAAGCGTCATGCACATAGTATTGATGCTTGCATTATCTAAAGATGTAGAGCATTGGCTTCTCAGGGCTGAGCTTTATTTTGTTTACTTTATGCATAGCAACTGGAGTTCCTGTTGTCTTGCCATAACCCAAATTTGGAGCACAAAATCAAAATGAAAAACTGAAAAGCAAAATATAGCACAGGAGGCATGACAAAAAGTGGGATTAATCTCTTTAACGTAGATACTATTTTCTCTAACCTTGGATTTCTGAATAAATGTTGATGTCAGTTTGCTGTCAAGACTCGGAATAGCAAAATGGTGTGGGATGGAGTCAAATTTGAGTGCAACATGAGAAATACCCCTCATGTTTGTGTGGATTTGCGTAATGTGTGTCTCAAGGCTAGCTACTGGCTCTTTCAGATTTGTTCGTGTGAAATCTGCTCCTTTAGTCTTGTTCCAGAGCTCCACCCAGTCTGGTTGTCTTTTGTTGGCTCTGTAGTGCTCTTCCCCAGCTGTCATACTGGATTTTTATTCTATCAGTAGAGCAAAAGGATAGGAGAGAAGCATTGTTTTAAATAAAAGTTAACATTTTTCACAGCAGAGACACCATGGAAGAAGTAGGAGGGCACATTAGAGAGAGCTCTTCCAAGTGCTGTTTGTGCTTCAGTCTTGTTCAGGAGTTCGACTTCTAGAAGATACTGGAAGTCAGAAAACATTAACTGGATTGGCAGAGGTGCTTGGCCCTACATTCAGATGAGAACCAACAAAACACCATCAGCAGTTGCCATTGTGCCCTAACTTGGAAATTGTTTTTGACACTCTGCATTGGCAGTTGATCTTCACAGACAGTATGGATATTTTATAATCTTCACCAAGATATGTTTTTTCTTGATTTATGGTGAAGGGATTTATACAGTAAAGAAAGTTGCTTCTAGTCTTATCTTCCCATTTCCATATTTTATCTAATAGTTGCTTCAGTTGTTTAAAGTATGTAGGTTTCTTGCTCTGGATCATGGATATAAATAGATGCCAGGAGGATGAGGCCTTATCAGCTTTGACCAGCTGTACTTGTCTTTTCATTCTAGACACCTGAAGTGCAGATGAACTACAAAACTTGTTTTTCTGGAAGGTAAAACTTTTAAATTCTTTGAAGTTTGTTAAAGGCTGCTGCCCCTGTGCTTTAAAGTAAAGTAGCATTAGCCTTTTTGGGGATGCCTCTGTCCTCCTTGTTGGAGCCCAGAGTTACAGTTCAGGGTGGTGAGTATTAAGGTCTGTGGCAATTTGGTTTTGAAATGCTGTCTATTTATGGACAGTCATGCTTAACCTAGTATATTACTTGCATATATTGGGCACCTTAGAGAGTGAAGTCTCATTTTCTTCAGTGTCATCTTTATACTCTTTGCAGAAGTGGCTCTTGGGAATGCCTGAGGATGCTGGGAAGTGAAGAGGCATACACAGTGGCAAAACTTTGGAGGACAGGATTTCAAACACTGTATGGGGGATGTCGCAAATAACCTTTGTGAGCTTAATAGGTTAGTTTTTGACCTCTGTATTACTGTGTAGACACAGAAATTGGCCTTGCTTCTATTTAATTTTTGCAGCTAATGTTTTATTTTCCACAGGTACATTATTAAGGTAATAAGTTATCCATACCAAAATCCCAGGCTTGGACCTGGAAGCAGTACATGGGTGTTTGTGTAGCTCACACCCTGAACTAGTTCACCTGCCAAGCCTTTGCCAACTTCATTCAGAGCTAATGCTGAGGACTCTGTTTTGTGCTTCTGAAACATGGGATGCTGGGAAGCCAGCTTTGAAGGTGCTGGAGAAGCATTCAGGAGCCAGTTGGGGTCTCCAGCTTGCAGATTTGGACTAAAACTCTGGCTCTGCAAGACTTAGAGCCATGGAGCCATCCTAGCAGCAGTTCTAGGATGGATAACTGGTGAAAGAATACCATGTATGTACTGTGATCCCTTCTGCTTCGAGAGATTTGTCAGATGGGGTTTCTTATGAGGCTGCCTTTGTACCTCAGCTGAGTCTTACCAGAACCTGAAGCACTGCATAGCATGGTGCAAGGCCCCTGGCCTTTGGCCTCTGTGCAGCAGAGTTTGTGTGCTCTGCTTTTCCTGTTATCTGGCTATTCCCATCCCCCACTATCCTGGACAGCTGACTTATGTTAGTGCTGGGTTGAAGACTGTATCAAGTGGTGTCTGACCAAGGTAAGAATCAAGTGTTTAGTTCAGATGTTTTCTCCTGGGATGCTCAACGTTCAGAACATTTATGGGAAAAATTGAGAAGGTAGATAATCCTGTACCTGACTGCTGCTGAGTCCATCTACCCTTGAATAATGGCTTTTTTCCTTAAACAAATGCACTCAGTTTGAGATATCTTTTATCTCTGTAGTATAAATGGCAAAGGTACGTTTTTATTTTCTGGTTTCAGGAGGGCCTGTAGGCCTGTGTGGTCTGCAAGTGCTAAGAAGTTCTATAGCAGAGATATTTTATGAAAAAAAGAAGCAAATTTTCTTCTGGTAGAAGTGTCAAGTATTCTCCCCTTACATACTATATTGTCAAATTATGGAAAGGTGTCCAAAAGTAGGTGTGCATGAATACACTGCTTATCATAATGTAACCTCCTGTAACTTTTGCATGCATCCTGGCAAAGGGTCTGGATCACAAGTCTTAGGAGGAGTGACTGAGGGAGCTGAGGTTGTTTAGCCTAGAGAAAAAGAGACTCAGGGGAGACCTCATCACTCTCTACAACTACCTGAAAGGAGGTTGTAGCAAGGTGGGTGTTGCTCTCTTTTCCCAAGTACCAAGCAATAGGACAAGAAGAAATGGCCTTCATTTGTTTCCAGGGAGGTTTAGATTGGATATTAGGAAAAATTTCTTCTCTGAAAGGATTGTCAAGCGTGGGAACAGGCTGCCCTGGGGAAGTGGTGGAATCACTGTCTGTGGAAGTGTTTAAAAGATGTGTGGATGTGGCACTTAGGGACATGTTTAGTGTGGACCTGACAGCATTAGGTGCAGTGATAGGAAGTTGGACTCAATGATCTTAAAGGTCTTTTCCAGCCTAAATGATTCTGTGATTCTAATATTGACTTGCATTTACCCCTGAGGGTTAGGAAGGTATTGTTTTGTTCTTGAGCTGTGGTAATCTACAGAGAATAAATTAACCCAATTTATTAGCTGTAAAGTCTGTTGCCATGTATCCTTCAATACTGAAGTATTTGTTTCCTGTACCTGGCTTTGCAACATTCTTTGTGCAGGGTTGTATGTAATGTTGTGTTGGGGAAGACATCTTTGCTCCTCTGGATGTGCACTGGTTTTCTCCTTTCCGCTGGAATACTGTGGTCTTCCTAGTCCTTGTTTTAGCCTTTCTGCTTAACAGGTACAATAATGTGTACCAGACTGAGCAGTGGCATATGGCTGAGCCTCCTCTTTGCTTCAGGAGCTTATGACCAGAGGCACGTCAAAGTAATACTCTTATTAACCTAGGGAGAAGGTGGAAAACAAAACACTGTGGCTGGAAAAGAGAAGACCAGTATGCTTAACTAAATGTTTTTTTAATCTTTTTTATTTTGTTTCCAGCTTTGGATGATTTCTAGTCAGTTCAGGTATTCCTGTTCCTGGCTGAAGGAACCACTAAAATCAGCACTACTTTAGTTCAATTTCCTAAAAACTGCATTAGTTAGGTACTGAAGTGAATCAGACACCCTGGCCAGAGAGTGTCTGCAGAAAATATTACTGCCTTATGCTGTCAGGTGTATAGACTACTTCTGTTTCCCCAGGTTCATGGTGTTTTCACTCAGTCAGTACAACACAGCTCTTTCTGAGACTGCATTTACTTCCTGTCATAAGGAAGAATTGATACAAAGGATAGTTTTGCCCTGAGCAGCCTGGTAGAGAAACAGGGAGATAATTCATATTTTGTCAGTCTTTGGTTCAGTATGTTGATGAAACTTGTAAGAAACAAATCTTTGGTGACCTGGGATATTAATCTATTTCTTCATTATTATAATATAATATTTATGCTTTCTTGATTGTGTTACTTTTGAAATGCCATAAAGTACAACTAATCAAGCTGAATAGTAGCTCTTCAGGTTTTCAGGCCTGTATACTCTTTGAAATTAACTTTTTTCCTGTTGGTATTGGCAGTGAGTTATAAAAGCATTAGAATCTGTGCTGGGTATCCAGCCAATAGCACTGCATAATAGTATTACAGTGAAGTATATCAGCATTCCCAGGCAACTATCAGCAAGACAAGAGGGCATGGTCTCAAGTTGTGCCAGGGGAGGTTTGGGTTAGATATTAGAAAGAATTTCTTTACAGAGAGGGTGGTCAGACGTTGGAATGGGCTGCCCAGGGAAGTAGTGGATTCTCCGTCCCTGGAGATTTTTAAAAAGAGCCTGGATGTGGCACTCAGTGCCACGGCCTAGTAACCGCAGCGGCAGTGGATCAAGGGTTGGATTTGATGATCTCGGAGGTCCCTTCCAACCCAGCTGATTCTATGATTCTATGATTTACATATATTTACAGATGAAAAGACTGAGATACAGATTGAAAATTAAGAGTTGACTTGTCTGGATCTTGGGCATAATGTCCTGGGTAGGAAAGGATGTAATGTCCTCATACATGGTGCAGCTATTAGTATATTAGGTCTAAGGTTATCCTGGGTTATTCTTTTTAACTTTTCTGTTTTGTCCAACATGCTCTTCAAAGATCGACTTTTTGCAGCACGATTATTCAAGGAGTGGGAATATGAAGATGAAGCAGTAACCTTCTTCAGAGTGCACCTGTAGTTATTTTTGGCACTAGCTTGCTGTACTTTCAAAAGCAGAATGGTTCATTTTGCTTCAAATGATTTTATCCTCCAGAGCTCAGTGGGATGATTGTGCACAAGATGAGGAGCTGTCACAAGTTCTGTCCTATGGGTAGCTTTGATGTTAGGAGCTGGAGCAAACTCTAGATTGTCAGAACAATAGATTTGTTTTCTCATCATCACCTTCTGGGAACACTGGTAATAAGAGATTATGACTTGTTGTCTCCCAGGTATTCCCTCAGACAGGCACCCCTGCTAGCTCCTTGTCAGCTACTCTGCTGGGCTCTCTCTGGCACCAGAAAGCACACATCTTCCAGCCCTTTGGCAAGGGCCCACTTCATGTTTCTGTGTGCCTCTCCAGTTAATAAAGTTGTTTTGAAAGGGGGAATTTAGAAAGGAAGAGTGGTCAGACTTTCTGGGTTTGGTTTCTTTGTGTCTAATGTGACTACCTGTTTCCAGGCCAGGGCTAGCCACTGAAATGTCAAACAGAAGTGTTGCATCACCTCAGACAGGTATTGTAGAGCTCACTGTGATTCAGTCGCTGCAGTTTTAAGCAGGACAGGGGTATCTGTGTTAAATTTCAAAGCTTTCTGTTAAACCTGACGTCATTTTTCAGCAGGGACAGACTCTTTAATCTTCTTGGTACCATGCCCAAGGAGAGTTACAGGGAGAATAACATCTGTGCTTGCCGTGTAAGACAGTTTCAGGAGTCAGGTGGGGCTTTCATGCAGTGTCTCCGAATGGCACAGAGGGCCCTGCGTCTTCCTGCAAGAGGCATTACAGGATGGCAGTAACTACTGACATTGCTACATGTTGGGCCATGGGGCTCCATCACTTTCCATTGACTTTTGACTACTTCTGAGATCCAGAGCACTCCAGAAAAGTTAGAAGGCATATTGGTTGTGAATGAGGGAAAGTAAGTAGTCAGTCAAACCCTGAGCTTGGTAGGGGGTCATAGATGACTGAAGAGGTTGAATCGTGGCTTTAGTGAATAGATATGGAATGGATCATCTGCCTTGGAGAGTATCTTGGAGATCCTCCAGCCTCAACCTTCCTACAGAATTGCTACAGAGGAAGGAAGTATGATTTCCCCTGACTATATCTCTCTTTGTTTCTGTACTCCTTCCTTTTTGTTTACAATTATTCTTTAAAGAAATAACATAAAAACCAGTTACAATTTTCATAATTAAAAAAAACCCCAAACCACGAAAGGGAGGGTTTGGGAGCCTCATTCATCACCTTTTGTCACCAGACTTGATTTGACATCTGAGGCTACAGAGAAACTTTGGCAAGTGCAATGATTTCCCGTGTGGGGGTAATAAGAGAGAAAAAAGCTGTCAGTTGAAAACAGCAGGAGCTGCATTAGCAAATATAAATTAAACAGATGGCTAAGATACTGCAGCTGTCACATAGAAGCTCCAGGAAGATTTTTAGCTTAGAGCTGCAGGAGGCTATTTTAAAAGGAAAGATGAAAACAACAACAAAGCAAACTTCAGCGTGACGAAAGAGACAATAGAACCATTCAGATTATTATATAAAACTTTATCCAGGATTGGTTTTGGTTGGTTTTCTTTTTAAATTGACGTTTTTGTATTTTAGGACTCTAAAATTAAGTTAGGATCAGCTATTATTAGATCATGTTACAGATTTTGGTATTGTGGGTTTGGCTGCTGGTTTAGAAGTACTCTTCTGTACAAGACAGTGGCTCTGACACGTGCTCTGGAAAGTGGGGAGAAGTGTAACACACATATCATCCTATTTTGATCTTCAACTGTTTGGTTTACAACTATTTCAAGAAAAACTTCTTATGAAAGAATTGTTTATAAATAAAATGTTTGTGGAAAAGCAGTGTGAAAAGTTAATTTTGGTGGAGGAAGCACCTGCATTTTAGTGAGTGTCTTGCACGTTCAGTCTTAAGGTAATGTTTTTCAGACTCATTTTCAGCAGAAAAGTGAATATTCTTTTCCTATGTGAAAGAAGCCATAAAATGGCATCCAAGTTTGTTTGTTAAGTTAAAATATGGACATATGCTAAAATGAGGACAAATTGGAATTTCTGTGCTGTTTCTCAGTGCAAAAAGGCTGTTAATTTTCTAAATGTTGTGTCTGAAAGGTTTTTTTCTTGATTGGGGCTGATGGTTTGTCACAGATTACTTGTGCGTAAGCAGAGACTTACGCTGCCTTTATAGTTAGGTGATGAAGATGTGAATTATTAAATAGGTGCTACTGTATTTGAAGCTTGTGTTTTACATTCAAAGAAATAGTGTGCACAAATGGATTCCAAGGCAGGCTGATTGATTACCCAGAGTTCTGCTTTTTGTGTTTGCTTTTTTTACTGCAAAAAAATTAATGTATTTGTGGTTGACTTTTTAAATTATACTTAACATGCGAGAACTTCTGGATATTGATAGTACTTCAGCCCTTTGTGCAAAATCAGTGTGTCTTAATTCTGCATATTGTTTTCCAACTTGTGATATTCCTTTACAATGGCTATCTATACAATAGGTGCAGTTAGATTTAATTCTAAACTTCTCCTATATAGATGATTTGAGAGCTACAAAACCTACATATCAAAAAATTAAATGTTATTTTTCCTCTATATTTATCTGTCCTCCCATTATACCCGTACAGTTGAAGTACACAAGCCCCAGTGAACCTCTGTTCTGTTAGAACTAGGGAGTTCATCATTGAGATGTAAATGCTCTTTACTGGCTAAATCTTTAACCTGTCCTAGACCTTTCCCTGTTCTTAGTGGTTCAGGAAACAAATCATGAAGGACACTGAAGGTCAAAAGCAACAGCTTGAACTTTTTTATGTGAGCTTGCTGAAAACGTGTAGCCTCAGTCTTCCCATATTGTTCAGGGCGCTTCAGCTGCCTCAGTAGCCATGAGCTCCTCATCATTTAACTGCATTTCTTTTGTAGTTGTGGCTTCGTGCTTCAGTGTAGAAAAGAACAGCTGATCATGCTGAATAACTGTTGTTTCTACCCTTTAAATTTCATTTCTACCCCTGCAGAAACTTTGCAGGACTTACAAATTCAGAAAACTAAGAGGAAAAATGCCTCAACCCGCGTGTATTTCTTTTCCTCCATTTTACTTAAGAGAAAAAAGTTGGCCTTGAAGTGTACTTCAACTTTAGAATTATAAGTGTGGAATATCTTTGTTAGTGACAAAGAAATGTTTCAGAGTAGGTGATCTTACACTGGGAAGCCTGACCTCAGCCTCCATGTTCTTAGACTTTTGCTCCAAATGCTTTAGCTAAACTTCACTTCCAGGATGTACACAGCAAGGGAGCAGCAAGGACTCAGGGCATACAGAAAGATTACACACTGAAACCTGTAAGTTCCCTGTGAGCTCTCTTCCTGGGAAATCATGAAGGGACCAGTCAGTGTGATCAGAGGCTCAAGAGAGGGAAGGAGCTAAAACAGAGAAGTGGGTGGATTGGGAATAAACATAGGAGCAGGATATCCTTACCTTGAAAGGTGATTAACTTTACATTTTCCTGCTGAATATCCCAAAGGCAACAATGAACTTTTCCAGCTGGAAGTGTAGTTACTGTATAATGGCCATATTCTCTCCTTCGATCTTCATGCAAATCTTCTAGTGATACCAATAAGGGATGTTGTGGAGGGTGTAGGGCTGTGTGGTTGCTATGCTGTAGACAAAGCAAATTGAGCGGTGTCTGGCCTATGGCACCAAAGCTGTGGGGAAAATGTCTTCATAGTTTTTGAAATAAATCTGTGACATAATTTTCATGTTGTATGAAGTGTTAATATCAAACTCCCATTGATTAGGAACAGCTGCTTACATGCAAAATGTATGATAGTGGAAAAAGGAAACATGATCCAGCTTTTCTTTGAATGCTGGTGCTTCTTTATCTGGAAGCAAGAGAGCCCAGCCTTTTGGTGTTGTAGCTTTGGTGTATAGCTTAGCCAATCTGCAAAAAGATTTCATGTCTTTTGGCTATTTATTTGAACATTGGTCTTTTTAAGCCTAGTCCAGAACTGTAGAGCCTATTTTTTTTATATCAGTGCTGTTCTTGCGCTATATAGGCATCTACGTCAGTGACTGAGAGAACAGGTGGAAATTATAAGTTGCTACTTATTATGATGCTTTTCATTTCAGAGGTCACACAGATAAATCATAGGTGTAACAAAACAGCACATCAGGTAGTCCTGGCATATGGGCTGTGTATTCTACAGTGCTACGTCAGTAAATTGTAGGTTACTAATTAATTTATGGTAGTTAGTTTTTTTCTAATTTGTCTCAATAGCAGAGAAGATTGAGATGGTTAGTTTTGCTTTCAAGTCATTTTAGCTTTACTTTTTAGTGGAAAGCAACTGAATACACCTGCTTGAATTTTGGTAATGAAGCTATCTTTAATATGGAAAATAAATTTTCCAGATTGTTAACTATGGCAATTCCTGTCTTTGCGTTTTGATCTCCATTCCAAATTCAAGCACATCTGATCCAAATCAGTTTGTGGGATAATGTTCAGCCAGTTTGTAACCCACGACAGTTTTGAAACATGACTGCCAAAGTCTTACACTACAGTGCATCGCTTTGGAGCTATTGAGTGTTGGAAAACTGTGTGCTACTGCACATGGATACAGAGCAACACCCTTCTGAGATAAATACAGGTGTCTACCAGAAAAAAGCCTTCCAGTGATGTGAACCAGATGAGTTTTCCTTTCACTGTGTAAGCAAGCCCTTCGGTGGTTTTGCTGCAGGCTTCTACCAAGTTTTGGAAATGTTGAAAGGCAAAATGCAAATGCACTACTGCTGGTAGCTGCAGGCTGCCACCCCAGGCAGCTCAGAATAAGGTTAAACACCACTAGAAAAATGACGAGTAGTCATTTGGAAACCTGGAATGATGGCGCCTCTCCACCTTTGTTAGGAGACAAATAACAATTGGATATTTGATGTTATTTCCAACTTGAGTGAGAAAACTGGGGTCCTGAATAGAAAATAATAATAATAATAATAGCACAGTTAAACAGGACTGTTGCATGAACTAGTTTCTTATAGCACAGTGTTTTGTTCTTTGCAGTTGTGTAAGTAGTTTCGAGGCATTCATTCTAGTGCTGTTAATACTCTGTTCTTTTCTATTTGGCAGAATATATCTGACCAGGGCTTTATCTTTATTTCTTTGACTTCTTGCTTCTAAAAGGAAAAACAACCCCAACACCCTCCATTGTGTTCTATAAAATAGTAAAATCAAATCCATTTGCTGCTAACGGGGTGTCTTTACGGAAGACTCTGCTTCTAGCTTGTTCACATGTATAAATGAACAGAGAGGCTTGGTATTGTGAAAGTAGTAAATGCACACCCTTCATTTGCAGTCTCCAAAATACGTTGGTCAGAGCTACCCCTCAAGAGTTTTCCAGCATAACTGTTCTGTTAAGATTGTGCGGAAATCACCCTTCATACCATATTCTCGCCAAGATTCAGTTAGATATCACCAAAAATGTGCTTCTGCCAGTGTAGCATGTTTTTTTCAGGGAGCTGGTATTAGCTGTTCTGACAAAATAACTTCTTTGCCTGTGTAAACCACATCTCTACTAAGCAGATTTGCTAGTATAGCTATTTTAGCAAAGCTCTTCTACTGTAGGAAAGACCTTATTGATAGTACTGTGAGGTTCCCACAGTAGATGAAAGGCACAATACAAAGGGCTTTATAAACATGAATTAAGCTTCACAACACCCTTGTGAAATAAATCATTCTTCTAGCTTGCCAATGTCTAGCTCCTTTTAATATGAGATGTTTTGCAGGGATGAGAAGGAAGGGTAGAAGATTCAGAGTTGGGGGAGTAATGTCTGGTAGCATTGTAGTGTTGATAAACTACACAAATTTCTAACCTGTTGCAATCCCCTGCCATCTCTGATGTTTAAAATGTCCTAGAAAAATCAGTGGTTCAGAGTATCAAATTGCTTCTGGTTGCTCGTTTCACCTGATCCTTGATAGAATGAGGAGTTTGGGTGCTGACACTTGGAATTCCTTTCTTATTGAAAACCTGGAGCTGGCTTTTGTGTATGTGGTATTCTCATTAACACTGTTTTTAACTACAGTGTTCTCTCTGACTGATTTGCATTACGCTCTTTCAGCCTCATACTCTTTATGTAGTAGTTCAGAGTATGAACAGCTTACTCACTTAAGGGATCTCAAAAGGAATGGAGAAAGGAATAAAACTATATATTTATGCACAAGAATAATTTTAAACTCAAGTCACTGGAAAATGAGAGTAGTCTCACATTGAGTTCACCCATGTGGTCTTAATTCAGACATTTTTGTGTGTTAATTATTATGTAGTCTTTAATTACATTATCACATTCTATTTTTTTCATTTCTTAGGGAACAAGAAACAGAACAGCTCTATTGGGGATGTAGGTTAATTTTCTTCTCTACCATTCATCAACATTGCTTTTGAATTCAGCCTGTAAACCTTTAGATCAGGCCCAGGCGTTCCTGCAGTTCTCTGTTAAACACCATGCCCTGGATTTCGTATTGATACATCTCTCAAGAATTTAAGCAGAATTTATTCACTTCCCAGTTCTGGGCCTTCAGGTGGTGGTGGTAACTGTTTTCACAAACAAGGTATCTTTCCTCACTAAGTGTAGCAAGGAACTCAGTTTTGAAAAGCTGTCCCAGATCTCCTGAAATCTAGGTAATGGTGGAGACATCTGACAGGTTTCCCTGTCCTAACCCTGCTTGCATGCTGGGAAGGTTCCGGTAGCTGGTTGGCAGTGTGCCTGGTCCTCCAGGAGGTGCTTGATCTATTAGGAGTATTTCTGTGCTCTGTTTCCACAGCAACAGCACACTTTTTTTTTTTTTTCCTCTCTCAAGACGACTGTTACCTTGAGAATTAGACTGTTGAAAAGCTTGGCCCTCTTGTACCCTATCGAGATTTCAGTTTACACAGATGAAGAGTGGAAGGAGTAGAATGGGGAGAATGTGACTCTTGGCAGAGACAGTGGAAGTAACTAGTCTTACTAATCGTGGGCTTTAGTGTTAATAGTATGATTGTTTTGAAAGTCACAGCTCTTTCTAAGCTCTGGAGATGAAAGGTCTGGGTCTGGGTTGTTAGGGACAATCATCATAGCCCTTTGCATGTGCTCTTGTGACCATTTAGGGCCCACACCCACTGTGTTCAGGTGCAGTATGAAACCAGGTGTGCATTCTTCTGTCCACCTGCTCACAGACACTTTACGTGTGCGTGTCATGTTACAAAAGCTATTCTTCTGTCACAGCATTTGTGCTGGCATTTCAGGGAAGGGATGAGTTAATGTTTAATTGCTCCACTGAAATAGGATGTAAACGCTGAGCTACCTCTTGGACACTGTACCTCCTGTAGACACTTCCCTTCAAAGTGAAGTGCACATGCCTGTCTCAACATCTGTTGCAGTGTGGAGGACTCAAAAGCTTTCAATTTTTGAAATATTTTCATAGAACAGACTCTTCTTGTTACTATTTAAAGAACAGAAGCATGTAGCTTGATACTGATGTCTTACTGGGGTTGCCTTTTTTCATCTGTAGTTAAGAAAGCAGTCTCCTCTTATATGGGTGTCTAATGCAAGCCTAAATATAATTGTTTTATTTTTTTCAACTGTGTATTTTGCCTCTTCCCCAGTATCCAGGTCCTAAGAACTAAGCTGTCATCTTTTCCTGCAGAGCATATAATTTGTGGTACTGAGCTGTTCCCTGTGATTTTTTTTTTTTTTTTGGTCTCCTTTACTCCTCTTCCCTTTCTTGGGAATTGCCTGTTCTAGGGAGCATTGTTGTAAGTGCCATTCTGCTTTTAACACACACACTAACCCAATATGTCATGGAATAATTTAAAATTCCATTTAATTTAAAATTCAGACAAGTCAATTATATTCATGTCATTGGATTTGGGAATCTCCATTCCTTTAAGAGTGAATCTCTAAAGTAGTATCTGTCACTGTGTTATGCTTTTGCAGTAAAGACTTCTGCTCGATGTCAGTGTGGTGCCTCTTTACCATCAGTATTTTAGTTCCTAGCATTTTTGAGTCAGGATGCCAGAAGTTTTATATTTTTCTCTGACAAACAGTAAGTGGATGTGTTGACTGGCAAAATGAACAGCTAATGTATGAAACCACAAGATCTAGGGTATCTTGGAAAGGCACATTGTTTATAGCTATCTTTACAGTTCTAAGGCCAGAAATGCACTTAGTCATATAATGCTTATCCATCTAAAATGTTAAAAGCTGCTCAGGATTAAGTGTCCAAATCAGAAACGTCGTATACGTACAAAAGCCAGAAATTAATAAAAATACCTTTTATTACTTTCTCATTATAAGCACATATGGATGTACTTTTCTTGTTAAAAATCTTGTATTTAGTTCAAAGATAAAGAGCATTCCAGTACCGAACCTTTTTAAAATTGAAAATGAGTTTAAGATTTCAAGTCTTGTGTTGCTTCACTTCAACTCTTTCTGGTTGTATCTAGCTCTTTTTGACTGCACATTGAAGATAGTGTATATTTTAGTTTACTCTAGAGCTTGTTTATTAAAAGAGCAGAGTAAAAGCTTCCATGTCTGCTTAACATTCAGTAATTTGCCATTAAGCTACTTGACACAAGTTAAAATTTATGTTAATACTGTCTTGATTAAACAGCACTCATTATCACTCACTCTGATTTGGCCAAATCAGTTTCCCAGCAAATGTCTCAATAAAGGAGGAGCTCACTCTAACCTGAGATGCTGAGGCATGTCCAAATTAAGTTGAATGTATTGCAGTGATGTTTCACACTTGCATAGCATCTTTGATTTCAAAGCATTTCACACAATCTATATGATATTGGGAAAATGTATTAGGTAATACAATGACCAAAGCAAATTTTCAGATTTTTAAAGAGGTAGAGGACATTTTATAATTTCAGCAGATGTCTCATATTACTTTTTAGTGTTTAATACAAAGTAGTTGGTGGTTTCTAACACAAACCTCAGTTTCTGTAGGTCACAGAAGAAGGTTTGAGTTAACCTTCTGAAGGTTGAAACAGATGCCTCTCTGTATATTAAATATTTCAAGCCACAGCTTCAGACTACTTTTTAAATAATCCTTTTCATCCAATCTTAGAATCTTTAGTGCTCTTCAGTTCTCTTTAATTTTCTTTAAATATTATAACCACAGGAAATACTTGTGATTTCTCATCTTTATATTCAGTTATTCTTTGGTGCCTACTCGCAGCATCACTTAAAACTCCTGTAGTATAGGCTTTGCCAAACTAACAGAACACTGAAGGACATTTTTCTCTGTATGCAATGTTAACTTCGTAGCTAAGACATTTCCTCCTTAAGTCCTCACAATTTGTTTTTATGTATTTTGTTACTTCAGTTTATGTATGCAGGAAAAGCTAATACAAGTCATAATTGTACATATGCAAATCTAAGGATTTTTCTATATTCAAGTTGTTTACCTGTGATGTGCTTTTCCAGCTCCTATTTTTCAGCCTCTTCAGTGTTCGAAAATTGGATTATAGTTGCAGTGTAGTGCCAAGCAGATATATGATACAATACCAACCAAGTCTCTGCCTTATTTTTTCTGTTTAAAATTGGACTTAGTATGTTTACCATTTACTTAATGTTTATCAATTGTATTTTACGGATAGCCTGACTGAGAGCAGATACTGAAGGCAATTTGCCCAAGATTCCCAGTATTTCCTGTAATTCTGGTTGTGTTTTCCTGATTTGATTTGGAATGATTTAATTAAGAACTATATGTAATTTCATAGATGTGTGATGTATCAAGTTTGTGGCTCATCAGATAGCCACGTGCATGTACCTGGCTGGATTTTCTTGTAACCACAACTCACTTTATTGCCAAATTTTCCCAAGCTTAATGTTACAGGGGCCATCTTGTAAGGTTGATGTCCGTGTTATGGTACAGGTGAATACTTCACTTGGATTTCATCCGTTCTTGAAAGCAAAGAGCACTTTTTTCCAAGTATTAAGACAATTCATTCCATCTGTTAGGTTTTTATATAACTCAAAGGTGGATGAAGTGGTTTTAACAAGGGATTAATATTTCAGTGATGAAGGCAAAAGTTAAAGAAGCTGAGGAGCAATTAACAACAGGCTGAGAAGGTGGCCCCCTTTTGACCCTGAAGCCCCTGTAGTCTGTTGGCTGCATTGCTGGTGGGGAGGTGCTGGATTTGGGAGCTTTTGAGTTCAATTTAGCGCTGGTACTGTAACATTTAAAGGAAATGAAGGATATGACAAGTGAGAACTGGTAAGAGATCCAGTGAAGCTTTCTGAGTCATTAATGGTCCTCACAGTGGAGTTCTCTTACATTATTCATGGCCTTTAAGCTTTTAGCCAAGCTGAGCACTCTGCACTCAAGTGTGATATTAGAAGGTAAAAGGAAATTAACCCTCTAGTGACACATTGAAAGTTTCTTGCCAAAGGAATAATTTTGACAGTGTGTTAAGGGGATAGAAGCATGTCTGAGAGAGGGGAAACTGATTTCAACTCTGAACTGATCTAAGAAAGTGCTGAAGCAGGAGTACCCTGCAGTGAAGTGACAGAAAGACCGATTGAACCTATATGTAAGTCCTGGGGTCCCTTCCTACCTTAGCCTTCCTCATCAAAGTATGTCTTCTGAGTTTCAAAAGAAGGTGTGACTTAGAGCTGCAAGATGAACAAGTACTCAAATCTTTCCAGGGATGCTAAGGAAGGCTTTGCTGTAGAAGGCTTCTGTGTGTTAAGACACCAAAACTTTACAACGATTCTATGTTCAGGTACAAGAAACCTGTATCTGAATTCTAGCTTGAGTCTGTAGATTTTACTGTTTGTGATTGTTCATTTGAACATGTTTATCTTTTCTTAAGTAAACTCCTTATGTTAAGGATTTTTCTCTTCTTCCTCTCTCTCATACCATTTTTAATTTATCCCATCATTATATACAGCAGAGTTGTGTGCTCAAGGGGGCTTTTAGGAAGGGTTCAGAAACAGGAGACGTTTAATGCAGCAGATCTATATTGGTAATTGATATCTGGGATATTAGTGCTAGAGTGGTCTCTTATATCCAGCTTTTACTCCCTGTCTATCCCCTAGCTCCTCTGAGGTTTCACAGCAGGTATCCAGAATGTAAAACAGATCGTTGCAAACTAGTGGAGAATGACCTCACTTAGAGGCTAAGAGTTACTTTGGGGAAGGAGTGGAGAAGGTGACAGTAGATAGAAGTCCTTTGCTGGTGCGTAAACTTTAAGATGCCTAAATTTCAAGCTACTGTATGTACCTTTTGTCGATAGGACTAAAATATATTACTTTGGAGGCAGGAAAGATATCATGTGGTGGAAAAATGCAATACCTGTGCCAAGCACTGGTTAACTTCTGATCACAGAACACCTATTTCCCCATGTGTTCACACAGTCTTTATATCCAAATTACTCCTTTCCCTTTCATGCTTAAAGAAAACTATATTCAAAGATAATATTTTTGAAAGCAGAGTATTATTTAGAAGCTCAAGGTCTAAGGCTCATAGTTAAAAGTCAGTTCTGAAAATTTTACCTTGGAATGTATATGTCTTCTAGGCTGGAGGGAATAGTTTTGTTTTTGTTGGAACCAAGAATTTAATGCATTTGCCACTCAACATATGTCTTAAGAATAATTTGATTAAAAGACTGTGCACTGTAGTCCAGCAATCTGGAATAAAGGGTCTCGGTGAACAGTGTATCTCTCTATGCTCTGGATCTCAGGAGAGACTGAAAATGTTTGAACCACAGCAATAAAGACCAAGAGGAAAATGATACATAGAACACAGTGACTAGTACCAGTCTGGGTATCATAACTGCACCCAGGACATGTAAAAGACAGACAGGAGAAGGGTTAAAAAAAAAAAAATTGTGAAGACTGTTGCTCTGGGATTGTGCTCTTGATTGTGCAGCCTTATAGCTGCATCTGAAATGAGCTGTTGCAATTTTACCCCTTGGGCAATTTTCAGGCTAGTAAGCATTTCTTTTGCTGGCAGATATCAGCAATACATACTACTGAATGCTCTGGAGATCCAAATGTTACTAATGGCGGCTTTCAAGTGATGATTGAGAAACTGTGTTGAAAGTTTTGCTTAAAGTATGCTAAGCATTTGATAATTAAGCAGTTAAACTTTTTTTGACATTGGCTCAACTATGGCATTTCCTTATAACCGTTGCTAATGGCAGATAATTTTCTTGATCTGGTGTTTTTGCTTCAGTGTTCGTCAAGATATATGATCGGTAACAAAAGCAGTGGAAAAGATGCTGGAAGTTCCAGAAAGTCTGTGTTGAAGGGCTTTAGCAGACCAGGCTTTCCTAGTACTTGGCTGTCATCTTATGAGAGACAATAGCTCTGTTCTCAGTTGATTTTGTTAATTATTGCAAAAATTCCTGTATTGTTCTGTTCTTCTTTAGGTAATACTTTCAGATTCCTTGTATGTCCAGCTGAGGAGGGGAGTGATAGAGCAGCTTCAGTGGGCACCTGGCATCTGTCCAGGGTCACCTCACCACAGGGGAAGAGACAGTGAAATAAAAAGCAATAGTCCAAGGGTGAGAGAGCAGGGAAACACCACTCTGTCAGGAATGTGACAGGAAAATCCTGCTCTGGAGAACAGGTAAGCTTAGCCTGGGAAATAAGGGGGAGGAACTGCAGACTGGGTTTCGCATCCAGCATGCTGGCTCCATTTGAGTGATCAACATGCCTGCTATGCTTAATAATGTTGGTATTTAAATAGTTTTAAGCAGGCTTTGAAGTTGGAGCCGTGTTGAGTTAAGGTAGAGGTCAGTGTGTTGCAACTGTTGGCTGAGCATTGCTAACAACTTTGTGTACTTTTACATTATTAAACTCCTTGACCAAAAAAATTTAGGTGTATGATTTTTAATGTTTGCAGTTTTATGTGGCGAACCCCAACAAATCACAGAAGGCTGTTACTTTTCTGCATCCATAGTACTTTTCTTCATGGCTTAACTGAACATGAGAAATGATACTCTTGGGCCCAGATTTTTCCTCCAACATGCAGAGGAGTGTGTATTTATGGTTTTAAATTTTAAACCATGCTTGTCAAGTGTTTTAAAGCAAGAAGATCCCAGGAAAGAGAGAAATGGGTATCTTCCATTTGAAGTGCCTGGGAAACTGGTAGAGAGCGGCACTTCACGCGTCAACCCCTGCGGGCACTGGCAGCAGTGAAACAGAGGAAATTTTAAAGAGTAGTATCGATGTAGACAAGCCCAGGGCTGCTTGTGTGGAAGGAATTAGTCCAGAAGATTTTATCTTCTCTTCAGATTTGCTGTTCCCTGCCCATGTCACACGTCACACCTCCTCACTCTTCTCCTTCCTTCTGACTTCCAGGAGAGCCTTCTCTTGCAGGTGAGGCTCCCCTTCCCTGAGCTTTGTTTGAATAGGGTGTGAGACACATTAGCAGAGCCTTGAAGAGGGCGTGCAGCTGTATTGCCTGTACTGTCAAGAGCATTTAGAACACTTGGGATGGTGATTGCTGGAGGCAAAACGCTGCTTCAGACCTTTTAAGATATGGTTGAGTGGAGACTGCACAGGTATGAAGAGGCCAGTATGGGTTGAACGAGCAATTACAAGAGAGCACTCCTGTGCAGCTGAAGTGGGAAAAAAGTGTTTCCCAAGTCCCGACACCTCCTGCCCTCCCCACCCTCTTTGACAGGAAAATGTGTACATAATTTGTAGGAAAACTGCTTTCAAATGTTTGTAATTTTGTGTATATTCCCATGGGTAAAAATGCTTTCAGAGATCTGTAGTTTTGTATATGTTCCCGTGGGGACAGTAGAATGTGTGATATAAACCACCCTTGATCTTTGGCACATCATTTGTCTGTTCCTTCAGAGTAGCTCAACCCTTCCTTGCACTCAGAGGTTGCTGAAACCAGCTCAGCATCAGTCCTGAGGTCACCAATGTCCTGAAAAACTTCATTCTGGACCCTCACCTGTGCACTGTTTCCCCAAGGGTACAGGGAAGCTCAGGCCTAAGCCTTCAGTGTGCCTGTCTTCTGTCTCCAGCCTTGTCTCCTGGATGGGCCATGGTCTTCTCCAGTCCCTAGGTCCATCTCCTTTTGCTATGAACTGGTCCCCTGGGTGGCCCTTGGACCTGTCCCATCACTCTCCTTGCTTGGATTGCCATGGACCTTGTTAGCAGCACACAGCTCTGCCCACCATGTTCAGATATGGTGGGACTGCAGCTTGTAAGTGCCCTGGGGTCTCCACTCTTTCTCTCTTGGAGCATCCAGCCCTTAAGGCACCCTGAGACCACAAGGCATCATAACAACAGAGTCATTTTGGGTGAGAAAAGTAACCACAAGAGATGGAGCAAACTATGTGCAAGATCACTGTCTCTTTATGAAGCTGAAATAGTTGTAAAGATGAGAATAGAGGGTGAGAATGTTTGGAGGGGGTAGTTATTGGGTTTGGGTTTTTTTAAAGCTGTTCCTGCCTGACACCAGCCATGCACAGTACTGGTAAACAACATGTGGCACACAGCAAAAATTCTATTTTCTCTCTCCCTGTACTTGCTGCAGGACAAACAGTGGTCTGTCCTTCATAGTGAGGGGTTTCAACTCTTAGACCATATTTAGAAGGTCTCTAGAAATGTTCAAAATGCCTACCAAAACCCCCTTGATTTTAGAAAGATTAGACCAGTATTGTTGATTTCTGTTGTCTGGCCTTCTGTTATGGCTTTGCACATACATCTTTCTGTTGTCTCTTTTCTTAAGCTTAAACTAGGAGGTCTTTGTTCTGCATTTCTGTGGTACATTTTGTCAGATTTTTTTATCACTTTAGCTGCAGTGATAAAATTTTTTTTACAGATGAAACTGCTGCTGGTATGTCTTCTCCATTTTCTGTAGTGGATCAGAGCATCTGTCCATCATGATTCAAAGTCCTTCCCTTGTCAACAGTAGCACTGTTTAGGAAAAAACTTCTGTAGTTTATTATTATATTACACTTTTTCTAGGTGTTTACTGTTACATTTTTCCTTGAAAACAGAGTGTTTCTATGCTTTCTTGTTGATATTATTGTCATTGATTCAAATATTAATATTTGAATGTTCTTAACATCAGTGAAATGCCAAAGTAAGCACTACAGGATAATTGTGTGTGATGTGAAACTATATAATCTCAAACTACCTGCATTTTTGCCCCAGAGTTTCATTATGTATTCCCTTGTTCTTTTATTAGGAAACTAAATTAATAATTCTTAACCTGTCTAGCCTCTCCTCTGGCGCGGTTTGGATTTTTTCATGTGCTTCTTACACCTCTTGTTGGATTTAAAGAAAAAAAGAGAGAATAAAAAACCAACAAACTTCAGATGGTTTTATTTTTCTCAATTAGCAATTTCAATCCATTACTTCAATGTTTTCCTGTTGTTTTAGGATCAAGTGGTGAGACCTGAACAGTGTTTCACCGTGGAAAGCACATTAGCTCTTGTACTACTCACCTTTTAGTTTTTTGTGCATCTTAATATGTATATTTACTTCATTTTTTATTGTCACTACTTACTGAGCACACAGTGTGCCTTCGTGAAGGTGTCTAGCTTTTCCTCTTTTTTTTGAGATAGTAATTTATTTATGACCTGTTTAACAAGAATTAGGAGTGATTATAATTTTCACTGTTTAGTACTTCGTTAAATATAATGTGTCATCATGTTTCTTCTATTTAATTCAATTATTCTGAGAGGAATACATATATATATAAATGAAATTTTTGTTTGGATTACAGTTTGTATTGCCAAAGTGCATAGAGTCCTGATCACAGGTCAGGTGCCAGCTGTTTTATGTGCTCCATGAATGCAGTACAGAAACCCAAATCCTCCATTTGAACTCATTTGCAAGCTACAGAAGTCAGGTTTATTAATCAAAAACTCACTGCGCCACCATTTCTCCATTTTTAGAGTACAGCATTTGCTAATTCAAATCTTTCAAATCTCTTCCCACTGTTATGTTTGATTAGTTCAAATAGGTGTATTTTCCGTTCACCAGCACTATGATTTTATCAAACAGCTTGCTTTACGTCAGTGTTACGTGCCATTTTTTCTGAATTTGCGTTCTGCATTTTGTACCATGATTTGTATGATATGAAAGTTGTTTCCATATGAATTAGATTCTGTTTTTCTCTCAATAGAGAATGTTTTATTAGGCTCTGTATAATCCTCTGCATATGACAAATCTCTTCCTACCTCATCAGTGTGGTGTACTCTGGTTTGTAGCGCACTGTGATCACAGACTGTTGACTTCTGTCATTCTACTGCATTTCAGTTTTGCTTGTTAGGTCATTCTCTTCTTTCATGGCAGAGTAATTTTCTCTCTCTTTTATGCAATTCTTCATCCTACATCAGCCTCTTGAGCTCCAGATGTTACTGGTCTAAAAATGGGACAGAAATTAACCCTGGACTCAAAAGACCCCAAACACTCACTTTTACATTTTTTACAGTCTACCCTGTATGAATGCATCTTATGTCTCTTACAGGGAAAATGTTTTGGAAGGGTTCAGGGCTGTTTCACAGCCTGTCATTTCCATGTCCTTCTGCTGTGAGGGATACCTGGAGTAACCATGGGCTGCACAGATAAACCCGTTATCCAGATTCTCCAGCTGTGTTCCCCCTACCCTTTTCCTTTACCCCCTACCTCGTGAGCACTGTTCAGTGCTGTTCTGTCCATAGGCAGCCTGCACTAGTAGCTGTTACATACCTGGGGCTCATCCTCCACTTGTCAGTAATTGTGTGTTATTTCCATACCACAATCTGCCCCTATATACTCTATATACCTTCAAAATCTGCCCCTATCCTCAGAACTCCAGACAGGCCCTGCTTTCTCATGTTGCCTTGGTTATAGAGCTGCCCTGTTCTACAATGGGTACTGGTGAATGGGGGAAAGGAGGATCTGCTGGCAGAGAGGATGGTAAAGAGGAATATACTGGGCAGAGTCCTTTCCTAGTAAGCAGGAGATCTGCATTTCTATTTCTACCAGCATCCTAAGTAGTCAAAATTAATGTGCTGTGTGCTGGGGCATTTCCTGACACTTGCTGTAGCAGGAAGATGTAGGATGATTCCTGTTTGCAGCAGCAAGGTGAATGACGTGAGATGTGATTCTGCCAGCATTGGGTGCCCATAGGCCTTGTTTGTCAGCAGAGCAGCGAGCGCAGGGTCTCCACTGTTCTCTTCAGTTCATCTGACTCAGGGAGCTGTTCCCAACGTCCCTGAGCTTTGCTGGGGTCAGGGAAAGTCTGGGCGATCGAGGCAATGCGACTTTCATTTTCATTTACGTGGGGGTTGGGGAGAGGGCTGCCTGTTTTGTAAGAACTTCATTGTGATGGATTAACTTTCCTCTTGAATGATTGCGTATTGTACATCCGAACGAGAGATTGCGGAGCGGCCCGAGCACAGCAATTAAAAGGCTCTGTGTGGGCAGAGAGGGCTCCCTTGGCACAGCCTCCTCCAACGCGTGGGGTGTCAGGCTCCGTGTGCCTGTGCTTCCTGAGGGAGCCAACCCTCTCCCTCCCTCCTCCCGAGTGCTCCAGTAGGTCCCTAATGAACCTCAGCGGGAAAAGACGAAATTCAGTTCATGAATAGCTTTACAGTCCCCTTTCTCCCGCCCACCCAGCTCTCTGTCCTGGGAATGTGCTGCCCACACAGTGACCAGAGAGGAATCTGGAGACATTTGCAAGATAATGCTGTATCAAATGTTCCATTCTCACACTTTCTTTTTGAATTTTCAAAACGGTTTACATATTTCCTTTCAGTTTTCATGAGTAAGCACACTACTCCGAGACTAAAAATGGGGAAATGCACTTCCAAATGTGTGAAGCCACATAACTGTAATAAATTGCTTTAATTATGTATGGTGTGGTTAGTTTCTGTTAGTTTCTGGAAGCCTGTTGTGCATTTCTGCCTGCAACAAGTAGCCTTTCCTGTTTGCTTGCCGCTGTTTACCAGTCTGGCTGTCCTCCCAAAGTAATACTCATCCAAATTCTCCACTTGTCAAACGCTCACCAAGAGCCTTTTTGATCCTCAAATGCTCATCAAGAGCCTTTTGATCCTCAAATGCTCAGTGTCATCTTGGATGTTGCTCTGGCAGACAGCAAAAAGTAGAGACTAGGTTTTTTCATTAGGAATTTGGTGTCTTACCATGTCTTTAAGTGTTATGTTTTTCATCTGGTTTATGATGTTTTTAGAAAGATATAAAGTTACAGCTCAAGGCAGAGTGAATTCAGCTTCAGCCAACTAGTAAGCACAGGTGGAGGTCATTTATGTCATCCTCTCAGGCAGCCACAGCTCCTGGGAACTTGAGCAGTGCTGTTCCGTGCTTTTCTGTAGTTACTGTTTTTCCTGGTAAGTGTCAAGTTCCTTTCTTTTTTCCTTTCATTTACTATTTGGGAGGATTGGGAAAGTGTGCTATCAAAGTGTTTTGGTTTCTTTATTTTTGAATGACAATAGCTACAGAAGCATAATTATTTTTACTGCTGGCTAAATAATATCTCTTACTCTTTTTTCTTGTCCACTATTGCCTGCATTTGACCTCTTGTTTTTTATTTCAGTTGAAAATGCTTTTTAACTCTTTTACCTTTTCTAAGGTAGACAGTTTTGGAGTTACTAAGCTGAAGCTATTCCCTACGACAATCAGTGTCTTGAGGTGTTAGGAGGTATGAGAAAAGGTCTTACTTTGAAGACTTTCAACTTGAAGTTAAAAAGGCAGTGGCAAAGATTAAAGAAAAGCTTTTCTACTTTCTGTTAGTGTTTTTCCCTATCTGCAGTGTGTAAGAGCTGTTCAGTACTGTTGGGATTAAATGCAGAGAAGAACTGACAATAAAATATTTTCTTCCTCTGTAAAGAAATGATTTTTCAGAAGATTCAGAGTCAATTTGGAGAGGTAAAACAACCCTTCACATTATGGTGACCTGTCTGTGCCCGTCATACCCCTAGCCTTCTCTGAGGAGCTCCAACAGAGCCAGCCTCAGTGGTCCTGAGTGTCTAAAAATAACCTTTGTGCAGTCTTTCCCACAGCTGGGAAACCGATAGTGTTCATTTATTCCTCTGTTCGTAACTATCTGTGTGTGCAAAAGGAAGATACTTGCTCCTCCTTCCTGAAACTTTCTCTGTAGAAGTTGCTCTGCTCTCAGGATACAGTGACCGTATTAATGAATTCATCAATCACAATAATCTGATTAAAGTGATGGGGAAGAGGGAGCCAGCAGATGAAACAAACAGATTATTTTAAGATATATGAGATACCCAATTAGTCACTGACTCAGCATTTAAATGGAAGTGTTGCTCAAGAGATTTACTGGCAACTAGTGTAATAAATTACAATATATGGCTTTTCATCTACGAGAAAGGCTCGTGTACTCTTACAGAGACCTGTAAATAAGGCATTAACAAAGTGTTGCACATAAGAAACATTAGTTATATATTTTTAAAAAATTATGTATATATTTGTGTACTTGTGCATTTTGCTTAGTAATGGACTAGTGTATGGACCATATGTATATAGGGAGAGATTAGCATGGATTTTAAGCCTTGTACAGGTACTTCAGCCAGAACCTCATGAATGTGTTTTCAGGCATATAGGAAACTGAGACTTGAGTAGGAAGGGAGTTGCTCTGTGTCGCTGAGGTTTCAGGGGCAATCCCCTAGAGTACAGAGGTAATGGAAGGGAAGCTTTCTGTCAGGCAGCATATGTTTTTGTGGCAATTACACTGTGTATAGATTAGGACTTCTGGGAGGGAGGGAGTGGGAAGATGTGCTTGGAACACAGGACCATCTGCCAGTACCTTGGCGTAGTCATTTCACTAATGAGAAGCTTATTAGCTTGAGTCCAGCAGAGATACGAAAGGGGCAGAAAACTGTCATCCAGCTGCCATTGAAAAGGGGGAGAGATGGCTCTGATAACTTCTAAAACCTGATTTTGTTAGAACTATTTGTGCTCTTCTAGTTAAGAAAATATCAGTCTTCTTACTGCTGAAAAAACTTTTTCCTAAATTTTGTGATGCAATGTGGGACGTTCTTTGATAGGGAAAATATAATAAACTGAGGGTGAGCTGGAATGGGCAAGAAGGTGCTAGGAAAAAAGGAAAGAACCCTGATTTTTAGTGGGAAGTTGTTTTTTATCATCAAATTACTGCCTTTTTCCTTTGGTAAACCCTTGAAGGTGACCTGTATTGAATGTTGGATATTTAATGTTTGTGGTGACATAGGCTAACTCCTGGAAGATAGAACCTTGAGAGCACCACAGTCCCAGCCCTGGCTATGCCAGGAACCTTAGAGAGTGCACAATCTGGCCTGTGTTTCATGTGAGGCAGACAGAATAGTGCTCCAGAGGCAAAATGGCAGTGGTTAGGAGCCTGTGAATTCTGTTCCTCTGACCTCACATTCCTGATTCTGCTTTTGACTTGGTAAGTGTCCGAGCTTGTGCTCTCTTCCTCAGTTTTGTCATCCTGTAGATCAGAAAAATTATACTTAACCTATTTTAGGGAGAGCTCTGCTGCTGTTCTGTTGACAGAAGAGTTAAATGCTATTGTATTTAAAGGGCTCTGTTTTTCTTTTGACAGTTGAGTCAGACTTGAGTCTGGATGAAGGTAAGATGGCAGAGCTTTTGCCTGGAGAAAATGGTGGTTAGAAGTACAAAGTGGTTTGAGTGTTGGTATTTGGGCAATTATTTCCCTTTTGTTTGGTGTTGTACAATTCAGGTTAGACTGGTAGTTAAGCTGAAGGGAAAGAATGAGAAGAAACTGTTTCCCATGAAAAGCCCTGTAATCTGCAGGTGCCTGGGGAGTGTGGATGTGTTCAGGACACAGTACAAGAGTTATGCAGTTCGCCAGCCTGTTAAATAAGGCTAGACAAGGACAATTTCTGTTTGCACTGCTAGGATGGAAAAGGCAGTTTCCCCTGATGTTTTTGCTGATTTATGAGGTAAGTCAGATGGGGCATTGTCTCTGACTTTGTCTATTGTAAATCTGTTGAAACAAAAGGAACATGCATTTTCAAAAAAAATGAGTAGAAAAATATAGCTTAGGAGTGTCAAAACACCTAAGCAGAGTGAGGCTTAACTGAAAGGGGTTTGGTTAGTCATCCACTTTGCAAATTCTCTTTTTGTATTGAGGATGGGAGAAGATTAGTGAGATGAAAATCTGTGTTATTACAGAGATAAGAATGGGTTATGGCTGGGTCCCAAAGGAGAAAGAAGTTTTTAACATTATTAAAAAAACCCAACCCTTTGCTGTGATTCATGTGTAATGCTTAGACAGTTCCATGCCAAAAAAATTACTATTACAGTGTACAGCATGGTGTTCATATCTGTAAATGTATGTGCAAATACTGACAAAACATAAATTTAGATCCCGACCCCATGTGTGTTGAATTCAGTGGAAATACTTCTGATGGTTGTGACAAGGGTTTGATCATATTCTCACATGTCACAGATCATATTCTGACATGTGAATGTGGTCTAAAACCCAAACCAGATCTGCTTTTGAATATTTTTTCCTACCTGCCTTAAAATGGAGTAGAATTGATTCAAAGTCTTAAAAAAACCTTGTCCTGCACACCACACTCTGCTGTGTTTTATCTACTGAAACACTGATAGTATCCTACAGTGATAATATTCACTTGCCATGTCACATGCTTTTTTCATAGAATCACAGAACCACAGAATCATAGAATATGCTGAGTTGCAAGGGATCAACCCATAAGGAGCACTCCTGGCCCTGTGCAGGACACCCCAAGAATCCCACCATGTGCCCGAGAGTGTTTTCCAAACTGGCAGTTCATGTATTTTCTCTCTCAAGTAGTGGAAGAATGTTGTTGGCCCCACAAGGGCTTGGTAGGTCAAGGTTTTGGCTCAGTCTACAAGTCTAAAAGGCTTTGCACTTAGTGAAACCATAAAGAAACCTTCAGCTGGCTGGACGCCTCTCTTAAAAACACAAGTGTGGCCTTATTCTGAAATGATGCTTAGGTGAAGTTGTGTATGCCTCAATGTCTTGGGGTGAGGGAGGAGTGGGAGGGGGCCCTTTGCTGATGTTCCAGTGAAGCTTGGAAAGTCAGGTGTTTGCATGAAAACACAGGGAATTAAATCACTGACTCAGAATCATTGTAAAAGTGTAGAATAAGACAGGGAAAAAGAAGGATGGCAGCAGAGAGCTTTTAACTTGAGGTATGAAAGGAGATTAAGAAGGGAAGCAGAAATTTTCATTTAATTGCAAGCCCAAAAGCTCCCTATTCATGAGAACTATGAAATTGTGGAGCTCCGTGCAGTGTTTCCCTTCAGCAGCAGAGTACAGAGCTGAGTGCTGCCTGCATTGGGAGTGTTCCATACAGCTTTGCTTTAGTGCCTTTCTGGGTCAGTGCCTCTCAAACAATGCTGCACAGAGCTGCTTTAGTTGCGCTTCCATGAGTCAATCTGTAGGTACTGACACTTCTCCCTGTTGTAACCCAGTGTCCTAGAGAATCTGCAGGCTTTTTTGACTGCTAATCTCAAGGCAGTTATGGTGTTCCTTGAACTCAGGTTGGTTGATCATGTGTACCTTTTTTCAGATGCCATTCTTCCTGACAATTCAACCACAGTCAGATTGTTGACTTCAAAAGACCAAGTGAAAGGATGTGGCCAAGTCTTTGCACCTGTAACATTGAAAGAATTGGTACTGCTCTCCTCAGCATTGTTCTGGCACTGCTCTCTCAGTAACCATAATCTGTATCATTGTCTCATGGTGAATAAGGAGAAAGAAAATTACTAATTTATGCAAAGATATTTTTTTTCATGTCATAATGAACAATAGGATCCAGTGTCTGCATCATTTATAGTCTTTCGAAATGGGTTTGTGCACCAGATTGGTCTACCTCTGCATCCCAGAAAAAAAAAAGGAAGAAGGATGGTAGTCAGAATGTATTTAAATATACTTCCAAACAAGCTGGTAGCAGAGACTTCTGTGGATGGATGAGGTATCTATTTCCATTCACGGGAAGGTTTGGTGATGGTTTGAGCGTTTATGTAGCCAACCTCAGTGGCACTGGGGAGCCAGAGCCCGCAGGGAGGAGGGAACAGTCTGTGCAGCCTTTGTGTATTCCTCACCAGCTGACCACACCTGCACTCTTTATCATCAGTGAGCTGGTACTGAGGCTTTTTGGAAACATGCAGCAGTGAGGAGCAGAAATTGAGAAGACTGTGTGTAAAGAGAAAGAAAGTGTCATACCTGAAGTGTGGGGAGATCCTGAAGATACATGTCTGTTTCTGAGCATTGGCTAAACTGAATTGGAGGCTGAACGTTAAGCATACATGTAAAAAGTAACTGGAAAGGAAGTTTTGATTCCTTCTTTCCCTTCACTCTCCTGAAAAACATGAATTATTTTTACATGTTTTCTCTGTTACATGTATGCAAATTAAGTGAGTGCAGATATAGCCAATCTGCTAACAAGTCTTGTCCTGTCACAGTTTGACTTCAAGTTGTTGTATTTATTCCTTTAGAAGCCCTATATCTGTAATTTTTACTTGGTTTGTTGGATTGAGTGTCTCTTTTTGTTATGTATCTTTTCTTTATAGCCAACTGTGCTATGGCCACTTATTGGGCATCTTGGAAGTTACTACTAAGAACCTCAGTGCATACAAAGGACATTGTTTAAACAGTGGAGTTGAACTGAATTATGGGCAAAACTCTATCTTCTTTATTGCAGTGCATCTTAACCATCATATCTAACGTGTTTTACACCTTGTATTTGGGTATAGATTTTTGACTTTATTGTTTCTCCCCCTTTATAAAAAATGAACAGTGTTAATTTTAGTTTTAATTAGTTTCTTAGTGGGGGTGAATCATAGCTTAGAATTGCAGATTCATATAATTACATTTGTGAGGTTAAGTGAGGAGCTGTTTATACTTTGTTTTTCCCAGCATCATCTTAGATATTGGAGGAATCTCGTTTGCAATGTAGAGTGCGCTTCACTTTTGTTAAAATACAGAGATAAAAATAGGCATAAGGCAACTGAAGAGGCAACACTGTCCACATCAAATACTGACAGTGATGAAGGAAAAACGTGAAGTCAGCAGGCTTCTGACTTAATTTTCTTTATTTAACAGAGGAATAAAATGAGAGAAACAAATTACCCTGTTCCTGTTGAACTTCTCTGTGATAGCTGTCAGCTTCACTGGGGGCCATCATTTAGGCACAAAGCCTTTATGTAGTCTTTTGCTGACGTTAGGTTCAGTCCTGTGGGATTTGGGCACGGAGGTGTTTTCAGGCTGTCTGTCTGGAAACCTAACACATGATGGCCTGTCATTAATCTGGTTATTTGTTTGCTTTTTTTTTTTTTTTAAATGCTGTTTTTCTTAAGATAACAATGGCTTTGTGATTGGTGCAGAGGGATAAGGCATTGCTTTGACTGTGTGAGCTATGTTTATTAGGACCAGGGAAGGACTAGTACCAAACTAGGTGTCTTTAGTTCTTTGGGAGCTCTTAATTTGGAATGCTTTGGGGAGGATTAGCCTAAACAAGCCGTTAGCAGAATGTTTTAAATTATCTGAATGGGGTGAAAGGTTTAAATACAGTGCTCTACTACTTTAACCCAGTAATTCAGAGAATGCTCAATGCTATCAACTTAATTACAGCATTGCTGTCAGGAGACAGTGGCTCTGTGGCAGGATGGAAGCTGACAGCCTTTCAAGATATATCTGTCTAATACATAAATCATAGTTGGTCCTTCTTCAAGACCCTTCTTTGCTCATTGGGGAACAGTCAGAAACAAAGGGTGGGGGTGGGGAGGAAGAGAGACTTGGAGCTTAATCAGTTGAGGAGGCTTTTTCCTTCCTACCCACGAGGTGAGAGCAAAAAGCAAAAGAGAACTAGGGGAGATCTTTTCCTAATATTTTAGTTGTATCCATTCCCCCTTTCTTTACAAATTTCTTCTCACAAAGATGGCATGATTTTAGCTGCTAGGCTGCAGCATTGGGAAGCAGATAGCTTTTGGGAAGCTGATAGCTTTTCCCCCATTGACCTTGATTGTAGTGGGTTTGCTTTTTTGCTCATTGGGAGACATACAGTTAGCTGTGATAACAGGACAGAAAAGGACAGAGGCAAAGACTGATAGCATTAGTCTTTTAACACTTCACTGCTTGCATTGGCCTTCCTGAAAATGAGACTGCTGGAGCAGTCAGAGTGACAGGCATCCCAGAGCAGCATGGCTGCAAGCAAGCACAGTCATGCTGATGGGAGACAGGGCCTGGGCCACCTGCCCTCTGTGCCATGAATAGGCTTATGGACAGGAATCCTTTCCTTTGTGTGCCAGCAAGGTGATGCCACATAAGGACATGCAAGATCTGAAGTAGGGCATTGGATGAATGATGAACTGTGTTAAGCCATTTCCTTTACATTATCATACCACAGAACTATCTGCCTGCCTGTCTGTCTATCTATCTATCTAATCTATCATAGAATCATAGAATATCCTGAGTTGGAAGGGACCCACAAGGATCATTGAAGTCCAGCTCCTGGCCCTGCACAGGACAGCCCCAAGAATCACACCTTGTGCCTGAGAACATTGTCCAAATGCTTCTTGAACTGGCAGGCTTGGTGTTGTGACCTTGATGCTTCTCCTTTATCAGATGGCTCTACCTTTTTCTTCTGTTGTGAAAAATTTGCTGGTGAATAACATTGAAGAAAACCCATCATACAAGAGGGAAGGGAGGAATTTAAGAGGTCAGTTCTAGAACTTTGAAAATTAGACTTCTTTCTCTTATCAGAAATAGAAGTTCACTAAAGAGTTTCACTGTGTCTCAGAAACCATTTCCCTTCTCAGACCAGTTTTGCTGGATGCGCGTGAATGAGCCATAAAGGAACTATCATAGAATCACAAAATGGTTTGGATTGGAAGGGACCTCAAAGCTCCAACCTCCCTGCCATGGGCAGGAACACATTTCACTAGACCAGGTTGCTCAGAGCCCCATCCAACCTGACCTTAAACACTTCCAGGGATGGGACGTCCCCAGCTTCTCTGGGCAACCTGTGCCAGT
This sequence comes from Pseudopipra pipra, assembly GCF_036250125.1. Classification (NCBI taxonomy): domain Eukaryota; kingdom Metazoa; phylum Chordata; class Aves; order Passeriformes; family Pipridae; genus Pseudopipra; species Pseudopipra pipra. The sequence goes on from NC_087556.1 coordinate 15,988,705, forward strand.
GCCTCACTGCCCTCACAGTAAAGAATTTCTTCCTAACATCTAATCTAAACCTACTCTCTCTCGGTTTGAAGCCATTCCACCTTTTCCTGTTACTACATGCCCTTATAAATAGTCTCCACATTCCTTATAGACACCTTTCAGGTACTAGAAGGCTGCAATTAGGTCACCCCGAAGTCTTCTCTTTTTCAGGCTGAACAATCCCAGTTCTCTCAGTGTTTCCTCACAGGAGAAGTGCTCCACTCCTCTAATCATATTGGTGTCCCTGCTCTGTACTCGCTCCAACAGCCTCATGTCCTTCCTATACTGGGGACCCTAGAGCTGGATGCAGCAGTGGAGGTGGAGTCTCGAATAAATGTGTTAAGGATTGATATGTTTTGATTGCCAAGCTCCTCGATTAACTATTTCAAGTATATACTTGCTAATTTCCATTTCCTTCACTTCCTTGAAGATCCTGACAGGGAATGCGGTTTTCTACATAGTACTTCTTTCTTGAGCACTTGCAGTTTCTGACAGTAAAATTTTCTGGTAATTGTCCCTTGGTTTCATGCTTTCACAGATAGCTTTGTCTTTCCTCTTCCCCTTCTCCATGTACATTTTTCCCTTTTTTCCAGTTTGACTGCTGTAGTCCATCCATCCTGCCTTTCCGTACCTACTAAAAAGCCAATCCTGTTGTTGCTTGTCTTTGTGCAGCTTTGAACTGTAAAGCTGTACAGTTCTTATAAAGTATTTGTAATCCAGGAAAAAATGCAAACCTCAGGTGGCTGTGACTTTTATTCTCTTTTCTATTCTTTTACAGAAATTATCTAAAAATCTCCACCATTTAGTAAGCAGGGCTTTCTATTCTCTATTTCCTTTTCTCTGTTTCTGTATTTCTCTATTTCTTTCTATTCTCATGTTGCTGTAAGTCTTTTCCTATTTTGACCATATGAAGCTACTTTCTCTTTTGCCCATGTATACTTTATTGTTATATGTTTTCACTATGCTTCTGATTTGGACTTTTAAAATTATTATTATTTTTAAACTAAGGTCAGTCATGGTTCTTTGGTGTAATTACTACAGAGACATACAGAACTGTTGTCTGTCTAGTGTGACTTGGATTGTTTGTCCAGACTGAGGATAAGATCTTCATGGGAAAATAGTTCTGCTTGGTTGGGCTCCCCTGTGAATACTGTTCTTCTGACTAAGTGGACCCTGTTGTATTAAGGTTTTTATGCTTAAAAAAACTAAGCGCCCTTCTTATTTTCCTGAAAGCTGTTTTATCTCGTAATGGTGAAGGGGACCACACACATGCTCTCATACGTGTCCTGGGATTTCCAGACAGCATCTGTTACACTGAAGTTTGACCTTTATTCTGGAGTAAAAAGTAAAGTGAAACTTCCAATGTGACTGGTGTTTGAAGAAATAAAACTGTCAGGAATACAAATGTCACTGCTTATTGAATCTCCATGCAGTACATGCCCTGACTAACAGGAGCTCCTGCAGGAGCCTGCATGGCTGGTGCACAAGCGTTTGAGCTTTCCCACTCTGCTGTTATGGGTGGTAAATTTGCAAGTAAATACAAACATGGGAAAAGATATGATGCGTCTAGAGTTAATGACATCTTTCCAAAATCACTTAATTCTGTGCTAGGCAGAGTGTCATTTCCATTAGTAAATGCTTTGATGCCTAGAGATGAAATGCAGTTTTGCCTTCTCCGTTAAGCATTTGGGAGGTGGTATTAAGCAGCTGTTGATAATGGTGGTAATGTACACTTTGTGCTGAGGGCTTTCCAAACATGCGAATCTGTTTGCTTCTCATGGAGAACACAGGCAGAAGAGTATGTATGGAGGAGGGAAATTGGAAATTGTTAGGCAAGTTTTTTGCCACCTTGCTTGGCTTTCTGTGGAAATAACACAATTGTCACCCCTTTAGTGTTGCATTAAACCACTCCTTTAATTTAAAGTTCTTTAAAATAAATCTTGCGGTGAAATCAGATTTGGCCAATTCCAATTGTCCTCTACTGATAGAAAAATCTATCAGCTTGATAATATTGCTCTGTTTTTTGTGTTTCATCACTGGCAACTTCCAAATTATTGCATTCAGTTTAAATTCCTCATTACCCTGTTCAGCTGATGTTAAATTCTGTCTCCCTTCTTACCTGGCTGTGTTGCATTTCTACTTGTATCGGTTGTGACAGGCCTTAGTGGAAAACTGCGGCACTGCAAAGAGCAGTTTCTTTACCTCATGGCTATAACCATTTCTGAGTTTCTGTGAGTAGGAGCAAGTTGCATTTTTAAAAGCTGAAGAGAAAATTATTTGTAACTCATTTTTGTCTTTGATCGTCTCCCCTGCATTTACTATCTGCTAATCCTTTTGGGTTTTTTAAAGTCTTCTCTGTTCTGGAAAAGAAAACCAATCACAGATCAGATTAATACTCCATCTTGTTCCAGGTCACCACTTTGGTAATAGTTTATATCAGAGTACAAGACAGTGCAACATATTTTGCAGTGAAACACAGGGAACTCTATGGAAACACAACCCCTGTGGAACTTAGATTGAATGCTATTAGTTGGTTGTTGGTATATCTGTTTGTGTGGGTCTTACGGACTACCATGGGGGTATAGTGGATATGTGAGTCTTATCCACTGCCATCATGTAAATTCTTCTAATAATTAACCTGCTAATTTGATTGTTTTTCTTAATGAGTTTTACTGGATTGTCACAGTACTCTGTAAAACATTTCTTTACCTGTCTGTTCTTTTTACGGTTACATCAAACATTCACGTCTTTTGTAGTTTAGTTGTTTTGCTGTTGCATCTGGCTGTTCTGATGGTTACCCTGGTGTTTTGTGATCTGTGGAGGCCAGGCATGCAGGGCTTCTTATTCTGCCTTCTCAAACTATTTAGTGAAGAAACATAAGAATTATGGATCAAAAGAAAAGAGGAAAAGTGTGTCCTGAGGAATAGTAGGTGCTTTTTTTTCTAAACTAATCTTTATCTAACCAGGAAAAAGCAAAAGAGAAACTTTTGCTCTTGCAGGTTTGTGAGGAGGGCAGGGAGCTGGTTGCACTTGGCTATATGTACAGGCAGAGCAAGTGTGGTTCTTATTTGTTTACTAATTGGCTGTACAGATATTAAAGATTATTAGAAACTCAAAGGTCAGTGTTTGTGCTGAATCAGCTGGAAAGCTACAGGAGAGAGAGTTGCATATCTGGGACACAACCGATATGAAGGAGCTGCCTTTAGAGTCTGTCCAACAGGTACAGTAAAATTAGCTTTTTACCCTTGACACTGTTCTAGTCTGTGCCTTTCCTTGGGGTTTCAGTGACTGTGGGATGCTCTCCCTGGCAAGCTGCTCTATGTGTGTGTGTACACACAGAGAAGATTGCTGAGCTTCAGTTAGCTTTACACAGTACCTCCATCTGTGTGATCGCTAGCCAGGTAGAGGGGTGGAGGAGGGTGTGACTCCATCCTTCAGTGGTTTGTTTTTGTTTCACAGTATATGTAATGGTCCTGACTCTTGTAAAGGCTTTGGCAATAGACTACACAGCCTTTGTCACACCATTGAAGTTTTAGGGAACTGATCTAGCTGTGACCAAGACAAAAGACGGTAACATCTTATAGCTTGCTTTGTTGGCTGTTTCAAAGACAATGATACTAATGAACAGGTGTGAGAAATCCCATTAGGATTGTGCTGGTGTTTCCAGTTCTCTCAGCTCATACTGCATTTGCTTATTCTGTGAACTTTCTTTTTCTTTGTGGTTCTTAATCCAGGTTCCTTGTTTGTTGGTTGGGTTTTTTTTCCCCTGCACTTGTCATTTCTCATCTTGCCCCACTCTTTCTCAGTCTTGCACAATTGAGCTTACTGCAGTGCAACCCTGCGTCATCCTCTAGTCAGTGCCAACAAGGCTGTTGTCATGGCCTCAATCTGTCCTCATGCCATGTTTAGTGTAATGTAATCATTACCTTGGTTGTGGAGAGGGAATCTGCTCCTGTTAAGTAAATGTTTACCAACACTGCTGAAGGCTAACATTAGGGAAGAGAGAGAGAGAAACATTGTTTAAAATCGTGTCTCTTTTTTATTTTAAAACAGAACCTTGTTCCTGAGTGAAGCGGCTGATGACTGTTTTTCCTTCACCAGACTGTGATCAGAGGTAAGTGCAGAATCTTTTGCATTTTTATGGGCTGACTACCCAGGTTTGGTAAGAGGAAGAGCTTAAGTCCTTTTGAGCGGTCTCATGTCAAAATAAGAGGCAAGGAATTAGGGAGGAGGAGGAGGAGGAGGCTAGACTTTTATGCTGCAGTGTGAAGTTGCACTCCTCCTTCCTCTCTTTAGAAAGATTTGCGGAGGAAGCAATTTGGAGTGTCTTGTCTTCAGTTGCACAGCTGTCAGCGTGAAGTGGCAGATGAGTTAATTTGGATCAGAAAGGAATTTCTGATGCTGTTCTGGAATGTGATAGGACCGAGTGGTTGCTTAGTGCTAAATACTACTTTATTTAAAGGGACTTATTACTTCCATACCTTGTGGGCAAATTTTGGGGCAATGTTGTTCAGTATCCATTAACTCTGCCTTTGAAAAGGAATGGGAAGGATGTGGGCTAAAAAGCTTTTAAAGTTTCAGATTTTGCATTTCACAGAATCTCTGAACCGTGCATAACAGCTGTAAGATCCCTTTGGGAATGACTATATTTACGTTGCTCCCAGCATACTGGAAGTGCATTCATGACTTATACCCACAGGAAATATCATAAATTTAATTAAAAATTAAAAATAGAAATATTGGATTGGTCTAAATTCTGTGCTGAAGAAAAGGAGTCCTGCTTTTTTTTTGCCCTCAGTTCTGTCTGGATGAATAGTGAATTTATTTAGTGCATATGTTTGAATACTGCACTCTAATGTAAAAAAAAAAGCAATGTTCTGTCAAGATGCAGAGATTCAGGCCCCTGTGACATTTATGATTTTAGAGTGCCACTATGCTTGCAAAAATGCCAGTCCTATCTTAGGAGTGGAAGTTCCCACAGTCAGTGCAGTAGAAGAGGGTTGATGTGGTCCAGTGTAAGGTTCCTAGGTTCTTTGCTTGGAAAGAACAGAGATGATTTGGTTTTGTGTGTGTGCTGAAAAAATCTGTTTGAAATACTTTCTCATGTCTTAGGAGTGTTCACAGGTCTATGGATTTCTCAGATTGCTTTATATTAGCAGACCGTATGGCTTCAACTGTACAGAAAATCAGAGGGCAGAAAAGGGAGGATGGAAGGGCTCATGACTTCTGCAAGTACACTGGGTTTGTGAAAAGGAGATTGCAGGAACTCGTACTTAGTGTTGAGTTCAGTGTACAGGAGCTGAGGTGGTGAGGAAAGGTGGACATGATGAAATGAGGACTTTGGGCCCTACACATGCTACAACTCTAAACTCCTCTGTTTGTCAACCAGAAGCTGAACTTTAACCCTATTTTTCCTGCAAAGACTTTGATAATCTTTCCCAAATGAAAGATTTCTCCCAGGGCTGATCTGCACACAGCTCCCACTTTCTTTTAGCAGCCCCTTCCCAGCCCCACTCACACTGCAGCTCCATGCTTTCTCTCAGTCCTAATCCTGAGTTTTCTAGAGTCACACAGACAGGAGGTCCTTAGGCATTGGATGGATAAAAGGATTTTGGAGGGTATGAAAAAAGATGTGTAGTTGGTTTGCCCCCATAGCTCATTTCAGTGTTATCCGAATAATAAATCTCGTCTTCTGTAAACTCTTTTATCAGTTTTGCAGGTGAGATTTGCAGAGACTAGTAAAGGAGCAAAAATACCTTGAAATGCTTGATACAGGTTTTTGTGCTTGTGAAGAGTAAAGTAGTGGTAGAAAAATCTAGGGCTACTTCTGCAAACTCCAGTATAAACAGAATAAACAAAAATTTGTGATGGAGTAGAATAAGCGTAATGACCACATTAGCATTCTGTTCAGCTTGAACACTGGTGTAACTCCAGAGACATTTGGTGTAATTTTCACATGTGAAATTGATAAATATTTATAATAAGTAAAAGAGTGAAAATATTAATGGAATGCTTCATATATTCTGTTCATGGCTAGAAGAGCAAAGGGAGAACAATGTTTGATTTCAGGTACAGGCACAGTAAATTGCTACTGTACCTTTGATTTCACTGACACAAAGGCTAGGAAATGGGGAAAGACAGCAAAACCTTGAAATTATAGCAGATGGAAAGGGGACCATGCAATTAGAATATATAGCCAGGTAGTCTATGCAGAACCCATTTCTTTACATGAAAGTAGAGTTATTGGAAACTTTGTTATTGTTACTAATTTAAAAGTGGAATTTCAGGCTTTCCTTGTGCTAACACATGATTAGTTCATCCTTATAAATACTTATTAATTTCTTAATAATGTTTTAGTGTTTCCTGCCTATGCCAGCAATGTCCCACAATTATGTTACAGAAAAAGTAAGAGAGTGAGCCACAAAATGCTTGCAGCTTACTTTTCAAGAAACCTTCATTTTCCTAAAAGCCATTATTTTCCTGTGAGATATCTCAACTCTGTTTAGTTGTAGCAGAGGTAGAGCGACAAATAAGTCCTTTCCTCTTTCATTGTATTTTATCCTTTCCTGGTTCCTAACTATCTGTTTTGTCAGTTGGTTCCAATAAGGATTTGTCTGTCGGGTATTTCTTTGCAATCACCAGTTCTTCATCTCCATGTCTGGAGCAGGTTACAGGAACTGGTTCCTCTGAAACTTGTGGAATTGACCTTATCATATCAGTGAGGTCCTGTCATTGAAACATCTCCAGAAGTATGCTAGTGTGTCTTCATGGCATCATGCCACATTTATGCAACAGAGATGAATTTTACTGCTTGGACAGGATTTGGTCTTAAACATTTTAATTAGTTTATTGGATTGAAGTTCAGAAGAACTGGCCCATTAGCGGTGGATTTTTGCCAGTTACTATTTACATCATTTTTAAGGATTAGTTGTTGCTGAACATGGGCCCGTTGAGTATTAAAGATGAGTACAAAAATGAAATAGCTGTCTGAAATTGTAGGCACTACTAAGTGTAAAGACAATGTAAGTGTAGCCATCTGCATAGCAACACCTACTAACCTCATTATCCTTTCCTCCATATAAGCTTACTTCGTCCCCAGGTGGGCTTTGGAGATCTTCTGTAGGATGAGAAATGTGAGCGCAGCTGAACAGAGACAAAAACTTAATTACAAAGCAGAAGGGCATGACTTGGGGTGCTTTGGCAGGAGCATGTTCCTCTTCTGAATATATCATCTGTTTGTCAGTTGAATGGTTTAACTCTGACCCTTTTCTGACCCTTCTCACCATGCATTTTAAATGAGTACAGTAGTATGGTTGAGGAGTGCTGTGTTCAATACATCAAGAGCTTTTCCCCTACCTTAATGTGAAAGACCAACAGTAACATTATTATTAGGTTTTCTCTTATAAATTCAAACACATGTTCTTCCTTTCTTTCACCTTCTTCCGTAAAGTGATTCATATGCTTGTATATGACAAGACTCTATTAGTCTCTCAGATTGTGTTTACTGTATCTGGCATTAAAGCTGTTGATCCAAGGCCCTCACCAAACTGTCAGGGTTTGTCTGAAGGCCATACTTAAAGGCTTCAGAAATCAAGTTAGGTTGTGATTATGGACAACTTGGAGGGCTTCCCAGAAAAGACCTGTACAATTGACAGTTACAAGAGATGAATATTGTTTCCACTGATTTTTAAATCTGTTCCTGCACCAGCCTCTTGTCAGGGCACAGCAAGGGCTGGGAGCTGAGGCGGGTCGGGAGGCAAGGGGTGACCCCATGCAGCAGCGCCATCGCTGATGGGGCAGTGTTCCATAGGATTTGAGCATGGCAGGTGGAGCTGGATGCTAGTAACAGGATCTGTTGACAGTTCCAAGCAAGATGGAGCAGTGAGGCTCCATCCAGGAGTTTAAAAGACAGGACTGGAGACAAAGCAGCAGCATGGTCCAAAGTCCACCCAGGAGACAGCGCCAAAGACAGAACTAGGTACAAGCTGTAGCATATATATGAGGGGTCTTTCCAGAAGACAAACTACCTACAGCCTAAGTCAATTCTGGAGATGAAGCCAGAGGCAGGGCTACAGACAGATATACTTGCAGCAAAGTTCAAGCAAAGAGCAGGGGGCCAGGCCCAGGCTAAAATCAGGATACAGTGGGGCTGCATAGAGGTCCCACTTGAGACCAGTCCGTGCCTTCAAGGGCTGATGGTGCCCTCAGGGTCCTGACACTCTCTAGTTCCTTAATGGGACAGATCAAAGGTTGCTTACTTCCTGTTCTGTCATATCAGATAAGGTTTAATGATGTAACTGGTACCAAAACCAAAGCCCCTTTGTTAAGTTTAAGAGGAAGAAAAGGGTTTTCTCTCACATGCTTATTCTGGCCTCAGAAGTAGTTGTCTCCCTCAGATAGGCACTTCATTCTAAATGGGCTAGATAGTGGTTCACTTGTCTCCTGATGTAAGAGAGAGAAGTATGTTTTTAGGAATACTACCATTTACTGGGGGTTATTTTGCTTTGTTTCCACTCTTAATCCCAACATCAACTACATCTAGACCTTCTTAAGGACTACTGTTGTTTTCTATTTCAATGCCAGGCAAGCCAGCTAGAAATTTACCAAAATGGGTGCAAATAAAATGAGTTTATTGGAGCTGAACAGGTTGTACCTACAAAAGTCTGCAGGGTCGGTCTCCTTTCTCAGCCCAATCCCTGCCTCAATTCTGGCAGTGTTCACATGGCTTGTTATGGCAATAAGCTGTTGTTGGGTTTAATTGTAATATTCCTTGTGCTGTGGAGGGGATCTCTGTTAACCTTAGTTAAAGGGGAAAGTGAGGGACAGGAAGCTGTTCCTCTGTTAACAAACAAATATTGACTGGGTTAAGTGCATCTGTAAATCTTCTCCTAGCTCAAGAACATGACAAATTTTACCTCCTCCCTTGGTGATCCCCAGGAAATCTGCTTTGTGTCCAAGTATCTTTTTGAAAAGGACTGAGGTAATGTAGACTCAATATTAATATTTGAGTGAGGAAGGATGGCAGAACTCAAAAAAGGCCCAATTTTTTTCCAGGTATTTAGTGCAGTATTTAAGTACCTCAATAGTAATCTATCTTTGCTGGTATTTTCTCAGTGAAATTTACACACAAACATGTTTGGTCTTCGCTGGCTTCAGAGAGAGTTTCAAGATTTATGGGACTGGCTGCAGCATAACCTGTGTGCTGTCTTTACCTGTAAAAGTGCGTGTGTGTGAGACTGACAAACTGGGCGAGTGATTCTTGTGTGACACATTACTGTAAACTGTGCTAGATTTGTTATGTGTTCTGTCTGGAGGTGGTAGCACTATTTGCTGTTGTGCCATAGTGACTTACAAATAAGGCTTGATCAAGAAAATTTTTCAAAGAATGTAAACTAAACAAGCACATGTCTTGCTATGTCTTGGTAGCCAGAACTATTTAGTCCTTGTCTGTTTTTCAAGTGCAATCAGTGTAAAAAGCATCATAAACCTGAGGTATTTTGAAAAACATGTCCTTTGAACATGGTGGGGCATGAAAAATGTGTTTTGTCCAGAGCTATCATGAAGATCCAAGTTAACACATTGTAGTATAGGTCAATAAATGAGAGATATCAGAGAGGATTATCAATGTTGGTGTATGAAGTCAGAATTTCAATATAGTTCTGTTGTCAGATTTGCTCGGACAGTGGGATTTTGTTCTTGTTTTGCTTAATGTTTCAAGATAAGGTTATTTGCAAACTAAGGCCACTTAGTTGAAACATACTTACCTTGATATCATATACCCTTTTAAGCTACTGATGCAAAGCGCAGCAAGAGGTTTGGGTCTAAACATCATCCTGTAAATTATGCCATTACACAATATGACCCTGGTGAGGAGGAAATACTGCAAATATTTTTGTAACAATCACCATTTTTCTTAAGGTGTAGAGACTCTAAGAGGTACCTCTCTTTCTCTGAATAGTTGCTTCTGATTTTCAGATGAATTTTTCAGATTATGGGTATTAGAAGTAGAGGAAAGATACTGGCTGAAGTACTGCAGCAGGCACATGATTTCAGCCAGTCACAGAAGAGAGACTTTTATCTGAATCATAACTAGGCATTTTGAGTTTGTTTTCGTTTTTCTGGGCCATACCAAAACAAAAATTACTTTTAAAATCTGTTTTAATTCACAGATCTACAAAAATTGCCTAATAGAGATATTGACACGTTTACAATGAACTAAAACTTCTGAGGATTGGATTGATTTTCTTGGTAACTGTTCCTTAGACCGCTCAGAAGTAGTCTGCTGATCCTGGTGGAGATCCTCTGCTCTGGCATTGTATAATTGTGCAGTTGTGCCTCTGCTGTCGCTATGATGATTAAAATACGTTGAGTAGTGAATGTAACAATCATGCAATGGTGTCAGGAAAGCCTTGTTATATATCACAAACAGCAAAGGGCATTGAAAGACCTATGTGGTTATCCCAATCTTTATGACTGGGAAGCAGAGACTATCCTTACAGACTGTTTCTTAACTGGTAGCACACCTGTCATTTCCCCTTTTATTTCCAGGGCTCTTTGGAGATAATCACCACAAACTGATACTGAGCAGAACTACAGTGTTGTGTCATGCCAGGGTAGTTAGGGGTGAACTGTTAAGAAAAATACCACTGAAGTCTCACCATAACTACCTGCTAGCATGAGGACATAGTTCATGCACTTTCCCCTAAGTAATCAGTTGAGCTCATTTTTTCCTCTGCTTGCCATTGATCTGGGGGACACTGTGAAATAGTTGTGGGAGTTGGGGGAAGTGGAAAAGGGCAGGAGGTTTGGGTAGGGAGGATGGAGGAGAGGAAATCTAGCCTTTGAGAGAGATAATGAAGTTGTGACTGTAGGCAGTGAGCAAAAGTTAATTGTCTTCCTGTACATGGAGCAGCAGTAATTCTTCTTTCTAACATATTCTAAGTGAATAGATTTGAAAAGATTACTAGCAAGTGTCTAATAAACCTGAATCTATATAAAACACTGGAGATGGGAGAAATATGTGTTAAGAGTATGGTAAAAACTCATCATGAAAACCCTGACTATTCTAAAAATTGGTTCTTTGTTGTGTGGAGTCAGGATTTTCTGTCGTTTTTCTGATTAGTGGAGTATTGAGATTTCCAGCATCTGCTGTGTGCATACTGCAGCTTGAATGGGAAGGATTTGTTTATTGGCATAGACAGGAGCTGGAAGCTAAAAAATTTAATGGTTTTAGGTTATGATTTTATGAAAATTTTTGTCAGCATCATCCATCTGCAGTATACAAAGAGACTTGCAAACTTGCAGTGCTGTATTGTAGCATGACATGTATGTGATAAAATGTTCTTAAATGAGGCAAAATAAAGAATTGTCTCCTCTTGTTAGATGTGGAAACCCCATTTTTCAAAGGTACTCAACATCCATTTAACTTCTGTTGATTGATTAGGACAGCAGCATTACTTTCATGTGTGTAATCCTTATCCCTCAGCACCTTGTCTTTTATTCACCGCTTAGCAATAAATATCTTTATGTCTTTGTGCTTTTCTTTCTGAAAGGCTTGAGTGCTTTTCTCAGTTTTCATATTAAATACATGAATAAATAATTTGCTTTGTTTTTGTAATGTAATGTTATTGTAATATATCTTCTAGGATTAAACAACACTGAGCAAATCATTGTACCATTATAGGACAGAAAGAATACAAAATAGTATTCTGAATTAGTTTTATTGTTAATTCAACAGGAAAATCATCTACTCTTAATAAACATTTTAAAACATTTTCTACCTTAGCTTCCAGGGCTTTTTCCTGTCTTGTTGAAGCAATGAGACAGTAGGAAGTATCTTTGAGCCAGAACTTAGTGCACCTACCTGGTCAGTTTAACTGTGAAAAGCTGGACATTCTGCTTTTTGTTAAGTCATAGTAGGTTAAATCATAGTAGGTAACCCCTGGTAGGCCTGGTATTTGACCATTGTTTCTGATTTTAGTTTTTGCCTTGTTACCGTAAGGACAAAATTTTAAGAAGGTGCTTTGTTCACTTTATAACAGAGATAGCACTTGATGAATCACTGAGGTTCAGGCCTCCTTCAGAGTGCTCTCTAATACCCTGTAACGTTCTATTGCATTAAGCTTTTCCTGTCTTATTACAGAAGTGTTTGCTGTGCATTGTCAGCTCCTGTTAAAATAACTCCTCTAGAGATGTGTGCTAGTGTGTCATCCTGTCTGAAAAACCTCTATTCCCAAACCCTGACTGGGAAAGGATACAACTTCGAGCATACCTAGGGCGTTGCATCTTCAAAGAATAGAGTATGCTGCTGTGGTCAGAAGCATCTCCTTTCCTGCCTGCCTCTCTACTGCTCTTGGACACTGTTTTCTACGTTTAAAGTAGAGAGCCCCTCTTGTGCCAGGCTTTCAGGGATATAAAGGAGTTTAGCTCCCGCCACCACCGTTGTGACCAAATTTGCTTACACAGAGACGGAACAAAATCTGAGATGTATTTGGTTTTTTAACGTGTTAATTTTTTATTAGTGGCGCACAAGAAGGTGATTTTTCTTTGTCCTTCTGCAGATTTATTCCAGTTCTCCGGATTTCTATAATAGTGTCTGAATATATGTAGCTGGTTTGCTGTTGAGTTGGTTTGCTCCCCGCACTGCCCCAAATGAGATAAGTTCCCTCAGTGAAGCTGCAAGCCACATTAGGGCAAGAGAAGCAATTTACTGCTGCTGAATACATTTTCTGAGTGTAGTTTCCCTCATCTTGTCTGTTTGTCAGTCTAGAGGCATCCATAAACCTGTAACAGCTTTAGAAGATGAACTCTGGCAGCAAGCTGTCAGGGTGCCAGGCACTGCTGTCTGTGGGCTCCCTTTTTCTCCTCTCTCCCTTTGCCTGCCCGCTTGCTTTCCCTCTGCCTGCCAGCCTCTCTCTTCTCTGTCTCGCTCTCCCTCCTCTTTCCCCCTCCCTCCCCGCCTCCCTCTACCTTACTGATGTGGATTTAGGTGCTGCTGTTCTCGGTGGTGGTACCTTTTTGGTTTCCTTCTTGATCCTCTTGCCGCTGGAACAAAAGGAGAACTGGCTGCCTGTGGTGCAGCACCTGCCTCTGCAGCCTGAGTAGTGAAGGGGAGGAAAGTGGGGCGCTCTGCATCCTCGCCTGCCTGCGCCAGCAGTGAGCTTCTTCAGTCACTTCGCTAGAAATGCCTTTGAACTGCTGCCAGATCCCATTGTCTGCCGTGCAAATGGAGCTCAACGCCCTACCGTGATTAGATGCACAGTGTGTAAAAGGAGGAAGGAATGGAGCTGTATCCCCCCGCCCTGACGGAGCATCTCAAATCTGCAGTGTGCCATGATAAGCTGAGCACTGGACCATGCTTCTCTACCTTCCTCTGCACATCGTCTTCCTTACTTACCTCTCATTGTTTCTGAGATTTCAGGGAGTGACATGGAAGCTTTTCAGAGACGAGCTGCAAGGCAAGATAGTTTCTGGGGAGAAGAGAGCCATGCTTTTGAACTGTTCATGTGGGACTGTGCTTTGCCCACTACCCACCTGTAGCTGCAGTATGATATAGCAGCTAGTCGTTAATGGTGCTTATGCTTAGCACTGATGTGCTTTTTTTTTTAGCATGAATTTATTTACATTTTTCCATTTTGCTTAAAATCACAGCGTCCTTAGGTTCACAAAATGATCTGAGAGATTTTGGCAACACTGAGTAAAGGGAAGGCAGCCACTGCTACTAATAATGTTTCATCCATCTACCAACTGTGCGGCCCAGCTGCCCTTCTCCGGAAAGGCCAGCTCACTCTATATATGCTTTCTGTGAAGAGCAGCTCTCAGGCTTTCTTGCTTTCCCTTTGGCTCCATGTATTTCCTCAGGTTGCTGACTGTCTGACCCCTTTTGAGAGAGTAACTTCACTTAAGGATTTTGCTTTTAAAGGTAGGAATTTGAATTTTTGTGCCTATCTTTGCTATTCCTTATCTTAAGTGTTACCTAGGTTGTCGTAAAAAAAATTGTTTTCTTTTGTGTCTTGCTATTTGACTGCTTGTTAACCAATCATTAACTGCAAGAACAATGCTTTGATAGGAGGACAGAGGAGCTGCTATTCAGTGATTTTGTTAGCCAGTGCACAAAGTGGAGTTGGCAGGGTTTGCGTCTCCTACTGATATGCCTGCTATGTTCCTTACTCATTAAGCTCTTTGTAAGAGCTTACTCCTCTGCCTCCCTGCTACCACTCTCCCTTTCCCTCCTCACAGAATGTCTCTTCATCTAACCTCGCTGCTGGGTTAAATTCGTGTTCTGAATGTGCTGGAGGAGGATGAAATCTAGCCTGTGGTGAGCTGGTGGCTCATGAATGCACTTGAGTAGTACAGGGAAGGTGGTTGAAGCTGCATGCCTTTGCCTAGGCTGCTGCTCGAGCTCCACTAAAATAGATACTCTCTTTGAACCCTTCATAGTCACTTAATGTCTTGGGTACCTGGCAAGAAGATGAACAGGTATCAGCAATATTGGTAATTGATGAAATCATTGTAAAGATCAGAGCCATTACAGAGAACATTTTAAAAGTCAGATGATGTCTTAATACATTTCCTGAGGACTAATGCAACCACATTTACTAGTGGTTTGTCCTATAGCAATCTGAATACTCTTTTGCATCTCAAGAGCAAAGCTAGTTGTGCTAAGTTAATATTTAGCAAGATGAAAGCTTAGAAATGGAATTTTTTATAGATGTTCTTTTTCCTTTCACAACAAACTAGTAAAAGATGACCCTTTGGTTAACAATGTGTTTGATTTCCTTTTTTTTTTTTTAGTTTCTTGGGAGTATGATTCACTTGGAACATTGGGGATTTTCTGGTCATTAAGAAATTTCTTGACCCTTGAACTGAGATGTAGCTGCCATTCTCCTGGTCAAGCCATGTTAAACAGAATTTGGATGTTTGAAAGTGTTCTTTAGTTAATCAGTCAAGTTCACGGATGCTTCTACAATTTGGCCAAACACTGCAGATGTAGGAAGCAAGAGCTTGGTCTGGAGCACAGACCAGAAACTTGCAGGGCCTCTTCTCTTAAAGGTCTTTGGTTTTTTGTCTTAAAGTAATGAATGTAATCAAATGGTTAGCCTGCTTTGTAAGTAACTGTGTAGATGTAGCTCCTACTGTCTAAAACTTGCCCTCTAAAATGTGACTATGTGAAAGAGGAGACACACTTTTCAATTCCCTTCTCTGCCTTTCCTCTTCAGTCCCCAAATTCGGCTGATAAAGGATGAGGAAAGGGGTGATGTTTAAGTGATGTTATATGTTTCAGGGTAGCTAAAATTGCAGGGAATTTTTTCCATATCGTTTTAGGATTTGCCCTTTCTATAGACCATTCAGTTTAAGAATCCAAAAACATAAAGAAAAGGTATATTTCGATAGGATTGTTTAACCAAAAGAGAGGTAAAGAAACCTGTTGAAGGTTGACCTGTTGCTAACTCCAGAAATCTTGGGTCTTACTTCACTGCTGAAATTGTCAGACAGCCTCCTATGTGGCTTTTCTGCTTTGATGATTTGAAAGAAATTACTGAAAAAATACAAATCTTTCTGTAGAAATGTTCTCCATTGTTTTAAACAATCCAAAGTGATGTATTAAGTCTGTTCACCTTAGATGAAATATAACAAAAAGTTGTTAACCCCATTGCTGTCCTTCATCGTGAAAGAACCATGTTAAGCACAGTAAAATGTTAGAGTATGTCAGAGGCATTTTGTGAGTGGAGCAGCCATTTGCCTGAGGCCACAATTAAGGTCCAGTTGCAGGAGCTCCTGTTCAGCCTGGTGTTATCACTTCAGTGTAGATAGATGCGTGTCTGTTGTCGTACCTCATTTCGCACACCTGGGCCCTGCTGAACTTCTGGCAGGATAAAGTGCCACCTGTAGTGCAGAGCTGGACTGGAGCAGGTAGTTGAGTAGTTACCAAGCTGTGTGGTGCCTGTTTTCTGATGCTTCATGATGGAGTCACCTAGTGCAGTAAAAGCACTTAGGTGTGTTTGAAAGCTGGGAACTTTGTTTTATTCTCCACAACACTTGAAAGAAGGTGATGGATTCAATAAGCTTGTTTCAAAAGAGGCAATTGATAGTGCTCATTTGTAAAAAATGTTGCTGGGTTGCTGGAAAATAGGAGAGGGAAGATTTGAAGAAGGAAAGTCTGCAGACTAAGCCTGCTTATACACATTATGATGAGCCCAGGCATGAAGTGAAAGGAAGACTCATAGCTCTTCATTATCTAATACTCCCTTAGGGCAATAGTAAACTCACTTTAGAGCCAGCAAGCCAGGCCTGGGGGCTTGCAGAGTGAGAGCACACATTGTTCTTAGAAAAAGGCTGGTACTGGAATATTTTAGTGCAAATTTAAAGCCCTCTTTAATGCAAAATATTCCTCAAAGGAATTTGGTTTTGTTGCTAACTATTTCAAAAGCTGCTTTCAGTCTAGCATGATGCCTTCATCCAAACAAAAGGTTGTGAAGTTAGGTATCATAGGAGAGTAGCATAATGTTGCTTTTTCATACCCCCTTATATGAGCTGAGGTGTTATGTAGAGACCCACCCTCCTTTTTGGAAATGAAAAAGACCAAATGGAGAAGTTTACCCCTCTCTGCTTTAGTGTGTTGTAACTTTTCAGCCTTTCTGTGGTGCTTAGTGACCACTCAATATTGCATGCTTCATTTCAGAATACATAGATCATTTTTATACTGAAAGTTCAAATGCATAATATATTCGTGTAGAAGTCCAAGGGTTTTCCTGGGGTGGGGAACATGTGGGAGGGAACATAACACAAACCTCCAGTGTTTCCCACTGATAGATGTACAGTTGTACTGCTTTGTACTTCTATAAGGAGTGGGGACAGAAGTTACAGTGCTGCTTCTGAGGTGATAGGATTCATGGTGTTGATTTGGCCTGCAGATGTTGAATCAGTTGGTTGATACTTCTCTGTTTAGGATCATGGCGAAAAGTGGAACTCTCTCTAAAAAAAGTAGAGTACTCAAATATCTCCTCTTTATTTGTATTCCTAGAATTTTCAGAGTCCAAGGTGATTCTTCATATGAGCAATTTGACCTAAAATAAACTCACTATCTTCCCCCTTTCCAATAAATTAAATGCCATTGCCAGTAGTTTAACCTCAGAGGTGGCCCTTGTTGAATCAATGTGGTTCCCCTGTTTTGACACAAACAGCAGCAGTGAACGAAAAGAAATGTATGAGAGCCTGGCAAATGCAGTGGAGGGGAAGATAATTTTCACCCCTTCCATGGAGCAACCTCTATGTTGTCAGCAAAGCAAGCTGAGTTACAATCCTTCTGCTAATTGAGAACCGATAGAGAATTTTTCACCTTCTGTCTGTGTAAGATCTCATTCTCTGGAGTGTTTGCAGTAGAGCAGCAAGTGGTGGCAGTCCCACTCTTATCACTGTTTTGAAGTTTGTGTTTTACGCGGGTAACATCAGGATGCAAGTTCATTCTGATACATTCACAAAGTGCCTTTGAGGCATTGGTGCTCAGCATCTCTGTGTAATGTGATTCTCATTTTACAGATGAAGTTTGGGAAATGTGTAACTGCATCAAGGTAGAAGTGGAGTAAAGGACTGAAGTCAGCCTTACTCTCAGATTCCCTAGCTCTTAGGATGATGTCTAGCTCCCTCCCAGAGGGTATGTGAAGAACTCTCACTGTCTCAAAGATGATACTTGAACTTATTTCCGATGCTTGTGGACAAGTCTACAAAGAGGAAGTTTAATATTTTAATATCCCACCCTCTCTCATCTCCCATGATAATGCTGCTTGTCCTTCTGCTCCTTCTAACTCTGCAAGAAGAGAAGGAAGCCAAAAAGGGCACTGAAATTTCCCACTGTTCCTCGAGTTGGTGTCTTGAACAACAGAGACCTTTTCTGTAGCTCATCTGTGGATCTTCCTCTCTGAATGCTTTGGGAAATTGGTGTTTGGGTGAGAGGACGAAATTGTGTTTTACATGTGCAAGAATGAGTTAGTAAACAGTCACCCTGTGTTAACTCTGGAGGAGCTGAGTGAGGGTAGCATGTGACTTGATAACCCCACACGTGCCCCTTGGTGCCGCTTGGGTAGAGTCATCTGGCACTGCTGCCAAGGGACAGCCCCACGAGTACAGGAACACCAGGGCTTGAAATAAATGCCATGTCAGTGGGTTTCCTGAAGTTGGAATGACCAATGCATTTGTCAAACTGTCAGCCCCGTGAGGCTGAGGAAGAGAAGGATGTTCATGTCTGCTCTCTTGGGTGGGGCGATACTGGTGAATTTGCACATTTGCCCTCTCAGCTGAGAGGGAAGTCAGGCAGCAAAGCTGGTGCCTGGTGAGCACAGAGGAGTCTGGGCTACATCCAGCAGCAGGCAGCTGCCTCACGATGCTGCCTGTTTGTGTCAACTAAATTGGTTGGAAAAATACAGGCAGGCAAAGGGGAATATGGGCAAAAATAAGCATAAAACCACTGGGGCAGGATTCTTGCTATATGTACCAAGATGTCAGCAGGTCCTTTGAATGTGCTTTCTGTTAACACTTGCAATCACAGATGTTCTGCAAGTCACTTAGCGCTTCACGGGAGTGGGGACAAAGTCAAAGCGTTTCAAATTACTGTAGAAACACTATCCCAGATTCATAATGAAGACTGAATTTCACAGTTCGAGCAGAGGCTTCATTTCTTTGTTGTGTAAGAAAACAGAGCACGTCTTCCCAAAAACTGTAATCTTTATATTCCAGCTACCAAATTAATTATGTGAGAATTAACTAGACCAAATAATTAGAGTTAAAATTAATTTGTGTATTTAACTTCTAAAATTAACATCTAAAAATTTAAAGTATGTTTATCATGATGTATTTTTTAGTAATATAATTACAGCTCTTCCAAGTTGCTGTCTATGTAAAAATTATTTAATTCTTGTGTTTTGTCTCCAGTGATGAAGGTAAGAAACTTCAGAGTTTGGATACCCAGACTGCCTTTGCTCTCTCTTTTACAGCACTGTTGAGTAGGAAAAGAAGGAAACAATCTTGTCTGGAAATATAGTGTTAATGTAATCTGGGGCCACCAGAAAGTGTTAATTATTTAGTTACAGGGTTACTGCGAAGTCGAGTTGGATTTACTTGAATGCTCTAAATGTGGTTGTTTCTCTCCCATCACATCCGTGCACAAGATTTTAGTGTTAAGTGATCTGAAAACTATAAAGTATCTATTACCTCAGTGAGATCAATTAGCACATTTGAACTTGAGATTTCAACATTACTGATGAAAACTCAGCATTTATAATGTTTCTCATGAGTATTCTTTCATGTAGGTAATCTACACTGTCAGCTAGCTAACACCGCTTTTGTCTCTGTATGGGAAATTCACAATTCACAATTCAATTTCACAATTGAAAGGGCAAAAAGCACTGTAAGAATGTAGTTGAGGCAACTTTCCTGCCTAATGCAGCTCTTGCCTTCTATTGCTCCGGAAAGTTTCACTCTGGACAAAGGGAAAGGATAAATACAGTGAGTACTGCAAGCATGTTAGATTTTCACAACCAAACCAGCAGTGGCTTTAGTCAGAATATGGGTGAAATAATGTTGTGGTGTGTCTGGAATATTGCATGACATGGTGAATTTCAGGCTTCCAGACTGTATGATCCCTTCTTCATCAGCATTAAATATATAAGCCATAAGCATGATGGTCTGTTTCTGCTGGAACTTGTCTTTAAAGTTGAGTTGTTAAGCCTTTTAGAACATGTTTTTTAAACATAGGCAAGCTAGACCTGATGTCTTAGGAATATTCAGTCTTTAGGCACTATGTTTCTGCCTCCTTAAGCAGTGTGAGCTGTCATTTTGTCTTACTCCCCTCTGACTCCCTGTGCACTCCTCCATTTATCTCTTCCTCCTACTCCCAGCTTCGCATTTTGTTTCATGCTGCCTCCTATTCCTGGAACAGTCTCCCAGTCTCTGCTGCCAAATCCTCCCTCCCTTTCTCTGCTCTTGGGAACCCATTTCTTCCAGCAATCATTCCCAAGTTGTTTACTTGACTAATTGTCTCTCCTTTGTATTCTTTCTTTCCTGTATCTATTGTTCTGGATCATGTTTTATATGGCAAGATACAGGAATCTTCTCTTTCCCACTGAACATCTCTCCATACAGGCTGATGCACATTTCTACCTGGAGAAAATTTTACTTTTCTGGCAATTCTGTTCTTTCCATTCCAACTGAGTTAAGGCAATCAAATCATTGATTTAAAAAAAAATTGATTGGAATTTTCTGTTTGCAATTCACTTACTTGAACTAAGTTTAAGATTTATTAAGAGAGCAAAAGAATCCTTGAAAACATTAATGTTTTAGACTGTTTCAAAATAAATAGTATTCTGAATGCTTCTGTTTTAAGTCCCGCTTCTGATAATATCTGACCTCATATCTCACTGCCACACGTAGAACAGAAATAGTTTCATAATTGTTTTATCCTATAAATACTTATAAAAGCTTGCAAAATGGCATGCAAGACATAACTCCACTAATTTTGACTTGAAGGTTAAGCATAGGTTTTTCCATTATCAGAAACTAAAAGTGAAATTAATACTAAATTTCTGCATGGAAAAAAAATCCAATTTCTTACTTCGAACATAAATAGTTTCCATGTCAATAATAAAAAATTAATCCAATTTTCAGTAATTAATTGCATTTCATTGGTCATTTTACTACTATCTGTAAATTTTGGGAAAAGTCTTCAAGATAGATGGTTAGTATTCAAAATCCACTATTGGGCACCTTTCAGTTTTTTCTTCAGCTGCAGTCCCTAATGAAGATCTCCATTTTGCTCAGAATTGTTGAGCTTTCCTGACAAAACTTCAGTTTTGTCAGAGGGTAGATTTGATTGCAAATGTGGCAGCTTTTGTTCCTGAGTTGTCCTGGCTGCTGTTGATTAGGATGTTAATGAGGTCCTGGACTTTGCGTGAAGGAGTATTTTAAAGATGCAGTGCTTCATAGCATAAAAAAATTCTACTCAGTCAGGTTGACAAGGCAGAACATACTTGTAACATAATTCAGGTCATGGCCTGAGCTCAAGTACAGCTTGATGGTCAGGGCATTCAAAGGCTGTTGGTGTATGCAGTGCCCTGACAGTCTTTCCTTACAGAGTCCCCCCACTGAGATCTGTTTCTGCTATAATGCTTGTGAAAAAGAAGATGATGACTTTTCATTGCACAGATGACCATGAAGGCTTGGATAGGGCAGTAGAGTGCTTTGGTTTTGTTCCTATCTTGCAAAACCCAGGCCTCCAAATGGTTGTCTCACCCAGCTTGTGTAATCTCCATAGGCCTCAGGTCATGCCTTTTCCACCCATTCTACTCATCTTCCCATTGCTTGTTTTTACTCTTTTTGCCTGGCCAGATTTATAGCTTGCTTATAATATCACTTCTGCCCCTTTTTTTCTGAAGTGAGTTTGCACTGTGTTAATAGCTAAGCCAGCAAAAATGTGAACATTTTGTTTTCTGAATCCAGGAGACTTATTTCTTTCAATCACACCAAGGTAAGAGGGAACTGGATTTTAGATGCTGCAAAGTCTGGGAGATATGCCGTTAGCTTTACACTGAGTGGAGGTCTTGTGAACTAAACACCTTGGTTAGAGGCAGGTAGGAGGGAGTTGCTGTACACAGCTGGGGAACATGTTCATTTACAAGCACAGCAAATAGTGATGCTGAATCTTGGTGCAAATACAGAGAACAGATGAGTGCAAGAGCTTTCCTGAGGTTTTAAGCTTTGGCAGAGCATACTTACAGCTTTCTTCTGGTCTCAGTTGGACAAACTTTTAGTGTAACAGTATTAAATCTGTTCCCTACTGTCATATGTTCCTAAATAAAATTGATTGGAAAAGAAGATTATCTCCTATGTGTTAAGTGACAGGAGGAAGCAATTGAAATATTAGCTCTTGCTGATATGAAGAATTAGCTCTTGCTAATTAATGTGAAATTTTCTAGGCATAGCTCATAGGAAGAATGGTTAGGCTGCTTTCATAACAATCACAGAGAAAATTTCATAATATACATTCTATATTAAGACACTTCAACTCTGACTGACACTGAGTTGTTTTGGTGTTGCCACAGTTTGACTGTATTTCTCCACTTGAATAAGCTACTTAGGAGAAATCATCAGAAAAGACATTTTGTTTTCTGCAGAAGAATCATTGATCTGAATTGTGATAAGCAGGAATCATGAGAGAATGGAAGTTAGATTCTTGTCCATATCTAATGTGGAAGGAACTTCATCTATTTCCTGTTCCCACAGTTCAGTTGAAGATGTTCTGCCATGATAGGGCATACACATCGATTGCTGATATAAGGAAGAGGCTGAAGATGGTGTATTCCCACCATCTGGGGTGACTGAGATATTCGCTTCCCACCTGGGAAGGACTGTAGAACAACTTGGACTGCCCTTGTGTGGCAGGCTGTAACCCGCACTGTCTGTGATTCTCTGTCCCACAGCTCCAAGTGCCTGGGTGCAGAGAGGAGCTCATGTCTCACATTATCATCTGGTTTGGGAAAAAGGGTTAGGGTCAGAATGTACATAGACCTGTGTATCAGGAGAGGCACAAAACAGAAGGAGAAGTAAGGCCACAATGAAATCGTGCTGTTGTTGTGGTGGCCAGATACCTAGATTTTAAAGGTTCAGTACCACAAGAAACACAGGAGTGGATGTGCCGCTGCTGTTTGTGGCAATGAATTTGCCATATACATTATGGAAAAAGTCCTGTCAGAGATGGGCTGGTGAAGAAAACAGCTCAAACCCTATGGAAACAGAAGTTTTTGCTGTAGTTTAAACATGTCTCAACATGTTTGTGTATTTTCTGCAGTGTCACTGTCTCCCTCTCCCAGACACCCCCTGTGAAGCTATTGTCTCCCACACAAGGTGTCCTGAGGTGTCCCATTGGTCCTTGGTTAACCCCTTCCTATTGGCTGTTGACCCCTTACCTGATGGTTTCTTTTGTGTGACCCTGAACTTGTGATTGGTCCCCTTTGACCCTCCTAAAAGCCTTATAAACCCCAACCCCACAATAAACTTTCTCTTTCGTCCATCCCTCCCAGGTGGTCTGTGTGTGCTCCTTGCGGGGTCACCGGGCCACGTGCTGGGGCGGGGGGAAGAGCATTCAGCGGGGGGAAGAGCATTCACCTCGCAGGTAATGGGGCAAGCAGCTTAAGGCCTGGAGCCATAGCTGTTATCTCGGAGGAAAGTGCCTTCTTTCTCTCCTGAGCACTTGTGTTATACAGACCTGTGCACCCCCAGAGCTGTGACATCCCCTCAGCTGGTGGAAAGCTCTGACTTGTATGAGCACTTCCACTGCTGCAATACTTGTCATCTTTCCTTTTCATTTCACCAAAGGTGTGCAGCTGAAATACTTATTATTTTTACTAAGCTTCTCACCGACTGCTGAAGGCTGAAATTTTATTTCTTTTTTTTAGCAATTCTTCAGGTTTCTTGTTTGCACATCTGCTCTTTAAGCAGATTGAAAAACAAGACAGCAGACTTTTCCCTTCCCAAATTTGTCCTATACTGAGACAGTGAAACTTGTAGGGGCTTGTGGTGCTGACATTCAACTTGAGGGAATACCTCAGTGTAAAAGTTTGAAATTCCTTTGCTTCTGAAAATGAGTCAGGTCAGTTGTAATGACCCTGAGCAGTGAGTGTAGTATGATGGGGAGAAGGCAGGGAGCTGAAAACCAGATTTCCTGGAAGCTCTTATGAGGAGGACCTTTTTGTTTTTGGGGGGAAGGATTGGTTTATGTTGCTAACAGGTAGTGC
Organism: Pseudopipra pipra; assembly: GCF_036250125.1. Lineage (NCBI taxonomy): Eukaryota > Metazoa > Chordata > Aves > Passeriformes > Pipridae > Pseudopipra > Pseudopipra pipra. The sequence continues at coordinate 16,012,506 of NC_087556.1, forward strand.
TGGGCCATGCCTCTGTCATTGGCACGGAAAGGACTAAACCTGTTGCTTATTTTTTTTGTAATATAAAACAATAAGAGAACAAAGATCTGTTGGAAACAGAAGGGATATATTATGGATCCCAACACTAAGAACCTTGCAGGAGTCATGGGATCCCTGTGCACTGCCCCACAAAGCTGGCCTGGCAGCCTGAGCCGGCTTCTCCTGGGTGTCTGCCTTCATGATGTCTTCAGACTTCATTGCACTGGCACAAGGGTAAATTCAAGACTGCAGCTGGGTTCCCACTAGGCTGGGATGAGGGAAGTTCATGCAGATCTGTTTAGCATGGACTGCAGTTTGTTGCTCTTGCAGAAGGTGTGAAGTTACGTACCTGTCTGGGGGTGATAATAAAAAAATTAAAATAATTACTACTTTGTCTCACAGGTCTTCTCTTATGTCAGACTGACACATTTCAAAGCTGCTGGCCAGCTGGCAGCTGTCCAGCTTGCCACAGGTCTGTACTGAGAGGCCTATCCCTGCGTGGGGACTTGCCGAAGCAGAGCACAGCGCTGGCTGGAGCCTGCAGCCCTGTCTGTTGGAGCAACATGGGCACTATTAGTGTTTCTTGCCTCTTTGATCTGAATTTTGTATTCCTTGGACAGTCTTCAGGATTTGACTATCAGTGGATGCTAGCAAAGACACAACCAGAGCCCCAAAATGAGCTTGGTTGGCAATTACATTGCAATGTGACTGTAATTTCCACAGTATTTTTTCTACCCAATATGTGGAATACAACCAGCATTCATTCTTCTGAGCTTCTACACATTCTTTTGCTGTGTGGCTCTCTGTGCTCTGCTGAGATTATACTTGCCAGGTTTCCTGTCTTTGTGAGAGAGGGGACCTGTACCTGGAGGCCTGGCATACAGGTACCACCACAGACAAGGAGGGGCTGTGCTGTGTTAGAATCAAGCAGACTAATGAGGAATTTTGTGTCATGATGACACCATTAAAGTGGAATGGGTTGGAAAATCAATCAGATTCCCTCTCTGATTACTGTGTAACTCAATTACTACAGTCCCCCTGGGGCCCAAGGCAACAACCATCTCACAGGAAGTGCGGAAAAAAAGCCTCTGAAATAGAGCCGTTGTGGATAAAGGGAAGATCCTGCTGCTGTGCATTCCAGAAGGAAGGGTTATATTAATAAAAAAGGCTGGGGAAATGCACTGGTGACATTGGGGTTTAGGGTGGCAAGACCTTCTGTAGTGCAACTAGGAAGGAATTTGTATGACAGTTCTTGATAAAGGTGTCAAATGATACCAATTATCTTCCATGTACCTTGGCATGAACGTACCAGAAGCCCCAAATACTTATATTCTGGTCACTGGTTTTGAATAAGTGCTGGTCTTGAGCATTTGTACTGATGTCCCACAATCATTTCCAAGAGCTGGAAATATCTGTAGATCAGTCATTAAAACCACACAGTTCTGATTGTTATCTTGCTTTCATATCACATCAGTTGCCATGTGGCTTAGCAGCTGATAATTCACAAAACAGTTTATGTTTCACATTAACAATGTGTATCACTAGGAAACAGAACATCTAAGTTTTATACAGCCTTTGTCTTAATGCTGGTGATCTGTGAGATAGCTGACCTTACAGCTGACGCTCTCTGATCTAGAGATGCTTTTCTGGCAGGCCAGGTGCCTGCTGAGCCTGTGTCCTTGGACCAGTGAACACTTCATCCTTGCTGTGCGTTCTGACTGCCACCTCACACAGTTCACACTCGGGCAGTCCTGGCAGGAGTTCGGAATGGACCTTAATTTATCTAGAAACCTGGTGGTTTTATTGTGGAGTTAGATTCCAAGGAGTTTGATATCGAAAGAGGACACAGGTATTTTCCTTTAAGAAAGAATAATTTTCACTATGGGTTTGTTTGTTGTTTTTTTTTTTTTAATTTTACTTTATTTCTCCAGTACAGGTATTTCTGGGCTTTTTGGGTATGGGTGGTTCCTGACAGCTCTCTTGCCTTTTAATATAAAATTTGTTCGGTGTATTTGTTTGTTGCTTTTTTCTTTTTCCTTTCATTTGAACCTAAACCAGCTGATGCAGTCCCCAAAGAGCGAAATGCATCCCGTGCCAGCTGGCATACCCTCTGGCTGTGAAGCCTTGTTAAAGAGATCGGAGCTGACAGATTCTTGAGCAGCAATCTGATACAGGCCTTTTTTTTTAATTTGTTTTTTTGAGCTCACCCATGTAACAAATGGGTGCTTGTTTGGGAGCTTCACTAGAGGCTTGAATGGAATCATTGTTATCAAAACACTGCTGTGATTCAGAAGTGCCCAGCAAAGGGGGTTCCTCTCCCTTGTGCTCGTCAGCTGGGCACTGCAGGTGTGGCAGGCTAGCTTAAACCCTGGTTTCATCCTTATTCTGCAGAATAATCCAGTTGTCCTGTGATTTTCATCTTTAAACTGATAACTGGGAAACTGAAGCTACAGTTCTTTACAAAACAGAGACTCAGTTCAACACTAAAAATGAAGTTGGAGAGATGAGTGAGTGTAACCAGGGCAGAGAAATGTTTTCCAGATTGATATTTTGGGGATAAAGCATTGTGAAAGTAGTACCTTGCCAGGCTTTTGCATAGATCAACATGTTCTCAATTTTCTTACTGTTACTGTGGTGTTTAGATTTCAAATTTTACCCCAGAAATTCTTGGAAATTCATGCAAGTAATACATAAGCTCCTGAGCTTTTAGTCCCTCTTTACATTATTTTCTCTTGAAAAAACATCTTGTCCAGTACATGTTAAGACAGTGAATCTTTGAATCCAGAATAGTTTAATGTTTCTGTTTTATTCCATAGGATTAAAAAGCAAAGGGAACAGAGCTATTTGAGAAGACACTGACTTGGAATTCTTGGTTTTCTCAGTCAAAATCGATTATATAGGAATCTGAGTGAAGTGTCTAGCATGAATTTGTTGCACAGGAGTAGAATGAAGACCACTTCTCATACATGGAGCATTGTGATATGCATGGAGCTATGTATTACTGTGTCTTATAAGGATTTCACCTCATAAAAAGATACAGCATTTGGTTTAGATTTCTGTTTAACCTCTCTCTGCCGTGATGAATTCTGCCTCAGCTGGCTTCTGCCTCTCTGTGACTTTGGAGCTAAAGTGCCAAGCAAGAAGGTGGTAACGTTGGGGATCCTTGCAGCATCAGTGGGATGGGAAAGGCTCATTGTCGAGGAGGAAAGTTTATTTTCCTGGCTGCTTTTGAAATGTGGGACAAGGCACGTGGTTCTGGGTGTTATGCTCGTATTGTACTGAATATTATGCTGGTATGGTACTGGCATCCCAGGTGTGTCACTGGGACTGAACTTAACTTGAGCTGGAATTACAAGCCATATCCCATGCTCAGTCCAGAGAGTCATACATTCAAAATCAGTTGTCACTTCAGTAACAAGAAAAAGAAAAAACTATATGAGTTCTGTTTTTTCCATCTCTTCTCATGGTAATTTCTCACCTTCTCCCCCCTGTCCTTTTTCCAATAAGAAGTTAACAGCATGTAGAGACAAAACTGAGAGTTAATCAATTGTCTGTGATGAAGAAAACATATCTCATTGTCACTGGATTTCCAAAGCCAGCTCTGTCATTACATAGGGCCATTTGGGAATGGAGACTTAATCCATGTGGAGTCTTGGGAACAGAGATTGTTTCATCAAAAATCTTGATTCATCTGCTGCCTTGCAGTGCGACCTTCAGTGCATTTTGCTGTGTCTGTTTCTCCAATGGAAAATTATTTGGTAATATTCTTTACAGTGACAGTTTACAGCTATTCTGAAGACCTCATCAGGGATAAGGTTTCATTGTGCACTACACAAGCCAATCCCTGCTCTGCTGAGCTTATAGCAGAGAAGTTATTTGAGATAATACTTAATGATCATTATAAGGCTTGTGTAAAGAGCACTCTGACTCTTTTCCATCTGCTGTCATAAAGTTAGCAATATTATATCTCTTCATATAAAATCTGCTTGTGTTTTTTGTCTCTGCTTCAAGCTGCACCAACAGTTTGGAAAACAGCCTGGTGGGAGTCTTTAGAGTGGGACTTTTGGCCTCATCTATGAACTGATATTTTCCCTGACTCAGAAGGATTTTTTTCTGTCTAGTAATACACATTTCAAAATAAACAACTGTCTTTTTTTCCTGGTGGAGCAAAATAAGCATCTGTCTCACAAGTAGTTTCTTTTCTGATGAGGCTAGTTGTTAAAGAACCCTGACTTTACTATATAAAAACCTTATGTCTATCTTAAACTCATAGACAAACTAGTCTTCTGATGTTCTTTGTTTTATCAGAGTGATAGTAACTGAAAGGCTCAAAAATTGGATGAATGGAGAAAGGATGAAGACATGTTTTGGTAATATTTTTTGTTATTGTTGTTCTTGTGCCTCCTGGTGTAAGCTGTGTGAGTTGAGCAGGTAGTTAGAAGGTCTGTATATGGTGATGAACATGCCTGCAGGAGTGTGGGGGGGTGAATAACAAAGGATTTGAGAGAAAAAAGGTTTTTAGCTTTTATAGAGAGCTCATCTTGAGCATGACTGACTTGGTGAGCAACATCTGGCTGGCATTGAGGGTGTTCTTGCATTGTGCTGGGAGAGGCAGCAGGTGCTCCCCAAAAATCTCCTTGTATGCCAAGAAAGGCACACTTGGTGTTGCTGTAAGTCTCACTACTGGTAAGGGAGAAAAGACTCCACAGTGATTTTTATTTTATTTGTAAACCAAGGAGCAGTTTAGTTACTTTCCCTGGTGTTTATGTTTTAGATGACTTGGTGTTTGTTGGCTTTGTTGAACATTTTTCCTGAAAAAATAACAACATATGGTGAAATAGTCTGCTGCCATAAACACAAAGCAGGAGGTGAGAGAGCTTCTTAACAAGTAGCTTTCATGTGTTTGAGACCAACCCAAATTTGCATCGTGCTGTTGGTGATTTAAAACTGACTTCATTCTCTTCGGTGGCATATGAGAGAATGTGATGAAGGTTTCAGAGATGTTTCATCTCCAACTGCCACTGAATCAATTGGCAACGTTTGGGTGTACAGTACATGGTCAGCCTGTGCCCCCTGCCCTCTGTGATGCCTGAGGGATGATGCCTCTCCACAGCCATATTGAGAGGTCTGGAAGAATGTGAGTTCCCAGTTCAAACGGGGCAGCCTCATGGTGAGGGCTGGAAACCATGGAAATGGGGAGCTGTGGGGCAAGAGGTGGTGGGAATGTGAGGCATCCTGCTGGGTTCAGGACAGCTGTATCCTCAGGGCCTAGGGAGTCACTGGCAAGGACTTGGACACATCATCGTTAGTATGAGAATGGGACAAGACAGAGAATGTGAGGGCTCTCTCCTCCTCTTGTAAATTTTGAATAAATTTGGGCTAGAATAAAAGGGCTCCATGTTTTCTGTTCAGTGGCATAAAGAGGGGTGGGGGAAGGCCAGGTACTCATCTCTGTTTGCTGTAGTGTGTTAAGATCTTACCCAAGGCAAATATTGAGTCCCTTTGCAGTGTCGAGACCTTTCTTCCAAAGGCAATTATGGCTGCACAAATGGTGTGCATCACTTCCCAGGGAACAGGTCTGCCTGCTGATGAGCGAGAGGCACTGCCCACCTTGCACCTGCTAGTCCTGCCATTTCATCTCAAACCTGTTAAATACCATGAATCCATACTGAGAATTGACTTTTTCTTTTTAAATTGCAGGATGCAAAGAGAACGTGCCATCATGTGAATGTGAAACAGCTAAATGAGAAAAGGACACCTGGGAAGTCTGAGCTGAAGCTGCTTGTGCACAGAATGACAGACTGATTTGCTGCTGGAGACAAGATCAGGAAACCTCGCTCCTCCGAAAGACTTTCCTGAGTGAGAGGAGAGGACCAGGAGGAAGAACACAAAAGAGCAATGGGAATTGAGGGCCATGGTTACCTGAGATAAATGGCAGATCCCTGGGAGTCTAGCCTTGTAGCTGTTTGCTTTAGCTTTTTCTCTCTCTGCAGCTGCTCTTCCTTTTTTGCGAGCTGCTGCTGGGTCCTGCCACGGCAGCACTGGAGATTCCAGGAGCGACGTGGGTGCAGCGCGTGAGGAGGGGTGAGCAGCCCGCCCCACCATGATTCAGCTGTGGAAAGTAGTGCGGCATGTGCGACAGCTGGAGCTCCACAGATTGATCCTGCTGCTCATTGCCTTCAGCCTGATCTCCATGTGCATCCTGGCTTATTACGTCACTAACAGCCCCAAAATCAAGGAGCCACCACCCCTGCCCTTCAGTGACTGCAGCAACCAGCACCGCATCTTGATCCCACCGCAAGCCAGCTGGAGGCTCACGAAATCTGTGGACACCTCACGCACAGATCCTGTGGTGCTAGTCTTTGTGGAAAGCATTTACTCCCAGCTGGGGCAGGAAATAGTGGCCATCCTGGAATCTAGCCGTTTTAAATACAGGACAGAGATCGCCCCTGGCAAAGGGGATATGCCCACCCTGACAGACAAAGACAGAGGACGCTATGCGCTTATAATCTATGAGAACATCCTTAAATATGTGAACCTAGATGCTTGGAACCGAGAGCTGCTGGACAAATACTGTGTAGAGTATGGAGTAGGGATTATAGGCTTTTTCAAAGCAAACGAGAACAGCCTGCTCAGTGCACAGCTCAAGGGTTTCCCCCTTTTCCTACATTCCAACTTGGGGCTGCGGGACTATCACATCAATCCTAGTGCCCCCCTGCTCTACGTCACCCGGGCTAATGAGGTGGAGCAGGGTCCTCTGCCTGGTGATGACTGGACTGTGTTTCAGTCAAACCACAGCACCTACGAGCCGGTGCTGTTGGCCAGCACGAAGTCCTCGGAGTCCATTCCTCACCTGGCCACTCACAAAGCATTGCATGCCACCGTGGTGCAGGACCTGGGTCTGCACGATGGGATCCAGCGGGTTCTCTTCGGCAATAACCTCAATTTTTGGCTGCACAAACTCATTTTCGTGGATGCCATTGCCTACTTGACTGGCAAACGCCTCTGTCTCACACTTGATCGTTACATCCTTGTTGACATTGATGATATATTTGTGGGAAAAGAGGGCACTCGCATGAAAGTGTCTGATGTAGAGGTAAAATCCCCCAAATAGATATCAGTAGAGGCCCTAGACAAATTTCTAATGTGTTGTGGTATATCAGGAAAGTCAAGATGGCAAAAGTCAAGGTGGTGTTTAATTTGATTGGTGCAGTTGTTCTCATCTTAAACAGAGAAGTAGCCTGCAAAAATGCTGTGAGGCACCATATGTGATGCTCTCACAACAGTTTTGTAGGTTTAAATGGAGCATTTCAGGACCTGCTCTCTGAATTTAAGAGCAAGATGCCTGTGGTGGTCTATCCTGTCTCTTCTTTAATGTAAGGAACAATCATATGCAGGTTTCTTCTGCCAACCTATTTGTAGCTGTACACTCTACTTTTCAAAAGGAAAAGGCAAGTTGTGTTGAAATAGAACAGCAAATATATGTTTATTATTATTTATTGTGATATGTATAAACTGTATATATTATATTGCAGAACTGTAGGCCAGTCCATGAGACCTACATGAGGCCTGATACAGTCTATATTTTAGCCATCCAGCTTTTCAGCACATAACCAAATTGGGAAAGGAAGAGTTTTCTCTCATCCTTTGTTGCACTTCCCTCTTATCCGCCACTCATGCTTGGGCAGGGAATATCAAAAAATTCACCAGGGAAACATGGTCTGAACAAGTCTTCATGAGAACCATCTCTGTGGCTTCACAGTTGGGAAAGAGAGATGCTATCTTTGTGGTTTGCTTTTCTTGGCAGTTTCTGGAGTAATACAGTGACCTATCAGAAAAGGTTATGGGTAAGGCACAGAGAGATTTTGTGGAGGAGAGAGAACTGAGACAGGGAAAGGAACAAGTAGGAAGAAGGTAAGAAGCTAAGTGCTTCTTCTCATTCTCTGTATCCTTGAAAGTATGTGATAAAATGTTAAGTCTGTGCTATGTGTGCATATGCTGCTTCATGGAGCCAAGGACTTCCTTTTTTATCTTCCCCATCAGTTCTGGTTTGCAGCCATCGAGGCAGGTGCATTGCCTGTTTCTCCAGATGAGCTGAGTCTGTTCACAGGTATTGCACTCTGGATTCCCATTCAGCACTTGCCCTTAGATGAGTCCTGGATGGAGTTCCCTGGGTGCCAGCCATGATGATGATAAGCCTGTGACAGCAACTGCCTTATCATGTTTCCAAAACAACTTCAAGGTGAAGCACCCTTTAAACTTTCTTCCAGGGGCACAAAACATTTGAGGCAAAGGTGTAAGACAAAATACTGTTGTACATACTTGGCCCCTTACCTTAACCTCTTCTGTTCCATGTTCCCAAGAGCACTCTTACACCTCACTAGGAGTCTTACCACCTTTTCTACATGTTTTATGCATCCATGCAAGATATGTCTTAGTTAATCTTCATGTTTTTAGGACTTTGAGATTTTATGTTTTGCTTCTGATCCCAAGTTTATCTTGGGGCAGAGTAAAACCTTGCACTCTGTTTGTAGCTAGTTTTATCTTTTCAAATCACTTGAAGCTGCATGCCTGAAGGAGCTCTAATTGCATGCCATTATTTTACTTGCTTCATTCTTTAATAATTCTTTAGAGCCACTTCGACCATAACGCTCTAAGCAAAGAGGTATAGAAAAAGTGTTTCCCAGCACACAGGTGTAGAAAAATGGAACAGTTGTAAGTACTACTTATTTAAGGAAAATGCGAACATTTACTTCATTTTACTGCAGTGTCCTTGTGTTTTGAGGTGCTGAAATGCTCTGAAAGATTTTTTATTTGAAGGATCACGGTCTTATCTTGGTCGTAAGCAGGCCCTACACCCTCTAGTTCAAACTGGCAGAGATTCTCACCTCTGTAGTGTTTGTGCAGGTTACAGACCCATGTGAGAAAGCAGCATATAGGTGGCCATAGCTCTTGGGAACAAAGGCTGCTCTAGTGATGGTAAAAACCCAGACAAGATTATTCCAAAAGATGCTTTGTTTGGGTTTTAACAGGGTGAAATGGAGGAATAATCTGTGATCAGTAAGCAGAGAATCTCAGGCAAAGCAGATAAACCCCAGATTTATCCATTTAAAAGAAGCTCTCTGATTGCAGAGCCACGCGAGGTTAATGAATTTTTATTTTTTAAAAGCGAGAAATAACTACATGGATTTGTTGATAGCTTCTCACCATGGGGAAAGAAGGGGATATAATAGTAACAGAACAGCTGGCATTTTCTTTGGCCTTTTATATGAAAGCTCTGTTTCAGGGCTGTTATCTCAACACACAGCTCCTTATCTCAAAGCTTAGATTACAGTGGTCAGGGTAGCGGTTTGAAGATTGGATGCTGTGTGAAGGTATAAAATTGACTCTGCCGTCCCAGTGAGCCTGCTTGCCATATGCAGGTCCACGTTCAGAGAGCTTCCCAGACAAAACTACTATTAAAAGAAAGTACTGAATGTAATTTGATCAAATGCATGTCCATGGTACATGTCTTACACAAGAGAAATGTTTTTATTTGTGATGCTTAAAGGAGAGCTGACTGGCTTTCTTCTTTAATAAGAAAAAAAAGAACCATGCTTGCTTTTAGTTTAAAGATGATAACCCTTGAGTTCCTGCTTTCTGCTGAAGGGTTGCAGCAGGAGCTTGCAGTCCTCGATTAAAGTGGAACAGTTGGAAGTTGCACAAAGAAAATTATTTTCCCTTGTAAAGTTTCCCAGAGATTTGAACTGCACATAATTAACAAAACAAAATCTCAGAGAATCCCTTCTCTTCTAAATTATTCCACAGTCAGTCTCTTCTAAAATCATAATCCTAGGAATTTACCAGACCTCCATGGCACTGGTCAACAAAGACAAGCCGTTTCTAATGCAAAAGGATCTGGCTTTTGTGATCCTTCCTGGTTGTCTTTAGGTATGAGGAAAGAAGATTAAGTAGATGAGTTTTTGCCTCTTTTGCTGGTAATCTCTCTAAGGGCATAAATAGTGTGAGCAATCACTGCTAGTGAGTCTGAGAGCAAGCTAAGTGAAAATCAAGGACAGTCATTTCATTTTGGGTTATGAATGGTGAGGGTGGAAAAGAGAGAACCTAGTGAGGATGGCTGTCAGCCAGCTCTTGCCTTTCTAAACTGTAGAGGATGATCTTACCTGCAATTAAAGTACTCAGCAATTTCTAACTCCCTGATTCCAAGACTGGAGGAGAGGTAGAAATACCAGTATCATGAGAGCTTTCTCTTTTGCCAGTGCTGTTTTGAGCTCTGCCAGTGCTACTGCTGGACGATGAGAAAACTGCTGGAAATCCTCTTAAGAACGTGCTGCCCAGGGTCCACTGGGGCAGTATCTACAATGCAGGTGTTTCTGCCACATGTTCCTAGTATGCTTTGCATGAGCACTGAGAAGAGGCTATCAAAGCACTCAGCTTTCTTCCTCCATTTTTTATCATCTGTTTATCTTCATTTGTCCGTGCACTATTTTCTTGTAGTCATGATATCCTCTCTTCCCAGCATCTGACTCTTGGCCTTATTTCCCCCTTTTCTTTTGCCTCTTGTTAGAGGCACCTGAGATAGATGATATTTAGTGTTTGTATGGAACAGCTAAAATCTCTGCAAACACTTCTAGAAGTTAAAAATTTTTTAGCTAAAAAAGCAGAGTTGCGTGGAGATTTAGCCCTGTGTGACTGCAATGCAAGGTCACCGTGCCATCTTAGAAAAGGATTAGGTCCTAAAGAAGGAACCAGTACAGTCAGAGTGCTGTGGCTTCCCCTGATTTTTTCCTCACTCCTAGAATGTTAACCCCATTGAGAGAGTCTTTATCTTCTCTGGATAACATCAAGAGCTTGTAGTGACTGTTGAGTAAATCTTTGCAGATCTGTCAGTGAGATTATGTAGATTCTTAATGTATTGCAACAAAAGGCACAATTTTAAACTTTCTTCCCCTAACATTTGCTTAGAAGTAAATAGTTGTCATCATTTGAGATTATAAAAAAAGTCTTTTAAAGTGATGGGCATTGAACATCAGACTGAAGCTTAGACTTTTTTTGCATTGTGTCCGGAAATGTGCATTGGAATGTAGTTTTCTGTCACTTGGGCCTGCAGTATGGCTGCCCCAGTGAAGAACTAAAGGCCTCCAAAAATACAGGTCGTGTGTTGCAGTGGATGTTCTCTGATAGACTGTGACAAGCGTGAAGCAGGTCTGGCCTTGATGTGGCTTAAGAGTTCTGGTGGGCAGTGCTCAGCATCTCTTTGGAGACCCCATCTCTTCCTTACTGGGGTGAGCCTTGCAATGCTTCTAGCATGGAGCTTAGCTGGGGTAGGAGCCTTTCTGGCTAGCTAGTGTGCTGGCTTGCATCTTGGAAAGATTTTTGAAATAAAAGATAATAATAAAATGTAAAAACAGATATAAAAAATATTGTAAAAATGTAAAACGGAGATACTTGGATTGGAGGGGCAATCTCGTAGCACATTATGGATATAAATGAAATGCCACTTGAATCACCTGTAAGATATTATTAGTGCTATCATATTCATCCTACTTTATGGAAGAGAAACAGAGTGCAGAGAAAAGTGCCACCTTCCAGCCCCTTCCCACACCTGTTTTGTTGCACCTTACTACAGCTCACAGATCTCTTTAACCCATGTTCTAGGAAACATGGAGTGCATAATTTGTTGAAACAAATGTCCAAATACTTTTCCTGGCATCTTAGTCTCTTTTATCCTTTTCAGGGGAAAGACGTTTCTTCAAACCTACGCCATGCTACCTTAGGGTGTGGCTGTGACAAAGATGCAGCATCAGCAGAGGGATGGCACACAGTTAGCAATAAACCTGCCAGGAAAGCAGGACTCCATAGGGCCCCATAGTCTCTGAATTTCTGTGGCCCCCAGAGTGCCTCCCTGGTCCCTCCCTGGACACAAAGGATTGCAGCCTGCTGGAGCAGGGCTTTTTGGGATTTATTATCAGACAGATGTGTCGTCATGGTAACCCCAGCCAGGCTGTAAATCTCTTTCCATGCAGAGGAATGCTAAGCCTCTTAACCGCTGTCTTTCCTTCCTCCACTTTTCTACCCTAGCTTAGGGAACTGGATGTGCCTTTCTGGGCAACAGAGAGAAGTGGTGAGGCTTGGGACAGCTCTGGAGAAAGAAAAGGAAGTGGCACTTTCCTGTTTAAGTTACTGGGTGACATGTTCAAGGTGCTGGTCCCAAATTTGAAGCAATACTGTGCTCAAGCTGGGCAGACAGATGCCTCTCTGTAGAGAGATGCACAGCTCTTAGTTTGTGCTCCCCAATGTGTAGGGTGAGTCCCTGTGTCTCTCTATGTAATGGGATCTTGACCTCCTGTTGCCAGTGCTGGATCTTGTACAAAGGAGGCTTCAGCCATCAGTGCTGCCGGCACATCACCTTTCAAAAGCGCTACCTGTGTTTATGATAGGTTCTGGAGATGTCACGTGCCTTACATTTCTCAAAATACCGTTCTTTGTTGGAGATTGAGGTAAGGATGTGGTAAGCATATGGCCACGGAAGAACCATAACCTTTGAAATTTATCCCAGGCTGCATTTGGTGTCACTGTTGTGTGGTTGTGGGAATGAGGAACGGGCAATTAAGTGTGTCTGTAGGGAAAAGTGTGAAAGCTTGGTTCCCTGAGAGAGCATTGAGACTTTCCTGCAGGACTGCAGACAAAATCTGTCTGATCTTCCCACCTTGTCATGGTCATGGACTGCTTGCCTTGGGAATAAAACCACTCAGCTTCTTTGCTCCAAGATACATTTGCGGTGAATGGTGATTGAAGTAAGCTACAGAAGTCGTTTTTAAATTAATATGATGGCTAGTGTTTGGTCAGCACTGTTTTGATACGTTGGTGTATGTATCAAATCACAGCAGTGATTTTTGAGGTCATCCATAAGTGGTAGATGTCAAGGCTCCTCCATGGAATGAGAGTCTACCTTTGTGAGTGTCCTCTCCCCTCTGAGGGAGTGGTGCACCTAAACAATTCCTGTGGGAGCGTGAGCCATGTGAAGGCACCTTGCAATGCTATTTTGTGCTCCATGGGTCTGGGAAAGGGCAGCTGATGCAGGCAGATCTCCCCTGTACAGTTTGCTAGCTTTCCCCAGAGTTACATGCCAAGTTGCCTGTGTGTATTTGCATCCAGCTCAAGTCTGCTGTTGAGGGATCTTCACTTCACCTTGGTGCAGTCACTGATCCATTGCTTTCTTAGAAAAGCTATTAAAATCTAGATAGCCTGGACAAGGATTGTGTCTGTCACCTGCCAGCAGCTCTCCTCCCATTGCCTGTTTGATTGAGAACTTCTCCCATAGGGACCTGCACCGCTGGCACTTTCCCCAAAGCACCCAGGTAGCAGCAGAGTGTGCATCTCAGAGCTTCTCTCTTTTTATTGTTTTCTGGCAGAGAAATTTGACTGGAATTAGTTTGTCTTACTTGTCTGTGACACACTGAGCCCCTGGGGTTTTTTTGGTTTTTGTTTTGTTGGAGTTTTTTTTGTGTCAAGGCTGGCTGCTGTCTAACTCTGTACACTGCTGGACCTTGAGGTTTGTGGCACGAGGCACTTTCCCTTTGGCTGTAGCAATTACTTTGGACATTTAATGCAGATACAAGTGAGCACGAGAGACCCTTTAGGAGATGTGATGACTGTGAATGTTGGCTTTCCCAAGTTTTCTTCACAAAATCCAGGAAACCTTTCCTGCTACAAAACTGTTTTGTCACTTTCAAGGGAACACAAAGCCAGGGCTACCTCCCTGCTGTGATAGGACTCAGCTGCATGGGTAGTTCTGAGAATCCACTTTTCCTCTCCAAATAAAAGCCCCTTCCCTTTGGATCAGTTAGTTACTGTTCATTATACTGTTGACTTCTTTTCCTTCATCTGTACATCATGTGCTGCCTCACCATCTTTTTCATTAACACATAGACTGAGAAAGGGCAGAGGTTCAACAGCAAAGTCCCAGCCAACATGGGAGAGGAAGGGAGCGTTGAGGTTGAATCTGGAAAGCATAAAGGATCTGTTGCTTGCAAGTGAGATTTGCTGTCCCTTTTCCTTATCACAGATACTCTGGGTCCATCACATTGGAGAGCATCATCTGACTATGGTTTTAAAGGGGCATAATTTAGTACAGCAGAATTACTTCAAGTAAAGATTCCCTATATGGAGCACTTGTCTGCTCTGCTTCACTCCTAGGGCAACAATGCCCTCTGATACCTCTTCAGACTGAACTGGGCACCAGTAGAGCACAGAGAAATGTTACAGAGCAAAAAAACATGCATATGAACATCTTTTTCCTTTTGTTCAAACAGGCTTTACTGAGCACCCAGAATAAGCTGAGAACGTTAGTCCCAAATTTCACCTTCAATCTGGGCTTCTCAGGGAAATTCTACCACACAGGTAAACCCCTGGCACCTGTTTGTCCCAGCCCCTGTTAGTCCCAGCACCTGTGTACAGCCCCCACATTTGTGTGTGTGTGTGTGTGTGTGTAATCAGAGAGAGCATGACTCTCCCTTGGAACAAATCTGCATTTCAGGGGATTAGCCACTGCTGAGCCACTCTTCTGCCTTTTGTTTTTGCACTTTCTTTTCTGCTCTCTGTAGGTACAGATGAGGAAGATGAAGGGGATGACATGCTGCTTAAACACAGGAAGGAGTTCTGGTGGTTCCCTCACATGTGGAGTCACATGCAGCCTCATCTTTTCCACAATGTCACTGTACTGGCTGAGCAGATGAAGCTCAACAAACAATTTGCTGTGGTAAGGGGCATTGCACTTTATTTACAGTGCTAATCCTTAAACATTCTTCTCCTGGAATAGCTGTTTGGACCCCACTGAACTCAAATACTAGTCTAGTAATTCAGCTGCATTTAAGAAAGCCAGTTCTGAAAGTTCAGATTGATGTGTGGCTCCTGTTGCTTGCCTGAAGACAGCACCATTCTCATGCCTGCCTGTGCAATGGGAAATGTTTCCTGGCACCTGCATGGCCCCAGGCAGCTCCACAGCATTCCAGGGTGCAAATCCCAAGGCGCTTGTTTGCTGAGGTGTGAACTTGTAGCATTACCATCCAAATCCAATTAATTTACAAACTCTGGCAGTAAGAAGGCATTTTCTTTTCCTTATTCAGTGTGGTTTTGTAAGGAAGTCACCTGGTCGGTAGTATAGAATGCTATGTGCTAACAACATATTCTGGCCTTCCCAGACAATGCTGAAGGAAGTTACTTATCTAGGAAGTACAGGGGAAATTCCCTGGGTTTTGGCAGAGGAGGGGGAAGCCTTGAACATCCTGCATTGCTGGAACAATGTCTGTTTGATGCTTACAGCCCAGAGTTGAATATAGCGTACATGTTTCTCTGAAAAGAAATGTCCTCTTCACCTCTAGTTTGGTTTTTTTGATAGTAATCCCCTTGGGAATAGCAGGCTGCTGTCTTGTGTTCCCATGACACACACAGATTAGAAATGATCTGGAATTCAGAGCACAGTCACAGCATTATAGAAACAATTTAGGCTCCTCCTTTTACTGGTTAAGTAACAGTGCAGTCTTTTGCAAAGTGAGACAAAGCACAGAACACAATTACACATATTTAACATAAAGCAGGCCAGCAGTGAGAGAAGGTTATTGCTTCATTTAGGGGCCCTGGTTTTATTGTGCACCACCAGGGTAGAGCTGTCGTCATTAATATTGTTACCAGAACCACATAGTGGAATTAAAACCCAAGAAATTCAGATATTTCCTGTCATTTCAGTGTAGCTCCAGGCCCTATATCTTCACCCTCAATAGTCTCTTGCTCCATGTCTGCTTTTCTTTGGATTGCTAGAGACAGTACAGATCCCAGCCATCATCTTTCTTTCTTCTATATTAGTTAAGGAAATTTTGTTTTCCTTCTCTGGTGACTCACATCTAGGCATTGTGGGACTGAGATATGTCACTTAACAGTATTGATTAGTATGTAGTAACCATGGAGCCTTACCTGAGCATTCTGAATTAATCTGATTTTTCACACCTGCAAGCTGCAAGACCATTCTTATTGCAGCTGTTACCAGTGCGGAATGTCCTTGTTGATACAAAACTGCCCTTATATTTGTACAGATGCATAAAACAAGAAGTACAAGCAGTATTTCAGGTTTCCCAATCCAGAGAGTTTTCATGTTATTCTGTCACCTTGCTCCAACATGGATCCTTTTTAAGGCTATTAAATACCGAATTATCAAGCTGCATATTCTGCTTCCAGGAGCATGGGATTCCCACAGACTTGGGCTATGCAGTAGCCCCCCATCATTCTGGGGTTTATCCTGTCCACACACAACTCTATGAAGCATGGAAATCCGTTTGGAACATCCAAGTAACGAGCACAGAGGAATACCCACACCTACGGCCTGCCCGGTACCGGCGTGGATTCATCCATAATGGAATCATGGTGAGCACAGCTGGGCAAGCACAGCCCACTTTCCTGCCCAGGGAATGGTCTTCTAGTGACCTGCGTCAGTGACATTAATCTTAATATCACCACTGTTTCCAAACAGTGAAGCAAAGAAAAAAAACTTGGCTAGAGCCAGTTCTGTGTTTCTTGGAACAGTTCAGAGGTCAGTACTGAATGGAGAGCAAACCCAAGCCAAGCGAGACTAGGCTGAGATCTCACTGGCTTTTTCACACTGTGATGAGTTAAATGGTTGGGAGGAATAGCAAGAGTCCTCTGAACCAATGCCATTCATGACATAGTCCCTTACTCTTTATATTGATCCACAAAGTGCTGCTTTTACTCATTCACATGTAGATTCTGCTGCATCTGCCTCTTGTCTAACTTTGCTTTTCTTCTGATATTGCCAGGTTCTGCCTCGACAGACTTGTGGTCTTTTTACTCACACTATCTTCTATAATGAATATCCTGGTGGCTCAAAGGAGTTGGACAAGAGCATTCGTGGTGGTGAACTCTTCCTGACGGTGCTTCTGAACCCAGTAAGTTCATCTGAAAGGGGAGTTGGTGTATGGCTGTCTCAGCCTATGTGCCTGATACGGGAAAGGACTAGATCTTACTGGAGATTCAGTATAACCACCATCACAGAGACTAGGATGTGAAAGAGGGGGCCAAGGCAGTACTTGCTAAGGAATGCTGCTTTGCTTTACATGCTGTCAAGGGAGCATCAGTATCCTGAGTGTTGACAAATGCAACACTGTGCAGGTAGAAACTACCCAGGGTGACACACTGAGCATGGCCCAAGGTACAGTGGGTATTACCTGGGCTGCTGTATCTTCATGAATCAGAAGTGAGATGCTCCTTCTGTTCCATGCACATCTGCTGCCATTGGCTTCTCCCCTGGCTTACTGATGAGTTTTGTTCACAATAATTGCTTTTGCTGGGCTTTCATTATGAGGTGTTCTCCCTTTTCTTTCAATATGTAGACGCTTGAAACGATTTCTGTTTTCTTTTATTGTGTTGTAGCTGTCACATTAAGGCTTTTTTGTGAGATATTGGTCCAACACAGGGATTTCTTTTTGAATAATAACCAGCTGGCAGTAATCTTTGATCAAGGAAAAGTATGGGAAAATTGTGCTCTGGTACAGGATGAGCTTATTTGCCAGACTTATTGTTGGGTCTTCATAGTGACTTTTTTAAACTTTCAGGCACCTTCAGATGCTTCCCATGTTTACACTTTGCTTCCTTTTGGCAGTGTAGCATTTCTCTCTGTCAGAACAGAGTACTGTGCTCTAAGCTCCTCTCCATTGCTCATGTTTGCACAGTGACTCAGACCTTGCATTCCTCCCCTCCTGATAGAGCCATCTCAGGGACCTGAAAGAAAGCTGGCCAGCCCCACAGCCCCAGCAGTGATCCGTAGCAAGCAGACTTGGACCAGGCTCTTTCAGTCCTTTTTGGTGCTTCCAGCTCCTGTTGAGTGGATATAGACAGGCAGGAATCTCCAAGCCTGTATGTGTATGATTAACTCCACAGTGCAAACAGAAGATGTTTGATCTTCTGAGTGGTGAACAAGGTCTGATGTCAGAAGGAGAATAGCTGTTGATCCTGAGCAGACAGGCTGATCTCTTCTCACAAACACTTCTGCTTATACTGCACAGGCCACTTACTGCTGTGCCCACAGCTGCTTGTTACATATTGTGAGGTCCTCGTACCCTCCTGTCTCTGTATTCTGTCTAAGTTCTCTGTGACCTCTGCTCTCATTATTCCTCGGTGTGAAGGAAGGGAAATCATGGCATGCTGACAGTGGAAGGGAGGGGGAGAAGAGGGAGGTGTTATTTCCAAGCCAGTCTCCGGGGTCTGTGGGTGTGGATGGGAGGGAGGGAGAGATGGCACTTGAGTGTAGCTTATGTCAGAAGTAGTGCTCAGAGCTGTTTTGGCAGCAGTAGCTGTGACGGGGCAGAGCAAGCTGCCAGGCCTTGTTAAGCAGTACAAGTGTGTTACAGGATGTGACTGCACACTCAGAAATACAGGGAAAGGGCTCATCAATTGAGTTTGTCTTTCCCTCTTCTAAATCCAGTTGCTTGGGACTGTTTGCAGGTGGCAACATTACCTGTGTGAGCCATTTTACCAAATGCAGTCAGTCTTGAGATGTAGTCGCCAACCTGGATCACATGCAGGCTTTTTTTCATTCTGGAAATCTTGAAGAGGTCCCAGATGGTGACCTGTGTCCTCCCTGCTGCAGTACTTGATTTGTGCCAGTGAGCCAGACTCTTCATGCAGCAAATTTTTCCTCTACATATTTCACTGGCTAGTCAAAGGGATGAGCCACCCTTTGCTGTCAAAAAACCTTCCTGATGTCTCCCAGAAAGGGGCAAAATACAACATGAGATGTGTGCTTTTGCCACCATGCCTTGCAGTTACATAGATCTTTCTGTCCTTTGCTCTGTGTTGTATTTAGCACATCCTTCTTACACAACAGCACCAAGCACATGCTGCTCTTTGAAGTGTAGGTGCCAGAGCCTGTCTGGCAGGGCCTCTCTTGTCAGCTCAATAGGAAACCAGAAGTGAAAAACTCACAGGCAGACAAACGTGACAAATCTTTAACTCCACTTACTTTCCATGTGTCCCAAAGTCCTACCACTGTTTTCTGTTGCCTACCCAAAGACCCTGGGTTGTGAGCACCATATAGACAGGATTAAATTTGTTTCACAGTGTCTTGGGGATGGCTCAGGCAGAAAGAGTATCTCTTGTCTTGCTGAGACTAGTCCATGGTGACACTGGGCAGAAAACTGAATTCAGACTTCCCGAGTGCCAGCAAACTTCTTCATCCCAAGACCATCTGTCTCCTGCTTCCCCATTTTGCTCTTTGCCTACTGTGAGTGGGAAAGCCATTCCTGCCCCCTGCCAGGGAAGCCTGTTATTGCCTCCTGCCCTTACCTGGCGTCATCAGAATTGAACCCAGAACTGTGCAGCAGTGGGTGCCCCTGCTGTGACTGCGGTTGGTTTCCCTCCCTGCACTGGGCAGACACTGTGTGAGGAGTGGTAAATAAGCCACGTGGTCATTCCTTCACCGACCTCAGTGTTTTTGTTTTTCTAACTTCCAACCATGGTGTGGTTTGTGTCTGGCAAAGTAGTGTTGTGTTATGGGCACTGGGATGCTGAATTCCATGGGATCTGTCAAACCCACACACTAGAGTCGAGCTGATAACAGTCCTTTGCACTCTTATCCAAAAGTTAAAATAGTGAAAAACTGACAGGAGGGAAATGTATCTGCTGGAGAGAAGAGATGGCTTGGCAAGGCAGAAATAGCACACAAGCTCCTGAGCACTGCAGTGCTGGGGCGGCTGCCATGGCTGTTGAGTGACACTTTGCCAAAGGATTAACATCCTTGGGCTTGGCAGGACGTTTCTCAGGGGCTGCCTGTGCTGAAGGTTCTTGTGAGCTAAAACTTACCAGCTGGTGTCTGTTTCTAGGACAATATCCTAGTGCAGTGTCTCTTTGCAGTCCCCATTTAGATCCCCACATACACCTGTTCATATTCTAAAGTGCCAATTACCAGTTGTTCTTTTACGCTTGAGATGTCAACTCGGAAGAGAATGAAAGCTGTGACAGGCTGTGGGCTGGGGAAGAACTCCGGTGACAACTGTCCCTGTGCCACTGTGCCCTGCCCCATGGCATGGTGCCCCTCCCCAGCCTGCTCCCCTGCTGTAGCAGACTGCAGCTCGAGAGGTTGCCCGGGCTGTGCCCTGGGGAGAGGAAGGGAAGCTCCCATTTTCCCATGAAAGAGGCTTTGCAAGGGAGTCACTGACCAAGCCTTGTTCCCCTAAATGTTCTAGAGCCACTTGAATGGGATTTTGAAGCTGTTCTGGACTCGCATCCAGGGCTCTGTTAACACCTTCCCACACACACCATTCCAAGGGGTTACTGAGAAACCTACAGTTCCTCCTCTCCCAAGCTCTTCCTGTCTTGAAAGTGCTACGTTTGCCTCAAGGCATTGCTGTATCCTGGCAGATGGACACTTGTCAACCAAGACAGTCATGGCAGTCTGAGTTGTGAAAAGCCTCTTTGTGACCGTGGAATCAAGCTAGGAGGAAACGCTTCTGTTACCTGATTTACTAGTAGCCCATGTCTTTCCTATTTTCAGATAAGCATCTTCATGACCCACCTGTCCAACTATGGGAATGACCGTCTAGGACTGTACACTTTTGAGAGCCTGGTCAAGTTTGTGCAGTGCTGGACCAACCTTCGCCTGCAAACATTGCCTCCGGTCCAACTTGCAAAAAAGTACTTTGAAATCTTTCCCCAGGAGAAGAATCCCTTGTGGCAGGTGAGAAGGCAGCTTTAACTGCTGGTGTTTGAAGAGGTGTATCCCACATTTAAACTGCTGATCCAGAGCACAGCAGGGTAAAGCAAAAAGCTTTTAGGTTTAACCATTGTGGCTTCGGGCTGTGTGAGGCAAATTGCAAGGTGGAGGGGGGTAGGAGCAGTAGGTCACAATCGTGATGTGAGCTTGGGGACAAGGATGACTGTCATATGTGACTGGGTCATTAAAGGGCTTGTATTAGGGCAAGCTGCTGTGAAAAGTGTGTAAAGTATGTGAGGAAGAATCCTGTTTGGTGCTGGAGGACTTCACAGGCATGTTAATGTGATTAATCTGAAAGTAATTTCACACTGCAGAATTCATGTTCATTAAATAAAAACATGCTTATTCCATTTTATCCCAGTGCAGCAGCTCTTTGCATGGTAATGAGCAGATGAAATTAACTGAAGGTGATAGAGTTGTCTGTCTGCCAGAAGTTCACAGATGCTGAGGTGCACTAACACAGTGGCCCAGCCCAGTATGGCTACATAGGGCAAGGCCTGTAGTTATCACTCTCAGAGAGACTTTGGCTCTAATGTCACTCTGGAGCTTTTGAAAATGGTCCCCATGTTTTTACTTAACACCTCTTTAATGCCTGGCAGAGCAGCAGTGTGGCTCTGAAGCCTTCTTCATATGCTAATAGCATTTTCCCGAGAGGATTGGCCCTTCCAGCTTTTCCTCCCCTTGCCATTACCTCCTGTGGTAATGCTTAATCTCATCTCTTGTGCTACAGAATCCCTGTGATGATAAAAGGCACAAGGATATCTGGTCCAAAGAGAAAACGTGTGATCGACTCCCCAAGTTCCTCATCGTGGGACCTCAAAAAACTGGTAATGTGTATGCTTTATCTAAAGACAGATTGCAACTTCCAAAAAGGAGAGTTGGAAATGTCCATGCCATAGATCTGTATGGCTGCCCTTTGTCCAAGCTGCCAAATGGCCGCAGAGGACATTTCAGACAATCTCAGATATGTTCTAACCTAAACCTGGCAAGTCTGTCAGTACTTTCCACTCTGGCATTGTGCTTGGCTTCCCCTACCTGCAGAGTTTTGTTTTGGCTTTTCCATGTAAGCTCAGAGAAGCAGTGACCTTAGTGTATCACAGACATAAGCTGTCAGCAGGACTAAGTGCACACGCTTAACAAAGGTTACAGTGAATGTCCCCTAGTGCTTTTACTGCCACAGATCTGTGTACCCACTGCATGCTCCATGTCAGTGTCGGTGGGAGGGAGAGAAACTCTTTTGTCTGATCTCTGTCACCACCTTTTAACTGCTGTGGCATTGTGGTTGGCAGTGACACAGCTGTATATACTGT
The DNA here is from genome assembly GCF_036250125.1 of Pseudopipra pipra. Taxonomy (NCBI): domain Eukaryota; kingdom Metazoa; phylum Chordata; class Aves; order Passeriformes; family Pipridae; genus Pseudopipra; species Pseudopipra pipra. The sequence continues at coordinate 16,034,613 of NC_087556.1, forward strand.
ACTGACGAGTCCCTTCTAGGCTGAAGAGAGCAAAATCTCTTCAGCTAAAGCCAAGTCTTCAAGCCTTGGCTGTCTGTGTAGTGTGGTGAAACAGCGGCTCCAAGCATCCATAGCAAATGGTGATCAGTCTCGGAAGGAAGCTTGTCCCAGCCGAGCTGCTGTCTCCTGGCTGTGTCACTGTGAAGCTCTGTTGGTGTGTGTTTATCATGACCCAAGCTGCTTGCAGTGGCACAGTAAGAAAACTGCTGGAGGCCCACAGCTGTGTGCTGAGCTGTGTGCTGAGCAGGATCATCAGGTTTGGCGGGGTAAAGGGAAAACATTACAGCACAGGCAGGCCAAGGCATCTCCAGCTGAGTTCCCATCCAAGGACAGTAATGTTGTCTCTAGCACATCTCCTGCCCAGGCCACCTCCCGTTTGGCAGGTATGAGTTCTGCCACGTGACAGTGGCTGTGCCAGCATGGGGGTAGCTAATGTGGGTGGCAGCTGTCATGCTAAGGAGGTGACTTAAATGAGCTGCATGAGCTGAAATGTGGGACTGAACTGCTCAGGCAAGTTCAATCCCAGAGTGCTTGGTGCCACTGCTGTTGTAACCTGCATGAGTTAAGGGGTGGGTTAGCCACGCATGATAGGAGTGTGCCCATCTGGGAACTGTTTTTTGCAGTGAAGTAAAGCTGTTCATTCAGCCAAGTGTTATATGTGAGCCAGGTCCCTTTAACTGGTTCCTGTTGCAGGCACAACAGCTGTGCACTTCTTCTTGACCATGCATCCAGCTGTCACCAGTAACTTCCCAAGTCCATCCACCTTTGAGGAGATCCAGTTTTTTAATGGCCCCAACTATCATAAAGGAATCGATTGGTAAGAAACCTGACACGTGTTCTTCTGTGGTAAGGTGCACTCATGTTGTGTTCCCCTGAGTCTCTCTGTATTTTCACCTCAGCCCCCTTGGCAGCTTCTCTCTCTCTAAACAGCTGTTTTCCTTGCTATTGCTCAGTGCACATTCTCTCTTTTCCTTCTAACCCAGCTGTGTAGTTTCTGATTTTACTGACTGTTGAACAGGAGAATTGTAGGCATGATTTAGCTTTAAAAATTCAGCAAGTCCTTGTTGAATGTACTGCTGTCATGAATTTACTTTTACTTTGACATGCAAAACAGACAGCTGTGTTCTCATTAAAAAGTTCTTCATGGTTTCAGAGTTAAAACACCTAATACAGAGAGGACAACCTCCCTACCGTTGTTCTGGGTCCTCGAGACTTACAGCTGCCACTGTGTTCCCTGCACTGGCTCCCAGTGTCCATGTGCATACCTTGTCTTTTTTATGATAAAGTGTTTGCACCTGACAGGGAAGTTCTACTGTCACTATGGCACTATTATGCCACTGTGTTTCCAGGCAGAGAAAGTTTAAAGCTGTTTCTTGCTCAAAGCATTACCTTTGGTTGACCATGGCACTGCCCTCCCTCATGAGAGGCTCTGAGGGACAGCTATGTGGCAGTAAGGCATTCTGCTGTGGGATTTATTTGCCTGTGGGAGGGTTGACTTCTCTGATCATTTAGAGGACTGTTTCAAAGATACTGGGAGGTGGTTGGTACTTGAGCAAAGCTCACAGGAGTAAAGCACTATCATCCAAGAGGAGGATCTTTGCGTTTAGTTGTACAGCTTAAATCTGAGCAGAGACCAGTCTTCCAGTGCTTTGCAATCCCCTGCCCCCTTACTATGCTCTACCCTAGAGTTACTCAAATTTCTTACAGTTTCCACATTACTAATTCAACAAGCTTCTGTGAGGCAAAGCTCTTCACCCTGCATCTCAGCTATGGACTGAGGTACAAAATGACATAGGATTTAGACAGGTTTAAACAAGTTGTCAGTGGCAGAGCAGGCAGATGATTCTGACCTTATTCTTGGACAAAATGTCTTTTCTAGTAGAGCTTGCAACTGGTTCCTTACCCCCAAGTTTTTTCTTTCCACTGCCTAAGGACTTGGGGAACACACTCTCAGCAAAATACTTCCTTACCTTTTTATCATCTCCCAACTTTCTATGTCATGTGCCACCAAGTCACACCTCTGCCAGCTCTGCACCCGTTTGCCCATTCATGGCATTACTGGGGAGGTGCAGTTGTGTTGCAAACTGTGTCAGTTCAAGAGGAGTGAGGGCATTGTGGGGTTGGTGCCATTTCTTTGTTGGCCATGCTGCTTACCAGTATCCCATCTGTTCGGCAGGTACATGGAATTCTTTCCCATCCCCTCCAATGCCAGCACAGACTTCATGTTTGAGAAGAGTGCCAATTACTTTGACACAGAGGTGGTACCAAAACGTGGTGCAGCCCTGCTGCCTCGAGCTAAAATCATTACTGTTCTGATCAACCCTGCTGACCGAGCCTATTCGTGGTATCAGGTAACTTCCCTGCACTGTTCTGTGGGTGGGGGCCAGAGATTGCAGTGGGGTGGGAGATTTCCATAGAGGAGGCAGGCTGCCTGCAGGGTGTGGACAGGTTGGCATACAAAGGCATTTGTGAGCAGCTGTGCTGAGTCAGGGGGGTCTGCACAGAGATATACAAGGTGGAATCACGTGTTCCTGTTCCTAAATTCAGCTTGTGTTTTTCAGCACCAGCGTGCTCACAATGACCCTGTGGCGCTCAATTACACCTTCTACCAAGTGATCTCTGCGAAATCCCAGGCCCCTCAGGAACTGCGCAACCTGCAGAGCCGGTGCCTGCTCCCTGGCTGGTACTCCACACACCTGGAGCGCTGGCTCACATACTACCCCTCAGGGCAGGTAGGAGGTTTGGTAGCAGAGGCTCTCCTGGGGCCCTTTGTAGGTTTACTGTAGAGAAGAGGGGAAAAAAATGATTCATATGCATGTGCTCCCCTTCTGTCTTGTCTTTTGGAAAAGAGCCACCACTTCCTTTCTCCTGTTATGAGTAGGTAAGAAATCAGACTTGAATACTCCAATTTTGCACTTTATTGTATTTGTAAAAGTAAACGAGTTCAGAAGGATACTGTGATCTCCTAGAGAGCTCCACAGTACTCAGAAGTTCAGCAAGAACATCAGTGTTAGCACTTCCTTCCTTTCTTCTTGGCAGCCTGCAGCTCAGGGACCCTCTTCAGGCCCAGGTCTTTAGCTACCTGCTGCGGTTTCATTGCTGTGAAGCCTTTAGCTGTCTGCAGAAAGGAAAGCTCACTGCAGAGATGTCAGGATTCTGTTTAGTGTATAAATTTGCAAAATGGCATTTAATAAACAGTATAGACCATTATTGCCTCTAAATTCCCAAGAAGTTTTGAGACTAATATATATATATATGTATACATATATAGTGTGAGTTAGGATATTTTTTCAAGTTCCTTTCTGCTGCTGAAGTTATTCTCAGTCCAGCAGGTTTATAATGCCCATTTAGTCTCTTATTCTCTGCCAAAGCAGCAGAGCCTAAGTTGTTCATTACAGATCTGCCAAGACTAAAAGAGACATGGTAAAGCGTTCTTGGGCTTGTATCTCCTTGCCTTACTCTTCCCGGAGGTTACTGCTGTGAGGAATGACACACATCATCCTTGTTCTTGTGTGGGCCAGGCTCTCCTGCCTTCCTCCAGTCTTCAGTTCATGTGACTATTTCTCTATTCTGTTCTTTGGAATAGGTAATTTATTAGCACAAATGTTTGTTATTGCCTGTGATATCTGTAACAGGAGAATAATCACAGGTTACAGAAGAATACTTAGCACAATGGCTCCTGACATCTAAAAAGTACACATGAGGTGTCCAGAGACAATCTGTACATGCTACTGCTGGGTCTTAGTGCTTAGTTAAAGAGGGTTTGGCCAAAGACAACTTTATTAAGCAAAGCCTGTCATGATCTACTGTTTTATGGTACTTGTGGCCCAGATCATAATTTCTCTATCTGTGGTAGCAAATGGGCCACATCCCCCCACTGTGTTGTTCTAGAACAGACTTTGGCTGCCTTTACTCACAGGTGTGAAGGCTGGGGGCAGTTAGAGATCCAGGGAGCTCACAGGTGTCAGTCAGCACAAGCTGGCAGAGGCTCAGGCAGCTGCTCTCTTTTCAGCTTCTCATTGTGGATGGTCAGGAGCTGAGACACAACCCTGCCTCTGTAATGGACAACATCCAGAAGTTCTTGGGAGTTACGCCGCTCTTCAACTACACGCAGGCCCTCAGGTAGGATGCTTTCTCAGCCAGTAAGCTCTTGATTGAAAAAATACTTTTTGTCCCTGAGCACAAGACCTGCAAAGGTTTCAGAGGTGTGCCTAACCTAAAATTAGGTTCAGATAGCATGAGACACTGTATCAAGACTGGAATCACAGCTTAGTCTTTCCAGAAATTATAGGGGAAAGGGTGGCTTTTGGCACTGTCATGGAGAAGCATGAAATTGCTCACAGTAGTAACTATGATGTTTCTTCCATTTGGTCCTCGTGGTTTCAGGGAATTATTAGCACTCCTTATGCTTTGTGTTATACCTATATCTGACAGAAAGTAGGAGGTATGTTAAAAAATGTGTGACAAGCTGCTCATATCTTCACCCAAATGGAAATTAGGGACACACTGCACAGTTTTGAGGTAGAGACTGTTACTACAGAAGACATGGATTTGACAGGTGCCCAGGGCTATCTGAGGGAGTGTTAGGAGAGGCTAACACTGCTACTACGTTAAAGGATATTATTCAGCCGTTACTGTGATCTTGCCCACAGTGCAAGTACAGTTAATATGAATAGATGAAGTGCTGTTGAAGCTGAACTGTGGCCATACCAGTCTTCAGTGGAAACTCTGCAAGCCCACTGGAGATGCTGAATATTGTTCTTTGCAGCTGAAACCTGTGTTTTCACATCATCTCTGCCATCACAGACTATGGTAGCTGAGGCTGGTGGGGGGGGCAGCGGGGGCATACAGCAGTTACCCTTTCCTTTTGCAGCAGAGGAGAATCAGTTCAGTTCTCCTCCTGCAGCTGTTTTCCAAGGAGGTGGCACATGGCTCCCCAGGGGAGAGCAGATTTAGAGAAATGTCAGGTTACCTGAGAGCTTTACTTGCTGAAGCCCATGTGCTGGTGGTAAATGGAGTAGTGGTACAGGAGTGGTACTGGCTGGTACCCTTCAGCCAGAGGCAGAAAGTAAATGGTGTTGGACAGCTTGCCTCAGGTTTGGTAGGGTACTTGCTCAAATCTCAAGCTCACCTTTGGGCAACCGAGGGGACAGACCAGACCAGACCAGACCAGGTCCAGACATGTTTCCCAGCATTGCCTTATACCTGTGTTTTAGCAAGAAGAGAAACACTTGACTCTTTAAACAGTTGGGGGATTCTTGAATACTCAACTATAGTGAGGCGATGTAAAAGAATTTACGTACACTAAAACATTGATTATTATCTCCCCCCCATGAACAAATATTGTAACACCATTTTACCTCTGAAATTTGCATAAAGCTGAGTCGTTTGTAATGATTTCTTGTCAAAGCAGGCAAGTGTTAAAAAAAAAAAAAAAAAAAGGAAAAAATACCACAAATAAATCACTAAAATAGGGCATATCTATGGAGTTACTTAACTTCTGCTGCTGCTAATTGGGCATGTGGCTGAATCTTTTAAAGACAAGTGTTCTTTTCAGATTTGATGAAGCAAAAGGATTTTGGTGCCAGCTGCTAGATGGAGGAAAAACTAAATGCCTAGGAAAGAGTAAAGGCAGAAAATACCCTGATATGGATTCCTTGGTGAGTAATTCAAATCTCTTGGCAGCAAGAGATGTGGAAACATTGCAGAAAACCAACCTGGATTTTACTACCATCTGTCCTGATCACCTATGGAATGTGTGTTGAGGGTAACATTTTCTTTCATGCTAACGTGGTCTATTTTTTCCACACAGTCACGGCTGTTTCTGAGGGACTTCTACCGGGAGCACAACATTGAGTTATCCAAGCTGATGAACAGACTTGGGCAGCCCCTTCCAACCTGGCTCCGAGAGGAACTGCAGAACTCCAGCTGGAGCTGAGAGGGACTCCCCTGCCCCCAGTGCCACTGGGATGTGTGGTGCTCCAATGTGTGCTATGATGCCATCTCTCGTCAAGCCAAAACAAATGGACAAATGAGCAGGAGCAGAGAATATGCATGTGGAGCCTTTCCTGACCCTTGGAAAGGGCTGCTGCCTCTGACACTGCCCTGGGGCATAGAGTGCAAGTCACATTCTTGAGTATTAATGCTGTGTTACAATTTGACTTTTATTTACAGGACAGATTTGGAATGCCTGCCCTACTTCGAGCAGGGGAGAGAGCAGAGTTAACACTTTCTGTATGTTTAAGTTACTTTTCTCAGTCTATGAAACCGGCACTAGCTGGAGTTAATGTGTTACTCCTCTGAGCCCAGAAGTAAAGACTGCAGAGTGAGCTATTGAGCCTACTGCTGGGAAAAGAGCAGCAGCCTAATAAAAGGGGAATCTAGTCCAGTGAACCCCAAATTCTATCCGTATGTGGTACAGCAAGGTACAAGAATGCCTTGTTCCTCCCTCTGGAGAGCACGGTGGCCATGCCCATTGCTTACAGTGCCACTGCCTGTGGATGTTGGGGACTGCACCTTCTGGGAGACAGCTGTGATAGACAAGGAAGATTGCCTCTCCTTACCTGCAGCAGTTTGGGTGTGATAGTGTCCAGTGCCTCTGGTCAATGGCAATGGGAGATAAGGCAAAGCTGCAGGTATTGACAGACACAGAATTGCTTTGTTATCTTAAGGAAGAGGTTGCCACATGTGGCAATGGGGCAAGTATTTCTCTGCAGGGACTTCACACATTTCAAAAGATAACCAAGGAGCAGTAATGTCCCCCTAGAGCACTTTAGAGGCATGTGTCAGTGCAGCACAGCAGCTGGGGGAGGCAAAGCTCAGGTATTGTAAAATAAGGCTGATGAGACAGCTGAAAGCAGACAATTCAGTTCCCCATGTCCAGTCAGCTAAAAAAAAAGCAACATTTTTCCCTTTCCAACAACTCCAGGGCCCCAACCACATAATCCAATAGCTAGCACTTTTTTTAAATCTTCTTGCAGTCCAACAATCCAAGGAGAAAAGCAAAAAACAGTCAAAAGTAGGTATTGTTCAGATATAAAGGGAAGGCTTTGCACCAGAAGTGGTTTCCTATGTCCAAAAGGCGCTGTTCAGTTTACTACTTCTGCATGAGGTCAAGTAAGTACACTAAGGTGCTTTGCTGCCTCCTGCAGTTGCTGGATAATTATTCTCAGAGGGAATCCTCCATCATGGTTGTACATGTTTTCTGTCACTGAGCCATGGGCTTCTGCAGTGGTGTGGGCCATCGTCCCTCCTTCCTCGGCACAGGCGGTCCTTGGAGATTGCTGCAGTTCTAGAGAACAGAGGGGCAGGATCCACATGAACACAGGTTATGGAAACTTCCAGTGTCATGAGCTACTTTTCTCCTATCCAGAGAGAAGGTGCTTCAATTGAGCTTTTCCGTTGAGCCTTAGGTATTGTGTATTTCTGAATGAATGGTGCATTTACCATTGTATGTAAATGTATATAGTATGCAATATAGTATTTTATTTCATGTGCCCTTGGAAAGGGTTATTTTGTGCAGCCAAAAAAAAGGATGGAAAGACTAGAAACCGCTCTCTCAGTCCTGTTAAGAGAGAAAAGCCCAACTTCCTGCACTGGATTCATGTATAGCATCATTCACATTGAATGATAATGAAGAAATTCTTGGCTCTCGAAGCTGAGCACGTGTCTGAATAAAGGCTAGAAATAGTAGTAAGTGGAGATTCAATAAATGTACTACTTATTTTTCTTCTCTGTGATGATTTGGAGTGATGTCATGGACCCTAAGCTTGTAGAAGGGTAAGAAAAAGTGAAAAACCTAATCCAGGCCCTAGAGCTGATATTTGGGAGGGCAACAAAGGTGTTTAACTTCGTTTGAAACAACACAGAAACAGTGTCCTAAGGCTGCTCTCTCAGCCAGTGCACTGGTGGGCTTGCAGATGCTGGCACAGCACACAGCCTGCAGTTAGAGACTCATTCTTGGTGGTTTGCAGCAGTGGTGACTTTTAGGCCATCCCTGGCTACTGCAGTGGTTTTCAGCTGCTATTCCTGCCATAGCAGAGCTTGGTGCCTTGGGCCAGCAGCCCATGAGCAGCTCTACACTAATAAACAAACAACCTCACAGGGAACTGGAACCAAAACATTGTTTAAATAGGCACAGTTGTGACAGCATTATAAAACAGTCTTACAGCTCTCACTTCTCCATGCACTTCACCAGTAACCACAGATGCAGCAAGGCAGCTGTTTTTACATGCTGCCACAGAAGGTGAGGGATCCCAGGTCCAATGCTACTGCTGCTCCCTTTAACATTTTCCTGCTTTTAATCCGTTGTAGGTTGTCACTTACACAATTACTTCATCCTTTACCTCAGACTGTGGTACACCCATGGGGAGACAGAATTAAACACTAAAAACAAACAAGGTATGAGGAATAAATGTTGGGAGAGGCTCACTAAATGTCAGTGTTTAGCATACTGTTGCTAGTCCAGCACTCCAGGCAGCAAAGGGCTGCTCCCTCCCCCCTAGTTGCTTAATTTCTATGCTATACTACTTCTTACTGCTTATGTTAATGACAAACAAATCACCTGCTGTGGTCAGCTCCAACTATAGGATTGTCCTTACCTGATGAAGAACCATTTTCAAATCTGCTACCTCTCCCTGACAGCACACTGGGGCAGAAGCTACCATCTTTCCAGACATCCCTTCAAAGCTGTGGAAACAAACACTGCCTCCCTAAGAGAAGCTTGTATAATATCAGCAGATCTCTGATACCAAAAAAGCCCAAAAAACCCATTTTTTTTTCAGTGAGAGACACTGATAAATAGGTACTGACACATTAGGCAGTTAAACATTACAGATCCTTACACTTCTGTAGTGGAAATAAACCTCATCTTCTTGCCTCAACATTTAGTAACAGAACTTCATGGTAAGCAGTTCTCTTCTAAGACAAGGAAAATGCTAAGTACAAAACAGTACCTAAAGGAGGGGTTTTTTTTAAATGAATAAAATAATATTTCTTTAAATGGGTCAGTTTCCTATGCATCAGACTAAAAAGGAGTAATTTGACCCAGGGATCAGAAGGGCACATGATTCTAAGACAGGTGCATGAAAGGTGAGAATTGGCAAAACAATTATAGGCAACAGCTCTTTGGAATTTTTACTCACATACAACATCTGGAATTCAATTGGCAAGGTACTTAAAAGTAGGCTGCTACCTCTTTCTATTAGGTACAGGAAATACTGGTACAAGTGTCAACTCTGGAGTGAAGACTTTCTAAGGGAACTGGAGAATTTCTCTGTAGGTGGCAGCATGTATCCATTCTACACAAAAATCTTGAGCTCTGAAAACTGCAATTTTCACTTGATGACAGCACTGCAGAGGCATATATTCCTGGCAGAAGCCTGCAGCTCCTCAAAGTCAGAATGACACACAGAAGTCTAGTGATATGAATCTAACAAGCCACTCAATTAAACTCATCCTGTTGTTTTTCAGCCCTTACACTCAGCTGGAAAGAGCATCCTTTGATTCCTTGCTCCAGCAGTCAATAGTAACGTGGCCAGAAAAGCAATGACAAACCAACAGGTCTGAACATGCCAACCAAAAAAAAAAAAAACAAACCCACAACCACCCATCAAAAGATCCCACCTTCAATATAATCATGCCAAAGGCAGCTAAATTCAGGCACAGAAAGAGAAAACACAAAATATTTTAAATAAACTGTAGTTGAGAGTCATTCAGTCTAGCAGTAGGGCTTAAAAGCATAATTGTACAACAGTCATGGTCATCAAATGCTAAGAAGTCCTCATGGCCCAACCTACCCTTTTACTTTCTGCACCACAGTTCAAAAAACTTTTTGAACTAGTAGCAGACTGAGCACACTTTCCCATTTTGGAACATAATCTTCCCCATTACATCCTGCCCCTCTTTTAATGTCTAGATAAGAAAAATACAACTTTCCCACCTCTTATAGAAAATTATTTCAAATTTATGTCATGTTGTTACAGCTGTTGACTTCTACCAGGAGGCAGTGAAAACCGTCATGGATACTTCAGTGGTTACTCCTTTTCCACTGACTGGGGTTTCAAGGCTGTTCTGTGCACTCCAGCCCTGTCTAACACCAGCTAAGAGGGCGCTAAATAAGCTGGGAGAGTAAAAGCCTGTGTTCTGCTCCAAAATACAACAGTAACAGGCTTGATAAAACAAACCCACGCAAAAAATTTAAAAAGTTTAGTTTCAACAACTCTGCAGAAGGCTGTTTCTGAATGGGCTCTCCAAAAAGAAAAATACATATCCAATAAATAGTAAGGACCATAAACAAAACTAGCCAGAAGCAGGCTTTTCAGCTGATTCCAGCCATGTGTTGGTAGGCATGTTGCTTCATCACAGGACAGCTCCAACTCACCTTGTTTATGGGCTGTAAAGACATGGAAGTCCAAAGGCAAATACTGTTCTGCTAATCCCCATTCCTAGAAAGTGCCTCCAAAAAAGCCTTTCATAGATGAGAAAGATGGTTATAGGTGAATATGTCCAGAAAAGGAGGAGGGGAGCCAGCTTTCTGAGAGCTTGGCATAGCTGACCTACACAGAAAAAAGAGCCTCTACAGCATGTGTTCCAAGTAATGAGGCTTGCAATGACTGACTAAAACCTTTATTTTATCCATTCCATAAGAGTAAAACCAACACTATTCCTTACAATGAAGTCCAGTCTTGGCATATCTTCTGCCAACTACACTAATGCCAAGATTTATTATGCCAAGACAGCCCTAAAGACTCAGAAACCATGCAGAGATCAACAGTTACAGTTCTAGAAATGCTGCTGTCCCAGATACAGGATAAGAATGCATGAAGACAAGGGTAATGACACTACATGGCCACCCACTAATGTCCTTAGGGAAGGGGACAGGGAAAAAAGGCCCTTTCACTTACTGTATCTCACCTTTATCTTATGACACTATCTCCCTTACATTTTTAGAGGTATGGTCCCTACTGTATATACATAAAATGAGACACAGAGGGACTCTCCATTTTTAAGGAACCCCTTCTAAGTATCCTAACACTGGAACACCATTTGCTTTTATCTGCCTCTGTTGATTCTTGACAGAGCACAAAGCACACACCTGTGCACCATGGCAGATTGTTTAGCTGAAGTACCTACAAAACTTTCAGTGCAGACACGGGGTTAACTCACAGTGCAAGGCTGCCCTTAGCACACTGCCTAATTAGGGCTAATAAGCAGTTCAATCTTCAACACTAGTGGGACAGTGAAAACCAGCCCACAGTATCTTGCAGTAAAGACATCAGTCACTTCTCAGTGGGTTCCATCTGCACCTGTACAAATTTGACTTCTCCAACTCCCCACTGAAGTGAATTGTTACTTCCAGAGACAGTAGAAGCTAAGAGGGAAAGTCTATTTCCTGTGGGCACAAGAGGAAACAAATATGGCAAATGAAAGCAAGTGATTGGGAACAGAGGACATGGGAAGAAGGAAGGTCTAAAGACCTCATCTTACCTTCAGGAACAGACAGTGAATTGGACTTCACCAAACGTGACAATAACCCATTGCGAGGTCTCCCATCACAGAATATCATCTCTCTTCATGCAACTGGGGGCCAGGCCCTATCCAGACAAATACCTGTAGCTATTAGTACTCACTAAATTCAGTATTTGCTGCCCAGCCTAGGAAGAGGTGGTAGCCAGCACAGAAGAAGCTTCTCAGTCATGTAAAATCATTTCTACACTGGAAGCATCCAGCTGCTGTGGCAGCTGGCCTTGACTGCAGCCACTTCATCTGTTGCTAGCAAGGCAAGGTCCTAGACAGACATCACTTACATCCTAGAGATCAAAGTGAAAAAACATGGGTTAACTAAAAGGCAAAGGAAATTTGAGTTGCCTGAAACCTCTTTTACAAGTCTTCTACTGAAACATCTTTTCAGAATTTCTAAGCCTGTGTTTTTTCCCACTCCTGGAACAGTGACCAAACTAACAAAACTGCAGTGGGTAATAATTTTTGTTTAAACAGGCCACCAGGGCTCATCCCATTTCTTACAAAGGAAAAATAACAACCTCCCAGCCACATGGCAAGGAAAAGCATCATCATCTCCTTTCTCACTTTCTCCTGTCCTTGCTCAGAAATATTTCTGTGGGACATGGCTCAGGAATAAAAAATCAACAGATGCAGAGATCCAGAACTGAAAGTGTCTTCTGGAAGACCTAAATGAGAGCGCAGCACTTCCACACAGTTCCCATCTCTGTCTGCTCACTCTGATGAATTTTTTCAGAGACAAAATTGGAAACTTCTGAAATGACCAACCCGTGACTCATACCACCAAGCTGCTTGTTCAGCCAATGTCAACTTGAGGTGACATTCCCTGGCTCTTCCTCTGACTGGGCTCTGCAGCTGCTGGAAGACAAGCCTGATAGGGTCCCTCATATAGAAGCAGTGCAATCTGTATGAGGACTAGAGTGGGTAAAATAACCAAAGAGAGAAAGTTTTGAGCACAATGAGAGATAATGAGCATTGTGATTTCTTTTGGTCTTTATGAGAACTACACAGAATGAAAGCAAGTACACTTCCAGACAAAGTCCATTCTAACCTCAGAGTAAACAGCTCCACTGTATTTTCCCAAAACTAAGATACTGGTGATAGTGCTGTCATTCTCCTGGTGTTTTATAATTACAGTAGTCTGAAAACTTGCCTGCTCAGGGTCTTCTAATAGATTTCACAGATAAGGCTCTGATTTCATTTCCCTATTCAGTTCAAATCCTTACTGCAATCACTTCTGCTCCTGATAATTAATGTTCAGCTCTTTTACCCATTTCCCTTCTGCGTCCTGCCTTCTAAAAGATGCTCCCTTCTCTTCCACAGATTTTCTCCTATAGCAGTAGAAAGGAAAATATTAGACTTTATTAGACAACTCATTTTTTTCGAGCTCCTTTTGCAGTTCTGAACATGCAAGAACCAGAGAGCACAGAAAGTGTTCTAGGAACCCAAACCTTCCAGACATAAGGCTGTGCTAGGAACCCAAACCTTCCAGACATAAGGCTGTGCTCTCCAGTCAAATCCAGAAGTTTTGCCCAATCACAGGAAGCTCATAATCAACATGGACTTTACTTTAAAACCCACAAAATTTAACACATTGTTACGAACATCTGCATTTGTAATTAGCATGTAGCTAGACACTTTATGGAGGAATACAAGAGGCTGTAAGGAGATCTTTATAAATAGTTACTGTTGCACAATCAGAAGTAGAGGAACCTCAGTAATACTCTCTGGCCTGTGCAGTACACAAAGTCAAACCAAAGGAGCCTGGTTCATCTGTTTTGCCCTGTGCTTAGGGGTTACCTTGTTTATTTTTTAAGAGTATCATTGAAAATATTAAATACAAACAGGCACATAATTCTAACTTGCAGAAACAAAACCCTTCCGATTGTCATTGACTAAACCCAAGTAAGAAGCAAAATATATTACTGCTGAGAAACTGGCTTCTTAACATCCATGATTATCTGCCTTTCAGTTGTAAAAGCCCTGAAATTTATGTGCTTGTACACTTCAGCTTTCTAAATTTAATTTTTTGCAATGCTGTCCCTATTGGATATCTTTCATAGTCCACCAAGTATCTCTCTAAACACATGGGAGCAAACCACTCGCCTTCTTTAACAATTACATCAAGGAGGGGCAGCTGCTGTTTTGCTTGATACTTTGGAAATACACAGCTCTGCATTATCACACATTAATGGTGTCAAGAATAGAAAAGGAACATAGTGACTGACAGAACTGTAGGCAGAACATCCCAGGCTTACTACCAACTCTCTTGACAGTCATCAACAACCCAGTCCACACATACCTCAGTCTCTGCAGAGGCACACTGTTCTCAGAAAACCACCAGGCAAGAAACCTTCGGCTCAGAGCTTGTGTAAAAGCTCTGGCCTCCTGCTTTGTGCTGGATTGCTGTTCCCCAAGGCAAGGCAGCTATCTACCAGGGCACACAAGAGCTCCCATTGGCACACAGCTGGCCAGCTCCATCAGACTGTCAACATCATAGCAGAGAGAAGAGAGAGTCAGTCTAAGAAAACGAGTGTTTAATCAGGAAACGAGAAGAGACGAGGGATAAGAAACTGATTACAGGAGAGTAATACCCCAGCCAAAAGAAACAGGATTGTACAATTTGTAACAACCAGGATCAAAACATTCTATGAGCCAGCAGTGCCCAGTGAGGGACACTCCTGAGAAAGAGCCCAAGCACTTCTGGCAGCCTCCAGGCAGCTCAGCGCAGTCATGGACTGACTGCCCAAGCTCCAGCCTCTGCCCTCAGCTGCTGCTGCAGAAAGCTGCCGAGGTGGCCCTGGCCCTGCTACTCCAGCCTCAGCTTCTCTCAGCAGGAGTTGCTGAAAGGGATGGAGGAAGCACTCACTGTGCACAGCAGTCCCAGTCACTCCCAACAGGAGATGGTGTGTGGAGTAAGAGAAGCCCATACAAAAAAAAAAGTTTACATATTTATAAATGCCAAAATAAATATTTAAGACAGAATCCCCAACCCCTCTAACATGTGCGCAATCACACTGCAAACTGCTCGCAGGACAGCCTCCTGGGGCTCAGGGAAAAAAGCAGTGACTACACCACAGGGCAGCCAGCTCAACTTCCTTCTCATTTCCTGATGCTTCTGAAGCCTGCAGCCCACTGAAAAGGAGGAGGAAGAGCGAGCAAAGCAGAGCGCCAACACGCAACAGTGCTGGAGAGGAATGTCATGGTATAAATACATCAGATCAGTGGTTTCCAACAAGTTAAAACTAAAATAAAAAAGACACCAGAAGGAAGGATGGTGTAAATGGAACTACAACTATGTTGGGCAAAGGGTTGTGTGTCCGTGGAGCTCCGCCTGATGTCACGGTGAGAAGGTGGTCATTTCCAGAGAGACTCTTTGCCACAGGTCCTTCGTCTGCTTGCTGCGCTTTAGGTTCTGGATAATATCATTAAACTGCATCATGCCCATAGGAGTCAGGCAGAAGGCGCTTCTGGCGCTGCGGATGGCATTCACAAAGTCATCGTAGTCAGCTGGAGTGAGATGGATCGCCCGATGATGGATGTACTGGATGGGAACAGGGAAAGAGCCTTAAGGTATTTGCTCACCACTCTCATGCTGGTGACACTCAGAGGACTCAAGCTTCCAAGGCAATATGTCACATGATCCTGTTACTCACCAGGAGTCCTGAGACTCAGTGGCTCTGGCAGAGGAGAACTATCTCAAAAGCCAGCAGTGCTGTATCCTACGCCCCCAATACAGCCAAGGCCAGTGCTCCCTCAGAGCACCAAAATGCAGCACAAGGCATCAGCAGGTGCTCTCCCCTTCATGAGCACTGAACTGGGCCGTAGTACAGTGCTAAAGGGCCAGGTAACGCTCCACACCACTAGCATCTAACCCTCACACTTCTCATTCTGCAGGTTACACACGGGGACCCAGCCTGCTCACGAGACATCTGCTTTGCTAAGGCGTACGGAGTAAGTGGGTTTACGAAGTAAGGCTTACACTGAGTGGACAGGGGGGCTTGAAAACATAGCAAAGAAAGTTCAGGAAGTTTAAAAGCAGGGGTAGCATTTGGAGTGAGGAAGACACAGAACCACCTCAGCCTTCATGGAGAGCACAGGAGGCAAGAGGCCTTGGAAGAAGCAGTACAATGAGTTCCTCTGTATGCAGCCTCCATACAGGCAAGTGATACCTATTCTAGTCCCTGCTGAGGGAGAGGGATGCATCAGGCAATGGACCAGTTCAGCTACCAGTACCCAAGGCCCCTTCTCCGCTGCACATGCACACATAGGCAGTACCTGCAAGGTAGGTAATGGCCTGGCAGCTTTGACAGGCAGGAAGACAGGCCACAGTTTACCTGCAAATAGGCCTGTTGGCACCTCTGCACCAGCTGGTGGAAGGCTGGGGTGCGCAGGTGGTTGTGCACATGGGCAGGGTTGAGCCTCTGTAGAGCTTCCATGATGATCTCCTGGAGCACGAAAGGGCTCAGCACCCCCTTGGCTGCACCAACGCAAAACTGATGCACGTAGTTTACACCTGCACAGGAAGGAGAAGTCAGAACAACAGTGTTAGAATGAGAGACACACAAGAAATCACATACTTCCCAGCAAGAACCTGGATCTGGAGCACCTTCTTCTCAGTGTAATGGATACTCCAGCAGGCTTGGGGGAGAGAGGCTAGCACACTCACAGGGACAAGAGAACATTCTGATTTATCCATCAGGTCTGAGGAGAAACCAGGTACCACCTCAGTCACTGGTATTTCAAAGTTCACCTGTCTTTAAGGAGGATATGAAAGAAAACTGATGTGGCAAGGTAACTAGACAGACATTGCACCTTCTCCATTGTTTTCTGCCTGCCCATCCAGGAAGCACCTAGATGTCCCAGCACTCAGGCCTTAAGGAGGCTGTAGACACTGCTTCCTACAGTGGAGCTTTGCCAGCAGGGGCAGCAGAAGCTGTGCCACCAGACAGGCTGTTTGTAAGGGTGGTTAGTTTTTTCAGTTCTTACTGCTTATGAAAGAACTAAAAAAATGAGCTGACAAAAAAGATCCAAGAGCAAAATAGAAGTAAAAACAAAACAAAAAAAAATAAAAAACCCCTAAACAATTGGTGGTTTGAGCACCTATTGCTATAAAAGGTTCTTTACAGAAGGTATAAATGTACATAAGAAAAAGGAATACCTACAATATAGTGGAAAGAGAAAAGAAAGAATTACTGTTAAAGAATGGAAGAGAGACACGCTCTGAACCCTATCCAATCTCATGTACTTCATCCAGTGCCTCAAAATTGAACAGCATGCCCACAGAACCCAGAAACTGGACAAATGGCTGGATGAAAGAACAGTAGGGACCTTCTGAAACACTCTCAGGAACGGGATCGACATCAGGTTCACCCAATTTTTGAAGTTTCACTCCTTTGAGAGCTTTTTCCCACCATGGTCCAAATCCCAGCAAGTGAATTTCTGTTGAAGTACTGCTCCGAGCCTTACCTAACTTTGCAGCTAACCCAAGGAGCCATTTTACATCCTCTGTGTAGGGTGGGCTGCGGGAGAAGTTGTTGGGATGGTCGTTGTGAGCTCTTCGGCCAAGCATCTCCAGAGCCAGCATCCCTGTGAGAAAGGGGCAGCCACAGTCAAGCAGCACTTCTGCCCAGTAAGACTTAGTCCAGCATTTGACTCACTGCAACACAATCTGAAGGCCTGTCCTTTAGCAACAGAAAATTCCATTGCTGCAAAGAGTCCAGACAGAAACAAAAGGCTCCTCTTGGAGCCTGCCAGCACAGAAACTATCCGCAAGAACCTCTGGATCTGCTGCTTCAGGCTGGGAAACCTGCACAGCCATCGCCCCTAACTAGAGCTGCGATGAGACACTCCACAAGCACCCACCACAGTGTCAAGCAGACAGCCCCAAAAGCTGCACCACAAGAGGTGTCCTGAAAGCAATGCTTTTGATCTAAATTTTGCAACAGAGAAGCTACCCAAACCAACCTGCTCTGCTGCAAAGACAACAGGCCAACACTGAGCTGCAGTACTGCCAATCCGCAAACATTTCACCTACGCCATTACAGTTCTTCAGGCAAATCCTTCCATTTAAACAGTTCTCAAATACCAACATGTGCCGTGTCTTGATCTTCCAGACCTTCTTCTGTGCCTGTGCCTCTCTGTTATTCAGGCTATTAAACACCCTTCATGGCTTACCACTTACCACTGTGATCTTTTCAATGACAACTGCACCCCTTTCTAGCTAACAAGTACTTTCTGCTCTAGCTTTCAACAAAAAAACTCAAGCAATCTTCGGACAGCTTTCCTTCCCTTTTCTTGCTGTTTTTCTTTCTTTGCTGGCTTTGCTCATCTTAGAGGCTCCCTTCTCCTTCCCCAGGCATCCACTGGGTTGGACCACAACTACGTACAAGTAGTTTACTACCTACTACAACAGTAGCTTACTGAAATCTAAGCTCACTCACAAACCCTAAGACTGATACCCTTGTAACAATGGCAGTTCAGGCACAGACTATCTCCTCATAACCAGTATGACTGGGAAAGGAATGCTAATTACACACTCACACTTCATAAAATGTAAGTTCCCTCTGCATCTCTCTTCAACAACCTAACTGGAAAGGCACAGGGCACACCCCTCTGTGCCTCTGAAAACTCATCTGGTATTAAACTAGAGGTGTACCTTCACCATCCATGAGCAGCAGGAGCCAAACACCATTTTTTCATAGTCACAACTTGCACAGTGCCCTATCCAGACCATTTTTTCATATAGTCACAACTTGCTCAGAGCCCTATCCAGACTCCTTTATGTACATCTGCTGAAAGGCAAGACTCTTCCCAGCTCTAACCCACTCAGCTTTCTCTTCTGCTCTGATGGTCCTGAAAAGCAATTGTTCAATCTTCTAATGCTTTACCTTAATTTTAGCCTCCACATATGAACATCAACTTGCTTTTCCCATGACCCTAAGACGCCATCACTCCCAACAGTAGCAAATTGCCAAATGACAGTGAAAACCTGCAGCCCTGCCCTGAACCCCTCTGGAGGAGGCTGTAGAAACCCACTTGGCCATCCTTACCAACTCGGTATGCGGAGTGGAGGTAGTGCAGACCCTGGGGGCTCACAGGCTGACTGTGCTGCTCATCCTCGGCAGGAAAACCCCCTGTAACAAGGGAGTTGGGCTGTGAGGACAGAGGTGTCAAGGAAGCCCCCTGAATTGCTGGGAACGTTGATCCTGCATGGACACTGCCTACTGAAGAGAGCAAAACAGCAGCATTAGGACCCACCACCAGCCTAAAAGAAAGTTTACATGGGACATCATCTTCTTCACGTGACCGCCCCCTGCCAATGCAGTGTTCTGTTCCCCTAAACAGAACAATACAGCAACCGAAACCCACAGACTTAAAGCTGAAATACCATGGGCCAGGAATATCTCTGTTTTGATTGCAAGCTGGGCCTGAAGGGGTCAGTTACATGCGTGTCCACCTCTTCTGCAGTATCTCACAAACATGCACAACATCTCTGTTTTACATGTAAACACATGTGTTGACTCAAAGGTCTTTGCTATTATTAAATGAAATGTTTGGTTCTGCTTTCTTGTCCCAGGAAATGAGCACGTGTATGTCTACACCTGATGAGAAACTGCTGAGGAAAATTACTGAGCAGGAGCAGTATTAAGTCACTCAAAGATCAAGTCCAACAGTGCAAGGTTCTTCCACTTTTGCTGTAAGACAGCTGTCACTCCGTTCAGGTACCATGCAGGAAGAGTGTTACTGGAGGCTGACCTCCAATCCGTTCTTGGAAAGAACAGCCACTGCATATACTGGCAGCATGTATCAGCAGTAATAACAGCAAGGAGACTCGAGAAGCTGTCGCCTTCAGACACTTAGCTAGTATGAGCAAAATCAAGGGAAATCACAGGTTTCAAGTGCAAATCCATTGCATTGTACCACCTGAACTTGTACTGACAGCAGTTAACACTGAGCCAGTAAGCTGTACTCTGACAACAGGCTCAAGTTTATCTAACTGTCCCTTCTCAAGAAAGGTACATAGAGCAAAAAGCAAGGTTTGCTTGAGAACTCCAGAGCAGACATGCCATTAGATGTGTGCACGTTGTTACTCTTTATTCATGGCTTCATTGTGGTGCTACACCAGCTTGAGCAATGCTCCAAATTCCATTTTTTTTTTCCCTCCACCTTTACCAGTGAATGTTTGAATACCTGAGAACAGTGTGCCTCCCAGGAAAGATCCATCTGACCTCCTCAACTAAGGAGACACACAGTGCCAAGCAACCCACAAAGTGGGGCAAAATTCATGCTGCGTTTGAAGCCTGGCCAGGGAGAGTAACCACAAGAATGAGATGAACTATTGCCAGAGCTCAAGTATCACCACATGACTACATACTCCAGGAACAGTGAAACAGTATTCTAAGAACTGAAAACAGAAGTTTATGCAAGCCATAAACAATGGCAACTAGAAAGGGTGGGGTTATTTTTTCCTTTTATTATTTTAAGTGTTCTAGGATGAATTCACTTTCTCAAAGGTTCATAACTCTTTGGAGGAGTACAGAAATGGTTTCTAACAATTAAGAGTCACAGAATCGCTCAGAGCTAAGGTTGTCAGCTGTAAGATCTTAAGGCCTTTAGGGCTACTCTGTTTGCTTTTGTGGTGGTTTTTTGGCATCAAAATACAAGATAAAATAACTGAAAAGATTCTCCTGATACTCTGAATATGAAGGAAGCCAACACAGCTCTTCAGTGTTTTTCCACATACTAGTCTTCCAGCACCTGGTGAGTTGCAAAACACTGTACAAATAGGCAAACATTACAGCTTCTCCAGTGAGGGGATAAAGACTGGGTCAGCCATTACCAACTGGCAGAAAACCCCATGGCAATGACAGCATGTCCACAATTCAGTCAACATCTGCTATTCCAGTGCTACACACTACTCGATGGATCTTCACCACCACTGAAGCCCTAACACAACACGAGAGCAATCATTCCCATTGCCATGACTCTGCCAAAACATCTGTCCTCTCTACACAAGTTCCACATTTTGGGTACTGGCTGCCTCCAATCCGTCAGGCAGGAAAAGACATTTATTAGTGCTTCTGTAGCGGAAGTCTGCCTGCTCCCTGCTTCCTGCACTCTATCCACCTGACCCAAAGGAATCACAAGAGCCTACTCATGATCATCTGTGCTCACCTTGCCCAAAGGAGAGGGGGAATTAGGCTCTTAGAAGTCAGAAAGGTCAGGAGGGCTCCAAACATGCTTTAGACTAAAGGCCAAAACAGGAAGTACTGGAAATTTAGCTAAACAGAAAGAAATCTCTGCTAGCTGAATCAGGCCCCCTTATGAATCCCAGTACCCCTGAGCATGCACATCTTTAGAAGAGGGTGAATTTGGCCAGAACTCTTCAGAGCAATAGCCCTCGTTCCACCTGCAATCAGTGAGGAACAGGGCTTAACTGGGGTACAGCCCCAAGACAGTTAATAAACCTGTGCTACACACAGCCCAGAGCTGTAACACTTACTCGCTACATTGGAAGACAGCGACAGTCCGGTCTCACTGTGATAGGGATGCACGGCAATCTGCGTCATGGATGGGACGGGCACGCCAGGGAAGGACACTGCTGTAGCTGCCAGCGATGGTGTTGTTACAGAATAAGGGTACTGCGCTCCTATGAATGCTGGATGGACACCCTAAAACAGAAGGTAAGTAACAGTCATGTCTACTTTGCCTAAAAGTCTAGAAATTGTTAAAAACACGGTGTCCCCATGCAAACCCCAGAGCATGGAAAGTCCAGTCTGACAAGGGAAAGGAAGCACAGGAAGAATCTTGCACCATATGAGCATTACATCAGCTTGCTCCTCCTCCCATTAAAAATCCAATCAGTTTGCAGAAAACCGCTCTAAGATCTTCAAAAATAGGCAAAGGTTAAAATAACCTTTATTTGGTTTTCCCTCTGTAGTCTCCATTTACCTGCAAGCTATCAAGAAAACAAGGTTTCTGTCCAGTGCCTTCTGAGAAACTGTAGAGCAATAGAAATTAAAAACTACTGATGTATTATATTTTATATTCTCTTGAGACTTTAAATGCAGCCACGGAAGGCTGCATATCTGAGCTGAGAGGCCAAAGTACCACCAATTGGCAAGTGAGAGCAGAAGCTAGATCTCAAGTCATGGCAGGTCTGAGCCCCATGCTCTTCCCAGTCTGACTTACTCCCTCTGAAGCAGCCAATAAGGTCACAGTAAATGAACAGGGCACCGTCAAAACTCACCTGTGGGTATGCTGAGCCAGGGACCGGGAAGACAGCTGGGCGTGGCACGTGCTGGATAGTGTGTCCAATATACTGGGGATTACAGGGGATGTGAGTCTGAAGGGTGGTGTAAGGGTGGAGACCCTGCGTGTGTGTATGTGCCATTGCCGGCCCTGCCACTGTGTGCTGCTGGTACATGGTCGACCCCACAGAGATCACTGGCATGACTGTTGCTGCCGCAGTTACTGCAGCTGCCACTGTCACAGTGGTTGGCTCCGAGGTCACCCGGTTGTCCGTCAATCCACGTGCTGCTTCAGACGTGGCCCGTGCTCCGCTAGCACTGCAGCCAGTGGCACCTTCTCTCTGGGCTGGGGTCCCGCCAACAGTCTGTTCGTAAAGCCAGTACCACTGATGAGCTACTTCAAAGAGGACTTCCGGGTACACACCACCTCCTTTGGCTGCCTCTTCTACTGCCATGCAGGCCTTTTCCAGCATCAGGTTGTCCTGAGAGCAGTGAAACAAAAGCAGAAGTTAAGAATGTAAAACCAGAAACACAAGAAGGAAAAATTACAACAGGAGAAAAGTATCAGGCACTCTAAAATGACCAAACAGATGCTATTCTGCTATTCTGCTGCTATGCAGCAGAATAACCAGTGTTATTCATGAAACATAAGAAACACAAAGAACTGGGATTAAGGCTGTGCAGTAGTAAGGAGCCAACCCCACAAGTAACAGCAGCACATCCTTGATGCTAGAAATCAGCTGCACTAGCCAGCTGCCACATGATGCTCACCTGTTCCTTACACTGCACCAGAGCCCTCTGGATCTCATTTGGGTTCAGGGCATGGGCATGAGGCAGGCAGCTGAGCGCCAGTTCAGCAGCCGCCCGCACCATGTTGGAGTCTCTGGCCCGTGAAGCTCTGTCTGCCAATGATGCCACTTCTGGGGGAGTTAGATGTCCATCCCAACACTCGACCAAGATGTTCAAGGCGGCACTACCAATCTCCATGGCCTGCCCTAAGAGGAAGAGAGAAGACTCTCACACCACTGTATGCCCAGCACAGTTACAGTCAGCTTTCCCTCAACAGCAGGTGCACTCCTCACTTCCTTCAGGAGCAGCAACAGAGCCCAGCTGCTTCCCTTAGGCTTCAAGTCAAATTTAGGAGCTTCCTCCCAAAACACATGACAGACAAGAGCCCTCAATAAACAAGTGGTGAGTGAGAATACGGTTTTAAAAGTTAAGCTTAAGATGTATTTGAAATAGTGAAAGGAACTTGCTATAGCTGATTTTAGTACCCACAAACCAGTCTGGACTGTCGGTCTATTTCCATCGCGTCAGGAAAACATGAATTTTCAAGGGTGTGTCTTTCAGGCTCCTAGAAGCCATATGGATAGGTAGTACGTTTGGGTGCAAACAGAAGGAGGAGGAAAGTGAAACACTGAACACAGCCAAAGAGCATGTTCTGTCTCTTCAGCATACCCCTGAGGGTGAAGACCAGTCCCTGTGTGAGAAGTGGGCATTTTGCAGTACAAACACGAAGCAAGAGGTCACAAGAACCTTTCAGGTCAAAGCAAGCACCACTGTGTAAATCACTGAGGCTCAGCTCCTATTGCCAGCTGCGCGAGCTGCTTATGTGGCTGCTACAGCACATCAGCATCACCATTTTCAGGACTTGTCTCCCTGCCCCCCTTCCTGCCCAAAAGTAAGCTTCCCAGTAAAGTTTTGCTGTAACCTGTGATCCAAGAGACATGGGAGGAGTAAGTTCGAGAGAGCCAGTTGGGAGACACGAAGTTGTGCAGCCCTAGTGCATACAGCCCGATCTCAAAGGCGCAGAGGTGAAGGTTGCGGTGTGGTCCCTGGTGCCCACCGCTGGAGGAAGGGTGGGTGAAGATAGAGGTACTGCTGTTTCCACCTGCTTTGATAAGGACTGTCTTGGCCAATTCAAAATAGAAGTGAGCAGCTGCCTCTGAGGGCTGGTTTGGGACATGGGGAGCGTGGCTCTCCAGACGCCTCCCTTTATACCTAGAAGAAAGACAGAAGAATCTTTCAGACAACAAATATTCCAAGTTTGCTAGCTGGAGTGCAGAGTTCCTGTCTTTAGGGTCCAGAGAAAACAAAGCAAATTTTCCCAGTAAAATACTTCCTGATGCACACATGGCTAGCTCCCTGAGATCAGGCCTCAAGGTTGCCTCTGTGCATTGCTATTATTCATTACCTGCCAACTTCCACAGTCTTTGCACGGGCTCCCCCACTGGCTCTCCTACTGCCACTGGAAGAGGAGGATCCCAGCGAATCACTTGAAGAACTGCTGATGCTGTCGCTGTCCTGTCCTCTGCCCCAGGATGTTGTTGCCCATCCTCCACGCAGGGGACGCCGACTGAGCGTTGGAGAACTGTCAGAGGTGGTTTCAGGAGCACTGCTGTCAATACTAGCCATGCCTACAACACCAGAACCAGCACGAATGTCACCAGGGTTGGTAAATGGAATGCAGGTAGGCAAACCCCTAACCACATCACCTGCAGAACCAACTAAGATCAGTTGTGTTTTTACACAATTTATGGCTGCCAGGCATTCACAGCAAATTAAGAGATTAAATTAAATCAGCTTGGCCACAGACATCAGTGTGATTTTGTACTTCTTGGATTAAAATTCAGAAAAGTTTAAGAACAATATATCTTTAACTCCCCCTTCACACCATCACACCGCCTCACTCCATCTGCCAAGCTTTGTGGCAGAGTGTAACAACAAGAAGCAAATACACATACAAAGTCAAGTTCCACAGATTGTATGAGTATGAAGAAAACCCTTCTGGTATATGCTGTGCAATCTTCACATCCTCAGCCCCTAACTTACACCCTTTGCAAGAGAAGTGTAGAGAAGAAGTAGCTTCTCTGAATTTGTTTCTGGATTCAGGAGCACAGTACTCCACTCCCAGAGTCCAGCAATCAATCAGCTCCAGGTATCTAATCCATCACACAGAACATAACTGGTGTGAGAAAGGTATAGTAACTTGCCATATAGAAGGGGGCAGGAAATCTGTGGAGTAAATCTTATTTTTCCATGTCAAACACCTCAGAGACAGTCAACTGCTTCTTGTTGTACAGGAAAGGCTGACAAGTGGAATCACAGAATCATAAAATGGTTTGGTTTGGAAGGGATCTCAAACATCATCCAGTGCAAATCTCCCTGTTCTGGGCAGGGACACCTTCCACTAGACCCCCTCAAAGCCCCATCCAGTCTGGCCTTGAACACTCCTGGGATGGGGCATTCACTACTTCTCCAGGCAACCTGTTCCAGAGCCTCACAGTGAAGAATTTCTTCCTAATATCTGATTTAAACCTCTCCTCTTTCAGTTTGAAGCCATTACCCTTTGTCATAACACTACGTGCCCTTGTAAAAAGTCCCTCTCCGGCTTTCTTGTGTGAATGAAAGAACAAGGGGTAAACCCCAGCAGACTGCCTAGCAGAGCACCAGATGCTGTGTGAGCTAGCCCATTCCTACCTGTGTGTTTCTTCTTTTGCCTGACAGGTGAACCCCAGCATCTCCCATTGTATCCACCTCGGTTTCCAAGGGCCAGACGACTGGGGACCTTTCCTTCTTGTTTCAAAACAGTGGCCTCTGCAGCTGGCTCACAGGGGGACCTCTGAGAGCTTTCTGCATGAATAGGACAGTGACAAGGTAAATGTTATAATTTGTTTATGTATCTCTAAAATCAGTCATAGCCATTTAGAAGACATAAATATCAAAAGACACGGGATTTTCATAAAATAAATGGTATTTATGAGCAGGATTATTTCAGGTTTTTTTCAGTATTAAGCACATCATCTGACACCAGGCCAGAACATTTAACTCAAGATTTGGAAAATATGCTGCAACTATGGAAAATTTTATTATTATTGCAGTCATCCTCAGCTAGTATCCATCTCTTTGGAAATAGTTAATAGAGCACTTACATTCCACCAAATGCTGCTGTATGTGATGTCTGCCACCAATGTGGAAGCACAGCTTGAAACGAACCACATTGTGCTGGTTCTGGCTAGAGTAGAGTTAATTCTCCTCAGAGCAGCTAGTGTTGAGCTGTGTTTTGAATTTGTGCTGGAAGCAGTGTTGATAATTCAGGTATGTTTTAGTTATTGCTGAGCTTACACGAAGTCTGGCCTTTTCTGCTCCTCATACCACCCCACCAGTGAGTGGGCTTGGGACGCAGAAAAGTTGGGAGATGACACAGCTGTGACAACTGACCTTGAATGACCAAAGGGATATTCCATATTATATGATGCCATGCTCAGCATATAAAGCTGGAGGAAGAAGAAAAAAGGGGGGAATTTGGAGTTATAGCATTTGTCTTCCCAAGTAACCATTAAGAGTGATGGAACCTTGCTTTGCTGGGGATGACTGAACACGTGTCTGCTCATGGGAAGCAATCAATTAATTCCTTGTTTTGCTTTATTCGTGTGCACAGTTTTTGCTTTGCCCATACAACCCATGAGTTCTCTCACTTTTATTCTTCCAGTTCACTCCTCCATCCTATCCAGGGGTGAGTAAGCAAACAGCTTCATGGTGCTTGGTTAAACTAAGCTGGTTGGGGTTAAACCACACACATGTATCTCTAATGACCTTCAGTAATCTTTCTTATCTATCTTGCATGAAGGCACTTAAGTCAGTGTGTAACTTTTTGAAATCCTGCACTCCTGTGATACAAATCTAAAAGACAGAGGCACAGTAGATTTATGTTAACTGGTTATACAACTATCTCAAGACAGGACAACCTGAAAACTAGCTTGAATTTCTTTGCAACAAGAATGTGTATAGAAATGGATAGAGCCAAACAGATAATGGCAGAGGGACATTCTAGTAACCACCAAGGAGCCAGATGGTAATATAATCACTCTGACTACTTCACTATGCTACAACAGAAAGGTTTTAGCATAGCCCTTACAAAGCACTTCTTACCCTGTGCACTCTTCTCCACGAAGTTCTCAGGACTGCTCTGGACTGCAGTGCTTACAGCAGCTTGCTGAGTGACAGAAGTCCCTGGAAGCTGCTGGATAGCTGCAGTGGACTGGGCAGCATGTTTGGAAGGAGATTTTTGATTTGCAACTGTAGGCTTGCTGGACGAGTAGAAGGAACTCAGCGTCTGTGGTTTGTGAGTTTGACTCTCTCTGTCCAGGAGTTTGTCTAAAATCTTTAACAAGGGAAAAACCAAAGGCACTCAGCAGAAGGCTAAGAGGAAAAGTACCAAATCAACTTTCTGGTGGACAATAAATTCCATTTGTTGGAGGGAAAGAACAAAAACGCTTATTCTCTAGAAGGTAGGCATCACCTTCCTGTACCAAGGATCAGCAATGCACAGTTGAGAGCCATGGGATCTGCATTACATGAGGAAGCAAAGATTCATTCCTACTCAGTAATATTTCCATTTTCTCTTGAAACAACCACTGGCTTTACTTGAAAAGTACCTAAAACTCAAAAAAACGAAGTAATTCTGGTACATCAGGGACGGAATGGAGCACTCTAAATTTAGTTCTGCCAGTCATCAGATGCTCTTGTTTAAATCACAAAAATTCTGTGCTTACCATTCAGAAAATCCTGTCATACACTACAGATAAACTGGCAAAGCCAGGAGAGAAATTGCCTTCTATGGCCTGCAGTAACATTTTCTTGTCTTAATTTATTATGTAATTGGGGAACAATGTGTGACCACATTTTACAGGTTTGTCCATTTCTACTCTTCATTTTCCACATGAAATGAATACCACAAATCTGACAGAGCATTTAGTTGCAGATGATTGATATCACAGTGTCCCTGTTATTCCCCAGAGAAGAGTATAGCAGAAGTGTTCTCCTTTAGGAGACAGAAAGACACTAATAACATACTTCATGCTATGTAGAAGAATTTGTGAACATAAAAGATTAATAAAACCATTTCTGAAGCATCAGCAGTTTTCAATATTTTTTTCCTCCTTTGGGGTGGAAGAGTAGAGTTTTACCCTCTCCTTTGGATGAGAAATTAAGACACAGGTATACTGAAATAACGTATGAAAGAGGTGAGAGGTTAAGAAACAGAGGCTTTGCTAGATCATACTGTTCTGCAAGCCAATATCCCTGCAGCAAAACATAAGCAATCCCCAGACCACACGCAGACTGCACACTCAAAACCCTTGGGGAAGGACTTGTTTTAGCAGGTAAACAAAAGCAATAAAAGCAGTGACAACACATCTCCTGACTGGACCTTAAGAAACCTATGGAAAGAGTACCTCTCCAGGGCAATGCATACTGCACAATCAGATTTTGCATCAGTGAAAGAATATAAACACCACAGTATAGCCTGTAAAACATCAGTACGTGACACAGCAACTTATGCTCACTGGCTAAACCATCAAATCCATTAAAACCCAAACACAGTCTGCTTTCCATCTCTCTCTCCCCTTTCAAAGGGAAACTCACTTTCTTCAGCTTAGACTGATCATCCTTGTAAGTGATCATCAGGGCGAGGGCCAGATCCCCTTTCTCCCTTCGCGTGCCTTCACACAACAGAGGATGTTCCGCTTCGCTGACAGTTGTTTTCATACCTGCAGGCCAGAAAAGAGGGGATGAAGAGACAAGTGAGCCCATGGGACTACACTACATCCTGAGCACTATCTATACCTCAGACTAATTTATTCACCTCACTGTTACAGGCAAAAGAACACTTTTTCCCTCCTGTTTTTCTGTTAACTTCAGAAATAGGTCATGAATAAACAGGAGCTGCCATCTGCTACAACTGTCAGAACAACCGGATACTAATATGCCACAGGAAGAGTCCAGGCAAGCCTTAACCCCATCTTGAAGCAACCTTTCTGGTTTCTGCAGATGCTACAAGCCAGCATTCCCACACCATAAATAACTCATTTTCCTCCTTTCCAAGATGAGGCAACAGAGAACAGGTCTTGCTTAATCCATTGTATTCCTTTTTACATACTGCTTCAGAACAGGCATACAGTGGTGTCATCATAACATATATATATAATCACTGCTTTGTTGTTGAAGCTGATAATTGAAGCAAGAATACACTACCGTGCTGCGATCCTGAATTATATGATAATGTTTGAAAGCACTTCTGCTTAGTTAGTCTTTCACTAAGACTAACCTCTTGAAATTATTGCCTTTTGTTTTCTAAAACGGTCCATCTTCATTAAAGTCCAGGCAATACACATTCCATGAAAAAAGAGCAAGCAGAAAGCTAAAATTCATGTTACTATTTTAACATTCAGTTTTCATCCCATATTCCCCTTCCATTTTTCACAGCTTTGCAAAGACACCTCAGCCCTGGCATGTAGAATCCTTCTGCATCTGGTTCTGGCAAACTGTGCAAACACTTTTATTTCTGCACCAAACTGGAATGAACTACTAACTCTCACCATCAAAATGGTGCAGGATGAAGAACATGGATGAAGATAGAGTTTTCTTGTAAAAGGTTCTTACCAAGAGCAGCAACAGCTGCCTCAAAACCAAGCTCTTCATCTCCAGGCATTTCATTATTCCAATTACGGCTTGGGGGTCTAGAGCCGGTAGGAGAAACCACTGAAAGAAGACAACAGAATTAGTATTCAGCTTCCAAACCTAAGACCTCAAAGCAAAAGACATTTCTGAGAGCTTTCTGAATTTGCAGACCTTCTTCTGGTCCTATTCCTAGCCTTGTATCAATTTCAAGATCACAGAACCTTATGGGGTTTTTTTTTTCCATTTCTCTCTAACCTCAGAAGGCTCCAAACCAGGCAGGTATATTGTCAAGTCAGTCTTCTAATCCCGGGTTGTCATGTTCTTTTTTACATACTAGGATTTGTACTAGTTTCTTCTTACTATAAACAGCATAAGAGCAGCACAGTCAGTCATTTATAACTATTTTACAAACACACACAGAGTGCTGAAATGTGGTTAAGTGTCCAGTTGTTTTCAAATGTAAGCAGAAGCAGAAACAGTTCCACTGGGGAACAAAGTACTTCTAAAGCAACATGGAGGGAAGCACAAGCAAAGAATAATGATTAGGCTGTTCTTATACAAAAGACAGTTTTCTCTTTGAAAATTCCTCAAGACCGAGCATCTCAGAATATGCCCTGGACACACTGAGGCCAAGGCAGTCAGTACCTGGAGTGCACAGGACATCAAATATAAAGCTTGCCAACATCAGAGGCAGGACAGGACGGTAATCACATAATGTCCCTTCTCGCAGTTCTTCAGCTCTTCCTCGAATAGTGTTCATCTCATTGGTGCCCAAGGGAATCTTTTTCAAGAGGGCTGCAATCTCAGATTCCTGATAAGCCAGCTTCACCTGGTAGTATCCACAAGGAAAAAGAAGAAGCTGTCAACAGCATAGGCATAGACCATTTCTCCCTCTACATAAAGTACAGCAATGGTTTTTATTGGATTATTAAATTATAGCAACTCTTAGCAGCCTAGCTACCTTTACCATTCTCTCCGCAGTGAAAACAGGTTTTCAAATCTAATAACAGTCTTGCCTCATATTTATACATAAACTTTTTTACTCTAATTATCAATCAGCTGTATACAGGAAAAAGGTACCAGCTTTCCTAAGAATATCAGCAGAAGCACCTGACTGGACAAGCCAGTGGAAGAAAGGATGCTATGTCAAGTGATATACCAATTGGAGACAACAGAGACTGATCAGCAGAAGGGGCACATGGTGGCAGCACACATGCCATCAGGATGAGGACATTTCACTACTTTGTTCCTGTATTCTCTCCATTCTTAGCATGTGAAAGTAATTGTTTCCTTTTAGGTAGCAAGTGACTGTCAACCTCACAATTTTCTGATCAGACCTTAAGAAGTACAGATAATTAGTGCAACAAGTGTAGCTGGTGGATATCTAGCAACAATACACACCTTGAGGGACTGAACAACGTTGCAGTGAAAAGCAAGGTGGCTGTTAATCACAAAGACTTAGTAAATCACACTAAGGTCTTAACTGGACACTTCATTTTTCTAAACAGGAATCTTAACAGCCATCAAGGAGTCTCCAAAATAATATGCTTCCACAGTGCATATCCTCACTTGCATGAGACATCAGCAAGAGCAACAATTTTCAAACATGTAACAATCACACCAATTCACCCTAGGGAATAAGTTTCAAACCATGTCACTAACACAAATATGGAAAAATATGGGTATTTAGAGATGGCTTTCATTTCCCCAGATAAGTGAAGCAAACTGGGAACATATTTAAGATAAGAAGTAAACTGTTCTAATCAGAATAATATATTCATAAAAGATTTTGTACTCATTTAAATATTTTCAGGCCTATAGCTTCATGTGAAATCAAAGGTCTAAGCTTCCTATCAATGAAGGTAACAACAGATGAAGTGATGTTTCCAATCATTTTTCTGGCAGATCAACATGTGCTAATGGGATGTGCAACCAATTCATTTAGTCCCACTGCAATCAATTTTAAGGAAACATATAAAAGCATAACCAAGCTTTAGGAGAAACGTGAACCATGTGAGCAAACGCATTTCAGCAGAACAATCCTGTTTATGGATACTGCCTTTCTGAGATATTTCATACCTCCAGAGCCTTTGTAGAAGCAGGTGGTCTCTGCAGCTCCAGAGCAAACATTCCTATTTGGAAGGCCAGGTTGTGGTACTCCAGACGCTCACTCAACACAGTCAGCAAGAAAGCAGCTTTAGACAAGGTGTTTGTTGCCATCCATGTCTGCTTGCTGGTTGATACCTTGTTCTTTTTGCCCTGTTTGAGGAAGAATTTTTCACAGGACACTTTCCTAAACATTCTAAATGCTCTATGCTTGTCCCCCTGTTATTTGCAATAACTAACAGAGAGAAGAAAGAATAAAATACATTTAAATTTTATTCCCTTTGAGGAGGAATCTCAAATTCCAGTGGTCATTGTTGAACATAATTACTTTCCCTATATCACTCCAGCACAACACAGCAGAAGAGCTGGCCTGTGATAAGACATGTCCACTATTGTACTGATGCTGTGCATGCCTGTCCCTTCCAAGGGAGCCCTTCCATACAACAAACACTGCTTAGTGTCACTACAAGTGAGTTTCCAGAAATTTATGCTTATTTCTTTCCTCTCCAACCCTCTTATCCTGAAACAGCAAAAGTACTAACGTAACTTTTTATGGCTGCTGTATAACCTCATAGCACACGGTAGTACATATCTCTTAAAAAAAAATCAGTTGAAGCTGATGTTAAATACAGTGTTTTGTTCAATTGATTTAAAATAGATTCCTAAAAGAGCTGCAGCTTTTAACAGACAAACTAAGCTTGTCTCTGAAGCATAAGGAAAAGTGAAGCAGCTTTTAACTAATCTCAAGTTTCTGAAGACTTCAAGTTCCTGCTGAAAGGCCTCTTATTTTCTTTCTCCCTTTTATTCACAAACACACAGAGAGCAATAAGGCACAGTAATGACATCTAGAGTTCAATCCCGAGGAAGCATCAGTGAAGGGCCCCAAATCACAGCAAATGAGGAATGCCTGGGAATGCTGTTGTATCCACCCCACACATTCCTTCTAACTTTCTCTCTAGCTCCAAAACTAGACAAGCTCTCTCTCTACCTTAGTTGGTGGCTGCTCCACTTTGAGATCTGGAGGGTTGGCCAGTAGGTCCCTGGCAAGCTCTACAGTTAAGCGGCAAGCTTCATTACTGTATCCATGTGCATACAGGGCCTCTGCACAGGCAAACAGGATCTGCAAGAAAGAACAGATGGTCACATGCAAACCACACTGGCCCAGCCTGCAGTTAGCCTGCTCAAATCCACTTGTCACAAAGACTGCAAACACAATTCCTGATTAACGTCAGCAGCAGGTGTTCTCAGAGCCCTCCTTGCCTGCACCTTCCCCACCACTCCTTGAAGCACTTCCCTAAAACACCCTTTCTTCCGTGATTAAGTCTCATCCTCTCTCCACGTGCTATAAGAGATCAGAGAATAACTCAAAAAAACCCTAAAACTGACTGACTATAAATATTTCATAGAATCATAGAATATTCTGACTGAAGGGACCCAGTAGGATCATCAAAGTCCAACTCCTGGCCCTACGCAGGAGACCCCAAGAATCACACAATGTGCCCGAGAGCGTTGTCCAAATGCTGCTTAACTCTGTCAGACTTGGGGAACTCTGTCACTTCCCTGGGGAATCTACTCCAGTGCCTGACCACCATCTGGGTGAAGAATCTAATAGGTGAAGAGTCCTAGTATCTAAACCTGCCCTGACACAACTTCATGCCATTTCCATTCAGCTGTTTGCTCATACAGGTGCAAGCTCTAAACATATTTTGTGGTTAATACAGGAATTTGACACAGTCTATTTAGACTGCCTCTCCTTTTCAGAGAATTTCTGCTTACATGGTGGGCTTTAAATTTTTCTTGCTAAGCATGTCTCAGTCTTACTCATTTTTAATTCCAGTTCAATTTTGCTGTTTCCAAGAGCATAAAAAAGCACATTACATAAAAAGCACACACAGTTTTGTCTCTGTCTGTAAATCCTGAAGTGTGAGATGGGACTAGCTAAAACTGAGACAATTGCAGCTAGCACAGAAACAGGGAGTCAAGCTTGTGGGAAACAGATATACGCTACCACTGCCTTAAGAATGTAGATACTTTATGATACAATGGGTTATGAGGACATCATAATTAAGCACTTTAACAACATGGTGGGTTAAGTGTGACTGCTAGGAGGGTGGTGAGATCACGATTTATATAATATAGAAAACCACAAAACAGTGTTTTGAACCAGATTCAGCTCACCTCCATCCGGTTCTCTTGCTCCAGAGGCTTTATACCAGCAAATATATCCTGCTCTTCTTCATTTCCCCCTTCAGCTTTGTCATCATCTTCCTTGGCTACCTCTTGTGGATTCAGATAGTACACCTGGTAATCATCTTCCTCTTCTCCATCATCCCCTCCCCCCACTGCACCATTCTCTCCCACTTCTTCTGGTTTCAGGCTCACACCACCAGTGTTCTCATCTGCAGAAGGCAGGTCATCATCACCACTACCCATCTCCCCCACAGGATCCTTGGGCGATTTCTTGGCCATGGAACTGCTCCTGACAGTGGGCTCAGGTCCCTCAGAGAAGTACACCCCACCATCCTCCTCAAAGGCATCCCTGTAGCTCCTGCTCAGTGGGCTTTCTGTAAAACTGAAGGTGTTGCTGGCTTCCGCCCCAAGCGCCAAGCTGCTGTCATCCAGGCTCATCTCTGCCAAGTCTGGCTCCAGAGAACTGTCTTCACTGCTCATGCGGCGTTTCCCACTATGTTTACTGGTCAAACCTTTGCTCACCGGCAACTTTGCCTTGCCCACTGCAGTCTTATACACAGCTTTATCCCCTTCTGCTGAGAGTCGTCTCAGAACCCTCTGTGGTGTTTCAGAGACAACTTTCCGCTTTCCAGTAAGTTCCTTTGGACGAACTGCTGGCTCCTGGGGAGAGGGCCGCAGCCTGTCCCCAGGCTGCAGACATGGTCCCCCGGGCTCCTGCCCATGGGTTCTACCAGCCTCACAGGCAGTTTCTGAACACTGCAACCGGCAGCTCCTGTGCTGGATGGCCTTTACCCAACAGAATGAGTTCTTCTTGTCAGTGCTGCTGTATGTAATCCCAGGAATGGGATAAGCTTCCTCCCAGTTGAAGTAACAGGCTTCCACAGCTGGCTTGAAACCTTGGAAGAGCTTCTCCAGTGATTTCTTGTGCTGACCCCTCTTAACATTATCTATGACTTTCAGCTGCCACTGTCTGAGCTGTGAGCAAAGGTCCCTGCGCCTAAGAGAAGTAAGAGGATAGGTTAGGAAGCAGACACAAAAAGGACCTGCAACAAACTACTACTTAACACACAGAACACCTCCTTCCTTTGGCCAGAAACATCTTCTGCTGAATTAAGTATAGGCAGCAGTAGTAAGAAGACAGGCTGAAAAAAGCGAGCAGGTATATTAACAACCAAGTCCTAGACAGGTCCATAATATGGAAACAAAATGTGAACACTACCAACATGAAAGTACAATACAAACTGCAAGGTTTAAAACTAAATACTGTCTGCCCTGTT
Organism: Pseudopipra pipra; assembly: GCF_036250125.1. NCBI lineage: Eukaryota > Metazoa > Chordata > Aves > Passeriformes > Pipridae > Pseudopipra > Pseudopipra pipra. Next base: position 16,069,459 of record NC_087556.1, read on the forward strand.
TGCTTATCTGCCCTAAATAAGGTGTTAGAGATGTGAGCCTCAGCAGCCTGAGACCAGTGAGTACCATGGGGAATTGTTCTTGGAAACACCCATGAAACAGTTTGCAGCAGCTGTGAAACTACACTGTGAATAATTCTAGTCAAGACATTCACAAGTAGAACCTACACAGCCCATGCGGGAAAGCACACTCACAGATAGGACCACCTAATCTGCCTCCCAGACACTTACCTACCTCTTTACCCTGATGTGCCCACACAGAGCCCAACAATTTAATTTAGACAGTAGCAGGCTGTCCTCAGGAGAATAAACTGTTGTAAAACATAGGCACAGAACAAGCAAGACAACAATAATTGATGTTCAAATAACTTTGAGGAAGAATCAAGCTGGTAGGGCTATATAGCCTTAAATTACATAGCAGTTAGTCCCATACCCCATATTGCTATGGGAAGAACAAAACAGTTCTGCATTTCCCAGCTCTAAATCTCACATAGGGCCTAGGCACATGAGCAAAATAGTCTAAATGGATTGATGATCTAATCCAAAGAGAGGAAAAGACACTTCTAGAAATTTCACCAGGTGTCTCAATCAACCGCCATTTTGCTTCTGCCACAGATTTCAGACATCTGAGGTACAATCCCAACACTTCAATCAAAGAACAAAATAAAAAATTTAAAAAATGGGGTGCCCCAATTTAGGTGCAAAGGGTATTAGGACAAAAGGGACTAAACAAAATGGACTACTTATATTTGTCCACTCGAGAAATTAATTAACAAGGGACCAGACTAGTAGGGCTTAATCAATGAGAAGATTTTCAGAAGGAAAAAGAAGGAGTGGGAACTACTCGGGAAAGGTAACATAAGGATGGGAGTCTGCAAAGTCTCCTTATGATTCACTGCAAAGTACAGGAAGGAAAAGTAGAAGAGGGTTCTTCTTGGAGACTATTCAAAAACCAAGAGAATAGGTAATCAAGCCAGAGCATTTCAATTATTCATTAGCTCAAGTAGGAGATCAGAGCAAATTTGAACTGTGTCAAATAACACAAATTAGAATATACATAGCACAGCTTCATACTTTATTAATGGCCAAAATCTTTTATGTTTTTTCTATGTGATTTGATTGATGTTTGAGTTTATTTTAAGTCTCATTCCCCGTTTCCTACAGTTTTTGATTTGTCTTCAACTCCTATATTTAGCTACTTCATATTGTAAAGTGTACACAACAGAAACTGCATCCATTTTAGTGTCCTTGATGTACCTTACATAGATAGGGCATTTTATAAATGTTACACAACAATTCACAGAAAGCAAATCCTGTTAATGTGTAATTGTATTGAAAATACCATCCTGTTTTCATTTGTTCTGAGAAACTTTTCCTGAGAATTTATAGCATATTAAACTAATCAAATATATTTTACACACCACACTTTGTAGACAAGATGTACAAAACAAATTATTGCAATGTCAACCACAGTATCTCAATACGAGCTCTCAATTCCTCTTCTGCCATTCAACTGGTGCTAAATAAAGACGGCAGTGATTCACCAAGGCACAATATGGTTTAGAAATCTGCAGAAGCCACACAATTTTTTCTCAGACAATTGGAAACACTGAAAATCATACACTGGTGTCACTGTTTACCAATGCACTGCAGAGAATAAACTCCCTCAGAGTTTTCATCTTGAAACACACAACAGTGAATGACTGGGCTAAACAGAAATCCATTAAACTGCTGAATGGTTAAATATAGAAATCATTAAAATTAATTGGTAGCTGGTGCTATCACTCAAACAAATCTTCTCCACTGGGACATTACAATGTAGAATTGCACCCATACGTAAAAGAGGAGTCTCGGAAAACAAATCATTCAAACTACTTGATCTCGCTAAAAGTAAGCAGCAACAGCAATTAAAGTAATTACAGTGCTCTGAACCTTACATAGCACATAGTCCAGAAGGACTAATGGTTGAACAGGTAATGAGGTAATGATACAAACACAAGAAATCTACAGGATGAAACTCTTGAGTGTGCTTGAGTATCACAGAAATTAAAAAGAGACCAAATCTGATTCTGGGGCTCACCTCTGTGGACTAATAGTTGGGTCGAGGACAGCCAGCCTCCAAAGAACCACCATCTCATCACACATACTTGCACAAGCATGAGCAGCCACTTCTGACTGGCCATTGCTGCGTCCTGTGTGCCCACTGGCGCTGCTGTGTGACGCAGATGTTCGCACACTGTACCACCAGCCGGTTATCTGCAGGAGAAACACCTCAGTACAGCTGTGTTGTGGCTAACATCTCACCCCCTGTTCTCACTTAATCTCATAATCACAAGGAAATGGGATCTGTGGTTAGTACCATGTTTTCTTTTGACTCCAAAATAACTACAACCATTAAAGTAGTATTGGTTTGTGAGCACTAAGGGCCTCAAAACTTCCCTGGTTAGAAGGCACATGCCCAAAGAACAAAACACTCACAGGAGGTTCACTTAGAGGCCTTCACACTTGGAGGGAAAAAGGGAACAAACGTGATAAATAAAGCATTCCCTTTTTCCTGATCAAAGTTGAGGTATGCGATGGAGCAACAAGGAAACTTACACAGCAATTTATATTACAGACTGAGATCAGTGTCCTGAACTGTCAAAGGAAACCTTTTTCCTAATATTATTTTAAAAAATATAAAAAGATTTACTACTTAAACGCACTGAAAGGTATCTTCCACAAAGATGACAAAAGAATCAGAGATTCTATCACACAACATATATGTTTAGATTTTATCAAAGTGACAGCTCATATGTGACATCCTTCATTTAAAAAAACAACCCACAACATTAAAATAAATCACCTTCACTGGGCAAAAATCGAATCAAATATGCTGAACAAAAGAAATCAGGCTCTACATATTCATGCCAGAAGGACTGAGGCATTTGGGGAATACAGTGTTATCAGGACATAATTAAATCAGAACAAGAGCAAACTGTGTCATCATTTTAGCGTGGAGAAACACATGCCCATAATGCATACAGACTATTAAAAGAATTGTATTCGATTGTATAGATGCATAGCACACCAGTCACTGGCTCTGCCCTGGTTCCCCAGAATTTCCCCCTGCTCCACAGCAAAGAGGTTTGAATACCTGCTCATAGTTGAGACACTGGTCAGTCAGAATCTCCAGCAAAGGAGCTGCATTGCTATCCCGTCTCTTAAACATCTCCCGCACAATGGAAAGCAAGTTCCAGATTCCTTCAGGTTCTCTTCCTCGCAGGGGACGCAGGAGACAGGCCCACTCAGCAGCAGCTGGTGGTTCCGTGGAAGACAGATACATTGAATTCACATCACTGCAGGTAAAACAGAAGAACAATGATGAGAAAAAATTAAATCAAGCACAGTCATATAAAATCCTGAGTATAATCTACATGCAGAAATATATTTGCCCCTCCAATGGGACAGACATGCATAACCTAAAAGACTGAATGCATAATGAGCCTAAGAACACCACACGAGCAAAATATTGTGCAAATACAGTCTGTTCTACTGAAATAACACTAGACAGGCTACGAAGTTCAGAAGAGTGACTGTGAAACTGAGGATCCTTCAGCCCAAGTCATCACATAAGCCTACAGGCTATATGGTGAATGGAGCTTACAGATTACATGAATATCACATTTTCCCTTTAATGGGAAACAGTTTACCTGAAAACGACAGGAGAGGGTCCACAGAATTTATGAAGGGTTTTCTTTATGTTGTCACTCAGAGTAGATTCATCTAAGTACCAGGTGCTTTGATCTGATGCAGAGGGTCCAGCAGTGGGATCTTACAAAAGAAAAACACAGGCACAGTTTGCAGGCTTTGAATATATTTTACTCTGTATGTTCAACTACAGAGTTTACAGGGAGTACACAGGCAGTGCTACTCAGTTTATTTCACATGTTGCTGAACACCCAACTCAGAATTACCTTAAAATGCTACCATAACATTACCTTCAGCGCTGACAACGCTAAATTAGGAGATATGTCTGGCATGCTGAAAGGCAGCACTACAACCTGTGAGATCAGGAGAAATTCATGGACTGTGCCAACAGAACCCTCACCAAGTTCATTGAGAAAAGTGTACATTTCTGTATCTGGGACAGAAAACCCCATGCACCAGTACAGATGGAAAACCAAATGGCTGAGTAGCTGATAGGGTTTGGTGATTATGGCAGATGCCAACCTCAACAAAAATCAAACTTTAACTGAAAACACAAAACAGAAAAAAAGATCTGCAAACTGGGCTATATTAAGAAAAGCACAGCTAGCAGACTCAAGGAACTTAGTTTGTCCCCTCTACCTGGCACTGGTCAAGTTATATCTGGGATATTGTATCCATTTTTGGGTCTCCCAGTCCAGAAATGATGCTGAGAAACCAGACAGTGTAGGGAAGTGATTGTCCCCCTGTACTTGGCACTGGTGAGGCTGCACCTTGAGTACTGTGTCCAGTTCTGGGCCCCTCAGTTCAGGAAAGACATTGTGGTGCTGGAGTGAGTCCAGAGATGGGCAACAGATCTGGGGAATGGTGTATAGGGTAAGTCCAATGAGGAGCAACTGAGGGAGCTGGGGTTGTTTAGCCTGGAGAAGAGGAGGCTCAGGGGAGATCCTATCACTCTCTACAACTACCTGAAAGGAGGTTGTAGCCAGGTGGGGGTTGGCCTCTTCTCCCAGGCAACCAGCGACAGGACAAGAGGACACAGCCACAAGCTGCACCAGGTGAGGTTTAGGTTGGACATTAGGAGGAATTTCTTCACAGAAAGAGTGATTAACCATTGGAATGGGTTGCCCAGGAAGATGGAGTCACTGCCCCTGAAGGTGTTTAAGAAAAGACTGCACATGGCACTTAGTGCCATGGCCTAGTTGACAAGGTGATGTTTCGTTAGAGGTTGGACTCGATGATCTGAGTCCTTTCCAACTTAACTGATTCTGTGATCTAGTGAAAGGAGTATCAAGATAGTTGGGGGCACAGAGCACATGACCTATGAGATCAGACTGAGGAAGATGGGTTAATTTCATCTAAAATAGAGAGGGTCAGAGTGATCATTAATCAAAAACATAATGCAGACAAACTCTTTTTTGTATTAGAAGAGGATAAAAAAAGGGTATTCATACAGGACACTAGGAAAAAATTCTTGACCAAAAGAGTAATGCAGCACTAAAACAGGAATACTCTAATATCTCTGGTAACCAAGACTTAGCTAAACTAGCCCAAGTCACAGCTAACCCAATCTAGTGTTGCAAAGTCCTATTTCAAGTAGGAATTTGGAGAGGTCCCCTCCAATCAACATTTCCAGGAGTCTATAATTAATACCGAATTATAAAGAAAAACACTTCGTAAGAAAGGTGCATTGCCTGATGCTCCCTTCCTCTGCCAACACTCTGAGGCATCCATTACACCAGCAATTGCCTGTACTCATCCCTTTTCCTTAATCTTCACCTGCAATTCAAGCTACAAGGTAACAGATCAGTTCAGAAACCTGAAGCAGTGGAAATACATCCACAGTAATCTGTAACACAGATTACTGAAATAAGACACATTAGTTACCTGGGGCTCCACACACTGTGTTGATGGCAGTAGACTGAGAAGATAGCAGCTCATCCAGCAAGCGCTGAGCTGTTGGAAGAATCTGAAAACATGAAGTAGACTTTCAATATACACAGTATTTCTTATCCTGATACACCCAGCTAAAGATCATTACTGATCACTCAGGTAATTTCAGAAGTATCGAATACACGGTGCTACGTTTTCAGAAAGGACGACAGAGGGTGCTAAAGATCATACGATGGCAACCAGCTGTCACACCTCTCCTTTCTGAAAGCCAAGACCTATGCACGGCTCACTTTCTGCAGTCACACTCTTAAGTAAACAAAAGCATCACAGATTACTAGCTCCTTTCTCATTTCTTGAGGAATAAGAGCCCACAAAGAATGATACTGTAGCTAATTTTGAGAAGTAGGTAGGGAAGTCACTGCTGTCAAGGTCACCGCTTTCCTGCACTTAGAAAGTTCTTTATTTCTTGTTCCTAAATCATTTCTCTAAAACCCAAGCTAATGGAAGCAAGGGAGCAAACTATAAAATACATCCACACATAACTTTTTGGGCAGACTTTAGCTTATTTACCATCCTGTTAGCAAAGGGACTCAACAATAAGCTAAAGCAATTTCAGCACTAAACTAATCACAGCTTCTGGACAGCTCAGAGCATAAGCAGAGAAGGCTCACACCTGACTGTAAAATCCTGTGTAGATATACCCTTAACATGCTATTCTTGAAAGAAAAATGCACAATAGAAAGAGCTTTTTCCCAAACTAGATCTGGGCTGCACCTGTAGAACCATTTAGCCTTTAGCATGTACACTTACAACAGGTAAATTTTTAATCCATATAGTTTGGATTTAAATGACTTGGAACAGAATATCTGACAACCCTCACCTCTCTCCACACATCAGCTGAGGTAAAGCAAGTGACCTATATTTGCAAATAATACAGATCCATCTCAAACAAATGGAAGATAAAATGCTTCAGAAGGATATTTTACATTTTAATCACCTGAAGAAACACAGCATTAAGCTATTCTTGTACCTCTTTTCCACTACTACATATTTTAAGACATCACAAAGCAGAAAAGTCACAGGTCTAGGCAATATCACACCTTAAGGTTGAAGTATCAGCGACCTGCAGTGACTCTCCTTCAGGCATTTTTGCCAAGATTTTCATATTTAATAGGAATAGGAGTACTGGCTTCATAAGGGGAAACATCTTTTGGGCAAAGAACTAGGTAAGCTGCTCAGAATCACTGTCATTTTCATAGTTACACTAAACACTTTCTACAGAGATTTTGAAAAACATCTCACCTAGCTGCATTTCTACAGACTACCATCCCCCTACACTTGAAAGTAATTCAGCATTATATAGAATCATGTGTACAGCCTACTCTAATTCTGCATCATGTAGTCAAAATATGGTGTCCCAAGGTATCAGAGTATCTATCTCCACCCAGAAATCTTGAAGACAGGGAATAAGACTGTTGGAAGAGTTTTGGGGTGTGCCTTGCCTTTTTCAAAGGAATTACACAACACAGGTTAAGAAATATCTGCCAATAAAACCCAAACTTTTCTGTTGGGCAGCATCCATCAGATTATGTGGCAAATAGCAAAAATTAATTAATTCAGATGTTCCTGGTGCACAGCTGGTACATATGACCAAAGGAAAAATAAACCTTGCAGAAAGGAGCAGACACAAAATATTTGAAAGCATACTATTGACATGCCATTCAGGAAACAGCTACCACCACTACTAGCCTTTCAAAGCTCTCCTCCATTAAGCACTAGACTATGTGACATTAAGGTCAGAGTCTTTACCCAGAGAAGAAAAGCTTTGCCTGTTACATAATGCAGCAAAAAGCACATGCCATTGGTGCTCATCTCTCAGCAACAAAAAAGCAGTATTTTTATTTCAGTTTCATATCATACAATTCCTCTATTTCTTCTCATAAGAAGATTAGTATTTCTGTAGGAAATTTAGAGGACATTTTAGAAACAGAATGTCTTAGTGTCCCAAGCACAGCACCATAATATGAATTTTAGGCACATGCTGACAGTAATCTAACTCCTACTTAAGAGGAGTGCATTATGAATGCACTACTGAAATGTGACAGATACCCATGTAGGTCAGTTTTTCTCAATCTCCTTTAGTTGAACTTAGCATTAAAAAGCTGCCAAGCTCTTATATTTTTAAAGCAGACATTTCACAATCACTTGGGTATTCCTGTGCATTTTGTGCAAACATTTTAGGCAGATGATATTAATGACCTGACCTTGAACAACACAGATATTTAAGGAATAAGACAGCAGACTTTGACAACCAAGAGTTCATGTCCATTACTTTCCAAATGATTCCTACGAATCACCAAGAAGCCACACTGGGGGAAGTCGAAAGGTCACCAGTTGGGTGCATTAGAAAGTGCCCATTTAAGACATATACAATACCTTCCCTGGGCAGTCTTCTCCATTTAGCTAATCAAATACACAAAAAAAGAAACACCCTGATTAGGGCTGACCTAAGTTTTCCACGATCATGCATTTATTTATTGTGTTTGATCTTCCACAAGCTCAGCACATATTCATGCTGATATGAATAGCCACCACTCTGTCCTTTTAAGACACTTCTAATCTTTTACTTGGCAACAGACAATTGTCAAATAACAGAACAGCAAACCTGAAAAGAGCAAGAATTGAATGCCTTCCCAGCAGCTCAAATTGAATAGCACGACTGGTTATCTTGCAACAAAAGACATCATATAAATTGACCCAGAATAAAGATAACTGAATTTAACAAAAATTCAGTCACATCAGTTGTCTCCACTTACCTGTTGTGGAAGTTCACTGATTAGGTACTGAGCAAATTTTTGCAATTGGTCTCTTTGTAGTCGAGACAAAGACTCAGAAACAGGTGCTCGTAAGCATACTGCAGATGCCTGAAGAAAGAAAAGGAGATACAAACCACCATTAACAGGGCAGACTTAACAAAGCTGTGTCCACCAACAGGATAAAGTGTCATGAACAGTAGCTATGTTGATGCATATCATGCTTGGTCTTGATAGCCAATTTTTCCTTTCCTCTCTGAAATTAAGTGGTGTGTTGCAGATAAGATGCAAACAAGCTGTTTTGGCTTCATAAAAGCTGTTTTTAAGAGGTTTTTTTCAAGGAAACTGCTTTAACAGCTGTGCTTAAGATCTGTTGTTGCTAGCAATTGCACAAATACTGGCAGAGATTTCACAAACAAACCTCTAAAATAGGACATTATTCCTTAAGCTTCTGGCAAACCAACCAGCTCTGTCGGAGACTGTTTCACAGAATCACAACCACCTCATTTTTTAATTCAGTATTAAAATCGATCTCTTCCCATATCTAAAAACAACTTAGATTAAAAAAAAACACCATCACTAGTTTCTTTCTTTTTCACTTTATAGAACAAAAATGCCCTACTTAAAATTTAAACTGTAAAAAGGCAAGAGCAGATTGATAATAAAGATATTTCTGATATTGTCTTGTCTACATAGAGCAATATACCACAGCTCTTAAATTGCTAATGTCAGCAGGGAGTTTATGCAAACATGGAAATCCTTTCACTATCATTTTTCAGGTAAAGAAAGGATTGGAAGGAAAAGAATGATTTTTTTCTTACACAGGGTCCAAACTTCCCAACTGTAAATAATATAAATGAAAATTTGTTTTTTATCATCACTCTCCATACCCACCTTTTAAAACTCAAACTAATAATTCAAAGCAGAACCCATTTTTTTGCCAACTCTCTAGTCCTAAGTACAGAAAGTATACTGATATTCTGATGATTTCACAAGAGTACCAATTTAAGCCAATTACAATTGTCCATTGTGAAATATTAAGCTTCAGCAGGTTATTAGCACTTATTTAAGAATCTGGAGTTTTATAGCATGTTAGCTATAAAATGTTCTGTGACAGCAGAAAATCTGTTCCTTTCAATCACCAAAGCTTAATCCTTCCTTAAGACAGAGGAAATTAAACTGTATGCAAGATTGAACCCTCAACTGGTGTATTTCATGTTGATTCTACACATTTTTAACTGGATTTGGTTGTGGTATAAAATGCCTACTTTTTGCTCTATAGAAGGCCACACAGAGTAAAAGCGGTCAAATAAAAACCTAACATAAACTTAACTGACTGCTTGAAATCTACAAGTCAAAATTACACTTACCTGCCAGTATGTGTTAAAATGAGGCAGTGAACATAAAGGCCAACAGTGATGAAAATTACTTTCCTTCTGCACTCAGATCAAACAACGTAAAGAGCGAGCTTTCAAATCCCACACACACAAACACTTTTTTTAAAAGACTAACTATTGGTGACCTTTCACTCTTTGCAGAGATGAAGAAGGACTGAGTAATTCTAGCACTTAAATGAGAAACAGGAAGGGGCCAAAAAGCAATCTGCACATTATCAAAGGACATTCTGCAGTTTAGAGCCTCAGACAATTCACTCTGCAGACCACAACTGTGAGCGCGTATTTACACAATCTGTAACCAAAAGGAGTGCCAAAAACAGCTTTCCTAAAGAGAATGTGTGTTGCATAAAGCTGTAATTGAGGAGAGACTCAGAGAAGATGCCCGGGGGAGAGCAGAACCGTGTTTGCAGGCCTACGTTGTGGATGCGGAAGAGGCAGAGCGCCACGACGTGAGCACACCACTTGGCCCCGGCCCCGCAGGTGCAGCTGCACGACGTGATCCGGCACCGGTCAAACATCACCGCCACGTTGTACGCGCCCTTGGGCGGCACCATCTGCGGGGGCACCACAGTGGCACTCAGATGGAAACCTGTAACATTCAAAAGTCCACAGTTACTCTTTGGGTACTTGGGAAACAGATTCAGCTGGCACGGAAATGTAGGTATATGCCATTTAAACATTGAAACACATCTAGCAACAACATCCATATACAGATGGACATGGATCTAGAGTTTCCAGCACTTGTTTCTTCCCAAACAGCTACATCTGAATATTAGTATAGAAGCATAATGTGTTATAAGAGGTTCCAAAATACCAGCTTTTAATACATTAATTTATTTATTTCTATTACTATTTAACAGAGAAAAGCAGAACTGGATGAAGCCATCACTGAAAAGTGTTGGGTTTTGTTCACAGAGTCAAAGCTAGACTGTACATATTTTAGGCATGACTTCTGTGCTAACTCTGGCAACAGTGCAGAACAGGCATTATTTTCAAACAAGTTCAGAATTATTTCCAAGTCAATCAACTTCCACAATTTTGCAGTTAACTAAAGAAGGCAGCACTTAACCTGAACACTTAGTTTCACTTTGTGGCTTCAGAAACTACCCATTTCTCATAAATTATGCACCTCCTTGCAATTTTCTTAATCCCACGTTTATAAATCATCTACTCAGAAAACAGAAAACCCCTCTTGCTTGGACTAAAATCAATGGAAAAGGAAATTTCAGAAATAACCCTTGAATGAATCCAGCCCCATTATTCAGTGATCATAAATGAATAAATTATGGATCTCATCTCAGGCAGGATGACAAAGGACTTTACCAAAGCTTAGCTTTGTGTAAACTCACATACAGTGCATAGCAGTTGTACTCATAATGCAGTTTCCTGTGGAGACAATGCTCACCCAGGAGCACACATACGAGCAGAAAAAGGCATCAGTATCAAAGTCATAAGCAAACTTCATTCCGACAGTCTACCTTAAGTGAAAACATGGCTTGGGATAGCTGATTGAAATAGTTTCTCCATCATCAGGACAAGGAAGTACATTATAATTCCACACTACTATGTTTTTATAATCATATTGTAAGATCATAATACTGATAGTGTTCAGGAGTGCACGTGACATACTAAATTAATTCCATTTAAAACAATTTGCATCTTTTCCTCCTCAAAATATGATCCCCGTACCAACACAAATTTGCTCTTACCTTGCTTAACCTTTCTATCTCTCCTGTTCACCAGAATTCAAATCCTCTTCCTGATGTGGGTGATTATTTTGATTAGTACACATAATGCCACCCAAATTCTTCAGCCATTTTAGCAATTGGAACAGAATCAAAACAAAAGAAGGCATTCACACAAAATTACTGCACTGCCTATTACTCGATACAGTTCGAATTTATGTTCCACACTTGGATAATACAACCCAAACATTTCAGCTAGTCCTTCTGTTATACTAAAAGCATTTCAGACTAATGCCCTGATTTTCACATAAGCAAATTAAGCATTTCACAAGATGGAATTGCAGCAATTCTGTTTCACTGCGAAAAAGAAGCATTCACAAGGTGTTAGAGAAGGCCGGATCACAGTTGTACGTTCTTATCAAGCTCCTACCATGACAGTCTTTTTTGTATATGAAGACAGTTAACTGATAATGCAACGACGGAAGAACACTTAAAAAAAGTGACAAAATTTAAGGGCTTTTGCATGACATATCACAAGCTTCAACTCAATCTGTAGCTTGATGAACCCGTCTGACACTCTCACTGCTAATGGATGTTTACAGGATGACACAGGAAACCACAACAGGACAGAAATCTGAATTAAAACTAAGGGTTTCTTTTACCAGGAAAAATTAAAAACTCACAGAATCTTTGAGGTTGGAAAAGACCTCTAAGATCCCTGACTCCAAGTGTTAATCTGGCAGTACCACGTTCACCCTTAAACCATGTCTCCAAGTGCTACATCCACGTGTTTTCTTAATGCTTCCAGGGATGATGACTCCATCGCTTCCCTGGACAGCTTGTTCCAATGCCTGACCACCTTTTCAGTGAAGAAATTTTTCATAATATCCAATCTAAACCACCCCTGGTGCAACTCCCCTCCAGTTTTTACCCAGTAAACAGTGTACCCATTCAAGCCATGAGCAATCAGTCTCTCCAAGAGAATGCTGTGGGAGACAGTGTCAGAGGCTTTACTAAAGTCCAGGTAAACAACACGCACAGCCTTTCCCTCATCCACTAAGCAGGTCACCTTGTTATAGGAGATCAGGTTCGTCGGGCAGGACCTGCCTTTCATAAACCCAAGCTGGCTGGGCCTGATCCCCTGCTGTTCTGCATGTGCAGTGTGATGGCACTCAAGATCATCTGCTCTATGACCTTCCCTGGCACTGAGGTCAGGTTGACAGGCCGGTAGTTCCCCAAATCCTCCTTCCACCCCTTCTTATAGATGGGCTTTACATTTGCTAACAAGCTGTCACTTGGGACTTCTCTGGTTAACCAGGACTGCTGGTAAATGATGGAGAGTGGCTTGGTGAGCTCTTCCAACAGCTCCCTCGGTACCCTTGGGTGGATCCCATCAGGCCCCATGGATTTGTGTGGGTCTATGTAGTACAGCAGGTCACTGGCCATTTCCTCCTGGATCACAGGGGCTTCATTCTGCTCCCCGTCTCTGTCTTCCAGCTCAAGGGGCTGGGTACCCTGAGGACAGTTGGTCTTGCTATTAGAGAGGCAAAGAAGGCATTAAGCACCTCAGCCTTTTCCTCATTCTTTAATCCCGTGTTTCCCCCTGCACCCAATAAAGGATGGAGATTCTCCTTAGCCTTCTTTTGTTCCTCATGTTTTTGTAAAAACATTTTTGTTGTCCTTAATGCCAGTAGCATTCTAGCTGGGCTTTATCCCTTCTAATTTTCTCCCTGCATAAACTCACAACACTCTTGTAGCATCTCCTCCTGAGATGCCTGCCTCTTCTTCCAAAGGGGAGAAACACGTGGTTTGACGAAATGTAAAAGCTGGAAATACTCAACTGCTGCCTAGACTAGAACCTGTAAAATAGAGATGACTTCTTTTTCAGTCCAAAGGCTATCCTTCTCACTGCTCTAACCCTGAAACTTAATCTTCCAGGAAAAGTATCCAAGCGAAAGGTATGCTTCCCAATGTTAAAATCCATTTTTCAGAATTTTTGCTACATCAATGTCTTTTGCTTTTAGTATTTATTTTATCATAAAACTCATTTATCATGATATTTCAGGTCTGTTTAATAATTTTCTGAGGTCCTATTAGTCCTCATGATTTCAGGTGCTAATGCACAGGTTGTAAATACCCCAATCTACTCAGTACGCAACTTGAATGAACAAGATCTAAGCGACCTATGAGACAACAGTTCCCTCCTAAGAATACTGCTTGCAATATATATTCCAAGCTTTCTTCATCGCTGTTTGGTAGTTCTGATGCCCCTACAACAATGACAGCAAACACACCTCTGTTTAGAATTTAAGAACTTCTCTAGTCTTCACAAGGCTAACAGAAGCAGGAAAACAGGAGCTGAACAAAAGCTTTTAGACAGGAAGCAAAGCAAGGCAATTTTGGACATTTGTGTGTTTTAAACCAAGATAGGAAAACCTCTAAAAAGTGGAGACTTAGAAACACTACTCAAGGAAATGCAAAGTTAGAATCCAAACTGAACCTGCTGCTGCCTTCCTCAGCTGTTAAAAAGAAATGAGGACTATGACAGAAAAAAAGTCCCTGAAATCTACAACACATCTGTTATCAAACAGCAATAATGTCTCCAGTGCAACAACATGGGTATGTGGCTGCTACAAAGTGAACATGCAGCAGAAGGTCTATAAAAGCCAGTTCTGTGTGTATATACAATAGAACAGTGTAAAAAAACCAGGGTTTTGGAATGTAGTGAAGAGGCACTACTGTTCAGAAATTACAGATATGGATATGCATGTGAACAAAATGCCTATGATTAATCACTTATGTTTAAAAAATAATCTTAAACTGCAAAGGGAAATGGGACAAAAAGAGCATAAAACACATGTCAAGTTTTGTCCTATTGATCACAATATCACAATGCACTGCTCAATCCCCCTCCAAATCAAATCCCGTCTCAAGGGCTGCTTCATTTCCTGTGTTTCTTTTCCCCTTTGTAAGTATATGAAACTCAAAACTGCAACCACACACTTTAAAATCATTTGGAGTAGAAAACTGAAAATATATCCACCCCACCTGTGCTTCTGGGCTGCTATTCATGGAAAAAAAACCCCACCTTTCATTAGATACAGTTCCTCAACTAAGGAGGAAGAATGTTCCTGTTTAAACAAAGTTGCTTCCTTCCCTTCCACACACATAATCCTTTGCCAAGAAGCCCAGTTGCTGTATGTGTACTTGAGAACTTTCTCCCCTGTATCACTCACCACCTCCTCTTTTTCCCTACTCCTCCTCCCCCAAGCACAGGTTTTGCATTAATATTCCCAGCCTTTGTTCATTTACATTGCTTTACACCTCCTCGCCTTTTCAAGGTATTACTGAAACAAGTTCTGACCACAGCCTTATTACTGTCTATTAAATATTCTGCTCTTTTCCACTGTGGAAGTCCCAGGAATTACTGAATTTCAGCCAGCTGCATTTTAACTCATTTTCTCTTTCTCAAACATTTGGCTTCCTGAAGTTTAGCAGATGCCTTAAAGGCCTCTCTCAGCATTTCAGTCCTGACATTGGGAGATTATGAATGCTGCCAAAAGTCAGTTTAATCCTATTTTGCTCAATCTCCAAACTGATGTTGATGTTCCAAAACTATTATCTGGTCTCACTGACAACTGAATCTTTAGTATGAGGAATCACTTCCATACCCAAGAATTCCTGCTACTATTGTTACAGTAGACACCAGACCAGGTAAAATCCTTTCAGATGCTTCACCCTATATTCAGGTAACAGTTTATCAGTCTCTTGCAATTTGCATATCTTAATGACTATCTCCTTCTCTTTTTGTTGTCCCCAAAACTTCATAGTAGGTGTCACTTTCATTCCCTTTCTGAGGGTTCTTTACCTAAATTTATTCATTTCACTGATCACTGAGGTTTAAATGTTACTAGTGCTATTAAGTGAACAGGCTCATAGAAGTCTATCACTCATCACAGGAAAATATAGGAAATTTCCTAAATTTCCTCCTTAACATTATACAGTTTTTAATATTATCATTTTTCTTATTACAACCAGGCTCAGTTCTCACATGCCAATTAATATTTTAATTCTGAAGCTTACATTTGCAGAAAAAAAATCTGATTGGACTGACATGGCCCACCTTGATATACCAGTATCTTTATTTCACATAATGCCTTCCTGTCAAACAGCTGTCCCTGAAAACACTAGCTCCATGTTCTTCATTGCTTCAAAAGATTTAATGAAAAATCCTGAGTCCAATTCTTTCTTTAAGATAAGATTAGCTTCTATAGCCATAAAACATAAAAAGAACAAGATAAGGTAGGAGAAGCTATAAACTCGCTGTCCAACAACAGGGATTTCCACCTGCCAAAATACTACATTGAGTAACTGTACTATTAATACAACTCTTTTGCTGCAAGAATAATTAAACCTTGCAAACCTCCTCTGTGCCATACTTTTAACATGCATAATTTTAACATGCACTTTAGGCAAGGCATTCATTTGATTAGACAAACAGAAAGTCAAGTTCTCTTTAAGAATGAGGAATTTAAGCATTATGGAGACAAAGGCTTCCTATGTAGTTTTTTGCAAAATGCAGATTATGGATCTTTCACAATATTCCTGCCTTTCAGTCAGTTTCACAGCTGAGCTGACTGAGGCCAAAATAAACACAGCATTTAGCTCAAGACATTACAAAGAATACATTTGGCAGGGAGTTTAAGCTGGGATGCCAGAAAAACTTGTTTTGAGACACAATCACAGCACTCCTGTCCCATTGCAGATATGATTTTGGGAATCTGACGTATCTAGAGACGTGGAGTTGCAATGTTCTTACCTATCTGGAGAGGGTCTTTGACAGCCCTCACCCGGAACAGCTGCTCCCCTCGCTGGAACTCATCTGCACTGCCATTCGCCAAACAGGAGTACAACCTGCGAGAGAGAAACACAACATGTCAGGGTAGGTCTGGGTTTGAGAAACTTCATAGTATTATCCTTTTTGCTGACATGACTTTTGAAAAATCCTTACTATCTTTAATATGAAGTCCAGCTTTCTTCTGCCATTTCCACATTACAATTCAACCACAAAAATCATTAGTCTCTTCTTAACTAGCTTTGTGTAAAAGCCACTGGCATTTTTAGGAATTACAACCCAAGGCTCTGAAATAAGAACTCACTCATTCATAGACTAAAATCAAGATTTTATATACAGTATAATTCAAGGTCTAATGTTAGCATGCCACAGTAAAAACTCCTTCTAGTTAATTACCTGAGTGCTCATGTGAGTATTTTTTACACCTGTGCTCATCAGAATAATGAGCATATACAACCAGCTGGCTGGCTCTGTTCCCTCACAGGTGATCTTACATCAGCACTTCTGGCATTACCCCCCCATCTGACACCGGAACCTCAGACAAATGTATCCAAGAACTTTCAGGAGGATTCTTTCTAAAAGAGTATAATATCACTACTTTGCAACAAAATTCTGAATGCACAGTCACATCAATAGGCCTCCTATAGCATAAAAGCTTCAGCAAAGTTTGGAAAAAGATCTAAAAGCACAGAGTTTTTGACTTTGTACTCACACAATTAATGTGGAAACATAAGAAATACAGTCATCTGACTGTATCCACTGATTACAGACGTACTTAGCAAATTCTGGTTCTCCTGATTACACCAACAAAAGGCCTGCAGAGCACACTGAGCCAGCCCTCCATGGCAATTTCTGAGCCCAGTTAAAGCTCTAACTCCAGCAACAGATTCAAACTGGAACAATCATTTTGTAAGACTAACAAAAGGACAAAACTCTACAAACTAGTTACCATTAGGCAAATTAAAGGGCGCATTTATTCTGCTATAATTTCCACACAGAACCTGGACATGTACATGTTTTTCCTGGGACACATGCAGGGCAGCTCACCCCAAAATAAAACCCAGTATCACAGCATATCACACAGTAAACTATCCATGAATTACAAAAGGCACACAGGAACTGCAGAAGCACCAAATATATGGGACATCAAATGGACAACAATTCTCCTCTAGTGAACGGAACCTTTTCTTAATCATCGATGGAACAGAAATAGTATTCATTACCTGATGTCTTCCTCATTTTCTGGGAAACTCCAGAAGGCGATTCGAAGTTGCAGTTGCTCAGGCACTGGAGGATAAACTTTCTCCACCACCTCGAATGGAATGTGAAATGCAACCTGTTTTGCAGACAGTTCCACCAATGGGATCACCAGCCCATCTAGCAAGACAAGAAACAAAATGCAATGAACCACTCAGACAACAAAACCCATGAGAGGCTAAAGAGAGCTCTAAAGGGAGCTCTTCCATTTCCTCTCTTGTCTCATCAAGTTCAAGACCATTTTTGACAGTAAAAGGCAGCACAGAAATCTTCTGGAGAATTTCCTCTCAACTTTATCTTTGTTTTCATCCCCTTAGGGCAGGGGCACACATTCCTAAAAACAAAGTCCTTGGCCAAAAGAGCTTCATTAGCCTAGCAGACTCAAACTTTGTTGCCTGAGAAAACCGGTACAGTTTAACAAGACTTAAGGTAACCAAATATTTTTCATGCACTTCTGTTAGAATGTGGCAGCAACGTCCTGTGAATTCCAAGAGATTACACAAAGAACTATTACAGTGTATATGCATAAGAAGCAATGCAAAGGTTCTCCAGGAAACTTCAGTACTGACTTTTTTGTCGACATTCGGTATTCACCTATTTACAAGTTTTTAATTTCAATTAGTATTTGTTGGTTTATACCCTTCACCACGCTCACCTTTCATACGATATCTGTCTTTATATTCCAAGTTCTTTACAGAAGCAACTGGGAATTCACATGTTAATGCAGTGGTGAGC
Source organism: Pseudopipra pipra (assembly GCF_036250125.1). Lineage (NCBI taxonomy): Eukaryota > Metazoa > Chordata > Aves > Passeriformes > Pipridae > Pseudopipra > Pseudopipra pipra. The sequence continues at coordinate 16,087,778 of NC_087556.1, forward strand.
CCACGAGGATCCTAACTGAAGGCACTGAGAGCTTTATAGAAATACATTTAACCATCACCTTTCTACAAAACTAACTCCACTTCTTATGTTTTTAAGTGCAGATGAAGATTGCTTACCATCAGGTTATGGAAGTCTTATGTTTCTGCTTTGCTCTGACCCAGATTACTCTTACATAAAATGCCAAACTTGTCTTATCTGCAAGTACCTCACTGCTTTACTGAGATCACTTTTTGATCCATCACTACAGCAGCCTTGGTTTCCCCCACCCCCCTCACCCCATCTTCCAAACCCTGTTGCCAAGAGCCTCATTAATTCAGTTTCAGATATTCAATGTTATGTTTCTTTGCCTCCCAAACCAGTTTCTAAAACATCACTGGAAGCCAGAATGTAAACCAATCTGGCCCTCAGCTTTCTGTCCCCATCGGCCTCCAGGCAACACATCAAAGGAAAATTTAAGCCCTGATGTCAGTAAGCGCTTCCTCACCCTCTGCCTAGAGACACCCTCCAGTCCCAACAGCTGGGAAAGAGACAGGACAGGAGATGGCTTTGAAAGTGCATGCACACAGCAAAGCAGCCAAAGTCTCCCCCAGTACTGCAGACCTGTCAAATGAAGGATTATATAAATATGGAAAGAAAACACAGTTTTCAAACATTCACATTTATGATTATTGCAGTGAAATTAGATTCATTAGGCAGCACTCCCTTCTCCCATATAGAGTCAGTCTTTCATTATCAGGGTTGTTTCTCCATCACCAGTGACTTCTACTCTATGTTATAGACCCAGCCTCTGTTTTACAGTGCTATAACCCCATTCACAAATGTGAGAGAAGCAGATTGTAAAATGAACAACGGAAAAACGGAGCACCCCTTTCCCTACAGCTATCAGATAAACTTTTTGGCAGAAAAGTCATCTCATTTCCACTTCTGACAACCAGAACAGGTGTAAAGCTTTCATCAAGTCACTAAAGAAATGTACTACTTTTAATTAGTCATTAAAAAAAAGTATTGTTTTTAATTAGTGCAACATAGTTAAATTCAGTATAATTCCTGCTGCTACAACAGTAGTAGATACCACAGAAAGCCCAAACTGAGGCACTTTCATACTTGAAATTACTCTGATCAATGAAATGAGAGGTATTTCTTTTGGTTTAAACTGCACCTCTTGTATACAAGTACTTTATTCAAGTCTTTCAATACACAGTACTAGAAAAGAGATTACACCTAAACAACCTCTACAAATTACAAGACTCAAAAAAGACTTCAGTCCTGAGATAAACACCTGCACATTTTTCTAAGAGCTGCAAGCCTGCAGCTTGGATGATGTTCCCTTTTACAAGGATTTGGTGCTGAGTATGAAGGTTAGATTAGAAATGCTGAAGACAGACTAAGTTGACAAAAAAAGCAGCAAAGAAAAACACATTCTGCTTATTATTTTATCAGTACACCTTATTTACTTTACTGTTGTGATGGACAAGGACACACATACAATCTAAGTCTCAATGGTACTAGTAGAGTAGTACCTGTACCACTACTAGGAGTAGTAGTACAAATATTGTGATCACCCTCCAACCTCTCCATTACATAGTGTGGCTGTTCTCTTTCAAGCTAACTAAACTAGCTCAAGAAAAACACTTGAACAAGTCATACAGAAACTACCTCTCCTGAGGAAACATTTCTTCCAAGAGGGAAGACAACATGAGCCCTCCCCATCTGCTCCAGCACAAGTCTGGCACAAGTCAGCCAGCTTGATTTTCACAGTAAAACACTGTGAACTAAGGTAACAGGCTGCCTTTGCACTGAACTCTGGTTCATCAGCTGTACTGTGTCAGTAGTAATCAGCAGAAGACGGGTGGCCAATTATCTGGCATATCATAACCCACAGTCAGACATTCAGAGCACACAACTTAGACATCTTCAGAATAAGGCGAAAGCAGTAAAACCTAGTGGACAAAAAACCAATCACCTTACCTATAAGATCATGCATCTTTTTAAAATCCTGAATTTTCTCCAAGGAAAGAAACATGCAAAAAATAGTGGAAAATAACTGAGAAGTAGAAAACAATTTTTCAATCCTACTTTAAGGGTGAGTGAATTCACAGTGGGTAACTTGGCACATAATGTAAATGCTAAAATTAAGAAGTTCAAATGCCCTAAGTTTCAAGGGGGTTGTCCTCTATGCAAGCCTTATCTAGAGTATCACTCAGAGCATTAGAGGGTCTTTTTCCACTGGACCTCTTGTAAAGTCAGCTGGACAGTTCTACTTAGGTGCTTAAACTAGACTTTGAATACTCTCATTTGAGTCCTAAACAAAGAGAGATCCATTCAAAAGTTTATCTCTAGATACACAAACCTAGGGTTGGTGGATTCATACCCACCTGTATCAAAAGTCACAATCAATAAAACAGACAAAAGGTATTCTCAGGTTCTATAATACATACTGTTAGGAAGAAAAAAAAAAAAGGAAGTCTGCTAAAAAAGTAAAGGAGAAACCATCTCAGCTGTTGCTCAGAAAGCAAAGATAGGTAGAGGAGGGAAGACTGCAAATGTACTATTAAAAAAATTATACAGCACTGAAATCAAAGATGTAATACAAATTTGACAAATACACAAAATGAATCTACCCAAGGAAGAAGATAAATTTACATTGTGGAGCAAAACTAGCAAGAATCACTGTTTGTTCTTCAGAAGCAGACATCATGACCCAAGCAGAACAAAGGACACATTTCAAGTCCTGGAAGAATAAAGTCACAAGCAAAGCATAAGCAACCTCAAACAATTCCCACTTACAGGTTAAAAGACTAGCAAAACCCAGGTCAGGAAGGGATTTTTAGAGGCCATCTAATCTATATCTCCTACCTAAGAAGCAGGATCAAGCATATCTCAACCATTCTGAATTCTGAATTACCTCATCTATTCACTGCCACACAGAACATGCAGCTTTGATGAGGGCTATCCTGCCCTTTTTGCTACTATTTTATGTGAATTACAGGTTTGATTTTTACAGCCATTTTATAACACTTAAAATTTTAACATAGATCTAATTGTTCCTGTGGAACAACAATAATGAAAAACCCTGACCCTAAAACAGCCAACACAAGCTATGTACACAAACATGCATTCCCACCAGCGGAAACAACTTCTGTGCCAGCAGGGCTTGCTGACATAGAGATGCATGTGTTGCAATTGCTTAACCATTCCTAATACAGGGTAGGCTGGACTAAGTTGCAGGCAACAATTATTGATAAAAACAGATCATGTTCAACATATTATTCCTTCAATACAATAACTGAGTTACCATGATAGACAAATAGAGAAGAAACTGCTTGAATAATCAGCAGAATAGGGGCCATGAGAATACCAAAGTTATTAAAGAGAACAACGAATAAACAACTGGGCTAAACACTGAACATATTTGTTATCTAATCACGTTATTTCCATTGAGTTACTTTCATTTGACATATGACTCTAAAAATAAACTACGTGTACAAGTGTATGAATACAAGTGCAAGTGAAGAAATCTCACAGGAAGAGATAAGACCCAAAGACAGGACACTGCTTTTGCTATATATACCTTTAGAAAAATGGCATGTTAGGCTGCATTATCTTTTTAGAGACAAGTCTACAGCTTTGGTCCCCATCTCACCATTCAGGTGAGATGGCTTCAGGCCTAAATGTAACAGAGCATAACAAAGTAATACAACTACACACAGAACAATGAGATAAAGAAAATTAAGTGAAGCACCTCTGATATTCAAAGCTAAAATGAGAATAACAGTAAAACTAATGGGAAATATGCAGAGTGCATTCTTGACCAGCAAAGGAAGTGTGTGGGGGATATTATAAAACCTGCTTTACAAACCTCATTTAAAAAATGGTAAACATTACATTGTTTTTTACAGAATTTTCCATGTAGATAGATAAAACTGTTACTGTAGAATGCATTTAAATAATTTCTGCTTTTTTTATTTAAGTGCCTATCAGTAAAATATCCCTTGGCTTAAGTCAGTGATTGTCTCTCTGATATCCCTTAAAACCAAAATGTGCGGAGAATTCTCATATACGGGCAAGCAGAGCAAGCACTACATTTAACCATAACATACCTAAATCAACTCTTCAAAAATATTTGTTTTCTTACTGTTTTCTGTACATTTCCTTCTAAAATTCTGCTGCTGGTTTTACTTCATTCTCTTGTTCTTTTTTCCCCTCAGAAATTTATTGTCAGAGTTGATGTCTGTAAGAGGTATGCGCTAGAGAATTATATTCTTTCAGGATTCAAACTTGACAAGAAACATCAAAAAACTTCACCTTTGCCTTGAAATCTGTAATACTTGAAGGTGAATGCTGTGACTGTACTTTAAAAAACTTTCCCAAGGTGAACATCGTAAAATAAAACATGAGCCTTTTAATTAAATATTTACTCGTTATTTCAAATAAATTATATCCAAGGCATTTAGGCTATTATGCATACTCCTTTTTCTTCTTCCATTTTACCATATAATCAGCATCCTATAAAAAGCAACACGTGTATATAAAAATAACCAAAATCCACCTCTGAACTGAGGGTAAGATACATGGTATGTCACAGAAGCTTTTCACAAAAGTCTGAAAATAAGATACTTTCTCTTCCCTGAAAGGCATTTCCATGCTTTTCAAGGCTCCATCCACAAGTCACATGAACTTTAGTTCCCACTTCAAAGAGTCATTAAAAGCAGAACTGATTCAATGGGTCACAGACACACCACCACCAGCAGGTTTTCTCTCACATTAACATTTTGCCCGGGTAGGTCCCAGCTTACAAAGTGAAGAAAAAGAGAACCTCTTCATAAGTGCTGAACTACCATCCTTGCAGCCTCTGTAAGCAGTACAGGTACACCTGTGTTCATGTGCTGCTTTGTGCCTTTCAAGCACAGTCATGTGAGATGGGCAGCGAATACCTGCCATACAATCTCCCAGACTGCAGACAACATTCATAAAAAATACAGCAGATCTATAATGCACTGGTACATAATACATAGAAATGATGGAATATGAAGAGCATCCTTGAGTAATCTTGGGATTACAATCTTGAGAGTAAATCAGACTAAGCACACTGATGTGTAAGCTTCATGATGCAGTCACAAACAGGACAGCTGTTTTCAAAGAGTCAAAGGAAAAGTTCTCCACCTAACTAGAAGAGATATTGCAGCTATTCTGTGCCTGTAAGACTTGGAACATATGAAGTACTGAACCACAACCACCAGGGTCCAGAAGGAAACTGAATACTTAACAAAAAATGCAACTGAAATAGCTAACATAATTTTAAACATACAAAGAAGAGAGAGGTAACATATAAGCACTTAAAACAGTACAAGTATTTACCTTTAAACTACCCACATCAAAATGGGTTAAAGTTAGGGGAGAGAGGATTTGGGATAAAAGAGTGCAACTAAATTGAGCAGCATGAGAAACTTCCGTTGTATAAGCTCACAGATGAACTGCTGGAGCAGCTCCAAAGCTATGCCATATAGCAAAAGAAAGATTAGCTAGACATATGCCAAGAGAAGACTAACTAATGAAGTGCATTAGATAATAAAGAAAAACTCACTTCAAGATGCCCTCTGTCAGGCCTGTATTCTGATTCTTATAATTAAGAATTAATTTCCCTTCAAAAGATCATCACTCTCTTGGTTGTAAATGATCTTTTCAAATCACACAGCTGGTCTCAGTGGTGTTCAAAGTGAACACATACACACGCACATCACAGATTGCTTCAGCCCAACTGGAGCTGCTGTGGGCTCTTACAGCAGCCCAGCAGACATGCCAAGTACTTACCAGGCACCAAGAATGAACCTTCATGTTCCAAATACAAGAGAACAAACTCAACTGGCAAGCCAAGTGGTGAAGACCCCAAGACTGAACCAAGACCCTGCAACATCAGAACCTGACAGTTGAACAGACACAGGGAGCTGCATCTGCACCCAGTCATAGTCCAGCCTGACCACATGCAGGATGAAGCACCTGAAAAGCTGAAGACACACTGCAATATTCAAATGCTGACTCCCAGCTGTCTTCAATTAGCTCTGTCTTCAATTCCCCTGCTTCAGCTAATAACTCCATGCCATTTTATACAAAGGGAAAAAACCCACAATGTTCCTTGTAAAGAAAACCAAGAAAACCACAGTATTGCTAAAAAGTAGAAGTTTATTTTTCTTTCACAGATTAAGCAAACTGATGTGAAGATACAGGTTCCTGATGCCCCAACCATTCAAGAGTGTCAAACGTAAGAAAATAAGCAAATCCTTGACACTGGAATACTTGCTGTAGCAAGTTATAATAAAGTTACAGCTATTTGTTTCTCAGGTGCTAACCACTCCAAACCAAGTCCCTGCACCACACCTCAGCATTCACAAAGCCAGCTGCAACAACAAATGGAGAACAGTAGCCTCTGGTGGAATTCATTTGTGTGAGTTTTTCACATGCTGTGACAGACCAAGAGGGTTAGACAAGACAAGAACAGGGATCAAGTGATGGGACAGCATGCTACAAACGCTGCTGCAGATTGACTGTTAATCAAGCTCAGTCAGAAAACAGACCCAAGGGAACATTCTGACTTTAGGGTTCCTTTGGTTTTGTTTTTTCTCAATGTTTCTGTACTTTTAAAACATTCACATACTCGTAACAAGCAGGTGCAACTAAGCAGATGATCTAGCAAAACCAGCAACGACAGGGCAGTGTAATGCAACCCTCAAGTATTTCAGGCAGTTAGCCACAAGAAAATCTCTAAAATGGCTTTCTCCAATAGGCTTCTATGGCAGGATGATATTCTCACCACATAAGAATAAAAATACTCATATACACACACACTTTTTTTAATAACTGAAAACAGAGCCCTACAGAGAACTAAGTGATCAACAAATCAGCAAAATGCTCCAGAGAACAAAGTATGAATCATTAGTACATTGATTTGTTCACAGGATAAAGGAAAAAAAAGCACAACACCAAAAAAACTATCAGGATTGTTTGTTTTTATTTTTCTGTCTATGCAATTCACTTGTTAAATTTGCACATTACCCTTCTTACTGCCTGTAAACAGTGCAGAACTCTCAACCAAAAGTCTTGGGGTTTTTTTTAAATTTAGAAACAAATCTTCTTCTCTTGTTTGCTGTTTTCTCCCTCCTCGTTCACTGCTACTACCCCCGTAAGCTTACTAAGAGTACTAAAACCCTAATGGGATCTGTGTTTACAAAATGTTCTTATACCTCTTATTTCCTCAACTAGAGTTATACAACTCTATCTGATCACATAAACATTTTGCAGCAGCAAAATGACACTGAAAATAATGTCAACGAGTAGCAAATGTAGATATTAGACCACGCTGAAAGCAAAAAGAAGAATTTGGGGGAGGCCTACATCAGCCCTAAGCCACAGAATGACATTTTTATGTACAAAACAGTTGAGAAGACGAATAAGCAACATAATTTTTTCATTAGCATTTACTGGATAAGACTGATGAATTCATAGCCACAAACCATTAAAAATACACATCCCAGATGGGCAGATTATGGTCCAGAACTAGAAACCTCACACTTAACTGACAAACTGCAGCAACTATTACTACACAAATTCCGTTACAACCATCACGACATTTTAAGAATTGCCTGGGGTTTTTTTAATCCATTGCAAATGGCTTGTTTTATCACAGGAGGGTGTCCAATTCACCCCCCAAGTCTCCACCACCTACAGCACAGAGTCAAATTTCATCTGAATTCAATTTTTGAAAATTGGTTAAAACTACATCACAAACAGCTCATACATATAAGTAAAAATATTTCATGGCTCATGCTATCTTTTTTTGCTGGATTTAGATTTTCCTCCACAATGAGAGAAGTATATTATGTGGCTGACTCAACACACATATCTCCTGACATCATGACTTCTGCCTCCAAGATTAAGATATTTTAGGAAGCAAGAATTAGTTCCTTCTATAAGGCAAGCCTGAACATACATCAAAGTATCAGAAAAACAATACTCGTTTTCTATTTGCACACAAACCCTGTAGAACTGCAGAACACAGTATATTGTGGATTTAGAGGGGATGAGTGGGTGGGGTTTTTTTCAAGTGTCAGTATTTTAAACCCGTTAAGCCTTGCAGTTCCCTTCTGGTCATCTGAATTATTTTAAAAAAAAATTTCTGAGAAACCCATTTCATGATGGTTTTCTACATTCATTCTCCAGATGCAAAGAGATAAAAAATACCAGCTGACTTAACTTTCCTCACCTGTGGAGAAATGGTATCACCATCATGGTAACATCAAGCATAGGGACTGCATCCCAAACCAGTTTATATTAAAGAACCTGAGCACCTAACAGAGGAAAGATCCCACATACTCAGCACAACTATGGCTGTTTCAATATTAGACTGAGTTAAAAACTATTTTATCTTGATGTTACTATTTTTAAAGTTAAACATTTTAATTTACATCTTTTAAGTATTCCAGTCTCATGCCAGCTCCTGGTGACACTTCCACAAGATTTCATAAGGCATAAAAAAGAAAGCTGGTGAGGTTTTATAATGCTAAGCAATAACTGCTCAGAGAACTAAAACTTAGAAGATGCATGACGTGTGTGTAAAGTCCAGGAGTCCTAACCCACTAAGAATTTAAATCGGTAAGAGTATGCCAAAAATCCCACAGCCATGTCTTAACTCTTCCTAGAGTAATTCATCATTTCTTCCTGCTAGCAAAAACCTTCTGCCAGTAGCAAAACCTTCTACTGCATAAAATGGCCATAATCTAACTTCAGAAAGGCTTTCTTTGCGATGCTGTAATTTCCAGTGCCCATCCTTTTAAAGCTAAAACAATGTTGAAACAAGCAAGCAGGCACAGTAGGGAGGGTTCTTATGTTAGCCTACATAGCACACACTAATACATGCAGCATTTTCTCTTCCTGAATTTCTATTGGTTAGTGGGCAAAATATTCCTCTTTCTTCCTACACTCTCTCCAAATGAGACTTCTCCCCTGATAATCAGGCCTCCCAGTCCTGTGCCACACCAGAGAAGAACCTGAGACCCATGGGGAGCCATTCCATGTCCTCTGACTACCAGAACAGCTACTTGGATCACCTTGTCAGACAATCCAAACACAACTTTGTTTGGAAACTTCCACAAAATGATTCAGAAACATTCTTTAATCCCACACGAAGTATCAGTGTTTGCCATAACTGACTGCAACAACAGCAAGCAGAAATACTGTTACTCTTGTCACAACTTAAACAACAGGGAGAAATTACAGTTTAACCAAATAATGTGGTACTGGCATTACCAGGGGCAATTTGAGGTGCCCAGTACTGCTGAGCAGACCTACATCAGAAGAAAAAGACTGATGCTTTCTGCTACAGGACTTTTCAGAAAATTACACAAGAAACAACTCTTCCTGGCAGGAGGCTACAACGTATGTGAAGAAGGACACAAACTTCTCAGTACCTTTTTGGAGCAGCTGCTTGTTTCTACACCTCCCAACTCCATCTGCAGTCTCTGTCAGCAACAACACTTTTAAGAGGCAAAAAATCTGAAGGAATTCTCTCTTCAGAGCAGCATGAGATGTTAGTAAGAAAAATAACCACCCTGTCAATGTTAGACCTCCTTTCACCACTACTAAACATGAACTAGGGAGTGTCAATGTGCCCAAGTAAATTTTAATTGCCAAGGAGCTAAACCTGCTGTAAAATCATCCCTCTTAGTGGACAGTAAAAGAGCTGCACATCTGAAAACTTTTTCTGCACTCCAAGGATCAGCTGTCTGAACAACAGATTTCCCTTCTTTCCTTAAAAACTTGTCGTCTTTACGCCCGTAAAGCATCATAGCTACAACGCTCTACTGTATTAGAAAGCAGATCTCTACAAAGAAAACCACTTGAATTACATCTTCAGAATGTCAGTTCACAGAAGTGGAAAGTTACAAGCTATGTTTGGTAATGAAAAACACATTTGATGCGGAAGGGGATAAAAAATGAAACCAAAATCCAAGATTTGGTTTCATGACTCCAGGACAGAAACACCAGCACATTCCTCCAACATTAAAAACTTGAAGTCCTAAGATCCTACTCACCTACATTCTGCCTCATGGTTCACATAAGATTTTGTTGCAAATGTGTACAATGTACCTACAGAAACATCCTCTCTGAGCAAATGTAAGAACCTCTTCAAATACAAGTCAAATCCAGATCAGAAAGGTGTTATTTTCCATTCGACCTTATTGCTTCTCCTAATTAATAACTGAAAATCTGCACAGGGTTGTGCTGATGAAACTGGAGTAATTGGAGTATTCAATGGTACGTTGATGCCTTATGCCAGTAGTTCTATTTGTCTCTTCATAAACTCTGCATCTTAAGAGCAAAATGTCAGTAAGCTTTTTTTCCTAAACTCTCACCCACTCTAACATGACTGAGATCCCAAAACTGTGCTACCAGCATTAGGCAGGCAGTGCAGCATTCATAACTTGACAACCTCCTCTGGAAATTCAGACAAGAAAATTCTTAATCCAAACACTCTTCCATTTCCCTCCCTAAAAAAAATAATTCATTTCATAAAAAGAGCAGCCTGGGCAAGCAACCAACAGCTGTTAGAAATCCTAAAATGAACAGCAGATTTTTGTAAAGCAAGACAGACAGTGCTACAAAACACTGTATTCATGCCAGTACTGGCCAAGGTTTCATGACAAATTGGCCAGCTTGCATTCAGAATAACTCTACAGCTGATGAAGCAGATTAGCTTCAGGCAAGTCATTTCCCCTGCACTGTTACTCCTCACTCTCACCCAATTCAGAAAGCATCCTGCACAACCAGGATTGGACATTCAGAGCACAGTCTGAAAGCAAGGCTCAGTATTACCAGTTATTCTCACTTTTGCCCCACGCAAGGTATTTTAAAAGCTCAGAATTCAAAATTATCTCCAGTGGCCTATGACAAAAAAAACAAGCTACAAAGACCAACTAGGACCAGATATTTTTTCTGAATGTAGATAATGGAACATAAATAAAAAAGTCTGAGTCTGACTGCATCACAGCTGAGAATCAATTTCTCTCAAGAAGTACTGATATGTTTCCAGACACAAAAGGAAATCACACAAAACACCACACAATCTCTACTATTTAATATGCTGCTCTTTACCATTAGTAACCACCCTTAAGTATTGCATGCAAAATTAATCTCCAACCAGCTTTTTTCATGTGTCTAAATAAATCCCAGAGCAGTATCACTTGGCCACCAAACAAATACACTGGCAAACACTGAAGAGCTGCATTACTGAGTGTATCAGCATGACATTAAGCCAATTTTGTTGGGGTTGATGGGAAAGTTATTGTCTGAAAAGAATAAATAAAGGATGAGGCATTCTCACCTCTAAAGTAAAAAAAAATAGAATCATAGAATCAAAAAATCAGCTGGGTTGGAAGGGACCTCCGAGATCATCCAGTCCAACCCTTGATCCACTACTGCTGCGGTTACTAGGCCATGGCACTGAGTGCCACATCCAGGCTCTTTTTAAAAATCTCCAGGGACGGAGAATCCACTACTTCCCTGGGCAGCCCAGAGGAGGGATTAGTTACAAGCATGTCTATTATATTCAGTGCACAAAAATAACAACAAAATCATCCCTGGAAAACTGTGAGGCACTGACTAATGGCAGTCCATTTTATGGATTTGGTTAGGCAAACCAATAATATCTCCCAGGATCTCTCCAACACCACAAGACTGAAGCAAAGTCAACCCATCTTCTGAATACGACAAGAACATAGTTCCTGTTCAAAATTGGACAGCAAAACTAACTCCCTGTCCTTAAGAAGGATAAGTAGCTTTGCTGACCCATGCACTACTGCTTTAAATGCAAGCAAGTAGTCAATGAAAACTTCCAAAGGCATTCTGGGTCAAATACAACTCATTTCTCTGTGTCAGATCACCTTCTCTTCGAGACATGCATGAAGGTTACATGCAGGTCTAAGCTGCAAAGATTTTTCATTTGGAGCTCTGGTAAACAAATTTACAGTTACATTTCTCTTCTTCTCCCATCTCAGTATTTACTGACCTAAATAAGAGGTAGGAAATGCAAGTACATGAAATATGCAACAGGAACTGCAAACAGCTCAAGAGAATTACTAAATGATGCCATATAGACTGAACAAAGGTATCAGATTCTCAGAAAACGTTGTCATTTCACTTGTACACCTATTAATTACACAGTACATGCAGGACTAACATGAAGCTTAAATGTCAAACCCTTACCAATAATTTTTACATTAGCAATCATTTCCTAAGAGCATGGAACTTGAGCATTCAAGTCAGGCAAATGTGAGCACATATTCAGAACAGTAAACCTGAAGTCTTACAAAGACCAGAAAAAAGACATGGACAGATTCCACAAGTGCATACAATACTTGGTACTCAGAGGTTCAGCAATTTTTCTGTACTCCAACAAAGAACCTCATTTTGTCACACACATTGACAAGATGCCAGTAAGAATGGCTTGGCTGCATGTAGGCATTGTTTTAATGAATATATCTAAGAAAGAGTCTAGATGGTAACTTGACTACTTCTATTTTAAGGTCAACTCACTTTTTCTTTAGTTCTGACTAGGGAGACATGCTCAAAGCAGCATCTTTAGAGATCTCAAGCCAAAGAGAAAAGCTGCAATTGACTTTTTCCAATAGTTTATCTGGGGGGAAAAAAAACCCACCAAACTAACCATACTAATTGCATTTTAAAACACTGGTGTTTTCATTTTCAGATCTCCACCAATTAATTACTAATGTCTATCAGTATTTCTGGATAGCAAAGAATGATGACCATCTGCTTAAATTTTTCATTTTTCTGAACAGAGGAAGTCAGAATCAGTTGCCCAGGTGTTCACCTGCCCACTGCTTCAAGAAGTCACCACCTAAATGTTGCAACTTGGGAGAAAAAAAGTACATCTGCATGTCTTCCTGTAAAGACTCCCTTGACTTGCAGACAAATTCTGGGTAATATTTCTTTTATCACATTATCTATTTATATTTTTGTAAAAAAATGTGGACTTTCTTTTCTATATTGTTTTTGGTCTCTGACCTACCTCCTGTTCATTCTCAAGTATATTCTCCCCTCTAGCATCCAGCTTGGAGCCTCCCACAAAGGGAAGTAACTTGGGAAAAAAATCTCTAATGGTCAAGTGAAGTCACAGAAATTCACCCACGTTGTAGAATACTAGCAAAAAGCAGACCCAGAAAATGCAGGTTCTGGAATTGAGTAATCTGCCAAGAAGTGAAGATGCATCTTAAGAGTAACTAAGCTCTTATTTTAAATCTTCTACGGCTTTCATCAGGGCAGGAATTTCATTTTCTTCTACATGTTTTATAATCTACCAGAAAAAAAACACATCTCGACTTCTGGCCTCTATCAGCAACACTCCAGAAGCGGCAGGAATTTTTGTTTTTAGTTTGATTCCCCACTGCTTTGCTGACAGGTGACCCCAGATACACAGAGGGGCACAGCTGACACAAAACTAGTCTCCTACCTACTCTTCCTGCTTACAGCCCCTGATCATACAGATATCCAAACACACTAATTTAACAAAATAACTTTTGGTGCGAGCCTGAAAGAAGTGACATAAGCAGTACTTCTGAGCATGAAAAAAACCTCCTAAGTCTGAAAAGAGAAAGCTGTTTTAACATGTGCTGAGTAGAATACTGAATGATCAAAATACATTTGCATTTCATTATAGAATTGCATTTGCCCAGATAACCACACACGTGTGTAGCTTAGCAGAAATCCTGAGATTTTTGTCTTCGTTTTGTTTTCACCTCAGGACAGATCTAGTTATCTACAGGTAAAAAATAAAGATAAAAATTAAAAAAAAAATATTTTAGCAATGAAGAACAGGTGGGGAAAAAAGGGATAGGAGGAGTTAAAGAAAGGGATAGGAAACAAAGGGAGAGCACAATCCAGAGTCTAGGATCAAACCTGAATCCTTATCCTTGCTTCCCCAGAAGTAAACATGCCACTGAGAAGAATAACCCCTACAGGTTCAGTGAGCCTGAAATGCAAATAGAGCCTCTGTGATCTCTGGTCATTCAGCAGCACAGGGATTTCCTCAAGGTGAAAGGAAGGAGAAAAACACAAACAGAAAAATCCATGGAAGCCAGGAAGAAAGACAAGCAGAAAGATGAGACAGGAGAAAATGAGACATTGCCCTGTAGAAAGATAAGACATTAAAATATACAAAGAATGTTCAAGACTTTTTGGGAGGAGAAGAGAAACTTAACTAAAGGAAAAGGCCAGAAGACCAAAATGAGAGTTAAAACTGGATTGGTAATTTAAAAAATCTCAGCAGTAAAAAAAGTATCATTTCCTGATAGCTTCTTCTTTCCTGATAGTTTCTCCAGTGCCCATTTCTAAATAGAAGGGTACACACACTCAATTGCCTCAGAAAGGCACAGGAAAATGCAAATGAAGAGGTAAATTAAGAGCAGAGGCACAAATAAAGTAGAAAAAATAATCAGTTGTAACTTTGTTATACACAGGCAGTAACAAAACAGCAGCGAACCACGGAGTCTTCATTTCCAGCCTCACCAGGCTCAAGGAGTGGACATGCTTTGGATGACACCAACATTCTTCTCCTCAAACACCAAGAGTCTGAAGAGCACACTATGAATTTGAAAGAGACTACATGGTCCTCCTGCTGTTTTATGAAGCTACCGCTTGAACATGGGTTAACTTCGATTTACTAGTTCCTGGCAATCCTGAGGAAGAAGTGTTGCTCTCTAAGCCATATATTCTTTGTCTGTATAAATCAGTGAAAATCAGTCACTGTCATTTTACCAGTGTAGACACGGCACAAACCTGGGTCTCTAAATCGATCATATCTTCACCTCAGGCTCTGTATATTCTCTGCCAATGACTTCCTCTCTACAGCTTGTACTTCTGAGGCACTCTACCCAAAACCTAACGTTGTGGGCACTCCTAACAGTTTGAAAGAACAAAAACTGTCCGGGGCCAGAAAATGAGGATATTTTCTAGGAAAGCACTGCCTGCATCAATTCTTAGTTAAGTCTGGGGAGGTTTTGCAACAAGCTAACAGAAAAGGAAAGGAAAAAAAAGTCAAGTTTTCTTGCTAGCTGCCTATTGAAAACTGATTCAACACAACTCATCAGTGCCTTCCAATCGAGTCTGGTGTGAAAGATCAAATACAAATTGAGTGAAAATATTGTGAACACACTATTTAGAATCCTACAGTATTAATGGCAACTTCTTAAGTGTTTGGTAAACATTTATGCTTCAGAAACTGTGAAATAGAAAGGACTAAGGGTGGGAAACCTTAGAAGCTTTCAAGAAGAAAGAAAGCCTCAGTGAGTATGAAGAGATAATAAGTGTACTTGAACATTTATTCTTATAACCTCTATCACAAAAATCCTTATGTGAAGATAACTGATGACAAAACATCTGCAGAAACACCAGACTTACTTCAATTACCATTGAAAAAGACTGTCCAGAAAAGTGGAGAAAAGGCAAATGGGTGCATTTGTTGGCAGAGAGGCAGCAAAAGGGTGGAATGTAATTTCATACAGAAGAAAGTGAGTGGGAGCCATAAACCAACTTGAAGAACCAGATGGTTTTGAATACATTGCAAGGACATTGTTTTTAAAAACACCCATTCACCTGAACTTCACAGCAGAATCCCCTGTCTGCTTGTGCAGCTGAGAGCCTCTGGTCAATGGTATGCACAGGCAATGGCCAAGTATCAGTCAGAAGCACGAGCCCATTCGAAATTTAAACAACAAGGGGTAACACAAGCAATCAAGGCAGTCTAGCAACAGAACAAGTCACTCCTAAAATAAATGCTCAAAATTATGACAGGACTCCTGGTGTTCCCAAAACTGACATGTTTCCTCCAGGATTTCAGTACAGGTGAATCAGTGGATAGTAGTTTCAAAATCCAAGGGCATCCATGAAGTGGACACAATGTATTCCACCATCACCTTTGCAATTCTATATTTAAGGGGAAAATTCCTTTCTACAGTGTAATATAGGAAAACTATATGAGAACTTTTCCATAACAAAAATGAAATGAGAAAAAAACAACCAATTATCATTCTATTTTTCCAATGTAACTACTTAAGATACCTAACAAGCCAATGGAGTGACTGTTAAATTTACAGCAAGCATATAATAATACTAAAAATAACCCAAGAAGAAAATAAAAACTTGCAAAAGGTAAGAAAGCCTTTTGAACGTAAAAAGTATGCAAGCTGTTTGTTTAAGAGGACTCCTCAGCCAACAGCACTTCCATCAGTCTCAGGGGGAGTCTCTCTGAACTAATTAATGAAGAACTGGACACTCGCAAGGACAAAGCAAAAACAGCTGAAAAAGTTAAAAATGCTTTCTATTACATAACTTGTCTGACTGATTCCAAACCAAAACACAGGCTAAGCTCCAAACTGCAGGAAAAGGTTAACAGAATACAGTTCCTCTTGTTTTCTCTTAGCATTTAACACAGAAGAACCTAGTGTCTAACCTCATTTTTTGTTTGCAAAGGCACAGTAAAATGGCAAACTGTGGAAATAAAACCACACAGCTCAATTCAGAATTATCACATTTGAAATTACTCATTACAACTGACAACCTCAGGACCCAGCAAGTTCTCAATACAAACTGTCTTTTCTGACTAAAAGACACTGTCAAAAAGAGGTATTAAAAATAACAAAATCGGTACAATAGTTCTGAAATCCAAGGAGATCCCAGATGACAGAACCCACATCAGACCAGATTCGCTGGCAACATGCTGTGTACAGTAAAGTCCCTACAAGTGTTCTGTATTGGTAATATCATATGTGACTTTGTAGAGTGAATAAATAATTATTTAGGCAGCAAATCCACATTCACATACTTCTCAATATAACTCTGACCAGAGCCTGGGCATTTAAGGCAAGGACCTTAAAGTAGGCAACGGTATCCTTTCAGCATGTCCCTCTTGTTAAAGTACAACTCTCATACAAAGGAATTAATTCTCTCTACAGATAAAACCTAAAATATATACAAGCCTTGCCTATGCAGGTTTGCAGAATCCAGAAGAGCAACATCTCAATATAGTGTAAACGATTACAACTATCACAACAATAATGTTAGCTATTGTGTTTCACCTGTCAGAAAAGAGACTGAGGATTGCAAATATGCAAAATCTACTGAAGCAGCTTTTCATTTTAACTCAACAAGTGGATGACAGCAGAGAGAGCAACTGCTGCTTGCCTGTAATTTGGTCAAGAGAGCTAAAGGAACTAGGTCAAGACCCAAAAGAACACACAATCATACACTCAAGAAGTTAGCTAGAAGCTTTTCCAAGCTGAATAGAAACAATCACCTTTGCAAACATCATTTCATACACCTCTGACAAACTAGAGATCTTTATTTCCACACCAGTATGTTTTCAATACTTTAGCTTCTTTCCAGCAAGTTAACACATACAACAAGACCTAAAGCAAAACCATGAAGTACATAAGCTTTGCCCTGTGCCTCCACATCTCCACACTCACAGCTTTTAAAAACATGCCAACACAGTTCCCCGTCTTTACACCAACAGAATGTTCCATACTAAAAACCAGTGGACCCCAGTAGCAGGATCCAAGAGTGTTATCCAATTTGACATGTATTCAGGATATCTCTCTCCCTTGTTTGGGGTTAGGGTGGGTTGTTCAGTTTTCATCTTACTGTCAACCCTAACCCTGACTAATCAGGAGACACTGGAGGTTTCATATCCAGAACTTCGGACAGTTTAAATTTATTAAATTTATTAAAAAATTAAAACTTAAGCTGCTCTGTTCTATGTTTAATGCAAAGTGTACTTTCTGGTACCGAACCAGTGACAACTGAACATTTGTCCATAGAACACCATGGCCAGATTTCATCACAATTCAACATAAATTGCATTCTCTGTTCATGTAAGGCCAACATTCAGAAAAGAATGAAGTTCTGCAGTTCCACACAGGGAGATATTAAAGAGGCAGGTAATGGTCACAAAGGTCAGCAATAACAGGAAAAGTACTGAGACTGGGCTGAAGAAACAGAAGGACATGAAAGGAAGAGTGGAAAAAGCTTGTGTAATTTCTGTTAACTGTGTATCTGGCTCTGCTTGATGTAAACACTGCCTGAATTCCAGGATCACAATGCAGTGGGATAACGAGAAAAATTAAGTTTCATTAAAAAGAAAAAAAATCAAGCAAAGAGCTAGTAGCAATACGATAATTAAAAACAAATTTTAATTGCTAGTGTTACTTATTTCCCTGTCTGCTATTAAAAATAAGTTACTATCAACAGAAAGGAAATAAGTCTTGAAACAGGCATACTGTTGTTTGCTGACTTCTTTGTGAGAGTCTTAAGGCCCTCTTGCTCTACTACTGCAACATAAAGAGCTAATTTACTAGAAAAACGTGAAATGTCAAGAATCAGGCAAGGAAAAAGGACTGCTCTATACAATGACAGCTTACATGGCTTTACGTGAGTAGTTTCACAGCAGTTAAAAAAACCTCTATGAAACCCTGGTGTACTTCAACAAAAGCACAGTTATTCCCAGGCCAGTCTGCAGTTTGTTCATAGAAAACTGTTTTCGGATTTCCAAGAGCAATCACACAGAACCTACTCAGAAGGGCAGCATCACAATACTAGAGAGCACATGCAGGTGAAAACTCACCCAAAAGACAGCTTTGTCTTAAGATTACCGGTAAACTTTCAGCTTCAATCTGTGGTCAAAACTTATCCTGACAATGATCCTACATGTGACTTCTCTTTACTGCTTTGACATTCCTACTGCAGATCTCCTCACCTACCACCCCTCTCCCTTGCCCCACAACTTCCAAAGAATACCCCAATGCATCCGCGTGACCTTACCTTTCATTTTGACAGTGGGAGAATTGGGTCCAGCCGACTGCTTCCTCCATCCTCTCCAGTTCTGGCAAAGGCTCTCTGCCTCAGAGATGAAGGAACAAAGAGAGTCTTCCTCAAAGCGATCGGAGTCTTCAAATGAAAACCTCTCCCCGTCCTCCCACTCTGCGAACATGAGTTCCATCACATCCGACAGGCGACGTGGGGGGAAAAGAAAGACAGAAACAGCACTGCTCACTTTTAACAGGTGAATGGACTTGAGGGCTCCTACAATGCTTAAAATCTCGATTTTGATTCGATCCCCATTCTACGGTGCCAAGAAAAAACAAAGCGCTGGCTGAGGTGGGAGAAGCAGGAAATAACTATGGGGAAGCTCGTAAAAATCCCAGGGGGTGGGGGGAAAAAAAAAAAGTTCTTTAAAAAGTTAAAAAATGCTTATGTCCACAGAATGTACTTGAGGCGGAGGGGGCTGGTGGGTCCGTGAGAGCTGCCTCCCGGCGGGACAGGTGCCCCGGGCACGCCGAGGGTCCGGGAGCTCCCGGCGCTGCAGGGCGAGGGAAGGGGCCGCCTTCCTCCTCCAGGAGGTGTCTGTGCGCAGGGCCGGGCTCCCTGGGGTTGTGCTTGTCTCACTCCCGGCGCAGGAACCGGGGGCAGCGCCGGGACCCGCCGGGGAACAACTTCCCTCCCGCTCCGGGGGCTGCAGAACGGCCCGGCGGGGCCGCAGCGCCCGCGGGGGGGCGGCGCGACCTCCCGGCGGCTCGGCACCGGCGCGACACCGGCGGGCACCGGCGCGGCTCGGGCGGGCGGCGGCTCCGGCCTCACGGGGGCGCGGGCGGCGGCTGGCAGGGAGCTGCCGGCGCTGGTCCCGGCGGGCGGGGCGGGAGCAGCCTGTCGCCGCTGCGGTGGCGGTGGCGCCGCGGTGTCTCTACGAGCCCATGGCCCGCGGGCCCCTCTGGACGCCCCCGAGCCCGGCGGTTCGCGGCCCCGGCGGGTCCCGGCGCTGCCCGGCGCGGGCACCAAGATGGCTCCGCGCTTCCCAGCTTCACCTGCGACACCCCCCGCCAGCTGAGCGCCGCTTCCGCACCCGCGCTTCCGGCTTCCGCCGCGCGCCGCACGCCGGGAGCGCCGGGCGGGACGGAGTGCGGGAATTCCCGGCCCCGGGAACGTGGGAATGGGGGGCGCGCCGGCTGCTCTGCCGGGATCTGGCTACCGCTTGGCACCCAGCAGGCCGCTCGGACGGGCTGCAATAAACCACGTTGTGCCCGTACCGCCAAAGGCAGCGGGAGAGCGCGAGTGGTGCTGAAAGGGGGGCAGGGGGTGTCCCCGGAACGCGCCGCAGATCAGTTGTGTGAGGTAGAAATAACCCAGCTGGGATCATCCGATTGGGAAGGAGAGAAATATCTGAGTTCTCAGTAATGTTTTCTGTTAGAAGGGGGGGAAAAAGCAGGAGAGAAGACCAAGGGAAGAAGACAAAGGAAATGAAGGGAACGTGGCTCGAGTAAGTCCTGTTCAGAAATACCAGTCTAAGTGCAGGGACCGCCTTGCCCGGGCCGAGAAAGCCTCTCGCTCTCCCAACAGGAGAAGGAAAGGAGGTATCTGGGGAGCTGCAGGGCCTGAACAACTCCAAAATTCCAAAAAAGTAACTCCCTTGCCAGTTCCAGGAGGAGCTGCACAGGTTAGGTAAGGTTTTCAGGTCCTACCCACTCTGAAGTCTGCGGGGGTGAGGTTATTTTTAATTTTTTTGTTTCTAATTCGTTTTTTTTGGAGGTCTAGTTCATTGCTTCATTGTGAGAGTTGACTGGTAAAATACCAAAAGATAAGCTTTCTCTTTGAATACACATCAGCCAAACAGCTGGACCTGCACCTCCCTCCCCACGTTTGTACAGAGGGAACAAAACAAATGACAGGGAAAAAAGAATGACACACTCAGAAATAGTAACCCTAGAGCTGAGAGAGACCGAACTGCATCTAGGAATACTCACCATCTGCCTCATCTATACTACTTGATCAAAAAAAATTACATTAATTGGAGGGTGCCAAGAGATGCTCCTTGGATCTTAAAGGAAACTTATTACATGGCTTGTTCTTACAGTTGCAGTGATTACCAGTGTAAGATTTGGAACACAAAGGTGCATCACTGCAGTGTCCTTTACTTGTTGGAATGTCAGATGCTTCAGTCCCTCCTGGGAAGGGCCAGAACCCCAAGCAAAGGAAAGTAGTGGCTTTTCTACCAGTAAAGAAAGAGTCTGCAGGGTTGAATACTGAAAGAAAGCAAAGAGATGAAAATGGCTTGTTGTGTTTTCTACTGCAACACACCAAGGCCAACATTCCATAGGCGCACTCGCAGGGAGGCAGGACACCATGCAAGCCAGGTGCAGGGCAACATGTGCCAAGCTTGTGTTCTGGCTAATCCTGCAGAAAAGTTGTCCTGTGCTGATGCCTGACTGGGTCTCTACTGCCAAGTGACCTGTTAGTGCACCACACCAGCAGTAATTCGAGAGACAGACACACCTGCCTGGTAATGGGAGTTCTGTCAGGTTACATCAACAGCACTCTGGGTCAAGGGCATTGCAGAGAATCTCTGCCACGTGGGAAAGCAAAGATACACAAAAGGTATCATAATACTTCGTGGAGTGTTTCATGGAAGAAGGGTTTTGCCTCAGTAAAAGTGTTTCCCTGGTGAGGAAAAAATATTTAGCAGATTGTAGGAATTTCAAAGAATAAAAAAATACAGCTGAAATTTTGGAGTGTATTTTGACGGGGGAAAAGGAGATGAAAAAAACCCTAACAGACAGACCAAAAACCAAAATAAGAAATTAAACACATTGCACCCAAGGAATGAAGAGGTAACTACAGGTGAGATTCGGCACCCTGACCTAGATGTTGTGGCACTTGAAATGACAGAAGTGGGCAGTGAGGCAATAAGCCTGGTGCTGCTCACCAATATCTTTTGTCAGCAGTGTGTGCAACACAGCACTGTTGAATTTTACCAAAATCCAATCCCACAGAGAATACCCATTACATCCAGAAAGGTCAGAGGAGAGGAGGAGATGTACTAATGTGACATGCTTCAAATTATAAGGGGGCTTCAGCACATTATGTGTGACTGCATTAAATTGTAGCAAACCTCACTCCCATTCCTTCTTCTTCCAGCTTTGGGATACCACAAGTTGTGGAGATTTCCAAAGAAATCTTGCTTTTACTTTCGCAAGCATCACAGGCTGAAAGCATGGATGAGGTGATGGAAGTAATGAGGCAAGCAAAGGAGAGTGAACATATGCACTTTTATCTTTAATTGCATTTCAAGACACTAAAAAAGTGTCTTCTGGCTTGTGCAGAGCAGGCCTGGGTATGTTGTTCCCCTGCCAACAGGAGGGAGTGCAAGTGTGGTTACTTGCTTCTCCTTGTCCTCAGGGCTATGGCTTGGAAAGGCACAGGAGTTCATAAGCACTCATCCATGTCTTTTCCAGCCAACTTATTGCATGAGACAGGCATGTATTTTCTCTCTTCCAACAGACAAAAACTACAGTTACTGCTGAAAAGACCATGAAAAATAGTATCTGACAATTTCAGCAGTGTTCTGCTGGGAAGAAAGGAATTCAATAAGAAATCCTGAAGAGATGACAAGGTTGCCACTAAGATGGTTTCTCCCTTACAGGGATGTACGGGTTTTTTTCCTTTCTCTCTTATTTCAGAGAAAGGAAATTGCTGTTCAGAATTTCTCTGCCTCCATAACAGACAATTTTCAGAACGCAGCATTCCATACGAGAGAGACACATGTGAGTGCTCACGCATACCCTGAAGCAGAATTACAACATTTACATTTGTTTCCCGTCTTAAGCTCTCACTGGGGACTAAAAATCAAAGAGGGTCTGCATTGCACCCCAGAAGTGTCTGCTTTCCATGGGTGAGTTGTGAGCTACTCTTCAAGTCATATCCAGCGTGGTTTTATTTCTGAAAGAAAAACACATGCTTGTGTGGCTTGAATCTAACACAGACTCAATAACAAAATACAGCACTCTAGAGATTTTCACTGCTGGTGCAGTGGGACCCAGCTGTTCAGTTCCATTCTGACTCAACAAGGATTTCATTGTCTCTTTGCATGCAATAATGCACTCAGAAATGACAAGGAAAGGCAGATTTTTAAAGCACACATATGGCTTTGTGTCTAAGTAATATATTAGGTGTGCAGAATAATAGTTTCTTGTGCTCTGGCACTATGACACTATGGCAAACGACAGTTAATTCTTATATTTTGAATCCCTGTTCCTCCTGAAAGGTCACTGTTTCATGATACACTGATCACTGTTAATAACAGATATAGAATAACCAACCAGCATTATTTCAAAACACTGGGCCTGTAAACAGAGGGAGCAAATACTGCTTTAGCACAAAAGAAGGGACAGCACACAGCTCATTGCCCCTTGCTGTGCTCCTAACCAGGATGCACAGAGCTTTTCCAGACAGTGCATACTAGGAAGCTGAAAGCAAAGCTGCCCTGAGGAATCACGTGCTCTGGAAAACAGATTTCCTCCATTTGGATTGAGCATTTTCCAATCTTTGACTAATTCTTTCCATGGGAGACATGGAACTGATGGTGTCCAAGGTTCTGTCTTTGGAATCTTAGAGAATATGAATACATGCCTGATTGAAGCCTTATGCAAAAGGGGTAAGTGACTGGTACATACATGCATACATGGAAAATGGAGACACTAGGGGAACACTTTGCAACAGCTGTTATAATTATTGTTATAAAGACAACAATTGTGGCTGAGACTTCATGTATGAATGTAACTACTACTCTTCAGAAAGCATAAGATGGCATTTACAAATAATATTGCCTGCAAGGATTCCTGAGCATATATTGTCTGGCATCTTGTATTTCACAGGTTACAAGTATATTTTCCTCTTCCTTTCACACTAACCTGCAGTAGCATTTGTTTTCTTTTTCACACTTCCTTCTTTCTTCTGCTATTACCAAAGCTGACAATCTGGCAGGGTCTAATATGCACTACATATTCACAGATAGAAGCACCAAGCTAAAGAGAACTAGAAATAAATGTTCTCCATTTTGCTGGGGGGAAAGAAAATTACTGTTACACTGCAAGTCCTCTTTTTCTCAGTCAGTATCACATTTGGACATTTCCCTAGCTCAGGTGAAAAGATTGTGAAAGCACTATAATATCTGCTTTGTCTAGAGAGCAGGTCAGATACATCATTTATGGAAACTGATAATTCAGCAACTGATAACTCAGTTTCTCTAGAGAGCATATTGCCCTAACTAGCAATGTTATACACTTGAAAGCTTCCTAAGTATTCTGAGAAGCCTCTTTTGATGCAGGCATTAAGCAAAACATATTTTCAGTTTGCCAAAAAATAACCAAGGAAAATTGCTAAATGCAACATTCCTTCTCTATCAATCTACAGATTTAGAAATCAAAAATGAAAATTAAAAAAAAAAGGCACAAGTGCTGCAGTAGCTGACTCTCAACACACCTTTACTCCAGAAGACAGGTTTCTGTATTTGCTGTTGAGGGTACAGTCAACTGGTAAGTAAAGGATCACTGTTAGGGAGACATAGGAAGCCCGTTCACTGATGGCAAGACCAACATTCACTACTCTGCAATATATGCAAGCAGATCTTGGCTAACTGAAGTAATGCTCAGCTGTATTTATGTGCTTCTCACAGCTTCAGAAGCAGAAGGTTTCTCCATGCTATGGAACCTCCTCCTTCAGATGAAACTGGCCATAGCAAAATTTGCACTGTAGCTGCTTCTCAGCACTAAAGTATTTCAAAACATCAATATCAGGTACATTACCACTTAAAAATAGGGATAAAAGATTGCTAAGAAAAAATGATACTAAAATGCAAGAACAACAGTGTACAATATTATGGACAGCAAAATAGTATGTATTCTCCACAGTCTTTCCCCAGAAAAATAATTGAATTGTCAATCCAACCAATATAAGGTTCACTCTTACAAAAAGCGTGGTTGCTACAACTACACAGCAATACTCCATTTAAGAAAACACACTTTGACAAGTTTTGTGCTCATGAGTGTGGGTAAGGGTCAGCACTCTTCCAGTTAGACGTCTTTAACTGGCCTCTTGTGTAAGAAAGAGGAGACACTAAGAAAAATATTATGCATGTCATGATGACTGAAAATTACCTGGGCTGCTACAGAGACAACACTTCTCAGACACTTTTCCATTTCTGTAATAAATGAGTTTCCTAGAACTACTTACTTGAGCAAGTAGGATCTATTGCAGGGTGCTCTATGAAACAAATCAGTCAATCCTTAAAATTATCTGAATGCTTATAGGTAAAGAGTGTTCACCCATTTTACCTGCAGATCTCATATCCCTGATGTATTGAGGAGGCAAGCTCTTTGAGCAGGATCCTCCTCTTTTAGGAGACTTAGGCATCCCCAGATTAAATCAGCTGCTTCTATTGTCCTCTCTCCTCCGCAGGCAGGTGACCAACCCTTAGCAGGTACTGAAGGCTCATTGTTAAGTGCACTGCTTCTTTAGGCAGATCTTCATTTTCAGCCACGTCCTTGCAAAATGCTGCGACAAGGTGCTGTAAAACTTACTATCCAAAACTTAAATGCATTTCCCAAGGTAATTTCTCATGTCTTCTTGGGGGAAGAAAAGTAAATTTGTGTAATTCTATCATCACATTTAGTTTTGAATCTAGCAACCCAAATTTATTTAGGATGGTTAAATATAATAGTAGCTTAGTGAGTAGTGGCATGCTCTTCAGGTATCTTGTATGTGCGCTCTCCCAACTCATCTAAACAGGCATGTGATTCAAACAGTGCATCACCCCTTTGTTAGCCACAAGGTTGCATCAGTTTAACCAAATTGTTAAACCCCTGTAACTGTGAAGGCAAGCCTTGCAGGACAATAAAGATTTCTCAAGTCTTAATCAACCTTGCTGTGGCTTAAATATGTGGGGAGTTAAAAGGGTTCCTGCTGAGACCTCAGTAGAGTTGTGCTGAATTACGGAATCTGCTTCTTAGTCTTGCTAGAGATACCGAAATGGTAAACCTGAAGCAAAGGAGCTTTCCTCCAATGTGTTTGGTTACTGGTCCTAGAAAACCACAGTGTTTAGTGGTCTGAATAGTAGTACACTTATGCCCTCTTAAACAGGTCTCCATCCCACAACTGGACGTTGTAATCCTACTTTATCTCCAGCAAGCCTGTACATGTGAGTGGGGAGGGGGGAAAAGAGTAAGGAACTAACCTTTAGAGGCACATTTTCTTCTTTGTATACAGTTCAGTTTTAAGCAGAGCAGATTAGTTAAATTACAAAGAAGAGGATTTTGTTGTTATATGAAGTGGTTTTGTTCTGTTTCCAAGAAGAAAGTAACAGAGAAGTATAAACTTTTAAAGTGGATTCAGCTGAGCTGTCCAGTTACAGTGTCACGCTAAATCTCCCCCACACTACCTGTCTTCGCAGTGACAAGGGCCCACTGTCCAGGCCAGCACGTGAGCAAACAGGACTGCACAGCACTGCATGACCTCTTCTCATGGAAACCTTTGACACGCTCCTGAGCCCCAGGGCTGGCAGAGGCTGGGAATCAAAACATGCTCAGCAAACACCTCTCGACAGGATTAATTTGCTGAAATTTTAATTCCTGCCCGCTTCTTTCTTCTGTTGGGTAGCAACTGAACCTGAGTCCAGCACTGAGTTCCATCTGTTCCAGCTCAGCCCCTGGAGCTGCAGATGCCCTGATGTCTGCAATGAAGGCCAGTGCAGATATACAGGGATAGGAGGAACAAGGCCTCTTGCTTATCTGACATCAGAGCCACACAGCTTCACAGCTTCCTTTTGGTAAAGCTGATCCAAGGCAATTGTTTCTTCCTTTCAAGCGACAGGCCAATTTTGAAAATCTGCAAAGAGTAGGGTACCTTTTCTTTCTGGCAGAATGTTTCACCAATTTGTTTGAATTTGTCTGTCCTATGCCTGTCCTCCATTAGCACATCTTAATTCCAAGGTTTTTTCTAAACAATACATGACTCCAACTGGATCATCCACATACTTAAAAATCCATTTTGCTGGCTCTACTTCCTCTTTTCACTTTTGCAGTGTGAACAGAATTTCACAGAAACCTCCTAACAAAGCTAGGTACCCCTTCTAGACAGGCCAGTTTAAGAGTGGCACAGGACCCAGCCCAGCAATGCAAGGCAACTTGAGCAGTATCCTGTCTTCCTCCATTAGAAGGAGGAAATCGTACCCAAGTGAGAATTTTTTATTATCAACAGTGATACCTGAATGCCCTCCTTCCTGTCTCCCAAAGAATATGGTAGCAATCCTAGTAAAGCATGAAGTAAAGCCCCGTTTTCTCCTGATTCATATTTCAGTTTAAAATCCAAAGCTATCCTACAGCTGTTAATCTGAAATTAGTAAACTCACGCCAAACACTCCTCCCAAGCCTTTTTACCACATGAAGGTAACAGCCAAATGCTTTAATACAAAACAACATTTGACAGACTTGTAACCTTAACCACAGCTCAGCTTCAAGGTTATTTCTTTCCCTGGCAGTGACTACAGAAGAGCGCTGCAGAACTGATGTGATGAACCAGTGCCCACTGACACATGGAAGGCCAACTAAAATGCCTGCACTCTGCTTCCCAGTTTTGCACAAGCAAGAGAGGAAATGTAGGTGGGTTAGAAAACCCCAAAGGCAGACATGAAGCAAAGAAAGTGTTAACCACAAGCAGTTCTATCTCCAGTGAGTGCATGTCGGTTCCCAACAGCAGACTGGAGTCAGTACATGCAAAAAATTACACACTATAATACTTGGAGTCTGCAGGCATCAGCTACACCAAGCCCCAGTCTAACTAATAACTTGGGAAAGTCAGGACACACCTTGCAAGGAGCTGGACTATGTTTCAAAAAAGCCTTTTTGTACAGAAATTCAAGTTTCAGCAGTGGGGCAGCGAGGTAGAGTACAACAGTGTTCTTGAATCAATGGCTCATTCAGACTGCATTTCCCTTCTCCCATTTCCACTTTTCCAGAGGCTGGCTTTGGCTCTTAGAGTGGTGACACATGAATCCTAGACTGAAGGGAGACTAAGCCATACTGAACAAGTTTGTATGGAAAGATCACCAATAACAACAAATTAGTTGATATATTAAATAAAGTCTGTTAAGTACAATGTTGACCTGCTCCTTACCTGTTCAAATGTGGCCTTTGAAGAACTGTTGCATTTCATTGTAGTGGCAGCTAACATGATGCTGACTTTGCAACATGCTTTAGCATGTTGAAGCTTCTCTAAAAATAACATTAATAGAGAAATTTAATTAGTTTAATTCAGTGCTGAAAAAAATCCTAAAACCTGCCCTTGGAACAGATTCCTTTATTAAAAATAAGACAGAGCCCCACACAGTCACAGTATAATCCATTTATTAGCATACCTTGTGAGCCATTGGTGTTGATCCAAGGGACATGACAGTTTTGGCACTTGACTGATTTCAGAGGTACTCAGCCCCTGTTCAGTAGAAAGGGATTTTAATAGGACTGAATGGGCTGTTACACAAATGGGTTTTTCTTCTTGATGTGGAAAATTAAATATTTTCCCAAACAAGTAAAAATAGAGCCCAGGAGACATGCACTGGTCCAGGTCACAGTGCCTGATTCTACAAGGAGCAGTTGGTTACCACCAGAGGTGATTCTGGTCCCTCCATCTGCAAGGAACTCCCAGCAAGTCTATAGGGATAGTGTTAAATACCACAGTGCAGTTCATCTCTCAAAAGCTTTCGACTGATTGCTGAATATACACATCTGGAAATCTGTCTTCAAGTGGTTGATGGATCACTTCAGCTCTTTTGGGGTGAAGAAACTTCAGGATATTGGCTTCAGAAAAAAAGGAAGACAGATAAAAGGCAGACCTACGTCTCTTACCCCTGAGACAGCAAATATCTACATTCCTGGTTCCTCACCAAT
The DNA here is from genome assembly GCF_036250125.1 of Pseudopipra pipra. Lineage (NCBI taxonomy): Eukaryota > Metazoa > Chordata > Aves > Passeriformes > Pipridae > Pseudopipra > Pseudopipra pipra. The sequence continues at coordinate 16,116,607 of NC_087556.1, forward strand.
GCCTCCACTAATGCCTTTGAAAAACTGATCTGTTATTCTCTGCTACAAGTGTACAAGGATTACAAGGGTAATCAACGTCCTGTTCAGGTTAATAAACAGCTGCCTGATTAATTACCACATAGAACATAATTAATAGAAATCATCAGAACAGTGTTCAGCCACAGCAAAGGGATAAATCTTTATCCAGCTTCAGATGGCCAAAGCATGGATGGTCACCAGTGCAGGCATTGCAGGTCAGGATAACACCAGCACTGGGTTAGCCTTTGTAGCACTGGGGGGTTCCCTCGAAGAGGGATACCTGGAGCACTAATAGCTGCTCATTAGGCCCCTACCACAACCACATTTCTCCTTCTGCCAAAGCTCCTAGCCAGTCATAGTGATGTTCCCTTTCTCACATAACCAGCATGTGCCACACTGCTATGGGAAACTGTCTCACAGCATCCACATGGCACAGTGCAGCCACCAGCAACACTGACTGAGCTCTCAGCTCCTGGAAACAGTGTATCTGCATTAGCCTCATCCAACAGAGTGATGCTGCAAAGGTGGACTGAACCAGCCCTACCACTCTGTCAGCCAAGGCAAAGCTGTACAGGTGCTCCCTGCCCAGAGGTCCCCAGATACACCTGCAGCAATTGCTGTGGGCTCAGTGCAACTGCTGCACCTGCCTGAGACACGGGGAGAACTAACCTCAGTGGGTTTTCATCCCTTTATAACAAGGTTGCCACAAAGATCGCACTAGCAAGTTTAAGGCTGGCTCCAGCATACAGACATACAGCACTAAAATCACTTACAGCATTGCCTACTATAGAAAATCGTACTCAAATAATCAGCAGGTGACACAGCCTCCCCTGGCAAACTGCATTCAGTTCTGGTTACCAAAGTTTAAAGATCCAGCAGAAAGAGAAGACATGGAAAGATAGTTCAGCATGTTATGAGACACCTAGACAGTTTGGGTTGAAGAGAGACAGAGAAGCCACAGTCTGAGAAAAAGAACTATCTCTAGAGTAATGAACAACAGAGAATATAAAACCAGGCTCCTTACTTTGTCTCATGGCTGAGAACACAAGGACAAATGGGATTCGATAAAAACAAAAGGCAATAAATTCAGGAACCATAAAAAGAAATGATGTGCTGTGGAGAATAAAACTGCATTGGTTTTCATTGCCAGAAAATATTGAGACAGAGAGCTTAGTTTGATTAAACACAAAATTAAAAATTTAAACATTTATATGGAAGAGGAAGGCTGGTTACATTAAACAGTTTTTTAAAAGTTAGGGATATAAACTCTTATACTTAGAAAAAAAAGGACTTACAAAAGGATAGTGCATAGTGTTTTAACAACACCTACGGGACCAAGTACTTGTACTTCAATTTTTAATAATAATAATAATAATAGTAATGCAAGGAATTAATTTAAATGGGTCAAGAACAAAATTCTCCAAAAGGAAAGGTTGTTAAAACTTGTTCAGTACAAACTCACACAAAATACCTTTTGGAACATCTGCTGCTTGCTAATATTACAAAATACAGTCCTATGGTGGCTGAGTGCTGCTCATCCAGCCAGGTAGATCCAGTAAGCCTCAGTGGCATGGCACAGGAGTTTAGTTCGGACCACAGTCCTAGGTTAAACAGCAAAGAGCACTAGTGGTGCTCTGAAACAGGACAATGGAAGAGAGTATTGGCAGGCTCATCTACAGCACCAGTAGGGTGTAAAAGCAGTGGAAGGAGATTGGATACTTTCTTCTCTCCTCAGCTCATGCAGGACTCAGGGTATGTTAATTACAAGGATTCTCAAAGCTTTCACGGTGATAAGATCTGGGAGAAAGAAATATTTTGAACTAGAACATGGGAATTTCAGAAGACAATGCAAGGCCTGTGTCTCACTTGTGTTACATGGTAATTTATTGTAACTCCTGAGTGGCCATCTGCTAAGTAGTCTTAGGGAAATAACCTCACAGTTTCAGTCCTTTTGGTGTTTCAATGCCTGTTGGGGTTATGGGTATAAACTAAAAGATCAAGCCAAGTTAAACTAGAAATGTGACAGCACCCAAGGCACAGAAACTCCATTTGAGCTGCTGAGCCCATGCTGGCTCAGGGGAGGCTGAAGGTAAAAGCCAAATCCCTCTACATTTCCCAGACAGGTACTGTTGCTGCCAGTGTGGAACTTGGCATTTAATCCCCTACAAGACCAGAGGGCTGTGACATAATTGCCTTCAGTCCTCCTGCCATTTTAATCCCTGGGAGATAAGGAGCAGTCTGCAGCTTGCATCTTAGAGACTCTCTGCCAGCAGCCATAGGACAACACAGCCAGCGTGGAGCCAGGCACAGCACTGCCAAGGGATCAAGTCTGGCACTTCAGACAGGGTTACCAGCACAAGCTGCACTGAAGACACTCTGGACCTCGAGAAGAGGCACAAACAGATCAGGTTTGTCTCCAAGGCCAGTCTGCAGGGGTTCTGACATTGCATGTTTTAAAGATTTCTACAATTCTTTGTTAAAATAAAGTTTCCAAGCAGGATCTTTAAACAGTCCATTCCAATACTGGTAACCCAACTTTTCTATAACCCCTGCAGAGGGTAAATGGAACTGTTTAGTTTAGCATTCTCACACAAAAATCAGCCAGGTCAGCTATTTTACAGAAGACAAATTAAAGCTTTAGGCAATCACTACTTATTGAATCCAAGGTGATTTCTAGAACTCTGTCACCACATGCCCCGTAACATGACAAGGCTAATCCACAGGCTGTGCTCTGCCCTCTGTTCTTGCCTTTGTAATGCCTAGATACTGAACACCTCAGTGCCTTGAGTGCAGACCTTCCAGGCAGCAGGTCAGTGCCAGACCCAGTGATTGCCTACCCTGCAGTGCATGAGCAAACCCAAAACATGCACATCTGGCACAAGTTCCACGTGTCCCATCTTGTATTATTACTCCATGTTCAGGTCCTTTGTTACACATCAAAGCTTTCTGCTCCTGAGCAGACCTGTCTTCTCTCTGGCTTATCTATACACAGTGAGAAGACACTGTGCACTGCACAGCTGTTAATGCACTTAGCCCTTCTGTCTAGTTTTATATTTTTTTACCTACTCAAGAATAATAAATTAACTTTAAAAACTGCTTAAGGCATAAGAGGGAACTCTGTTCATTTGTTTGGATGAGATGGAAGGAAGAAATTGAAGTATTCAATAATCCCTGCTTTTTCTCGGCATTATTTCTGTTCAGGCTGAGAACTACAGCTTGATGACAGTGCTTGCATACCCTTGAGTTAATGAGAGGAATGAAAAGAGAGATAGTGCAAAGAAGAGAAAAAAAGAACGAATAGCCCAGAGGTTTCAAGAACAGGACACACTTCAGGAAAGCAGGAAGCTGCTTTGCAGCACACTTACTGTTTTTCACAAGGAGTGAGTAATTTGCTTGAGGTGTATCTATACCCCAGGAGTAATTCCATGTTTCATGGGAGAACTGTGAACACAGAGATATTAAAGACTAACAGCACAAGTAAAGGGCAGCTACTAACTGTGGTGATTAAGCTACCAAGAGGAAGTCCCCACAGTGCTGTTAAATCATGATTCAACACCTGAATGTTTGAGATTAACATTACATTTGGATTTAAAGAAAAATAACATGTCTATTCAGCCACTTGAGGTCATATTTTTAAGTTCTTCACAGTAATCATAAGGGTAAGAAACCTACTGTCTCTTAAAAATGAAGATTTACTCCCACACCAACAACTAGGAGATGCTACTTTAAGGAAGCAAGAAAACAAACACACACAAAGAACCACTATAGTGAGAAAGCAGCAAAAAAAACATAGCATCTGGCAGCTAGAAATGTGTGACAGAGGATTACAGCAGAAAGGACAAGCATCTCTTAGCAGGGGCAGACACTTGAAAGGGATCATATGGAAGCAGACGTACTATCCAGAAGAGAAAAGGTTCCCCCTAGAGACATAACAGGGAAGAAAAAAACCCCAGCTCAGCTCAAATCTTCTGATTCCTGGAATTGAAGAGAGCTGTTATGAAAAAACATCTGAAGATTTCCACTATGCCAGCACCCGGTGCCATCTTCCAAGCATCTCACACCTCTCCTTGCAGCATTTTTCAACTGTCCAAACATACAAACAGGAATAGATTTTCAGTGGCAGGTATCTCTCTGCTTCTACTATTTCTGTGTGCCAGGGCAAAGGAACAAGTGTCACTGCATTACAGGACTCAGATACTTAGGGCAACGTATACTTATCATTGTTACCAGTGTGCACCTGCTTTCTCTGCTTACAGATTACAGACTAAAGTGAAATCAAAGACTTTAAAGCATCAGTTTTCTTCCAGTTCTACATCCAAGTCCTTTGCCAGTGTCCAATGACAAAATAAATCTCCATCAGTCACAACCAGAAGCCACAGCCTTCTGCTGCTGCAGGGCAAAAGGACCATAGGCTGAAGTTCCTAGAGCCCAGTCATTTTCATTTTAGCTTGGTCACTCTCTTGATCCAGGGTACAAATTTGCTGACCTTTGTGTACACACCGGGTGAATCCTTCCGACCACAGCCATACCCCCAGGAAGTGATGCCCAAAATGATCCAGCGCCCATTTGACCTCTGACACATGAGTGGCCCTCCACTGTCCCCTTGACAGCTGTCCACTCGTTTATCTTCAGAGAGGTTCCCGGCACAAATCATGCGGTTAGTGAACTTCTGCCCGTAGCGGACCTCACAGTCTTCCCGTGGGAGAAGAGGCACCACCCCCTGCAGCAGCGTTCTTGAATAGGACTTCCCTGGAACAGAACAGACCAGCCAGACTGATTCATGTGCAGACTACAGCAGCAACCTGGAGCAACAGTGCTCCCTACAAAAACCTGTACACTTCATGTCAAGTCTGCAGCACAGAAAAACGCTGAGCTCAGCATCTCTGAACCACCAGAACTGCAGAAAACAGTGATGCCAAGCCAGACCACAAAAAAAGAGCTGTAGGATCAAAGATATGGGGAAGAGGTTTGGAGAAAAAGGTTAGATCAAAGGATGAGTCTTACTCCTGGTTCTGCCAACAAGCAACTTGAACCTTTTTCAATTTATTTCACCTCTCAGAACCTCCACTTCCTCCTCAGTAAAACAAGGACAGTGTTTTCTCAAGTGAATAAATGCAGTAATAACTGTTAAGTGCTCAATCCTCAGAGAAGTTTTAGAAGATGTTTCAGAGGCATTCAAATATTATTCAAAAGGAGCTCACTTCATCTTTGGCTAGATTTGTCTCTATTTGATCAAATCTATTACCCCAAGGTTGCTCAGAACATAAGGCTCATGTGCTATATTAGAGTATGACCTTTCTGTGCTCAAGGTTTATGTAAGTTCACAAGGTAGTAGGTAACTGCTCCTCTCTTGGAAAGCTGGGTGTTGTGCGTGGGAGGGATTCTAGCCACTAAGCCCTAGCACAGCTTAAGTTAGTTACATGGCTAAGTTGCTCCTTGATCCTCGCCAGACATCCTGAAGTGACATGTGCAACTGGCACAACTGACTCCAAAGGCAAATGTGTACTTGCAGTTAAACAGTTGGGGTAATAGCTAGAGAAAAAGCTGGTAAGGATGGGCAAGTCCAAAGTCAACAGACAAGCTCCTGGGCTTTTGACAGCAAGTCTTGATAAATATATGGCTTTGCTCCAGTCATAGCAGCCCCAGAAAGGCATCCCAGCTCTCTTTAACCTAGGAAGCTTCATAGCAATGTGCTCAGTGGACAGGTACAAGCTGTTTTGCATCCAGTGCAGAAACCAGCCTCAGAGCTCATCTGTCCCTGCAGCAATATTGAGGGAGGTTGAGCTTGAGACAGATTCCTTCCACCTCACTTCCAAGCCCCACTTCACTACTACAGTATCATGAAGAAGGCAGGAGATCAGGGAAACATGAGGGCTTCCCACAGCCTTGGTATAGCAGCTCTGCACAGGCTCCCTAAGGGGTCTGCTGTAGACAAAAACATGTGCAGAAATGGGAAGAAAGAGAGGACTGTGGCCAGACAGCAGCATTGGTCTCTGCTTCAGAGCGATGTTATGGAACCAAAGCTTCCACCACGAGCAGACTTGAGAAGCCTCAAAATCAGAAGACGACACAATGGCACAAAAACCACCTCACCTCCCCACTCCTAAACACCACACACTGGCACAGACAATGGAAGCAGTGAGAACCCAGCCTTGAGCTGATATAAATCAATGGCCCATATAGGCTTCTGAACCCAGACTCCTCCACCTTTTTTGCCCCTCAAAGCACCGCCACTCACCTGTGTCTCCCCAGCCGGAGATGATACAGGCTTGCCTGTTGATGTCAGACCTCTCTTTCCTGTCGGGCAGGCAGACGGGCAGAACGTGGCGATTGAAGGACAGACAGTGCCCTTCTCTGCCCCTCACCCGGACCAGGGCTATGTCATTGTCATTGCTGCCAGCCCAGTAGTTCCTGTGCAGGACAATCCGCTCCACGGGCAGCTCCCTCTCAAACTCATCCTTCACGCCTGTGTGGTAATCGCCCACCCGCAGCAGGTAGCGCCGCACATCAACACCGAACCTGGAGAAAAAGAGACTCAGGATCTCCTACTAAGAGGGAAACAAGTCTCAGTTGCTATGAGACTGAACCACCTCCTCACACCACACTGATAAATCAGTGCCAGCTGCAGGACCGTGGGACCTCTTTAGCAGATCTGATCGTGCCAGCTGTTGCAGTCAATGGGTGTCCCCAGTCACCATCAACCATGCACAGGACTTTTTTCCTATTAAGATGGCTATAATAGTTACAACAGGGTTGTGAACTGATCTGTTCACAGTTCTTTAAAGCACTTAAGAATGGCAAAATGCTGGTTCCCTTTAAGCTGTAAAGCCTCAGAGCTAAAAGGCCAGGTGTAAGCAGTGAAGGATAAAGCAAGTCAATGTTGAGTCATCCCCACAAGTACTCCAAGATCACACAGATCATAACCTGAAGGTCTTGGTTTATAAACTCTGCTCATGTGGTTCCACTGGGCTGGGAGGATAAACTCATATGAGGTTATCTTGTTCATCACTGAGTATCCCTCAGGGCTCCCCACTCCCAAACACACCTTTTGAAGCAGTGGGCTGCAGTCACCACCCAGCAGCTGCTGATCACTGTTGCCCCACACAGCAGACGAGTATCTCTACGAAAACCCTTCAGCCGAAGTGAGGCCTGCCATGGCCAACCACCTCTGAAGGAGAAACAGTGAAATAACAGATGTCACACACATGGGAGCCATTTTCCTTTCTTCCCATCCACTCTGCCCCATCTGGGCTCAGCTGGTGTGCATTCTTCCCTAGATAAGCCCACTGGTTCAAATCAAGTTCAAAAATCACCAGTGAAAAGGCATCAATGTACTCAACATTTGCCAGGCAATTTCCAGAGCTTGACAGAAAGCCAGAATCAGTCTGGCTCTCCCAACAATTACAGGGAAGTACCTGGGAGACTTGTTTCCACCTATGATCCTTTTCTTGCGACGGTGGAGAAGGCGCATCCCACACACACCAGACTCTGGACCTGCACAGTGAAGTTAGAGCAGTTGTGTAGGGACCTTCAGCTTAAATATCAGCATTGCTGTCACAGAGCCAAATACCATTCACCTTCCCCAAGGGCATTAATCCTCAAGGTAATCGACTATACTGTGTTGTGCATGTGGAATTCATTGAAGATTTGGTCTCATAGATTTCTGCAGTTTCAGTGGAGGTGCTTACCTGCAGTCTCTATGGTCTTATGCCAAGAATGGGACCTAGACCTACACATATATCATCAGTCCTCTAAATATCAAAGCTTGCTCATGGTTGCAGGGTTCTAAGGAAGGGTACTTTGCTGTGGGGAAGTTCTGCAGGCTCAAAGGCCTGACATGGGTGGAGCTCCTCAGACTAGTCTGGAGCACCCTGTGCTCCTAAGAAAAGACAATGAAAACAAGTAGGAGATGCAGGACAGGATATGCTTATTTTGTAGGTGCAGTTTCAGCCAGAGACAAGAATGACAGGGAAAAATCATAAAAACATGCAGAGATCCTACAACTGGAGCACCAGGTTCTTGCATAGAAGAAATGGGCATGTCACCTGTTCTTCTGATATCTTGGACCTTCTCTTCCACGTAGTCACAGATCACACCAGCATCCTCACTGTGCCAGCAGCTGTGAATCATGGTGTCAGACCTGGCACACTGCCCCAGGGTGTGCTCCGTGCCACTGCATTCTATGTTGTCCAGATGGATGGGCCCATGGCCTTCACCAAAATAAGCCATTGCTCTGGCTTTTGCGGTACCACTGCAATTAGAGAGAGGGTGGCTAATCTGCAGTAAGCAGGAGGCAAGTGAACCTGAGGCACCAGCACACTTTAAGAGGAATAATACTTATATGTCACTGCACACACAGACAGTAGTACAGTGAGAACAGGACCCTACTCCCTCATGCATATGCCAAAACTAAGAAACTAAGCCCTGAGAAACAAGTCCAGAAAGAAGTGCTCCCCCTGAGAGCTGTTTCTATCTGTAGGACACATGTACCACAGCTCTTACCTGAACCCCAGTTGCCTGCAAACCACTGTGGCATCTCTGTCCGTCCAGTCATCATCACAGACACTGCCCCACTGCCCATTCAGTAACACCTCAACTCGTCCCTCCTTGGTGCTTTCTCCATCCACCAGCCGTACGGGAGGCCCTGAAGGAAAAAACACATGGGTTGCTGCAAGCAAAACCACCAGAAGTGTCAGGTGTCCAAAACTTGGGTTCTACAGAAAAAGATGAATCCCAGACATCAGTAAGCTTAAACCAAAAAGATTAGAAAAAAAAAAAGAAAAAGAATAAAGAAGTATGTCTATATGAAGACATTTTACCTCTGTGCTGAATCAGAAGACTACATACATAATAATTTATTTAATACATACTGGAAATCATCAGTGGATCATATTCTGAAAGCTGAGTAAAGAGGAGAACAAGAACAGAAGGAAAGTTATTAACTCCTGAGCCAAGAGTAGACAAGCTTAAACATGCCTGGGAAAGAAATCTATTAAATTATAAAACTATTACAGTACTCTAAGCAAGAGAAGAGTTCTACACCCAGGAAAAACAAAAATGTTGGATGTCAACTATTTCAATAACAAATGTCTGACAAACTGGAAAGTCTCCCATAGTAAAGAAAAGGGAGAGTATCGGGCATTATATAAATGAGGACATTATGCTAACTTGAAATACCCTCATAATTTGAAATAAAAGTGTGCCATCCACACAAGGACGTGCAAATTTTCACAACACAGCCTCTTGCATCCAAAGTCCTCTTGTCTTGACAAGGTGTGACACTACTGTAACTACACCAGTTTCCTAAAGGGTCTAGTTAAAGGAGTCCCTTGAAGAAGGGGTCCCTGCATACAAAGGCATCCACTGTCCCTCAGCCCCTCAGGATTGTTTCATAGGCTGCCAACACAACTCTCTCCAGTTTCCATTTATCTGCTGGTCTGGCTGTAGATCTGGTGGAGCCACAGCTCTATGGCCCTGCCCCAAGAGAGCCAGGGCTCATTCCTCCTCAGAAAGCAGACCCCTCGTTGAAACAGCACAGGGAAAACTCCCACATCTGCCAGAGCCTCCAAGGGAACAGACACTTTCCCACCATCCAGGGCAAGAGCAAGGTGAGTTACCCAGGCTGCCATCCATGACTGTGTTGCTTTCTGGGGAACAGCGGACTCCCAGATCTTCAGCATGTGAGCAGTCATGCTGTCCCCAGTTGCTGTGGGGACAGTCCAGGAGGGACAGCTCTGTCCCCACACATGCCACATCATCCAGTAAGATAAAGCCTTGGCCAGCAGCATAGTCCCCTTCAGAGGCCAGGGCAGCAGGACCACTAGAGGAAGGGAACAGAACACAACACAAAATTCATTAAAACTCTAAATGCCACAGAGGGACCCAAGCTCAAACAGAAACTCCCCTGCAGAGCTTAACTATGATATTGGAGCTTCCTGACCTGAACCCCTCAGCAACACACAAAATGGCAACCCAGCACCTTCACCTCTCACCAGCTTCAGTTTTCAGGGAGGCCTGCTCAGACCAGTCCATTTTCTAATGTCTGATCAAAGGCACAGTCATAGTACAGAGGGCCAGCAGAGGCTGCTTTGCAGACATGACAGCAGGTACATCAATTTGGGGAGGGGCTAGCAGAGAAGGCATCAAAAATATCAATATTTAAATAATTTAATTCTTTTTATAGGAACCAGCTACCTGGAATTGAAATGCAGAAAGCTGTATAATGGTAATAAACCTTCTAGTAAAGACAGCATTGAAGGATTAAGGTCCAGCCTATCCCAGTGAAGGGTGATGGAATCTAAACCTTGAAATTAGGAAGCACAGACACTACACACACTCTCAGTCCTACCTGAAGCCCAGCTGCCTGCAGACCACCTGGGCACCAAGGTCTGTCCAGCCATCATCACAAACTGTGCCCCAGTCTCCATTGTAATAAACTTCTACCCTGCCTTCGCTGGGGCTGCGGCCACCAGCCAGCCTGACAGTGCCCTCTGCAAGGGGGAGAGAAGGAAAGGTCAGCACTCTGCAGAGGGGAAAAGAAACAGCCTGTGCACCATTGCTAAGTCTCTGTGCAGCTCATGACCAAAAGAAACCAAAACACAGGTATCTTTGGGTACTCAAAAAAACAAATGTTCATTGTTCATGAACATGCCCATTTGTCAGGGAAGGATTCACCTCAGCCTTTCCATACCAATCGAACAAAATAATGGAAACACCCCAAAGTCTGCCTCTGGTCCATTCCCATTTGCTGCTGCTCTCTGCCTCCACATCTGGCAGCCCTTGTGGGAGCCATATATAGAAGCTCTGCAGAACCCTGAATGAGAGGGTTACCTGCTGAGCCAGCCCCGCAATATGGGGGTACGACCGACCACATCTGACTGGCAGAGCTGTAGATCTGTACCTGTGAAAGGGTCACAGGAGACCCCGGCGTCTTCAATGTGGTCACAGTTTTGCTGTCCCCAGTCACTCTTCTTGCACTGGTCAAGTGAGAGTTCATTGCCTGAGCACTGCACTTCATCCAGCAGGATTGGGCCAGATCCCTGCCCATAGTGAGCCCACGACAAGGCTTTTGGGGTCCCACTGCAAACATTACAAACACGTATGCTCAGTAAGGAAGGTCACAGTCTTGTGCCCTCAGATTCTGTCTTGCACAGGGACTCTCCTGTGCTAGGTCACTGTCCTCCCATAGACCACCCGTGTTCCTGACACAGTGGAGTTGCCATCTGTTAACAGAAATATGTTATTGGAAAGTTTGTAACAAGCCCTTCCAACGAATAACAAAAATGTGCCTGCAACATGAACGGTTCAGACACATGGAGAGTTCTGAGGAAAATTATGTAATATTAGTCTCATTTACAATCTCAGTAACAGGTGAAACTCCCAAAGTTTGAGGGGTCTCAAACTTGAATCATCTATTTTAAATAATCCTGTACCGATGCGATTTTCAAGAATGCTCAGGATACAACAGCTCCCAAGCACGGAACAGCACGCAGAGGAATGAGGTGCTCTCTCCTGCTTTCCCGTCTGAAGAGGATAAGGGCAGTCAGTGAAACTGAAGGTGTTTAAACTTAACCAAGTAAGCAACTGCAGTCCACATATGGAAATCACCATGACAAGTTATCACTGAGGCCAACAAGATTTGCATTAGGATATGTCTGCCAAAATAATGAACGGGGGTCAACACAAACAATCCTTAGACAGGGATTCACCAACTTTTTTTTCACAGTATAAATCCATAAAACTGACCGGAATGACAAAATCCCTTTATAGGATGATCAGTCCAGAATTATCTTTCCCAGAGTTTCTCTGTATCTCCAATAGAAAGGGCTGGTCATACAATGAACGGACATGTTCTCATGTTCTTCATTCTGCTTAATTCTATTGCTACTCCATGACATGCAGCAGGGAAATTACCTGAGTCCCAGCTGTCTACAGACTACTTCAGCATCCCGGTCGTCCCACTGGTCGTCACAGATGGTGCCCCACTTGCCATCGTGGTAAACCTCCACTCGCCCTTCAAAGCTCTCCTTCCCCCCAACAATACGCAGTGGGGCACCTACACCTGTGCTTCAAGAAAGGGAAAGAGAGCACAACAGAACAAGACAGAGACAAGACACATCCAGCAGTTCAGGGTGTAGAACCACTCACTGGCCACAGGAGCTCTTGGGATGCTCTCTTACCACACCCGCCTCCCTAGACCCCCCATAAGCTCCCGTGACTGCAGCCCACAGTATGGGGTACTGCTGCTCCAGGGATGGCTCTAACAGGCTGCTGTGGGACTGGGAGTTTGCTGCCTGCAGACAAAAACCTGGCTTGATAAAAAGGGGATGTGGTCATACACAACAGTCATCTCTCAGTGACTGTAGACATATACCCATTCTGAGTATTTGGGATTGGGAAGGGATAGATAATTTTCCAGTGGAAGGAAGAAAACCACCTACATAGCAAGTAAAAGAAGAACATTTTCCAATTATTTTCTCTCCATAGCTTCATGACCTTAGATTTTACATCTTATCAGCAACACTGACGGAAGAACCAGGGAGCAAACCTCCCCTGGATATTTACCTTCTGGAGGAACACAAGTTACCGTGGCACTCCCCTGTTTACAAGCTCCTGACACAGCTTCCTGATAGCCACACTGCAGCAGAGCTTTCTCATCCCCATGGCAGTTTGCTGACTGTAGGTGCAGGGGAACAGGCCATGGTCCAGGATGACTTTTCTTCCCAGCAGTGCCGATCTCACTGGTACAGAGAATGCAACAGAGCAATGAAATGCTGTAGCACAGCTTGACTTACAACTTCCCTCAGTGTTGTGACTCTCCAGTCTAGTTGTGACATCTCACTTCCCAGTGTGCCCAGTTGATTGGAAGGGCATAAAGGAGTGGTCACTTACAGTCTAATGGGAAAGCACAAGCAAGAACAAAGCACTTCCCACCACCCAACCCTTTTGTGTGCCTACTTACTGCAGAGGAGTTGGTGTAGACAGAAATGGCACCCTCATTTGAGAGCAATGAACAAACCCATCAATAGACTCAAACATCCAAATATCTGATTCACCTTCTTCCTTCTATGTGGACCTTATCTCCTTGCTTTTTGGAAGTTTGAACGTCCAAATCGCAGATACCCAAAGAGGGTTCATACTCTTAAAATTTCTATTAGATCACGACTGTAAGTGCAGCTGGTGATAGTAAAAAGGGGATGCAATCTCACAGCTTACTCATCACAGTCTGGAGTATGAAGCAGAAAATATTGTTTTAAAAAATTCTTGCAAATGCTGATTGGGTTGGGCATAGCCACAGAAAGAAAACAGTAGGAAAGGACCCTGTAAAGTGGAAAACTGGACCACAAAACAAACTCCTTTCCCCCAGCCAACACACTGTGCCGCAAGGACTGTAACCACAGATGCTTTTCTTTCAAAAGCCACACGAGCATGTAACTCTTGTAACCAGACTGAGGTTCCCACCTGAGACCTAGTTGCCTGCAGACAACACTGGCATCCCAGTCAGTCCACTGGTCAGCACAGATGGTACCCCAGAGTCCACTGAAGTACAGCTCCACACTACTATCTTCAGCCAACCGCACAGCACCTTCCAAAAGAGATAAAAAAAAACGAAAAACCCAGCTGCTATCTGCTGATGGAAGTTTCAGACCAGCAAGTCTTGGACTTGCATGTAGTTGTGCTGAACTGCACTTGGCTTCTCTCATCTTTGTTTTGCTTGTGCTGGCACTAAAGTGACTTGTATGAACGAGTGTGGGATGTGGCAGCCTCCCAGTTCCAGCAATGGCTGCTCAGGAGCATGGCTGGTGCTATGCTGGTGCTATGGTTCTTTTCAAAGCCATGGTAATATCAGAAGGAAACTTGGCTTCTGCCACAGCTCCTGGATTCTCCTTCTGCAAAATGGGGGTGATTTTACATGTTACCTTGAAAAAGTGTATAGAAATGACAGGCTCTCTAATTACTTCTGACACTCCACTGATCTATTTCTGTCAGCCACTTCACCTGTATGAGTCACGGTTGCTAGAGCAAGATGTTCAGTAACAGCACCTGAATCCTCTTTAATTTCTCTAAGAAAAGCAAGTGCCAATGTAAATGCCTTCACCACAAATATCTGCCACTGTTTAGACAGCACATCTCCTTGCTCAGTTATGTACTTGGAGAAGGACACACCTTCTGTCTGCAGTACCTCAGTGCAGGCACACAGCACCACTACACTTGAATCCTTCCCTTTAACGAAGCCATCTTTAAAAGCACATTCACTGGCAAGGGAAAAGACTTTGTCAATTCATTTATTAAACTGGGGCTTCAACTGTTCTGCAAAATGTAGGAAAGGCAAGGAAGGTCAGAAAACATGAGGACATTTTCAAGAATGCTGCATGGCAGCCAGTGCATTAAAAGAGCTCAGCTCTCTTGCTTGCCTCAAAGTAAGCAGCAGTCCTTGTGTCGGCACTGAGGAAGTTTAACACAAGCCTATGACCTACCTTGCTATAGAAGATTTACAAACCTACCCACAGATTTTTTCTTGTTATATTTGAACTGCTACACTTACATGAGGAATGCTCTGATACGGATACTTAAGGAGCAGGAGTGGGTTGTTTTCCACATAACTTAAACTGTTTTCAAAGCAGCATAAGTTAGCAGGAAAAAAAAAAAGTCTCCTTGTATGAGAATAAAACATCTATACAAGGCATTACAGCTACAGCAGCTTAAATCCACCCCCTACTATATACAGACGTTCTTCTCCCACACGGGCTGGCCTCTAGTACTAATTATTTCAACAATTCGGAACAGTTACTGTACTGTGCTTCTTTCACAGGGTGTTCCACCTGCCACTTGCAAGTCTGTGCAGCACCCATTTCTGGCCTGAGCCCCTGAGCAGTGCTGCCTGGCCACTGGCAGAGACTCACAGCCCTTACCTTGGTTACAGTCACAGTTGGACCAGCCGATGGCCCCTGACGAGAGCCGGTAGAAGCACCAGGGTGTCGTTCCCCCATCTGGGTTCCTGCAGTGGTTGTGGTCCCCCAGGCCACGGTCTGGGTACTGCTGGACATAATCAGGGAACTCTGCCCAGTTGAGGCACTCTGCCCCAGCCTCAGTGACCGCCAGCGAGCCATTGTAATAGCCCAGGGGTCCGACAGCACACCCGCTGGATGCTGCACACAGGAAGGGAACTGTTAGCATCACCTAAGGCACCACACTGAAGTTCAGTGGGGGGGGTACCAGCTGGTTATCTGAAACACCTCTTCAGTCTCCATTCATTGCTTGATTTCAGTTCTATCACTCTTCAAGGCAACTGCTCAAAAAATGTTTATAATACTCACTATCTAAACCACAATTTGATCTGAAGTAAAGAACTACTCAGACAGACCTTTGAAAAGTGTTAAATCTGGGCCCAAACATGGACAATTTGAACTGGTTCCCATTACTGTACATCCAATACATGTACTCATTTCAGAGCACCACTTGAGCGTGGTACACTCCACCACTTCCTTCCCCACTTACCTGAATAAGATACTCTCAAATTTGATCCTAGGCTCTCTAGAACATTAATTGCCTGTCCAAATTGCGTGAAAATGAGAAGAGTTTAAAATTAGCTATAATTTCATTCTATAAAGCAGGGCAGTAGGAAATGCCATTGTATTTCATTTTATATATGTTCCCTACACACATCAGTATCACAAACTGGCTTATCTGAACTCGGCCAATGTATAGGAAGGGAAAGAGAACTTATTCTGGGGGGAAAGTGTAGGTGCCAATGTTCCAGTGGTCATGTGAAATATCTAATGTAAAAATACCAAATAATTAATTTAATATGCTGTTTAACAAAAGAAGAAATCTCTCCATTCATTACCTTGAAATTAAAAGAGGGAAAACAGACCCAGGTTCTGTGTGAGGGTGGACTTTTTACAGCCCATAACAAGGGAAGAGTAGACTGAGAAAGGGACAACAGTTACAGCTCTATTCACTGAATAAACAAAAAGAAGATAACACTTTCAGAAAACCCTTCTGCAGTAAGGACACATGGGGCAAAGAGTAAGGGTAGAAAGAAACTTTGCATCATGTCATTTGCCTCCTAGCCACTGCCAAGCACAATAAGAAGAGGTGGGAAGCGACAGCTGAAGGTTAAATGCAAGGTACAAAATGAGAAGCAGTAGCAGGTAGGTGTCTGGAAAACACACTGTATGCTTGGCGTCAGCTGGGACCCTCAGAGGGGGGTGCATGAGAATTCAGTAGTTATTAGAGCAGAGGAAAGGTGAATATGAAAAAAAGACCAAGGCCTTCAGAGAAACAGAGGAAAAGAAAAGAATATGTGGGAGGAGCAGGGAACTGCAAGAGCATTAGACACAAAGACACAAAAGTGGTCTGGCCATGTTGGTGAAAGAGATAAACAGACATTGAGGCAACAGAAAAGATTGAAGAAGTGATGGAAAAAAAGGAAGAAGGCCAAGTAGTGGTTCATCATGCCTATGGTCTCAGATCACCACTGCAGGAAAGAATCTGCCCAATGACTGAATTAATAACTTCTTGTTCTTACCTGCACTCTGCAAATGGTTTTGGTTGGGCTGGGATCCCAGGAAAGCCTGGGAAAAAAAGCAGAGCAAAAGCAGAGAGATGATTATCCGATGAAATAAACATGAGCATGTCCTAAAAGCAGCTCAGCTTTTTGCAGCTTTAGGCAAACACACCCTAGTAACCAGTCTCTTCCTTGCTTTCTCCATTGCTCCTCTTCAAATCTAATCATAGCTCTGTCCACTAACAGCAAAATGAATAATTACTGGCCTGCAGAGATTTACTCTAGCACTACCTTACAGGGCTCTGCTTGTTTTTTTTTCCAGTAGACTTGGAAGTCTGAGATGCCTATGGAAAGGAAAGCTAGAAGAAAATCATTATTATCAGTAAGAAAAATAATGAATAACCACTCATTCTCTCTCCATTTACAGGATAAGTCATCTATGGCCACAGTAGTAGAGATATATCTATATCATGATAGGATGATGCCCCCAGGATACCTGTTAAAATGGTAATAAACATCTATGTACGAAGCCAGAAACAAGTAAAGAAGAAAATCCAACAAGGCTTTTTGAGGATTTTGTTTTTAATACTTGAAAACATGATATGGCTTATGGTATTATCCAAATAGGGTTAAATACCTAAAAGCAAAAAATATGAAACAAAGTCCTCAAAATTCTAGCATCCTGTCTGGACTCAAAACTACATTTCCTCTTATTGGCAGTGTTTTTTGTGGTTATAACTTCACTTTTGGCTGAGAGATAGGGATCTCAACTCAACACCACTACAAGGTGTGCAAGCAAATGCAAGATCTTCACAGACCCAGAGTGAAAAGAAGAAACTGTACGTGTTTCTGCTAGCTCCTTGTAGTTTAATTAGTTTCTAAGTATTTTTAATGAACATTTCTAATACTTTTATATGAACAAAGACTTGTAATTCACAGAGCAGAAGTGTGCAGCTAAAGAATACTAGCTATTGGTAACAATTGTGGTTTTCTTCAAAATGCAGTAATTTTGCCTCTCTCAAATTTGGAATGAAACCAAATCCACTTCTGGAATAAGCAGAGGTAATTCCCACAGAAACCTGACACGAACAACACCTACTCATGTTAGATGACATTTTCAAATCAAGTTTATGAATATCGTCCAGCAGATGTTGACAACCATGGTCAAGCTCCAGCATCACCCTCCAGCAGTCAGAATGTGATACTGCATTTGGAGGATGAATTCCTGACATGGTTCAGAAACAGCAGATCAGGTCTCAGGTGCTTATGCACAAGGGGATGCACAGATAAATCAGCACTTAACTGAAAAACGCTTTTCAGCCAAAAATCCATCTACCTGCATGTATCAGACTGCTGCAAGGCCACATAATGGTTTGTGAACCAACAATACTGAAGGACTTCTCTGAGGATCTCAAAGTTCTTTGCAGAGAGAGGAAAGTGAGCTAAGCTGCACTTTTGTGACTGCACCAAACGGGTGACTGAGCCACAAAGCAGGTCCCTCAGCTCCTAGTTTTCAATGTACACCTGCACACACAAGTAAACCTGCAGGTGATAGAGGGATGGGTCAGACTAATAACAGGGTATATGTGAGAGTCTGAATCCACTCTTTTTGGAGCCGGACCATAAACAAAAACACTGCAGTCCAAGTAATACATTTCTCTTCTAGTGAAATATTAGTTCCTGTAGCAGCTTCCAAAACATCCCAACTCTGACCATCACTACCAACAAAATTAAGTGCAAACAGTCTGTGCTGCAGGCATTGCCCCAGGTCGTGTGGCTATAAATCATCTTGTCCACAACATCAAGAGGGGCAATCAGCAAAGAACAGAAACAAAGGATCTCTCCTGCCAGGGTCACTGCAGAGCCTGAGAAACATAGGAAACCCAAGCCAAAGCATCTGCAAGCCCTTGTGCATCCTGCTTTCCTGCTTTGTTTCTTTTTCTGAATTTCATATGCTCAGTGAAACAAATCCATCCCTAAATCCCCAGCCCTTCCCAGAGACCACAGCTGCCTAGATGCTCCAGAAAACATATTCCAGTAATAACAAGATCCACTTACAGTGAGGATATTAAAAGAGACATGTGACTTCTTACAAGCAGATAGAAAAATAACCACTTCTTACCTCCACACATCTGAGACAGGATAGCAGACTCGAGAGCTCCACCAGGAGCCCGAGTATTTTGGAGATCTCCATCCCTCCTGTAAAAAGTGGGCAGAAGGTTCCTCAAGCATCACATTCTCGTTCAGCTGCCGGGCTCTGCTTTCCCACGCTAGCCACTCCGCACCGGGGGCAGCAGGATGCCTTTTCCATTTCTACGCAGGGAAAGCGATATAAGGGAAGGGATCAAAGTTCCCAGCAGCATCTTAGAATTTCACTTTCCTTTTCCTTTCCCCATCTCTTCTCCTTGAGTCTTCTCTTCAGGAAGGGGAAAAAGATGGGAGAGAAATCAGGGAGGACAGCACGCCCCAGAATTTACCTAGCGCATCTGAAAGCGGGAGGAGGGAGCGCAGGCGGTGGGGCGCACCCTCAGCCCGCTCCGCTCCCCGCTGCCCCCTCCTCTGCCCAGCCTCCCCCGTGCTCCAGGTACGCGCTTCTCCCAGCGCCAGCCTCCGCCTCCCCAGCGCCCGGGCCGCCGCCCGCTCCTCTCCTGCAATGCCTCCTTCCCGCAGCTGCCTCTTCCTCCTCTCCCCGCGGCACAGAGGCTGCAGCACGGCGAGGAGCTGGGGCCGTGTCCTCCTGCAAAGCCCCCGGCAACAACTGGGGAAGGAAACGGCGTGTGCGCGCACACTTGCCAGAGATTAGACTTCTTGGAAGGAATCTGGACTTTATCCCCCCACCGCTGCCTCCTCGATTACCTGCCTGCAGCTTCCCGAGGTCAGCTCTCCTCATACTTGAACCCAGGTAAATGGGACCCAGAAAACTTTACGTTAAGCAGCTTCCAGATCTCCCCATGGAAAACCCACAGGTGGCACAGCCTTATCCAAGGTGCATTCCCAATTTTCAGCCTGCATCTTGCCCCTATGGGTATTGCCTCCAGAGATCTTTTCCATCAAGCTTCTCCTTGACCTTGGGCTTTATTTTCCCTCAATTGGCTAGGATGCTTTCCAGAGGGTTGATCATTATTGTATTGTCATGAACAATCCCATGGGGGGGGGGGTAGTGTTTTCAGCTTACTCCTCTTTCATCTGAATTAGGGTTGGAGGCTACAAGTTTTTAACACTATTAAATCTAAGAAGGGAATTGGCCCATTTGAAGCTGTTCAATCTCAGATTTTTTTTAAACGTTCCCTGTGCTTTTTCTCAGCTCAGTCTAATGGGCATTTCCTATACTTATATTCTGATTTTGGAAGGATTAACTCCTGGTATTCTCTAGCATGAAACATGAAGGTCACCTTAAGAACTGAGCTCACTTCTGGTCAAGTCTGCTAAGCAGCACTTCCAAAGTCTTCGGCATAAAAACAAGGAATGGGCTGCTAAAAATCCACTGGCTTGACAAAAAGCCTTTTTTCCTCCTTCACTTATTGCCCATTACTCACTTCACTTGACAGTTTTGTGTTGCCTCATCCTCAGTCAGTCATCAAAGGCAAGGAAATTTCACTACCTGCTGGATCTTTTATAAGAGTTGCTGAGTGGTAGGAAGGAGCTCTTTCTGGAGTGCATTTGGCCAAGAATTGCACTCAGTTAATTAGGAGCAAATCTCCTATATCCTCGTAGTGAGGGAGGCAGACGATCAGGGCAACAGAGGATGGAAATAGCTTAGATGCAACATCACGCTGTAACTCTCAGGCAGCACTGGTAAAAAAGGAACAAATAAAAATACAGGACTGTGTTGGAATTTAAAACCACTTACTCCAGTGAAAACACAAGGAAAGGATATACTGGAGACACAAACAAAAAATCTACTAGCATTCAGAGCAATTTGCTCCTTAATCAGCAGTAGAAGTTATTGATGCTCCTTCAGAACTCCCTCCCATAAGACACTCACTGTTTAGCCCTGACACATAGGCTCAAAATCTCTAGCAAAAGCCTGCATTGGATTTCTCTCACAGTAGCTTCTAATTTGCTTCCCTCTCAAAGCAAGGTTTTCCTAGATAAAGTAATTTCCTAGATAAAGTAATTTTAAAGGAAACACAGGCCAGTGCACTGAAAGCAATAGAAGTCTAAGTCTGTATTCAGTTTTTGGAAGAATGATGAACTGTGGACAGATATAGTGGGGTTTGCAGTTGTCTCCTCTGTGGGGGGTCTTCTTTTGGAACTACCTCCTTCTTGCCAAGACTCCCCTGGTTTTCTGGCACATATAATGACATTTTCTTGAGAGAGGTGGATCTCAGGATTCTCAAAAGCTTCTCATGGCTACATGGCCCTCTCCAAGGCAGAGGAAGAAAAAGAAGGAAATTATACCAATATAACTACGTCAGTTTAGATCGGTAATGTATCTACAGATAAGGAAAAATAGATACTCAACTTCCTTGTATGGGCAAATTTGAAGTAGTTGTAAATATCTAAGTCCACTATTTAACACTAATCACCTTCTCACCCTGATACAAGCACAGTTCCATTAAAATAAGCCTGTGATTCCCTACAGAGTCTTTTTGTTTTGATTTTTCCAGATTATTCTGTATTGAATTTTGGAACAAGAAGTACCATCTTCTAAAACGTTCTTGGCTGTCTGGAATTCAACCCATTTCTCCTGAACTGGCAGGACTACTATTCATCAAGACCAGCTGAAATACTAATGCTTCCTCCACAGAGATCTTCAGTGAAAGCCTAAAAAGAGAGGTAGTTAACAGCAATCGTACCAAAGCTGGTATAATACTCAAGCTGTAAGGAACAGGAATAAGATCAAGGAATTCCAGCAGATTTGCTTAAATCCTGTAAATCCGACTTAGGAGGGTAGAACAGCTAGTCAGCTTTTGTTTAATTCTTTCCCCACCACGCAATCACATACAGGTCTCTGCAGCAATGTTCTTAACCAGTGGGCTCAGCACCAGAACCCAGTTTTATTCCCCAGCAACAGCATCATGGAGCTCAGAAAGAACAGTGTCATTCCCTACAGTTACGCACATGAACTATTAGGGGAGTGATCTCCAATATGAGCATGTCACAGAATGCATTTAAACACCGACTATAAGTTTAACAGTGAGATACAAAACCATGGCAGCAGCTGAAATTGCCAAGGACAATCAGTAACTGGAGGGGTTTTGGTTACAGCAAGGGATCCTGAGGCAAAAGAATTGCTACAGTACTTTTAAAGGAAGCACTGTAAAACCTGGGTGCGCCTGAAAAGCATTCTGTTTCCTTCTTTCTTCCTCTAAATAAATGAGGACTGGAAAACCTCAGCATAGTAATTTCAAGATTACAATAGACATGTAAAAGGTCAGACAGAAACCCAAACCCTTCAATGAATTTGTGAAGCTCACTGTGAAGCAGCATGATCCAAAAACAGCTGTTCAGATTAGTGGGAGCTGTGCAAAATTTCAGAAGTAAAACTATAAAAAGGTATTGGCTTCTCTGTTACAGCCTCTTATATAAGACAGTTCATCACAGACAGCAGAAACAAAGTACCAGGAAGTAGCATTTCCTTTCAGTGTCTTTTGGACTGAAAATGCAGAATGTCATAGAACCAAAGTGTTTTCCAAACTTAGATGTGGACATTATGTTCTTACTGACCCCAAGTTCTCTGAAAGACCCAATTATGCCATAATAGCAACAACAGAACAAGCTACCCTGTTCATGTACCCTCCAATCATGAGGCACTGTAAGTTATAGTTAAATGGAAATTTCTTCAATAACTTGAAACATTCACCTGACCAAAATTTACGGGATAAAACAGGTATCATCAGCCTGGGGCTCCAGAGAAGTCGGCTCCAACTCCAGCAACTCTCCAGTCACCTGTGGGTAATCTCACAGTCTGTGTGTGCCTGACTCCCTTCTTCCTCTGCTTTTTCTACATGCCTGAAAGAATTACTGATATAAATGGTTATAACAGTAGTTTTCCAAGACACTGCATTTTTCTCAGCAATTAGGTACTGGTCCTGAAGTTTTGTGGTACTGTAGTGGAAAAAAAAAACCCACACAGAAACTAATAATTCATTACATGATTTCAGTTACCAGTTCATGCTTGAACTTTCTCTCCCTCTTTTGTTTTTTTTTTTACCAAAAAACAATGAAACATTTTGTTGTAGATTATGAGTTGCCCAAGTCAAACATCAGTCTTGCATTATTTTATTATAGTCCAGACAAAATAATTAAACTGATGTGGCACCACACCTGTGCCACCTGCAAATCAGAGTGCCTAAATCATAAGCTTCTACGTTAAAGTTATATCTGATACTTACCAATGTACTGTGTATTAACAAGGTACTTTGCTGGGGATTTTTTGCACATTCTATAGCCTTTTTGTACAGCAGCAGGAATTAGGAACCAAATTGTGTATCCACTCCTGCAGAAGTATGAGCCATGAGATTACTACCAATTTTCAGCTGGCTTAGTGTTTGAATCTGAGCACTTCTCAACAGCAGCTCCAAAGCTAGGTAGAAAGCTTATATGTTAGGAAAAGTCACCCCCAAACTGTTAGGAAATGCATTTAAATGCATTTCTAAAAGGTTTTATTTAACAGTGAGAACCCGAGTAGGCTAGTTCTGGCTAGCTGAACAACATACTGCAGAAATCCTAACACTGCAAGACCCAGGAATCTCATGAACAAAATCAGCTGATACTCTGGAATCCAAAGATGGGTCAAGATCGACAGAGTAGTGCTGACAGATACCACTTGACATCAAACACTCACTCAAGTTGACTTTTCTCTTTTTTGCCAAAGACTCCAACTTTAATTGCTCATCCACAGTCCCCTTAGTAAAGCACATTATGGATAATGTCTGATCTGAGGAAACCTCCTCAGGAGCTTGTTCACTTTGCTTGAAGGTAAGTTTCCCCTGGATGACACAGCGTCCTCGTTTTGATTCCTGCGCTGTTTCTGAAAGACAAAAAAACCCCCAAACCCTTAGCTTATCATATAGTATTATTATATTAATATATAATATTATATAATTAGAAACATCTAATTTCCAAACAATATGAAATTTATTTTTCAAGATGTCCAGCCTTCAAAGTCAGAAACAGCCTAAAAGAGCTCCTAATTTTCAGAGAATTGAGAATTGCCATAACGACCTCACATATCCTGAAAACTGTTTGCTATGAGGATTACTGAAAACATTGGTTATTTCTCTACCAACTTGTCTCCATTCTCACTCCTGCAATCACAAAACTATTTATAGACTTATGACACTGGAATTTGGGAATCCTAACTCACCACTCTCCCCCACTGTCTAGATAACACAGGTATTGGATCAGCTATTTCCTGACCGCATGAATCAGCAGTTGCAGAAACTTGCCTATACTGCACATCTCCCCAGTTACAATATAATCCACATGTTGCATGCAACCTCAGCTCCCTCAACCTCTCCTCACAGGACTTGTGCTCCAGACCCTTCACCAGCTTCGTTGCTCAAATGAGTTACACCACCAAACAAATTGTTCAGAGAACATTATTACTGCTGGCACACAAAAAATGACTGGGGGCTTCCACCTTCCCTACTACTAGCCTTTAGGAACACAAAAGAGACTTTAATTACTTCTGCTTTTGCCACACAGTCATAGAACACCCGGATCTCCTCGGCACAAGCGGCGTCGTTGAAGTCGTTCTGTTTCCAGCAGGCCATCATTACTGACATCTCCGTAATGCACGTCGCCTCTAGAAGGGAAGGACACAACCAGAAGACTCAGGTCTTTAGGGTTTTATTCTGACAACCTCCACAGTGCATAAATCTCCAGAGAAGTTTAAGATGGAGTCGAGGCAGGTGAGAAAATGCAGCTCTAAAGATCTCAGCTTTGCTTTGGGCAGAGTTGACGCCAGCACGAAGATTAGCCCCGCTGCAACCATCCAACATCTGACTGAATTCTTAAGGTACGGGCTATGCTGCAACAAAGTGTTTTATGTGCGTGGCTCACATACAGAACAGCACAAGAAGCAGACTTCGGGTTGCAGTGTGAGGAAACCATTCTTTCCACCGAGCCTGTGAACTAATTCCATGGCACAAACCAGCCTCTCCCCCTCGCAGCCCCGCAGAACACCGGGTGTCAGCAGCACGACCCTCCCCACGGGGGCCGGGCCCGCCTTCCCCGCCACCACTCCCCGGGAACTCACCTCCCCCCTGCTCCCTGCGGTTCGCCACCTTGTCGGCGAGCGCCAGCGGGCGGGGCGGGCGGATGGCCGGGGGCCGCTTGTGCTGGCGCCACTGGCCGCTCACCCAGCGGGTGACCCAGGCGGGGTACGCGGGCCCCGCCATGTCCCGCACGGCCCGCGGCGCCTGCGCGGCCGCCCTGAGGGGCGGGCCCTGCCATCCCACCCACGGGAAACCCGCCCCTGCCCGGTGCAACCTCCATTTACCACCCCCGTCCTGCTTATCCACGCAAAGGGGATTCCATGAAAATTAAGTAACTTCCCCACAGTTTCCGCGTTAGGCGGAACCACTCAGTAACAGCTGCAGCAGTCTGCACCCCAAAACCTTTTTCTGTGGCAAACCTAACCAAGGAAGGAGCAAACACGCTCTGCTCTTCGACGAGAGCAGAAGAAATCATGATTGTTTCAAATAATTCAAATGGAACTCAAGGAATCACAGAATGTGTGAGGTTGAAAAGGACCACAGTGGGTCATCTGATCCAACCTCGCTGCTCAAGCAGGGCTGTCCTAGAGCACATGGCACAGGACTGCGTCCAGATGGTTGAGGGAGACTCCACAACCTCCGTGGACAATCTGTTCCAGTGCAAGGTTACCCAACACAGTGAAGTTCTTCCTCATATTGAAGTGGAACTTCCTGTGCATCAGTTTCTACCCATGGCCTCTTGTCCTATTGCTTGGCAACACCAAGAAGAGCCTGGTCCATCCTCTTGGCACCCTTCCCCCTTAGATACTTACATGCTGTGATGAAGCCCCTTCTCAGTCATCTCTTCTCAAATTCTTTTGCAACTATGGAAACTTTTCTTGATGCTTCAAACTCGCATCACTTAACTCTCAGCCCCTCATCTGTCTCCATTACATTACAGCTGGATCTGTATTGCTCCTGCTGTTTCTTCCAAGAAGACACTGAAACTGCTGCTTCCAAAATGGTGGCATCGTTCCCACAGCCTCCTAGTTGGTGGTGAAAAATCCCCTTGTTCCCAAAAGTTTCTTCCCTAGGGTAGTTCTGGAAGTCCTCAACTCATCTGGCAGGTTCTGGAGCGCTTACGTCCTCAGCTGAAAAAGGCAGGCAACACAGAAGGCACAGGAAGATTTCAAGGGCTGGGATACAAGCAGGTCTCAGCATGGCAGGAGGGACAAGGTAGACGCAGAAAACTGAAGAGTCAGACATCAAACACTGGGGACATAAAGTACTCAGATCCTTGTCATAAAGTAGTTCCCAAATAAGCCATTTTACCACACTTTATCAGGGCTCTTCAGGCACCAACAATCTCCCTTTTGCACTGGAGGACATATGAAGGATCAGTTTCCTTCCACAGGTTTGAGTTCTCTGACCATATACAGAAGGCCAGACCAAAGATGTTGGAAATAATTTTTTTTTTTTTTTTTTGCACAGGACATTGATTTGGATTAAAATATATTCAACCTCCT
The DNA here is from genome assembly GCF_036250125.1 of Pseudopipra pipra. Taxonomy (NCBI): domain Eukaryota; kingdom Metazoa; phylum Chordata; class Aves; order Passeriformes; family Pipridae; genus Pseudopipra; species Pseudopipra pipra. The sequence continues at coordinate 16,142,805 of NC_087556.1, forward strand.
AGCTATAGACATAAAAACCACTCCCCTTGCCTCTGCCTATTCAAGGAAGTTAACAAGACAGAAATTCTGTTAACTTGAGCTAACATCACCAGACCTATATCAGAATATTCTCAATATGCTTACTAGAATTTCCTGCATCTGCAGACAATATATTCTGGTATGTCCAATTCTATAATTATTTTTGTGTTATTTTTAAAACAGTATATTCTTAAAGTCCAATATAAAGAGTATGAGAAGACATTTTCATGTAAAAAAAAGATTTCTTTTGGCGCTCTTTAGAAGTAAATTTCCATCTAAGGTTCAAATTCAAACACTTTATCTGGAAGTTCTGAAACATTTTGGTAGGCAGGGTGTTTCTCTAGTTCCATTTTCTCTGAAAAGACAGGCAACAAGCAATCCTTTGAGCTGGACTACTAGTAGAGAAGAAGAAAAACAAGGTGACACCTTCAAGTTAGGCTAGAGGCTTGCATTCTGCAACTCTAAACACTGGAGATCTTGCAAATCCAAGACAGGAACATGAAGTACATTTCAGTATTCCAGTTCATGTGAGGTTCAGCTACTCTTCTTTTTGCCTCTTCTAGTTACCCTTACTGATATCCACTTTTCCCTGCTGCATTTGCCACCTGCAATTCCTAACCAGACATGTACAAGAACAATAATGAGGAAAGACACAAATACTAGGACATACTGCACTCCCTGTAAATCAGCCTCCCTTTTTCCAAATTACATTAGCTAATGGTGGCAGCACCTTCAGGGACATTCACCTTCAAAAGCTGATCTCTCGTTTAAGTAATTCCAAGAAAAATGAGGCGGGCGAGGAGGGAAGGTTGAGAAATAGAAAGGCAAGCTAGACAAGGAGAATTGTAATAGCTTCCTGTAAGTTACTGCTGTCTGCATTAGAATTTCCATTTTTTTTTGGCATTCAGTCAGGGATCGGAGCCTAACAAACTCCCGAGCAGGCAGAATAAGGTACCTGATGGTGTCTGCACACAATATGCAAAGATGTCTGAAGCAAGACACAATTTTACTATTAAACATGATTAATACTGAACATTTATTTTAAGGGAGAATGTGGAACTACAGAAGGGGTGTGTTACTCAGTAGCCAAGTCTCTCTCTAGCCTGTATTTTGTTTAGCTGATAGCACTGAGACACTAATGGAAGGGACAGAAGTGCTGACTTTAGAGGGACAGTCAGAAACCAAATTCTCTCAGCAGTGAACCACACAGATGTTTCACTGTGAATTCTGAACGTACAACTATAAAAACCATGTGAAAGTCTAACTGCATGTACAGCTTGTTATCTTAGATCAGCATAGTTAAAGGTGAATCCTCGCCTGCATTTCAGCTAGTCAAAATCAAAATAAACCACAGAGATTAAACTATGAGTATTAGATTTAAAAAGAATCTATATCACAACTGAGTAAGAGCCAGGTATGATGTTACAGCAAATGCGATGCCACAAATAAATACAATGCTAACAATGCTGTAATAAAATACACCCTTAAAATGAGATTGTTGTCTTAAATACCTCTTTCAGAGGTGAGAAATTACACCATGTATCTATCCTTCACTTTCCGGTTTAGCTATGTAAACCCTCCAGATACTGCCTAACAAACAATTAGGAGATGAGGTTAAGAAATCAGTTGTATTGGGGAAAAAAGAATAGAGTTGATATCCATGTCTTTTTGAACTGCCTGGATCCAGCTTCCAGGTAAATTCCAGTATATTCACCCAAATTTACCCAGAATGCACCAGTTAGTCTCATATCACTTCATAATGCCCTCACTTACCACAATTTATTCTCGACTGTCTCACCCTGACCTTCTTAACCCAATTTAATTGGAGATGCCTTAAAATTTAAAGCACCTCCACTTTAGTAGTGAACGAACCCATTTGGTGAGATTCCAGGTGGTTTTGACTTAACTCCTGTCTGCTGAGTTATCGGGTTTGGACAATATTAGCACTTAATGTTCTTATTAGCACAAATGCATTCACTAGCACCATGACAGATGCAATTTCTTTTCTGACATGTCACGCCCCGCCCCAATTCCAACACCAGCCTACTTTATCCTGAGCTCTCAATCAGATCAGCTGCAGCTGCCCTGCATTGTTCTGTCTACCTCTGTAGTTTTGAACTGCCATCCCTAATCCCTAACTCCTAGGATCTAAGAAATCCAGCCATTTCCAGCAAATTAGCTGATGCCTCCTTATTTGCTCAGAGATGCCAGAAACTATCATGATCTGCTCTGATCCATTCCAAGATCCCCAGAAACATCTCTAGTTGAGACACTTGTGCATTAAATGGGTATTTTCTGCAGGACAGAATGTATATAACAGTATACAAATTAATATGCCAGTGGTGTCAGAGCTCTGGAACAAATCCTGCAGCTCCATTCTTCTCCACCCTTCCTAATCCCTCTGCAGGGCCATATATCTCTCACTGCCAGCTCTGAGACAATGAATCATAAAGAAAGGTAAAATTTGTTAATGCCTGACAGGTTTTGGCTCAGTTCATCATATCACTAAAAGGATTTTGTCTCTGATTAATATCAGCCTGTCAGTAGAGGTCTCTGGGCAGAATGACGGAATCTGCCACCCTGTATGTTTCCAATTAATACAACTTCTCAGAAGGTGCCTGGAGATCCATCAATAATCTTAATTAAATATAACCAGAGGGATGACAACTAATGATTAAGGGAGTGGCTCTCTTGGGACAGTGGCTGAAGAGTGTGTATGGCAGGTCAGGAAGAGAGGCAGATGGCTGCTTGTCTAACACAGTAAAGCCTGTTTAAACACAGATGTCCCTGATGGCTGAGTTTCAATTCAATTTATCCTGTTCCCAGTCCTTTAGGAGTTACTTTTCTTCCACACCATTAAAACTACCCTCTGCCAAGGTGCAAGAGGGGATTTCTGCTGTGATTCTCCAGCTGCTGCATTCTGGAGATCATTTCCAGAGAAAGCAGCTCGTTCTCCTTTCCCTCTAAACATATACATCCACTGTTGCTTTGTTCTCATTCTACTTACCATCACAGGGGACCCAGAAATTTTTCAGTTCAAAAATTACTACAGTGACAGAAATAAAAAAAGGCAATTCTTTCTGAGTTCTAGAAATCATCAATATTAGGAATCAAATCACTATACTTCAGTGAGGTTATATGGTTCCTACACATTGAAGTCCTTGCTAAAGGACAGAAAACACAGACTACTAATTCATTATAAAAAATACCCAGCTTCTTACTGAAAAAACAGGCAGCACTAGGTATCACAGTTTTGGCAGGAGAATGAGAGCTGTAGCTTGTCCAATGCAATGCACTGGACTGCTAGATTTTTAACCTTCTGTCAGACATTTATTTCTCCTCTCTCACCTCTCGCAGGCCATAAACTTATCCTAGCTTGTCATGTCAATTCTGAGACACAGCATCAACAGAATGTACTAGTGTTTCATGTGAGCAGTAATAAGGAGATATCTATTTTTAGAACATTAATGCTAATGAATAAAGCTATCCTGACAGCTTTGAAAGCCTCCCTGTAGTCACACAGTAAACAGGCAAAATGCATGATAAGCAGTGAAGCCACTCACCCTAGTTTGCAGGAGCCTACCAAAGGGTTTACAGGAGCAATCTCTTAATCATCCTCAATATTTGGCATCTTTGCTAAAATTCCTGATTAGTCTCAATGGTGTGTTTTTATGAATACGAGTACCTGCACTGTAAGAATATGATTTAGATGTCGAATACATCTATCACATCTATCATGTCTGAGTATCATGTAGCCTCACAATATGAGTGATTACATTCAGCCACCATTAACTGTTTTGAATTTAAAGCAGTAAAGTGAGAAATCCAGTTAAGAACAGAAATCAGGAACCTTTTTCCAAAATATTAGCAATTGCTGCAGTGACCTTCCTCCTTGTCTGCATTCACATACTTCCATTAGTAGAAAGACAACTAGGATTGTAAATTGAATTTACTTTGGCTAAGACTGGCAGTACTTGTTGGCACTATATAGCAAGCCTTTAAAATGCATTATTAAGTAAATTGATTGCAAACTCTTCAAGGGTATGAGACCCAGCTTCTCCTCCTGCCTCCTCCAAATAACAGGAGAGAGATGAAAGCTAAGACCATGGTGGTAGAACCACCTTATTCAACATTTGGCAGTCCTTGCTGTGCAGAGAAGTAGATGTTGTGAAGGTCAGTCAGCATCAAACAGAACTGCAACCACAACTCTTTAACCAGGCTGGGGAGGATTCCCACCTCCCCTGCCCCTGCAGTTTGCCTGGCAGCTACACAACGCATTCACACTACGACCGGAATAAATATTTCAGCCCTAATTCTTGCACACCATGTACAAAAAGTGAAACATATTTAGTATATTAATAGAAGGAAGAGACACTGTTTATAAATCATGGACGTAGTGTGACATACAGGAGATGGTAAAGCTAGTATGATCTGTTACTATAGAAAAAACTCTCAGATACAAAAGAAATGCAAGGCTTGGGTGAGCATCACAACTGCTAAGAAGGGTAGCTGTTACTCATTACCTTTTGACAAGTTCACCGCCTGTAAGACTGTAAAAAAATAGTTAAACCTAGGAAGACACTAAGAACACAGAAAATGATCATGTGACTACAAACTGAAAGTCGTATTTTGAAAAACTCAGACAAAACCTCCAGAATATCTGTGATAAAGTTACCTTCAGATCTGCACTACTTTCATACCCACGTTAAGAAGATACATGACAATCAGAAATACTCCTGGCTTGGCAACCATCATAAAGCTCAATGCAACAGCCTTCTGTAGTACAGGCATGGAGCAAACCAACAAACAAATAAACTCTGTAGGACTAACAAAAAAGCCTTGTTGACTGGTGATTGTAATATACTGAGAAAATAAACAGTGGTGAAGGAATACTTGGTTGTTAATTAGCAATTGAATGAATCAGGGTCCCAAGAAGAAGTTTTTACCTAGTTTGCTAGCTACTCTTCAGCTTGTACCACCATATCTTCAATGCTATTAGTTGGAAACATGCTCGTGTTGCTGAGCAGGACGGCAAAGTGAGGCTTTGGACATCACTCCTCAGGAACTAAGTAGTTGCTATGATAGACATGCTTATATTGGTACTTCCTCCTGTTACTCCTGCAAGGATACATTAAAAGTAGGATGTCTAATTTTTGCAAAAGCAAATAAATTATAATAAATACCTGGAAATTATTACAAATGCTACACTTCTAGAAAATCTACTTAAAGTACAGGATAAAATGGTAAAAGCAGCATGTGCTAGTACCTGGTACTTAGTTTTTATGTTTAGTATAAAAAGCAAGATCAGAATCTCTTGTCCTATCCCACCAAACACTTGAATAAAAAAGTGGTTTGAGATATAGCTAATCAAGAGAACCATTCAAAGACTGAATGATTCTCTACAGAAAAACACGAAATGAAGTAACTGAAGGCATCAATTCAAACAATTTACTTAAATATCATTAAACTGTTTAGTAGAAGTTGATATTCAGAACTAAAGCAGCCTTAATTTGTTTTATCTTAATGTATTTCTCAAGCACATTGTGGCCACTTCAATCCTGAATACACACATCTGTAATTTTAATCCAATTTGAGTAATTCACTTTAACAATTAACTCAGATATATTCACTTAGGTATTCATGTCTCCCTAGTAACTGAAAAAAAGGAATGTAAAACTGATAAATGCATTTTATCTGAAGAACCATTTGTTACTACCATTAGAGAAGAGAGATAAAAGAACAGTTATCTCCTAAAAACAATCAGGTGAGATCACTGTATATTGCATACATCTATATTTGCAAGAATTCAGTGATAATTACGGGCCTGAAGTCTTTGCTGTCAAGTGCCCTGATTTTAACATGGCAATATTGTTCTGTCACCTGAGAGACAAATATTTAGGTGATCTACATATCCTGATATTATACCTATAATACCATATCTATAATATTACGAAGGGGAATTTGAGAGGAAAAAAATATGTTGAGTGATCCATACAGCACTAAGCAATAGACAGTGACATAATTAGGGACAGAATGTAGATTCACTCCTGTTTCTAACTTTTACTAACAGGCATTGGACTTCCCATAGCAATGTATAAACTGCCTTGCAAAATCAGATTAGCCCACAGACTGTAGACTTTCATTACAAACATTCAGTCTTAGGCATGGATAAACTCTGGCTATTTAGTTAGGAGTTAACTTCTGCTGGGGGAGGAGAAATGGAGAAAGAAAGCAGCATTGTACCATTGGAGACATCACTGCAGTGTGGCCATATTTGCCCATGCTTTTAAATCTGTGGCACTAAGGGAATTAGTTTCCCTCCACTGCAAGATCAATTATTTCAGGAAGATACCCAACATGGAAAGGAACAGTGGTGGTTATTTATATCTGTAAGTGATACAGGCTACACAGCAAGGAAGATCTATCCCCATGTCATCCTTAGGAACTCCAGTCACAGACCAGGATTGTAATGTGTTAAGATTTTGTAGAGATACAAAACCATTTCAGTACAGAAAGACTACAAGGCTTGTATCCAAACTGCAGAGACCACTGGAAAGGGACCATTGTTAAAATGTATTTGGCTTTGCAGAAAGCTGCACATAAAAATAACAAATCCAAGGTCTCTGAATTGGTAGCATTAAGGAGATAACAAAAAGTCAAGGTTATGGGTTTTGGATTTGATGGAAAATTAAAGGAACCAAGGCATACCAATTTTACTTAGTTCTACACAATACCAGCTGATACACTTTGTGGTGTGAACTAATTTGTTGAAAGTTGCAAATTAAATAATTTGATTTCTCATCCCATTGTACATATCACCTGGTAAGTTAGCAAAAGAGAAGAATTAGTCAGAGAGTAAGTGACCTGTCCATAGCTAATCAATTATCCTGAAAAGTAGGAGTATTTGAGTCGTGCTTACTTGGGGCAAAGAGACTTTATTGCTGCAATTTTGTAAGGCACAGTTGCTCTCCACAGATTTGTCTTTCGTAATTCCTTCACTGGAAAAGCCATTTGTTAATAGCAGCTAAAAGTACATCTTAATGAAGAGAATATGTGACTGATAAAATACGTATAAAAACAATTAATATTCTGGAGACTTAAAAAAAAATCCCTGATCTTTTGCCCCACATGTTGATACCTGCAAGTCAGAAGCAGCTTCACACCAGAGAGCTGAAATTCAAATCAAAGCAAAGCAGTTGCTAACATCTCCACTGCTGGAATCCAATCATAACAGAAACTCACTTCTTGCATGAGAAAAAACTGTCTCTGTGAGAGGGGTTTTTTTGTATTTCAAGGCAAACATTTGAAGCGAGGTAAGAATTCACAGTCTCAACTTTCAACGCAATTTTCAAATCAAGCTCTTACAAAGATGGGTCAGTGTTGCCTTGTCCTCTTGAGAAAAATCTCATGCATATAGTCCCAAAATCTTCCTTGATGCGACTCATTGCGATGAATCATAGCTGTGAGGGCCTCACCCTGATCAAGGCTTTGCCAATAATCCTGCAGCCACATTTCTTTCCAACTGAAACAAAAAAAGAGACATCACCACAAACCATTAAAAAAACCAAATGAGTCTGCAGCTGTAATATCACTGAAACCATTGTTTTTCTTTCACCTAAGAGAAAAACAGGCCCAGGGATGGTCATAATAAACTATGTTGTTATTGTGCTCCAAGTCATTTATAGAAACTTGCTATGAAAATTCTCTACAGAAAATACAAGTTCACCATGAGCTTTACAACATTCTAGAAGTATCAGCATATGACTACAGTGTTAACCAAAGAGACAAAATTGTTAATTGTAGAGAATAAAAACTTCTATTAAAATAAAATCTGTCACAGAGTCCTATTATTTTGAGAATAGCCTTCTGTGGCCCGTATGCATATAGGAGTTAGCGCTAAGAATCAATTTTTATTCAGATAAACCCTTTAACAAACTCAGGTTATATATGGAAGAGACAAAAATCACTATATTCCCCAATTCTGATCCTATTCTTTATCTCCAGACTAGATGGTCAAGTACAGGCTGTCTCTTTTTCAATGCATACAGTCACAAACTTTTTGTAGCACAGACTATATCACTGCAAATTTCAGCAATTCCCTTCCCATTCATGATGATGTGGACTAATTCTCTCACTGGTGTTATATCAACAAATGGCAACTATTTATTTCTTCTCCATTATTTCTGCTATCTAGCCACATGAGCCCATCAGAAACTTTGGAAAGAAGGAACAAACACGATGCTCTCTATAATACATCCATGAGTTACCCAATACTTGTTAACTTATATACAGAGCTTTTTGCTGCTTCTCCCTTCAAATCACAGAAGTAAGTACAGCACCTCCTGCATTCACTCTGTACACTATACCTTGAACCAAGTGTGACTGCACTGCCCAGAAGCAGATCTCAGCCACCACTCCAGGCAGACGAAAGAAACGCACAGCACATCGTAGTCGCTGTCCCTGTGGACATGGCCTGTGTGCCATGGGAATGAGCTTTCTGTGGGCAACAACACCAGCTGTGGTGGTACATTTCTGCAGTGTATACCAACAAAAACCTCAAAATAAAGCTTTTAACATGGACTCCAATGTGAAGGATCGTAGACAGAGGCTTATTTCTGCTTCAAAAAAATCAGTATCTGCCAAGAGGGTCCTTTGTAAAATGCAGCAGTTGGACGTACTATGAGATCACATTGCTAAATTCATTAACCTTTGTTCAAGGACTGCCAATATGAGTTACTTGTTTATTACAGCACTGAATAAGGGCACACGTCTGTGTGCATTAAGTACTAGACCCAAGACTAAGTGGCAGTAGGTAACAGAAAAAAAGAAAATGTTTCCCAGATGAACTGTACAGAAAAAACACTAAAAAGAATTCCAGTATTTGAGTGAAGACTTTCATCAAAAATATTAAATTAGAATAGTTTAGTATTTTTCTTTTGAAATTGCTATTATTGGGGGGTTTTAAAGAAAATAATTTCACTCTGATTCTGTCAGTTGGGAAAAACTGGTACCCCAGGATGAGCAGGACTGCACAAATCTCCACAGACTCCCAACTACATACACCTGAAACATTATTACCATGAGATACAGATCTATCTTTAATCCTGGATGATTACTGGATTCTATTGCAAGGGACTTCTCACATGCACAAATGGTAAATCTCATACTCCGTTAAACTCGTTTTTCTTGTCATAAATAAACTGTGACATTGACATAAAAAGGAAACAATAAAACCATGATGGTTTTACAACATTCTTTTATCAGTGGCACAGTGGCTTCTCTTTCCTTATGTCACCACAGATGAAAACTTTAGGTACTGGAAAGGAACTGTCACTTAATCTTAAAGTTACCCCCTCAAACATCCCACTTTCAGAAAATTAATCCTTATCAATGAAACAAACCAAACACTTCACAAAGATGGGAGTCCAAGAATAACTACAGATTCTGATTCCCACTACATAGAAGTTCCACTCACCAGTAGCACTGTAACCCACTGTTTTCTGTACAAAGAATTCAACAGACTGTAGTGACTGACTCATACCCTAACACATACAAATGGTTGTTCTACTGCCTTTCTTTGTAAGCTCACTTGGGTGTGAAGCCTGGGTGTCCAAATACAAGTGAGGCTGCAACCATAAGGATTTAGAAACCACGTCTCCACACCTACAGCTAAAAGGTGTAAATGTGCTGCAGCTACCTATACCTGCATAGAGAGAGACTGTGATGCAACAGTTCTGTCAATTCAGCTAACCTGTCAACCCTAAAAACTAATTACATCTGGGAACAAGAGTTACAGAGCATGCAGATGAGCAGCATTACCTTACTGTAACTGGGTACTTGCTCTAATATAAACACCTTTGTTTTTCTCGGAGTTCCAGAAGGCTCCAGAACTCCAAGTCACAGTGTGTGTTTATAGTCAGATGTTGCATATAGTCTATCATTTGTATCTCCACTAGGCCCGTGTCCTTTTTCCACAATAATTTTTTCTAAAGTAACAAAACACTCAATTGACTGGCTCAGCAGGCAATCATGTAAATGGATCACACTGTCGAATAATATCACTGTCAAACTCTGTCAAAATACGGGCATATTAAACTAATGCTTTGGAGGCAATTTTATGTTACTGTCACCACTTAGAATTCTAAGTAACCATGTTCCATTTTGCAGATAAAACCAGTGAAAGCTCAGATACTTATCAGACAGAAACCACTGTATTTCACTGGAGATGCCCCTGATCGTGCCTCAGAAGGCATGGATACATATATTTCTAAAGCAGACAGCAGCCAATGTAAGAGCTTCTCTGGAACAAATTTTCCAGACACATCTCATGGCTACTAACACGGGAAGAATAACATCTTGTGGTTCAGAGAGACATTGAAACTTCCATGGATGCAACTGAGGTTTGGATTATGGACCAGCTGTTCAAAACTCCCTGTTGATGACCCCTGGGCAGAAGGATGGAAGCACCTGAGCCTGCAAGTGGCAGCGGCAGCCACGCTATGTGTGCCTTCCCACGTGCTTCTCTACTGCCACCTGATGCCCAAGCAAGAGAAAACCTGTGGAAAAGTAGGGAATGCTTTTACAGAGTAGAATGCTGCAAGGAGAAAAACCATTTTGCTACTGAGACTGAGAAAAGGCATTACTATAAAAGAGCTCCAGTAAATCAGCCAACCAACAGAAAACAAAGGATTATGAACTCCTTTTACTTATAAGCAGAACTTTTCAGTTAGTCAATATGAAAATTAATTGTAATGTGAAAAATGCTTTTTGATTATGAACATCACATGCTTTGTGAAATAGGTGTTTCCTAAAACACCTGCATAACCTCACACTTATCTTCCTGTTTTAATTTCAGTTGGCCATTTCTGAAAGCATCCCAACACAGAATTAAGTAGTTTCCCACACTTAAAAAATTCTTCATATTTTTCTGATGAATGGGTAATGTAATAAAAACATTTTTAGAGATTCATATCCACACAGAACTTAGTTCTGGGTTAGCATATTGAAATTATGGATTCTAAATTTTCAACATGCTGTTTCTTCTAACAAAGGAAATCTTACACTCCTAACACCAATTTTAACATTTCTAGGCACTCAATCCCTTAGTGTAGAAAACTATTAACAATGTTGTAAAGCAATATAAACTGGAATAAAGTACACTGACACCTTCCTTCTGGAAATGCATGAGATTTTCCCAATATTTTAAAAATTTCATTAATAGAATAGTACAGTGACACTGACATCAGAACACTGAAATCTCTGGTGATGGCTATTAACCTAGACAAAACCTCCTGCTATGGCTGAAGGTTTATCTTTATGATGGCTGTCTGATGGCTTATACAGAGTGAATTGCACACACTTGAGTAATTGTCTAAAAAGAGAAACTGGTGCAGGTAATGCAAAGAAAAGTGATAAACCCAGGGAATCCAAACATGTTATAGGAGTAGTACACACCTCACAAAGTCCACATATAGTTTAGGAACTGCAAGAACCCTTCCTCCTATCAACTGCAACTTCAAACACTGTCAGTGGAAAAGCCCAAAGGTTTGGGAACACCAAAGCATTAACTTCTTTTGTACCAATGCCTGTATAAATAGAGTAGATCATGCAATCAACACTCTTCTGCCTGTCAAAAGTGGTTGCCCGAGGGCTGGTGCAGTTAGTTCCCTGCTGACAGACTGGAGGGCAGCTCATACTGAGGGCTATAAGGAGATTCCAGCAACACCAGCCATCCCTGTGTGCAATCCCCAGGACAAGATACTCAGCCTGTTCTCTGCCCTGCGCGATCCCTCTCCTAAACAAACGGGATGGTGTCCTTCAACACCAGCCAGAGTTTTGTCACACAAAACAACACTAAGTCTTGTATTCTGGGGCAAGCCTAACGTCCAACCTGAAGTCAGCAGGAGCCAACCAGGCCTGCACTGAACAGTGGTAACCCTGTTCTCAACCCAGTACTTTGTAGTGAGGTATAGAGCTGCTTTCACCCCACGGCTGACAAGTGCTGTACCATCACTGTACTGAAAACATCCCTCCCCCAAACAAAGAGGCTAAGATAGACAGAGGATAACCACAGTGCCCGAGGTCACAGAGCATTTTAACACAATATTATGGGTGTCTCACGCTCGTCTTTCAACCACCAATACCACCATCCAAGCCTCTTGTCCAGCCTCAGCGTTACACAATATTAGCAGAACTACCACAACACCCACAAGACATATTATAAAATGTAACTAGAGTTGTATCAAGAGCTCCTTTAAGTATAAAGGATTATTAAAAGTTACAGCTACTATTTTTTGAAGCTTCCTTCCCTTCAAAAAGGATAATATTGGTACATTACCTGTCTCCTTCAGCGAGGTCTTCCACACTTCCAAACCCAGGGGTTGGCACAGGACATCCCATGTGCTTGAACTGAGCTATGCGAGGTCTGGGAGCTGGAATTTTCCCGCGAGACTTTTTGTGTTCCTGCTCCTCTTTGACCCGGATGTTCTCCCTGTCACAGATGAAACACTCGAAGCCATTCAGGTAATTGGGCAGAGTCATGTCATTCATGCCCCACTCCCGCCTCTGCAAGCTCTCTAGCAAGAACTGGTTTTTGATTCCACCAACGTTTTTATACTCTAGATACTTCAAATATTCCTCTCCATTCTTGTCCAGGAAATCAAGATACTTTGCCAGCTCTTGGGGGCTGTCAAAGTCATCTATAAGAATGATGGAGAGGTTGTTTGGCATCCAGTCCCGCACAGCTGGGGAGCCTCGGTACACTGGGACAGCCCCCAGGTGCATGGGACGCCACAGCTTCTCCGTCATGTAGTCCTCACATATGGCATTCTCCAAGGCCAGATGAAACTTGTACCTGGCGATAAAAGTCATAAACTCAGAATCTTCTGTTGTGGCTGTAGAAGTGTCTCGCAGTCGTTCACTGGGAAGCTCACGGTTATGCAGGCATTTCCCGTAGGAGTCAACCTGAAATAACAACCAGCATCTTTACAAAGCGATCCCTTCACCCGGAACTTGTTTTCAGAGCTTGTAGTTCTTGTAAAATTACAAAGTTGGATCAGTTCCTAGCTACCTTGGCTTAGCTTCACTTTCACTCCAAGTTCTTTCTCTTGGAACTATTCCTAGAGCCCCGCTTCTACCAGCCTTAGAGGAAACCAAGTGCTGAGTTTCAAAAGCATCTTTAACTATGCTACAGATTGAGAGCTGGGGGGAGTGTGCAGTGCCACTCAAAAATGGATTTATTATCAGATAAATCAGAAACTGACAAGTAAGGAATAGCATTCGACTCTCTCTACGTTAATTTAAAAGTCATCCTTCTACTTAACAGAGAGCCAGGACTTTTCCAAACAGTTATTACACATAACTTTTGTCAGCAGGCTGACAAAATTTTTCCCTTTGTTAGACTGAGAAAAATTAGTGCAGGGAGCTAAAAGAATACTGTCTAAAAATGAAAGACAATATACTTGAACTGGACCTTGCATCAAACTTTGACAATATAGTCATATTTTAAAAATTCTTTTGTCTTTGTTTCACTGGTGAATACATGATAAACTTGCACAATACCTGAATCACGGCCAATAGCAACAACAGAAACAACTAGGAAAAAGATGTTTCTGGCAAAGATGAAAAACAGATGCTTTTTATCAATGTCCTATCCTTCAGAATTTTTAAGAGGAAAAAAAACCCTAAACTTTTTTCTACTTTAAAGAAATTACATTATTTTACTTCAGGAAGCTACTCACCATCAGCTGTGCCATAGCAGTATAAACCACCATAGAAACAACATCGTTCTACCACAACATAGATAAGGAGCCGATTCTCAAAACACAGCGACCTGCCTTTTTACTGCCTGTTTGTACTTTCAAGGCTTGTAAATGGACAGCCTTCTTGTACTCTAACTTCAAGGTCCAGAGATTTCAGCAACTTTTAGCACTTGGTCCAGCAGACTGAGCTTATTCAGGCTTTGCCCAGCTTGCGCCTGATCCCGAGTCTAGACAACTCCACAACTAACAAGCTACATGAGGCCTACCTACTGGCATGCGGTGTTGTCTAGATCACGCTTTGGGAGGGAATACAACTAGTTTTTCTGTCCAGCTTGTAGTCAGCATGCATCCCGTTACGACTCGCGTCTTGGCTAAAAACAAGGACAAACAAACCCCATTAAAAAGAGGCGGCGGAGGGGCGTAGCCAGGTGCTCCCAGCACCACGCCACAGCTTCCCCCGTGGATGTACCTGGATGTACTTCATGAGCTCCCGCACGTAGCGGTCCCTGTCCGAGGGCACATCGCAGTGGGACTGCATGTACAGCACGGGCGCGTAGCCCCTCCGCCGCCACGCGTCCTTCTCGGCCAGCGGCACGGCCGGGCCCCGCAGGTACCCCGCGCCGGGCAGCCACTGCAGCGTCAGCGGGTAGTCGGACTCGCGGCGGAAGGTGGCCGTGTAGTTGAAGAGCTGGATGCCGGGCGGGTGCGAGAGCACGTAGTTGTTCATGGGGGACTCCTCGTGGAAGAGCGCCCAGGTCTGGTGGGGCAGGCGGGGCAGCGGCGCCTCGTACGCCCTGAAGTCGGTGCCGTAGAAGATGAGCGCCTTGGTGCGGCGGTGCCGGGCGACCCGCCGGCTGCGGGTGACGAGGCAGGACCCGCGCGGGCAGTCGATGCGCTCCGTGTCGCCGGGGAAGTGCGGGAAGAGGCTCCCGCTCCACCACAGCAGGATGGGCAGCGCCTTGTTGCTCCGCGTGTCGTTGTTGCCGGGCCCGCGGTAGGACGCGGCGGCGACGAAGGCCGCGCCCGGCGGGACGGCGTCCTGCGCCCACCCCTCCGCCCCACACGGCTCCGCCGGCGCGGCCGCTCCCGCCGGCGGCCCCTCTGCGGCCAACGCGGCCCCCGCGCCCCAGGCAAGGGCCAGCGTCACCCACAGGCCCGCGGGCCCGCACCGCGGCCCCGCGCCCCCCATGCCCGTTCCCCGGGCCGGTCCCGCCGCCCCAGGAAGCGGCGCCGGCCCCGCCCCGGCGGTGCCGTCACGGGGCGCGGAGGGGCCCGGGCGTGGGGCCGGGCGGGAGCGGTGCCGCCTTCCCGCTCTGTCCCCTCGGACGCTCCAGAAACAGTGGCAGCGCGTAGGGGCAGCGACGCCTAACACGGGTCTGTCAGCGTTCGTGCAGCCTGGCTGCAGCGGCCGGACGAGGTGACCCATTGGCAGGTCCCTTCCAACCCTACTGCCCTGTGGCTGAAGGGGCTATAAATCCTCTCTGCCTCTACCGCTCCTGCATCCGTTTGTGCACACACCTGCTGCACAGCAAGCTTCGAGCGAAGGCAGCTGCAGAGGTGGCTCCTCGACCAAGCAGGCGTTTAGGTGTTGCAGGAAAGAGCACCCTGATTAACTCCTGCTGAAGACCATAAACGGAGGGAACAGAAAACACCTTTTAGTAACAGAAATCTTGTGGGGTTTTTTTTTAATATCTACAGGTAATTTTAAAGCTTCCTTGAAAGCTGCTTTTCTGTACCAACCTTAAATAACTCCTGTGTTATTAAATTATTCTGTAAATGGGAAATTGGTTTGGGCTACACTATGTAAATCCAACGGAAGTATGCTAGAATTACCACTCAATTGCTCAGTTACACAATTGCTAAAAGACTCAATTCCTTAAGACCTAACTTAATATAATGACAATACTTAGGAATTATCAGTTATAATACAGGACATCAGTTAGTATAGACACAAGGCAAAGAAGTCTTCTTTATCTGTGTAAGTAACAAATTAAAGCAGAAATCTTTTTCCTTTCCTTTGAAAAGACAGGTCTGAACACTGCTTGGGCCTGCTCCAGCAGCACACCACAGGGTCCTGTGCTGAGCTCCCAGCAGTGTGACAGGCATGGGCTCTGCAAGGCAATTCCCACAAGCATCAGAAGGGGAGCTGCACGATTTACTCCATATGATTAATGTACAAGATCCACAAGGCCCATTATCACAATACCAGTTCAGTGGCAGATTCTGGATATTATGTACATTCTGTAGGAGAATAATCTCAAAAATATTCTACAGCAAACTTAGTATTGTTGGATATTCAGCAATGATTGTCATGTGCTTTCATACAGATCGTTCTAAGGTTATCAGGAAATTGTACAATATCAATGTTCAAGGCTACAGTCAAGTTACACTGCCAGTTCACTCTGAACTTTATTTTTGCAATTAGCACCCCCCCCAAACAAAACAAACCCCCCAACCAATCTACCCAGCTTCCCTGCTTTCTTAACTCTGAAATAGGAGCTCTATTTCTCTGAAAAGTTAAGAATACAGAAGTCATTAAGCTGACATTGCACAAGGTAAGGGTAATATTTGCCAAAGTAGACAAAAAAGCCCCACCCCAATCAATGACTCAAAGCTGTGTTAGCAAAAAGGGAAATCTCTTTGCAAAATGGAAGTTTAGAAGGGACAGAAAGTCAAAAACCAATCACTTAAGCAAATACTGAGACTGAACAGTATCTTTTGTCAGTTGACTCTTGTTGAATTTCTTATCATTCAGTGTGAATAACAACAACAACGAAAAAAAGAGACTGAACTTGGCCAGCAGAAGATTGGATTGTAAAGGAGCAATGAGTTAGACTTCATCCCTTCCCATTTCCCCCCTCCCGCAAAATACAGGGTTTGGAAAAATAAGCAGTGTTTATTTACTAACAATGACATAAAATACATCTTAATATATTTTTATTTCTTTACAAATTAAAAGATGCATTGGAAAAACAAGTGAAGAAAATGAAAGGTTCATTCATGATTTCATTTCCACCCCCACACCCCCCAATATTAATACTAGAAATTAGTATTTGTGGAAGTCTGTGGTTGCTGCACCTTATATTTCTGGGAAGTTCTTTTTTTCCCTCTTATTAAAAATCCTCTAGATTTTTTGGTTGGAGGCAGTACATGGAGTAAAAAGTTGGCCACATTCATACAAAAACGCTGAAGGTTCTGTCAACTACATCTTGAAAGAGTTTCTCCATTACAATTTTCATATTCCCCTTTCTGTGTAGTGATGGGAGGGAAGACAAACTAGCAGCATTAGAAGAAAAATGGATTTATATACACGCTACAGGATATGGAACTAAAACCACAGCCAGATATTTTTTCTGATCTTAACAAGGACTTTCCTATGAAATATCAAGCCCAGATCACATGTTCTCTAATCCATCCACATTCTTCCTTCCACTTTTAGTGCTACTGGTAGCTTAAACTCCTGGGTATTGGAAGAACACTCATTAAGTGTTCAAGCTAAAATATACAAGCCCCCTTTCAAAAGTGAATAAACGAAGCCCTTAGAATTCTGAATTTGATTACACTAGCTCCCTCTTCACAGGAGTCTTCTCATCCACCCTCGCAAAATGGAGCAGCAGAGCAGCCAAAGTGGATGGATTAATCTGTCTGAGGTATTTTAGTTTAACAAACAGGCTTATAAAAAGGTTTTGTGCAAGCTGATCAGTAGGTAGAACAGGGGAGGGTATAAACATCCAGTAATGAGACTCTTTGCTATGGCCCAGATGCTTTCAATAACCAAAATCGGGTACTTATGATACCTACTACAGTACAGTCTAACTCTTAAGTTTTTGTATCTCCTTCCTTGTATTCCAGGGTACAAAGCAATCTCAAAAATCCGCATCAGTATAAATCAAACTCCTGCTTGTTTGCTATGATTCACAATAATATGGTTGAAAATGGCCACTTCCTTATCATCCAGTTCCTACACAGCCCCCCATCACCTTGTTAAACATAGTTTCTGCTTAAGGTTAAGAGGATTTTGTTCCCACCACCATCTGATAGACAGGTAAGCTCTGCAGGAGAGGCCATGGAACATGGATTGAGTAGGACAATACAGAGCCATGCAATGAGAAGGAAAGGAGTCACCACACACGCCAACAGGAAGTACCATCTCTACCCCTACACTGTTTAGAAGCTGTTGATTTTTGCCCACTGAACTATTAATTACTCCATTACAGATCTGCACAGCAACTTATAGTACAGGGAAGATTGTGGAGAGAAATTTGTCCTGCTGCCTCCTCACTTAGCTCTCATTTCATTTTTCATGGCTTTCTGGTTCAGACAGCCGCATGATACATCTCTGCTCTGACACATCGTGTTTCCCTCTTTAGAGAAGACATAAAATGTTTGGCTGCTCCAGCTCCCGTTACCTGACCTACCTCTCGTCCTCCCCACCTGTGCATCACCTTCACACTTGGAGCATGCACACACACCCACATGAACACACAGCAGCTACCAGAAATTTTGAAGAGTTATCGCTTTTTCACCCAATGTTGAATCATGTACAGTGAACTGAAAAAACCTACATTCATTACGACAGGATTAGCGAGCATGGGGTGGGGGGTGAACTCCTGCCAAGCACAGGAAACAATTTAGATGCAAATAAAAGACCTGGTATCAAAGGCCTTTTTTTTTTTTTTTTTTCAGCCCTCACCAGGAAAATATTTCATCTCTCATACAGGATTGGGAAAGGTTGAAAGGATTTCTGCTTATGCAACATGTATTAAAAATTATGGAATTGTACAGATTTCTATGTTGTCCTTTTTGAGGGCGCTGGGCCTTCTGATCAGGTCATTAGTGGAGACTGAAATGTCACTGCTGAGTTCCAGCACCACTCACTCCTCTAGCTCAGTAGCTGCCGAATCTCCTTGTGCATGTGACACAGGAAGTCCACATATGAAGCCCCCCCACTCAGGCTCTTGTCCTCCACTAGAAAGTGTTTGAACAGCATTTCCAGCTTATCTTCTTGCTTCACAATTATCAACTACAAAACAAACAAATAAACAAAACAAAACAAGAACAAAACCAACAGTGAATAGGTAGTAGAATTATTCTTCTTGGGGAAAAAAGAGCAAAAGGCCAATGGCTCAAAAACCCAAAGACAGATAACCAGAATCCCAGCTTATGTGCTTTGACTTCTGTAAATCAACTGGGTTAAGTCTCAATCCTTTCTAAACAGAAGAAAAATACCACATATGTGGTTTGTACAGTAGTATATTGTAATAGGTCTGAAAAAAATAGTTTTAGAACTATGATAAGCAGAAAACTAGTGAAACTTTTTTTTCAGATCCTTGAAAACTTTGAATCATATTTATGAGATTGGGAAGAAATAAGTTCAGAACTGCAGCATTACCAGGTATCACCTGCTCTACACTAAGGGAAGGGGATTTAAAGCTGTGAATGGGGAACAGCATTTTTACCTTCATGTAGCGGGATCTCTGCCCTTGAAGCATGTCAACAATAGATCGTACTTTCTTTGAAAAGGGGTTTTCCAAGACAGGCAGGGCACTCTGGAATGAAAGATATCCAATCCCCATTAGTCATGTGAAGTAGAGCAACGTTAAATAAAACTCAGCAGTTTCGTCATATTATATAAGGGTATGGACATATCTACCCCCATTAACATACAATCTCTTTGACCTCAACTACTTAAAAGAGAATATAACAAGATATCAGAATTAAAGGTCATTTATTTGTTCCATTTAGGTATCAACTGTTCTCTTCACTGTTAGTGATGTGGCTTGCCAAGTAAACCTAGGCAAAAGCATGCCCAACATGCCCAGACTAGGGACATTTCCACTAGTTTCACATATCTGTGCTTCTCTTGTTCCCAGTATGAAAAATGTAACACTATTTTCTCAACTGGCTTTCTCATTGTTTTAAGTTTTGGGTGACTATCACAGACAGTAGCTCCCACACTGCCATCCAGCTCACCAAGGTGTTGCTAATCTGACCGAAGGATGACACTCCAAAGAGGTTCTGGATCAGGCCTTGCTGCACGCTGACTCCCACCCACACAAAGATGTTCAGCCCATTCTCCAGCAGGTATATATCACCCTTGGAGAGACGCTCCTCTGAGTTCCGAATGGCTGCTGGCAAGGAATCACTGTCAACATCTGCTTTGGTCTGTTTTAGAGGGAAATAAAAATTAAAATCAGTAAAATAAAATCAAGGTTATAAAACAATAACATCTTATGAAATCCTGAAAATTTCTGCCACTAAGACCCCAATGACTTTTAATTTTTAGTTCTCATAAGACTACAATAGCTGTGACTGTGGTATCATCTTCCTTAGCTTAGTTTTCTTACTGAATGTGACACAGAGAGATTCTTGGTCAGCAAAAGAGAATATAAGGCTTCTGTGAAATTACTTTGAAGTTCCAATATAACCTCCTGGACTAGGAATGTAATTAGTTTTTAGTATTATTCCAGCAACTATGCTACTGAAAAGTCAGAACAGTATGTAGAGTTGCCTTGCAATGATGAAAATTACTACAAAAAGTTGTAAAAAGCTTTAGGACTTTTTTAAAAAGACTATGAAAGGATCAAAAGTGTCTTTGCCACTGTTCATATGCTCACAGCTCAGGAAAAAAAAGTATCCTCCAGCAAGTTCACAAGATGCAGTAATGCATCTATCACCGAGTGAAATTAAGTGAAATATCCCCACAGATGGCAGATCCCAAATACTTCTCAAATCACTTTCCCTTGCTAACAAATAAAGGCCAGTCCTTAAGACAAGTCAAGACAACAGCAAGTCTCAAGTGGTAAGAATATCCTGAATTACTCACCAGGGGCAAAAGCCTGGGATAAAAGAAAACATTTGTTTCGGCGACATCCATGGATGTCACTAACTGCCGAATGTAGGCACGGTCATCCGTCGTGACCTCCGGACCAGGCTGGAGGACGTCACTCTTCAACACACAATTCAAGTACACAGGAAGTAGCTTCATGCATTCAGGGAGGATCAGCTACAAGTCACAAGGAGACAGAAGCTGATCAGCTGTCTTGCTGAATAAGCCTATGTTTGACAAAATGAAGCTTGCATGAACCAACCAAGTGTGGTACAGCTATGAGGAGTGAAAGCTGATAGCCTCATTATATCATGGACTTGCAAAAGAAACATAAAACTTATCCCTGCTCCCTGGGCTCCAGACAGCTGTTCAAGAAGCCATTCTCAGCTATAGTTTTACTTTCAGCCTCTCTACTTTCCTGACTCTTCTCTTTACAAATTTCTTCTGAGCAAAGCAATTGACTTTATTTGAGTAGGCTAAGTAGGAAGATGATGTCATCACTTTTTAATTCCTGAGCCCTGGGATTCAAGCAAAAGCATCAGAGTTTACCTGTCCAGCAGAAGAGGGACTAGCACAGTTCTTTCGATAGCAAGCAAGGATCTGGGCACACTGGTTGATCAGTGCATCTCGTACAGTCTTCACTGGACTACTCAGAACTCCTCGATATGCTGCACAGGAAGAGGAAAGAGATGGACTGCTGTCAAGTGAGTGCTCATGAACAGCAAAAAACCCAACACTACTTCCACAAAGTAAATCTAAACAACTATTGTTTATGAAAGTGTTTATTCCTTCTGCTTCAATAGGAATATATCATCACTTTCCTACAAGTTTGAAGACCCGAAGAAGCTCATTTACTCTGTTTTATTACATGTTCTTGAACTGTCTATCCCCCCTGTACTTAAAATACACTTATCATAATTGAAAACATGAGGTTCTATAAAAACTCCTTTTATAGCCTGGCCATCTTTCTTTAAAGGTCTGAAAATGGACTGTTTCTGTAATTTTTAATGGCAATAAACATACACAGCTCTAAATCTCTGTTGGATTCCTAAGCTTTTACTGCAAACTAGAAAACGTAAATAGGGTACAATGCAAGAGAGTATGATATTTAACCCAGATCTATGAACAAAGACCACCATTTCCTACTGCCAGAGCATAATTTTGGAACAGTTAAAGAATGAATTAAACCAGTCCAAAAATAAATGCAAGGATGAGTTCAGACAGCTGCCAATACAAACTGTTACTAAAAATATTTAGACAAGAACTTGTATGAAGAATAAGCCTACACCCTCCACCTGTACCTCTCATCCTAACCAGCAATAGTATCGTCACAGCTTTATGCTCTTTCCCGTAACTGACTGAAGTATCAGGATTCCCACCTGATATTTGAAGTAAGAAGAATAAACAGGTGTCATTGGATGACAACAGATATTTTACCAGCAGTTAAAGGTTGCAATTCTTGATACCAAAATTACCCTTACCATACTTAGCCAAGTAGTTGATGAGTGTGTCTGTCTCACAGTTTCGATAGAGGTCAGCAAGCTGTGTGCAACAGTTCAAGGAGAGGTTGTGAATGCGGAGTCGTCGCTGTCCTGCACAACTTGTATATAACAGAGCACACTGTAGAAGACAAAAACGCCAGCATATAGAAAAATGAGGTCCTGCTACAATAAGAAGGGCAGGGTTTGAATATACTTCATTAAAAGCTAGGACTCAGATGCATAAACAAATTAGATAATTATGTGAAAGCCTTGCACAATCAGCTAAAAGCATATGCTAAGAATTGGGGTCAATGAAAGATAACAAGTAGCAATTTTAGCAGTTGTATTAAGGGACCTGGTCTTAGAAAATAAGACTGTAATTTGAAGCAGTCTTAGGTCACCCTGAGAGCAAGTACGCTGAAAGATCAAGGGTATAGAAAGAACAAACAGTTCCTTGAAGAAATGTCTAATAATTCAGTTCAACTGCCAACTCACTTCTTTCTCCTAGAAAGCCTACCCCCCTCACCTGAAGGAGTGCACCACTGTCTTCACTCAATTTGTCATCATGCTTGAATTCCACTGTAATTGTTTTATCACAGTCCAAACCTGCCATCTCTACATCAGTTGTGTTGCTCATATAGAAAGCTCCAAAAAAGTCAGTTGCTCGAATACCTAAAAGTGGAAAAAACCCAACATGAACCACAACTTTCAACAGAATAAAAAGACAGACAGCCTTTGGAATTGACACTAAGTTATCCTGGCAGATTGCAGCAGGGATCTTTCCAGGGTTTCAACAAAGTCTTAGAACTCCAAAGCTTTAGCAGAGCTTTTTGCATAGCCTAGTCTCAATATATTTTAAATTAGGGAAAAATCTCTTACTTCCCATGGGACATGCTTGAAGTAGTCAATTTGTTAAGATTCATCCACGCTAACACCCACCTGTGCTTGTGCGCACTCTCATTACAGCATCAAATCCCACTTCTTTCTGGACATCTCTTCTCAAGTCATTCAGGAACCTATCCTGGTCTGTCTCCAGCTAGAAGACAAGCAGTAATTGAAATTTCATATTCCCATAAATCAGAGCTGCTTCATAAACCATAAAGTCATTTAAAACCAGATATTACCGCCTGCAGTCTCACTGTAAAAGTCAGCCATCATACAAGGCTCAGTGCCCTGCTAATAAAATACTGTGCTCAAAGGTAATGGCATAGCTCTTCCTGTTGTGGATTTTATTATTAACAAAGATGTTTGTGCAAAGCCACAAAGCTAACAAAATCATTTTGGTGAACATCTTGAAATTTAAGTAGCCATTTATTTCCAAATAAATACTTCTTCACTACAATTCACACTATGAAAATAGAAATATTAACTAAACAATAATTCTTACTTCTATCAAATACCACTCTGAGTCAATGTCACTCCTACCTGGAAATATGCATACTTATAGATGGAACCTCCTGTCTGGTAAGGTACTACACCCAGTGTAGCCACATCTAAATACTGGTTTGGAAACAGGAATAGATCCACACAGCAGCCCTGGGCCACACAGTCCTTGGCCAAGTTGTTGTAAAAGCTTGTCTGTGGTTGAAACAAAGTCTAAGAAATGAAATCAGAGATGAGATTAGAAGTTTGTGGCAAGAAAAAGAAAGTGAGATACAGTTTATAATCCCAGTCAATACAATTTTATACTTTAAGTCTCTCTGTAGGGAAATTAGGATCATATAAATTCTCCCTGACTTTGCCTTTGAAGAACTGTTAATTATTATGAAAATTATTACTCATTTTTCTTTAATTGTAAGTTCAGCACATTTACTTTAATTCGGTATTTTATCCTGTATAATAATCTAGACCTAACTCTTCTTGTTCCTAGACCAGAGCTGTCCTTATGATGTCAAGTCTCCAAAGCCCAGCTTGGGAATGGAAAATAAAAGGGGAATGCTAAAAGATATTAGCTGGGACTGTTACATTATGTGCTATCCTTGTGATTTTTAAAATGTTGTTTCAATTATTTTATTCCATAAAGAGTGTAATATACACCCTTATGCAAGGATCATGCAAATCATTATTACCTTCTCCTTATCTGTGTTGATCAGTTTCCTATCATCCCTGTTCTTTAACTTTCCTGGGGCCTCTGCGATGGGCAGAGAGGTGTGGAAAATGAAGAGTTTGCCAGCACATTCAGCTGCCTGCAGGAAAGTGAATACAGTAACAGAGGTTAGAAACATTTCTAAAAATTGTAAAGGAAACTGCGATTCAAGAACAAACATTCAAGCGTCCTCATCACACTTTTACATCAGGGTGACTCCCTCCAGACACACAGGCTGATTGTCACTTGGTTACTTCACTGTTGTCCAACACAGGGAACACAGATTACTGGTCAGCTACAGAAAGGCAAGTTTCAGTTCTGCTGGATTTCTGCTAGTTCCATGGCAGGGAGAAAAGGACTTGCTCCAAGGAGACAGAACAGTAAGCAGGACCCAGATACAAAAGGTTTTGTGCAAATGTGTTGCACTGCCTTCTTTCCTGATTTGCAGCTACTGAGTTTGTGGGAAAAAAAGTCACAGAAGTGGCAAAGAATTTTGTAATCTGAGCTTCAACAGATCATTAATTTTAAACCAACACTCTGTGTCAACACTAGCCAATGCTTAGTAGGTTATTTTCTCTGACACATGTAGTATGTAAAAAAATCAATCAGTAATTTTTATTATTTCTTGATTGAACAATTGTCATGAAAACTGAGTTTAAGAGAGACATTTAAGGATTATCTCCCTGTACCCAGCACTGAGAAGGCTGCACCTTGACCTCTTGGGCTCCTCACTACAAGGAGATTGGGTGCTGTAGCATGTCCAGAGAAGGGCTATGGAGGTTGTAAAGGGTCTGGAGCACCAGTCTTCCTTGAGGAGCGGCTGAGGGAGCTGGGGTTGTTTAGCCTGGAGAAAAGGAGGCTCACAGGAGACCTTATCGCTCTCTACAACTACCTGAAAGGAGGCTGTAGCCAGGTGGGGGTAGGCCTCTTCTCCCAAGTAACAAGCAATAGGACAAGAGGCCTCAATAGGCCTCAGGTTGCACCAGGGGAGGTTTAGATCAGATATGGGGAAAACCTTCTTCACTGAAAGGATTGTCAAGCATTGGAACAGGCTGCCCAGGGAAGTGGTGGAGTCACCATCCCTTGTAGGTATTTGAAAGATGCGTGGCTGTGGCACTTAAGGGCATGGTTTAGTGATGGACTTGGCAGTGCTGGGTGAATGGCTGGACTTGATCTTAAAGGTCTTTTCCAACCAAAATGATTCCATGACTTACATGACAGACAAATAGAGCAAACTGTCAACAGTTTTGGGCAGAATCATACAGGTAATTACATCGATCAGTAGATACAAGTCAGACTTAAACATGTTTAACTTCATCTGGATGAAGTACTAGAATAGAAGAACTTCAGGAAAGGTTTACTTGGTTAGCACATTATTGTGGACAACTTCAACAAATGGCATTCTCTCTTTTTATTTAAGATTCTACCAGAATTTCAGGCACAGGATTAGAAAGACACCAAATTACAGAACACCTCCATGCGGCTTCAGAGACTTCAGCACTTGGTTTTAAGGCTGGAGGGTCTTTTTTTCCCTGTAGGTTCTATAAACTGTTTAAAGCAAAACCCAGACAGATAACGGAGAGTAAGCCACGTCTTGTACTTCGAAAAAATATTTAAAAAAGAATTGGGTAGAGAATATAGGTAGCTACACAAAACTGAAGGTACATCCACTTGAAGAATGAGTCAAGTACTCCGTACATGTAATGCATCTACCACAAGGAGCTTACAAAAAGGTTCAGAATTGTCTTATTAGTGTGTGTTTGCAGAATATGAACTTCAAAGTACTTGGGCTGAAAGCAGTTTGTCATAACAACACATTTACTAACCTTCAGTGCCTCCAGCCCTGCTTGAATTACAGGTGCAAAAACAGTTTCTGTTTCTCTTGTGTCTGCAAACATTTCTGGAATCTGATCCAGCAAACTAGCAAAGAAAAAAGAAAAAAAAGAGGAATTCAAGATTCCATTTAATTGGAAAAGCCACACAGTTGTAGTTGATGATCTACAAGACTGAGGTGGTTTAAACAGAAGTCCTCAATATGTTTGTAGATTTACATAACTTTTACAGTATTTGACATCTCAGCTATGAAAAAAATCCTTTGTTATTCTTCATTGGCTTCCCTCATCCATATCCTCAGTGTTTGCCGTATAGCCTCAACTGATGCCTACTCCCATAGCTCTTCTGTATTCTTTCTCTTTTAATATATCCCAATATATATATAGGTAAGTAAATTCTTAGGAAATACTAGTGACAATTGGCCTCTGTTTGCCAAGCATCCTGTGTACTATTCAAAGATTAATAGGTTTAATCCACAGGTTTGTATTTAGGCTTGTTAATGCATTACAAAACAGGCTGGAAACCTTCTCTAAAAATATGCAGTGCCAGGTCTGGATCCCAAAACATAAGTTAGCTACACACCACAGTTTAATTACAGGTCAAGTATCACGTTAAATAGTTTACAAAAACTTTCCTAATTAGTTTCTTTCCTTCTAGATTTGATCTTCTCTATCCCATTTGCTCTATTTTCTCCACAGAATCAAAACTGGACACCACTGTTGTCTCAGTTTGCAATTATTTAAGCAGTTGCCTTAAAGACAGTGACTCAGTATTCTTATGGCTTTCACTCTGCATCATTCTAGTTGTGTTTTGTTGTGGCTTTGTTTTGGGTGGGTTATTTTTTTTGTGTATGTGTGTGTTTGTTTTCCCTTCTCCCCAGAAATGCCCTTCTGCACTAAATTCCCTTATATATATTTTCTGATACGCTGGACTATGAGCCAAATACACCCTTAGCCCATGAATTTTGCCATCCTGCTTTGCCAGCTTAATCTCAAAGAGTACAGGAAGTTAAATAAAATACATGGAGAGACTTCTAGGTGAGTAACACAACAGTTAAGCACACAACATTTGAATCTACCATACAAGTATTTTACTGCAACCATTGTAAATCAATTTATGTTACCTGGTAATAACTGTCCTGGACTCATTCACATTCACCAGAAAACCATCCAGGAGTGGCACAAACATATCTGCCACATCTGAGACAACCATCATTTGTGGCTGTGCCAGAGAGCTCTTCACGTTATAGAAGTGTAACACTTTGTTGTAGGTGACAAAGCCTACTCGAATGGCTGATTCTTCCATGTTGCCTTCCCTGTAAGAGACACACTTGCCTTCACATCTAAGTAGAAAGGGAAACCATTACACATAATCCAACACAGTAAGGGAAAAGTAAATGGAAGTAAAACTGATTTTCACCCAGAAGAGTATCAAGAAAAATGTTCTGTTTGGTCCTTTTCTGGAGAAAAGCTTGACAGGATTATCAAATAATTTCTTAATTTCTATGGTTTTTAAAGAAAAAAGTAACAGTATCCTCCATTTTCACCGGTTACAGTAGTTCATAATATACCTACCTGGGCAGGTAATCTAGGAGTGACTTTAATTCTTCACATATTAGCCTCACTAAGCCACTCTTCACAGCATTGTAAGACACATCAATCATGAAAATGAAAGCAGGTGGACTGGGAAACTTGTTATTCTGTGGAAGAGGGGGATGAAATCACATTACTGCCATGTAACGTAGCTCACATAACAGCTCTCTAAGACAAACACTGGTCAAAACTTTAATAGCTTTTATGTACTTTTGTACTCATGAGCAGCACCTGTTTCTTCAGATCATTCTCCCACTCTTTTCCAACTAACAGACATGTAATCACATTGTGCTTGAAATGGACTGGTATTAAACGCCCTAAACTGATTTTACCACTGGTCAGAGAAGAAAGTCTAGTTATAACTAAATCATCCATTTACATGACTAGGCTGGATCACAAAAGTAGACAGGGAAGATTCCTGCCAGTTCTCAAGACTTTGGAATCTGACCAGACTCATTATAGGTGATTTCACCAATATAAAGCAAAAGATTTTCCTCTCCAAGAACTGCAACCTTTTCATTCTTAAAGCTGGGAAGATCGCATCTTGTTTGAATAAAAAATTATTCTTATGCTATTAGAATATAATTGGTTTTTTCTCTTAACTCAAAGTAAACCGGTATAAAGTTGCAACATTTAGACTTCTATTTTCCCAGCATATATTTCAGCAGAAATGTAAGCTGTTTGAATAAATATCTTGGACATATTTTTCCTATTCCTTAGAAGTTAATTATTTAAATCTTTAATTTAAAGGCAAACCTGCTCTCACAACATGTATTTCCACACTATTCTTGTGCTTTTAACCACTGTGGCTGTATTTGAAATTAAGTTCAATAGGTAAGGTCTGCCTTAGGCAACAGGTGCCACATTGCATAGTCAGTATTGTGCTTATCTTGAATCTCTCCTACAATCCCTTTTGCCCTCCAGGGACTACTGCACAAGAGTCCCTTCTGTAGAATTCCTAAGGCAACAGCAGCTATAGCTGCTCATATGGCTCCAGAAAAAAAAGAGAGACAGCTCTAATAAAATTATATTACGTCATGTGTGATCAGGACTTCCTCTGCTTTGAGAAGTAAGCAGATAAGCATGTTATTTTACACAATAAAGTGGGTTGGATTAATACTGTTAATTATCTCTGCCAGATAGAAATCAGTCCCAGACAGTTCATGTCATTCTTACTTTTCAGAAAATAAGCTTTTTATTTAAAAGCAAAATAAATATAGTAATAAACACATACTACTGTACCTTGCAATAGTCAACTGTTGCTAGAAACTCATAAGACCCCAATGACAACTCAGGTCGGTCATAGAAGTCTACTCGCTTTCCAGTATGATCCAAATGCTGGAAGTAGTGAGGTGGCACTGGGAAAAGAAAAGTCATTCAGTTCAGTGACATGCCCATGATAAACAATGTGACTAGAGAGCCAACATGACAACAGCTGTTTCAAATAAAACTCCAAGGAAGTTAGCTAGCACTCTGGGCTAGCACACAAGTATTACTAAAAAATATTACTGCAATTGAAGAACATCATTAAAGCAAAAAAACATAAACTTATTCCAGTTGTCTTGCACACCAGAAGACACACTGTATAGTCACTGTTGCATTTTTCTTGAATCACCTTTCCATTCTCATTTTACATTTCATATCAGAAACATCACTACAACACACTTCTAGGATTATTCTGAATGATTTAGTTCAAAGGAAAAATATAACCATCTCGTCTAAGTAGTAACAATGACTTAAAATAGAGTTTGAGGCAAATTACAGGCTGACAAATTACATTACTGACTCAGATCAGGCTTACTAAAATACCAAGCTCCTTATTTTGCTATATGACTTAGTTTTTTTCCTTCCCTTCCCATGCTGCACAAGAATAAAGCCTCCAGGCACTGTTGTGTGCAGAGGCTGCCCTAATCCTTTTATCAGAATAGACAGGGTACTTCTTATGGTGGATTAAGAATGTCCAGCACCCAGTACTTCTGTGCTGGTACCAGTCATCAGAAAATAAAATGGGTAATAATTAAAACTCAGTTTTTGCCTACAAAAGTCAGCTGCAGAAACAAAGCACTCCCATTGTGCCCCAAGAAATACCATGACAGAGAGTCCCTCCTGCAGAACTGCCAGGGTGACAAAATGTGTTCCAGCTATAGCTGTCTATAGCTCAGGGGAGAATAAAGTGAGGTTACCTTTAAATTATTCTAAACATTCAAAATTTCAAAAGTTCAAACCAAAAAGTAATATCATTAAGACTATATATAAGAACCTATCACTATTCTCTCCAAGTACACACCTGGTACAAACTAATTGCCTGACTGTTTTTTGCAGAGAAAACAAAATTTGTCCTCAAGTTTTAGGTACGACTACATTGTATTTTCACAGCATTGCTTTCATCAGCAGTCTCTCAGCATCCCTCCCTTTTCTGCCTTTGCTCAGTTGTTACAGGTACAGCCATTCACACAGCTGCTGAGTGAGCAGGGACAGGGAATGCACACAGGCTGAAAATCACCAGATAAAACTGGTTTTTAAGGTTAGCCATTTCTAATCCTCATTTTGGTTAGTAAAACCAGTTGTACAGCATAACTGAAGTGGTAAGAACAGTCCATTAAAAGCCATCAGTGTTACCAAATGAAACACTGAAAACATCATCGTAAGGTTTGTTGTACCTTACATTCCACTGTGCCTTCAAAACAAATCTAGAGATGTCATGCTATGAGCAGCTGATTGGGAATTGTGCTTAAAAGGAAGCACGTTTTATATTAATTTAGAAGAGCAACTTACTGGCCTGTACTGAACACTCCTATTCAGTTGTAGCAGAGTTAGCTGCAATCTCATCTCTAGGCAGTGTTTCAATAGGCTTTGTGAGGAAAAAAAAATCCTAACTCATGCTACTGACTATATCTTCATCTCAGTCTATCAAAGAAAAACGTAGATATGAAATACCCTAAGAAAATACAATAAATAGTTCTCCAAACCACCAGGCATTATGCTACAAAAATCTCATATTAAAAACTTGGTACAATACTGCAATGCATAAGCACCTACTTAATTTGAACATCATTTCAGAACCAAGCACTGAACATGCCTTATAATGATTTTTTTACAAGACCAGACACACACTAAAGCAGAGTATTCATTATAAATGATCATAACATGATAAAGATTTATTTGCCTGCATCTTGTTCAAAGACCTTTCCGACAGAGCCTATAGACTGATTTCCAGAAGAAATCTTACCCTCAGTGACACAGCTGCAGAAACAACACTGGAACCTCCTTCCACCCTCAATGAATTGCATAAAAGGGCACATGTAAGCTTTGCACCTATTACATCGGACAGGACCGGATTCTCCATGGTCTACCAAATAAGGAAGGGTCTGTGGAAGCAGGAGAAAAAAACATAAAAAGAAAGGTCACATGATGATGAGAAAAAAGTGACCATACATAATGCAGAACTTGAAACTATCTCCCTGTACATTGCATAGGATTTAACACTTTGGCAACTGTGGGAGAGTGTGCAGGGGATGAGAGAAGCCTGAACAACTATTTCATAAATGCTTTCCAATTCAAGCTCTAGCACAGCAGTTCTTTGTGGGTGAGTCATTAATGGGCTATCCCACTTTGTCAGTAGCCTGTTTGAACAACATGACTGCAACACACCGCAGAGACGTATCCCAAGTGTACAAAAAAGACTGAAAGAATGACTGTGATAACCTCATGGGAGTGAGCATACAATTAAAAAAAAAAAAAAAAGGTAACTCTTCACCTCTTATCTCCTTCCCTTGTAAAAAGCAAGCTTTTCAACAAAAGCGAAGCCAGTCATTGCATACATTCAAGAACAGAGAATATCTGTCTTAAAAATTTTGCCTGATAAGACTTATTTTTGAATCCAACCATGAATTCAAAAGTTCTTGTTGTCTTGACCCCACTATACAGCAAGTCATCAAAACTGTTATGTAGCGATACCATTTTTGAACTATTACTGCTAATATAACCTTTTTGCATCTAAATCAGAATAAGATTCTTGGCAACTTCTACAGTTTCTCATCATCAGAATGAGCAGGAAGCACTTTACAGTGATTGAGACAGAACTCATAGAAGTTACAGGTTGCATTCATAGCTCAAAGCACCCTTCATAATCATTAACATAGCTCAAAAGAAAGTTTAACTACTTCTTTTTAAATTTTCTGTCAGTAAAGGTGTCTGGTCTTAATTCTCTCAGTTACCCTCTGATCACGTTTAATAGACAATATATTCACTGAGGAGGAGTTGAACAAATGCTCCAGTCACTTTCCTCTTCATGCCACAGATGTGTCACATCTTTCATTCAACCTCACTAATCATTTATTGACAGTACAATGGTTTTAGAGCCAGAGCTTCTCATTTCCTATAGCCCAGGCTGACCTCTTCAGAGGAAACAAATTTTGAAATTTTCGGAATGGCAGGCAATGTTGGTATTGTACTTCAACACAATCAGCCTTTTTCCTCAGCCTCCCTCTGTGACATGCGAGCAAACTACAAAGTTGCTGTAAACACGCAGTGCTATGCATAACTTTTACTAGCCACTTACTCCCAGAAGACACAGAGATACTTCTTCCCAAAGCCTCAAGCTTGGTTTTCTGAACATTGCATTAACGTAGGGCAAAGGTCTTGTATTTGGCAACCAGGTCCTAAATTTTTACATGTTCTAGACTTATCTGAATGCTATAGTTTCATGAGATATTATTTTCATGAGACATTTATCCTCTCATTACTGCTATGTAAAGCTTTAGCTCTATTTACAGTCTTATTGCTTTGAACACTTGAGTCTTCATCTGTTGGAAAGGCCCCTCCACAGGGAGTTTGCCCTCAACATAAAGAACTTCCAAATAGTAGAAGCTGACTGGTCTCCAGAGCAATTTTCTGACCCTAGCCATGTTTTTTTCTGGATACCACAAGTGTTTGTTCAAAGCCTAAACACACCAGAAGGCCGAACAACTCGTTATTTCTAAAGCTTCTCTAAAAACGTGCAGCTCCATGTGCAGCTCCAAGTTTCTCAGATAAGACCACATTCTCCTTCTGTGCTCCTTTTAAACTTCAGCCACAGCTCAGTTTTATCACAGACCAGTTTTTGAAATTCAATCCATAGTTTAGGAACACTAATGAAATGCAACAGGAAAAAAACACCCTTAAAAACCCAGACAAAATTGCTTTCCTCAGCAGATGCTAAACTCAGGTTTATCAGAGAACACAGAGAACACAGCAGACGTATGTATCCAAATTTAATGAGGCTATTTGTCTTTACGACACTGCTCCAAGCAGGCTAACACCACACAGCAGCCAGAGCATTTAGACTATTGAACAAAATGTCTAACTCTGTAATAGTCTTGAAGCTTTCATGTTCTCAGCAACCAAACGTGAGTGGGTAAAAGGCTAACCAACCACACATTACACCTAGAAGGAAATAAGTGCTGTAGAGGGAAGAGCAGAAACACAAGTGCAGTTCAGCAGTGCCCCATACTCAATGCTGTGCTGTCATCCCACACAGTGCTGTGCATGCACACTAGGTAGCTTAACCAGTGCTGTTTCATACATTCTCCCCTAACTGCACAACTTGGCATTCTAGAAAAGACTTGACACCTGTGATTAGTAGCCATTTAAATACTTTAGACTAAGAAAGAAACTGAAATTAGATGAAGTGTATGCATTTGTGGCCATCCTAGTATTTTGGTTATTTAGTCACAGCTACTGCAAAAATGCTGAAATTATCACAGCAATCAAAATATTAAATGTTTTAAACACAGCATTCTTCTGCTTTACAGATCTCTATCACATACCTGTTGGAGAATCAAGGTTTACCTAGTCTTCATTACCTAAACATGCTCTCTCAACACATCTGTTAAATGCTGCCATCTAACAGCATTCTCCTGGCGAGTTCTGAGTACATGCAGGGCACGTGTACCCTCACACACAGCTCTCACCTCCTCCGGCGGCAGAGTAGCCAGCGGCTTTATGACGGCAGCGAGGGGAACTTGGGACTGTTTGGCCATATCAGAGGTGCAGGGAATATTGTAAGATGTGCATCTTATGTAGCGAGGGCTTGCATTACCTGGGGGACAAATAAAAAATCCCCACAAATTTCAGTACAAGTTAAGTTTATATTCAAGAGCAGAAACAAAGATACCTTCAGTTGTGCTGTCAAGCCACAGACAGATACTACGAGCTTATCTAAACAATCAGTTTCAATCTATGGAAACCTGAATTCAAATAAAATACCTCTTTATGATTAACTATATATAATAGAAGTTCTTAACTGAAAACAAATGAACTTGACTCCCCATCAACCTAAAAAACCATCCTCTAAAAAGGCATTCCTGTTTCACTCTTTTTGCAGACAAACATACTGTAGACAGAAAACTCTACTCAAACTTTTCTACTGTTTGATTTTGTAATTTTGGCTGAAGAGTAAAACACTTGATCATAGAATCAGATTCTGCATTTTTTCTGGAACTTTAAAACTCAAAAAAATTGTGAAATATTGTTTCTCTATTTACATTCCACTTGATTTTAAAAAATACAGTTTCCCCATCCCATTCTAATGATATTGTTAACAAACTTCAGTTCTGAACTGTTGTTCATATTGCTCTCCAGAAGAAGCTTCACTTGCTGCTTTCTGATATCTCTGATAATACTGGTCCTAGGTATCTCCCTTGGAAAACATTTTTTACCTGCAAATTGATTACTAGCTACCAAACAATCAGGAGAACCTAAACTGAGATCAAATCAACACAGCACCTGAAACTAAGCTTCTGTTGGTAAAACACAAATCCCCAGCACAGAAATCATTCCTCAAACTTTTCCTTTAAAGACACAGACAGTTCTGTCACTGACTCTTTTGGGTTTGTGTTTTGTTTGTTTAGGACAAGAAAAATATTTACCTTGATCCTTGACCAAGAAATTCGTAGTAACAAGAGGTGGGACCTGCCCTCGCGCTCCAGTGACAAATGGTTCTGACCCACGGTTACTTCTGTCATCTTCAATCACTTGAATCTATGTTGGAAAACACCAAGTTAATACTTAGAGGCTTGGTTTCAAAGTACTGTAAAGTACAAAATCTGTAAGGCAATGAAAAGGGGACTGGAAAAAAACATTACTATGTCTAAAAATAAGAAGTCTAAAGAAAGTAAGTTTTGTCAAGCAGTCACCTCTCAGTTTGATTTCAAACAGTACTTAATGACTATCAATAAATTACAAGTTGCAAATACTATTTTTCCCTAAGTATTCTTAGTAGCAGCATATTTTATGTTTTAAGGCCTGATCTGAACTCATAAAAGCCAAACTCAGATCAAGAAAGGAATTTTTGGTACTATTCCCTTGTATGACTCTAATCATATTAAAATTAGAAGCTTCTGTAATCCTCAAGTTGAAGTCTATAGGTAACCTATAGACTATAGCTTTTTCTTTCTGTTATGTTCCCACGATTTTCATAGTATGCATTTATTTCTAACCACTGTAACTCTGATCTAAAGACATGCTTGCAAGCTCAGGTGGAAGTCTTCATTACTTTGTAGTGCTCAAGGGTTTGTGATTTGAATTCTGGGGACATGGAAAGTGAAGTTTCAGTAGACTTTTCAATGAATTAAACTTCAAAGCCTGTAAAAATCTTAAATTTCTTAATATTTCAAATTCTTCATTATTGCAAATATGCTTAAGATAATGGAAACTTATTGAACAGTTTTAATCTACTAAAACATCCACTGACCTTTGCCTAAGGACAGAGAATTTAGTTGTACACAGTTTAAACTGTATTTCCATAGTGATAACTGAATGAAAGAATTAAAGTTAACATTCATTCTTCTGATCTTATTTTGCCACCAAACACATATGCCTTTGCCTACAGTAAATTCTGAAAAGCAGAAGTTAGCATGGCAGAACTTCCACTCTCTCACTATGGATTCCAAGCTGCCAGCAGAAAGCCTCCCAGAGCTTCAGACAGTGACTACTCTAGGATAAATCTATTCTCGTTTCAAAAGTCAACAGACTGACTGATGTTCGTGATCTCACCACTGGTACCTGTTACATGATGAACTTTGACTAAATGAGGAAGAAGCAACACAGGGTGACAAAAAGCCAAACGTGCTTTGTTTTTCTTCCCATCCAAAAGGTAGCTGCTTTTTAATTTCTTTATGTAAGATTCTCTAACATAAACATTAAATTTTCAAATTCAAAATTTAATGGTTATGTACGAGCACAGATAATGAGAGAATGTTTATAGCTCCCCATGCCTCATCCTAAGCGACTAGAAGATTTATATCAGGAATTAACATCAAAACAAAACAGTTCTTCTGCAATTTTAGAACTTCAAAGCACCGGCCCAATACTGGTGTATCAACAAGAACAGTAATCAAATTCTGATCCAGACTGGTAGAAAACATGGCTCCACAGGCTCATGCTGTGTATGAGACACAGACTGTATGCACATTCATACTATTGGCTTACACTGAAAATGCCAGCTGGAATCTGATGAAGGTGATATCCCAAAGATCAGACAAAGAAGGGGAGACATTCTTCATGATCTGTTTCTGAAACACTCTGCTTTCTATTGCCTCACCATTTATCACAGAAGATTTTAACAACCTCATGTGGTGTAGTGTTACTCATTTTGATAAGGCAAACAGAAGACAGCCAGAAAGGGTAAAGGATTAATGATGTAGGGTTAGCGAGGTGAAGTTCAGGTTTCAGGCATGCACAGATGGTCACCAACACACAGACTACAATTGACATATATACAGCACTTACTGGACTAGGAATTGCATCTGGGTCTATTCTGTGCCTGGGTTTCTGCTGGGGTGGCAGCTCATTAAGTTGCTTTTTGTTTAATAAAAAGTAAGAGTGCCACAAAAAAAAAAAAAAAAAAAAGAAAGAAAGAAAGAAAAGAGAATAATAAACCAAAAAGTAACAGTGTTACTTCTCTCTACCCAAACCTGTAGCACTGGAATTAGATACATTTGGATATTGGTTCATGCAACAGGAGACACCAGCTTCTACAGCATACACTGACCCCAAAACCTGTCTTGCCAGGATATTGGGCTTGGGCTCTGAACACACTGCTAACAGAGGCAGAGGCTCACCTGCTCATTTTGGTTAGAAACTGGGGATTTATGCCTTAAGAACATGCTAACATGAAGGCAACTGACACAAGCCATTTGAGATCCATTTAGTGGAAGAGAAGAAAGGCAGACAAGCAATTCAAGACATATTCTACAAAAAAAAAAAGTCATAAGCTTTACATAAACCTGGAGTCTAAACAGAATCTTTTTGAGTGGAAGTAATTTCTGAAAAACATCAGATCTAAGATGTAACTCAAGACTAAATTATTTTCACAGTTTTGAAGTACAGAACAGCATCAGCAGCAGTGGAAGGAACAACACAGTAGACTAGTGGCAATAATACCACCAGGCTTAATATTAGTCATCACTGCTAAGCTTTACATATAACTGCTCATCCTTTCTCAGAACCTCCATTCTGAAAGATAATCCCATTTTGAGAAGCTGTCCATAATTGAATGATATAGCATCATGACTTCATGACCCAAAAAACCACAAACCAGCTTTTTGGCAGATTATAGGAAAAGCACCAAGATCACCTCCTGCTAACCATATTTTAAATGTGGATCATACAGTTCACAGACTGTCACCATAAAACCTGAAATTAGTTCACCTTGGAAAGTCATAATGCAAGAATCCAGATATGGAGAAACAAGCTTAATAAAAGCCCTCAAGGATTCTCAGAAGGTAACACAGTATAGAAAAAGACCTAAGGAATTAGAGAAGTGATTTCCATATGCAGTGCCTCTCTTTAGTCACCAAGAAAAATACTGTCTGTGGTCTTATTCATAAAAAAAAGAAGATGGATATAAGAGAGAAAAGTAGAGCAGGAAAACAGACTGATGTTCCTCAGAACAAGGTTTTTGTCAGCTTGTTTTCAGCTCTGGTTTTTGTCAGTTCTGTTTTATCCAAACACACTGTGGAAGAGGTGATGCTGGTAAGAACAGGTAAGCTTACAGGGCTAGGAATGGAATCTGGATCCAAGCGTTTTGGTGGAGGTGGCGGCCCAGGTGGACTTCCATAATTTGGTGTTCCTGGATAGGCTCCTCCATAGTTTGGTTGGGGACCCCTCACCTGCCCGAAGGAACCTTAACAAGAAAGGAACATCAGAATCAAAGAGGGGCTTAATGCTAGGTGTTTCCTCGTTAGGCACTTCCCACTTTTCCTGCCATTATAAAAAAAACCCTCAAGAACAACAAAGTTATGTGCTTTTCAGTTAATTAGGATTAAACATATTTGTCACAGTGTTTCAGCTTACATCCGTACATCTCTACCAACAATCCAATAAACTGATGGATACAGTACTCAAAACTAGACTTAAAGAAACACATATTTTCAGTCTGAACTCTATTAACTCTACCTCAGCCAAAACCAGCACACCAATGTAACTATTTTTAGAGTAATATGATTACAATACACATTAAATTCACGCACTATGAACATTTAAATGCAGAACTGTGTAATAGAAAGTGCACACAAAACAGCCAAATAAGCTAGTGGATGACCTAATTCTTCAAATCAAAGATATGCAAGGAGTTGACTTGGGCAGTTTTGGCTGGTCTGAGGTTACAGTAATAGGTTAATGTGTGATTTTCTCTTTTGTTTTGTAACTATTTGTAGTTATTTCATATTATTTTAGACAATTCCAGTCACTTACAGAATAACAGTATGATTTAACCCATGAGTATTTTTGTAGTTTATAGGAATTCAGACAGATATGTTTAAGTAATTTACCTGGCCAGTTGTGCAAAACTGCGTGGGGGATGGAATTCTCAATCCTAACATTTGCACAGGATTACTTTATCCTATCTATCTGTAGGTGTTATTGATTCAAAACCAGCCAAAACTGTTGATAATTCAGAAAGCTTATCTGGTCTTCTAAGCATATTCAAGATGTGCAAGCTGCTACAAGGAGCAAAATACGGTTATGTGAATTAAAGGAGAAAACATAGTGACTCCTTTTTCAATGTTCAACAGCTGCTCTCATATACATTGTATATGCACAATAAGGCTTTTCAGTATTTAGATGTCTATTTTTTAACAGATGAGGTTGCAGATATCAAGTTAAAGTCCATAATAAAATTTTGATAACAAATGCTGGTATTATTATGGCACTAATTACTAAACAGGTTTTGGTCAAGTAAGCTAGGATTCCTTTAGTTACATTAATCTGATTAACATCTGTATGATAAAGTCTCTTAGAATGACACATGCTATTGTTTATCTTAGACATGAGCACAGGGAAACAAGAGAGAAGTGCTGAAGTGCAGCCAGGAGCCAAGTAACAAACCCGAAATTCTCAGTTTGCAGAATACAGAGAACGCGTAACGTAAAATTCCACCACTAGGAATACTCACCATTCTGCTGCATTTGGTAGCCTGGCTGAGGAGGATGAGTGGGAGGAGGCGGTCCATGGAGGCCACTCATGGGAGGCCCAGGGTGCAGCCCTGCCAGAGCTGCTGGAGGTGGTGGTGAGGTTACATGGTTGGGCTGGGATGACGGTGGTCCAGCAAGGGTCTGCCCAGGCAGTGGTGGGCCTGGCATGGCAGGTGGCCTTGGGGCACCTGTGGTGGGAGGGTAAGAGGAAGGTCCAACCCCTGTAGAAGGGGGAGGTGGGGCAAAACCAGGGACTTGAGTAGGTAGGCGCTGAGTTGATACTGTCTGACCAGGAAATGGAGGCTGTGCCACAGGAAGACCCTGAGGCACACTGGTAGGAGGGGGTCCTTGGGTCGCAGAGTAAGGTGTGTAGAGACCAGATCCTGGTGGACTAAAGCTTCCTGAGACTGGGGGAACCGATGTTGGGGGACCTGGTAAGAATAAAAGAAGATATAATACCATTTTCTCCTATCCTCAAGACAATTAAGATGCAAGCAAGACCCATTTGCTCTAGATTACCTAAACAGGTCTACCACTTTCTCATCTTCAGATCGATTTTCCAATACTAGCAGAGACAAACCTTAAGTGACCATCCTCCTAGATTGATCTGAGAGCTGAAACTCCTTCAAAGGATCTGAAACTTGGTAATTCTTTCATTGTTCTCTCTCTCAAAGTCTGAGCTGCTTATTTTACATAATCAGAATACATTTCAGGATTCAGGGCCAGAAAAAAGGAGCAAAGCCAGGAATATACAAAACAAGAACCACCACAAGTCTATCTATGAACTTCTTGAACCAAAATAAGTTTCTATCTCTAACTCCACACTCCACACTTGAAGCCTGTAGATGAAGAATGGTTTTGAGCTTTTTGGTTTTAACAGCATGAAACTATCATCATCTGTATTCACCACTGTACTATTTCTGAGGATGATTTTTGACAAACGCACATTGCCAAAAAGCTGAAGAAATCTGCATTTCCCTATCTACTCCTAATTTTCCTGTAAAATTTGCCTAACAGTACAAGATGCTTGTTAAAAAGTACTTAGCAAAACAATTTAAAAAAAGTGTAGTCAATCCAGCTTACATATACTAAAGACAAAACTCTAGTCTTCAATTCAAGAAAAGTATTGTAATCTATAGCAATGAGATTGTAGATCTAATACAATAGAACCATATATCTAAATTCAATTTATACTGTTAATTCAGTTTATACTGTTTAAGTAAGTTTCTCCTTGACTTCCAGCAGAACCCTTCACAGAATCATTCAGAGTGATTTCAGCCCTTTGTGATTTATGGGGCCATTTCTCTGTTTTATTGTTTGTTTGTTTGTTTTGAATGGGCTGCTGCACAGCAGTAGCAAGGCATGTAGACTCTCCAACAGCTTACTTAGGGACAGCTGATACTCTCCTTTGTTATTTAGGTCCAGCAGTGCTTCCTGCACTGTCCCCTACAATGGTCTCAGTTCAGTTTTCCCCTATTATGACATTATTAGTTAAGAAAACTACTATTTACTATGGCAGATATCAACACACAGACAATTCCCATAACCATACGGCAATGAACCATTGACAAGAAAAAACCTTTTACTAGATTACCAGCAAAACCGAAAATCAATAGCACATTTCTGTAGCCAGGAAACCTTACCATATCCCAGTCCAGCTGGGGGAGGAGCAGAGGCTGTAGCAGTGCCAATTGTCATCCCTGCCATGTGATTGCTGAGCTGCTGCACGCTGGCTGGGGGGGGCCCATATTGCTGGAACGCAGACGGCTGGCTGACAGGCGTGGATCCTGAGCCTGGCAGGAACGGCTGGGAAGCAGGTGGCCTGGGAAGGAAGATGATAAATTTCACTGATTCCTCATTATACAAGATGTTACCATTCTCTGTGTCTTTTAAAATTGTTCTACCAAATAAACACTCGCTGGGTCTTAATTATATACATGAAGCACTGTAACTCAGTTTTGGAAAAATAATTACATATCCTGCAAGGATCTGAATCCCTTTCATCAAAAAAATCTATTAGCTCTTAAAATACAAATTCTATATTTTTGTGAATTCCATTTTCTTTACCACAACAAATCAGAAACGCTGCAATGGAGTCTATAGGGTGAGCAACAGTAAGGCCTGCACAGCTATGGAAAAAAATGCTCTGTTCCTCAAAAGATTTGAACTCTGCAGGACTGTTGCCACTTTCACCACTGAGGTAATGGCAGTGTCTTTCTGGAGAAGATACTGAAGAGCTTTAGTTGAAGATAACTCAGGGATCTGTAATGGACAGAAGAGGACTCAGAATAGAATCAATACTAAGAAATTAGTCAGCAGTGACAGCAACATGCTTCAGAGATCAATTCACACTGCCAAGGAATCAAACACTATGGCTGTGTGGATGCAATAGTTTTAAGACAAAACAGATCATGGGAATCAGAATTTTTTTTTTAGGGGAAAATGACTACCACAAAAAGTCTTTGGAGGAGAAGCGGCTTTGATCAGTCAGTGACATTTGCTTATACCCTTCCAGAAGTTTTTAATCTCCAGAGATACTTATTTTCTAACACATAATCTTGTTCAAAAACAGTAACAAGGTAATGAAGAAAGTTAATATCCACCAGAGAAAAAAACAAGGTATTTAGTTTGCTCTAGATCTAAAAGGTCTAGACCTAGCATAGGTCAACTAGGGCAAGATTTTGTTACAATTTGCTCTTCTTGTATGTACCTCTGCATCGGGGCTGCTGAGGCTGGAATCCCATTCTGCACATCTCCATGTTCAAACTGACTGTATGCCAGGTGGCCAGAAGGATGAGATGCTCCAGAGGCTGGAGGGGGAGCTCCAGATGTTGGTGGGGCTCTTAATGAACCTACAGGTATAAGGAAAAAAAAAATTAAACTATCACAAACTACAGAAACAAGGACTTGAACCAACTACCATGAAAATCCCAGTGCAGAATTGTTGTATAATAATCCATTTATACAGCTATATTAGAAGTAGCAAAAATGAAAGCACAAATATTTTTAGTCAGTGTCACTGGTTACCATCTCCACACAGATCAATCAGAGAATATATGCTATGGAGGGTCTTCAAAAGACAACTCCATCTTTTATGAAGAAAAAAAAGCATCTTGTCAGTAAGTTACTGAATTCTTCCCCCTCCAAGTCCAATTATTTTTATCCAGACCAAGAAAAGTATTCACATGGAACCTAATGTTCATTACAGGTCAGTTTTCCCTACTTGTAAGGTAAGCAGGTTATGCAAGTAGATTCAGTTTTCAAAAGTTACATTTGACTAATTGTGTTCATATATAACAATGAGAGCCACCACAGATTATTCTTTACAGCCTCTCAAGGTTGAAGGCTAACACAAATACTTTTCCATCTTTCAGACTGAGCTGCTTCAGTCACAGGCCAAACATATTTGCCTCAGAAATCGGTCTTTCCACAGAGGGCACAATATTGGACACAATACCAGCAGACCAACTGCAGTTCCTACTTCCAAGAAAGAGAATATGAACTTCTACTTTAATAATATTATGTTAACAATATTGATAATTAGAACAACTGTATGACCACGTGTGCTAACCACAAAGGAACCTATTTCATGCATGGGGTATCATTAAGCACAGATGACTAAATAAACTGCCCCGTGAGACCAGGGCTGCACACACTTACTGCTGTGCCACTGCCAGTGACCAGCATGGCAAGTTTAAAAGGGACTCAGAAGCCTCCTTGTGAGGAACCATTACAAAACAGGAAATAGGGGGAGCCATTTCTCAATTC
Source organism: Pseudopipra pipra (assembly GCF_036250125.1). Lineage (NCBI taxonomy): Eukaryota > Metazoa > Chordata > Aves > Passeriformes > Pipridae > Pseudopipra > Pseudopipra pipra. Next base: position 16,185,625 of record NC_087556.1, read on the forward strand.
TACAGCTAAGTTATACCCCAAAGCAAGATGAAAATACATGAGTTGAAACCTCCTATCTGCTACATGCAATTCTTAGCAAGCTTGGGGATGTAAAGTCAAGGAAGGAATTAACTAGGCCTTGCATGAATAACCCATAATTTCTTGCATTCTTTTCTTTATTACTAAACCTCCCCCCATCCTTCATTTTAAGATTTAGGATTTAATTACTCCTAGAGACACTTAGTATTTTTATATACCTTCCTCTCATTAAATCTTGTCTTTTCTAAACTAGAAAGGTACTATTACAGCACCTTTGTCTTACTGTTTCTCTAGCTAAGCATTTCCTGATCTCTAACCATTTGTATGTTATTTCTGAATGTCTTTTGTGATACCTTTCCAGTTGATTTGATATATTACCATCTATTGTGCAATTTCTTTCCTTTGATAGTACATGTAAACTATTTGGCCTTATCAGCTCTTGTCTTTGAAGGCATAGTTAATCCAATTTCTGGAGGGATCCTACACTTTTTTTAAAATATAAATTAAGTTAAATTTTTCCCCCTCAAACTTAGCAGGCATACCATTTGACAAACATGTGTTTGCTTCAGAAAAAGCTTTGGAAGTATTCATTTTCTAAATCTTGTCACAAGATTTAGAATGGTTACTTCTGTAACCATTACCACAGACTGCTTGAACAGACACTGAAAAAAAAAATCACTTGAACAAGTATAGGTATCTAATGGTTTATTAGCCTAAGATTCATTATTCTTGAGGAATACTCAAGTTCCCCTTCCAACATCTTTGAGATGTTGCTCTTTCTCATCACAGACCTCAAAATCAAGGTTACAGCAAAATGGGAAATTCCTGTGATTTTCCTCAAAGGCCTAAGACTATCTGGTCTTCAATTCCAACATCCTAATCTTCTGAACAAATGGACACCACTAGAAATAGCTATTCCAAAATACCACTAGTTGGAAAGAAGGAAAAATACAATACGATTTCTTGCAGCATTTCTAATTCTTACATCTTGATTGCTAGTTTTGAAAAAATATTTCCTTATTCAAGTCCCAGCTTTTCGAATCATGATTATTCCTAATATATATTTGGTTTCTAAATATAGCCAAGGGAGCTAAAAACTTGTTTCTTCCCTTAAATGAAAGCAGAAGCTATAAAAATCTCATGACTTCCAGTAATACTTCTTTGCAATGTTATCATTTCAAACCTCTCAAGTGGGAGACTGAGTTCTTTTAAACTAAGGATTTTACCTGACAGAACCTGAATGGGCCAATTCAGCTTTTGAAATTAGACTTCAGAAAACATTAGTCATAAGTCAGGTTTTATCTATGAATCTGCATGCATAAGGGATTTCTACTAGGATTATTTCTTCATATCCTATTTATGCTTCTGGAATGCTGCCTACAAATAGATTGGGAAGTGTCCCACCCACCTCTGCCTGAATAATCAGGTACCCACACCTCTGAGATAAGTATCCATATTAAATGGGAACTTAGCACAGAAGAAGTGACAGCACAAACACTCCCACAGAAAGGACACCATTTACCTATGAAATTAGGTGCAAGAGAAGAACTGTCAGAGTTGAGAGATACAGGAGAGCCCTTCGAAGGGAACCCCAAGGAAGGAAAGTAACCTGGAAAGACAGAATACACCAGTAAATCAAGCCTAAGAGAAAGCACCAAGAGACAGTGTTTCCAATGCTAAGGACAGTCTACAGTGCAAAAAATATCATATACCCAAAATTCATGTCATTTACCACATTGTTCCTTAAGCTACATTCCCTCTGTTCTACCATGCATAACATATTACCAACACAGTTCCTGTCTTTACACTAACACAAGTGTTAACACTTTCATAAACAAAGTAAAACAATCCAGCCACAGCCTAATTGTTCCTGGTATTCAGATAATTGTCTTTGCACTTTTAGCTGCATGACCTCATCAGAAGGAAACCAATAAACAGACTAACTGAAAGACCGGGGCAAAATTGTCCTGGTTCTTTCAACACTCTCACAGCAGCTATTTTCAGACAGCACCACAGCACTCCACTTCTGGTCCCAAGAAAGACTATCATCACTGCCACGGCATTCCCACAATTCCATTTAGTTAAGAGTTAGGGACTGTCACATAAATCAGATGAGAAAGACTACCTGACTGAGGCTGGCACCTGTTCCCATCACTTCTCCACTCAGTCCTCCAAGCAATTTTATTGTTATTTTCAAAATAAATCTTAAGACAACTAATTTGAGATCACAGAATAACACTGGCAGTTTTCCTCTCACCCCTCAGTGTTCCCTAAATTCCTGCTGCTCTAGCACCTCTGAAATTAATTCTCTCTCGTCTACATTATGCAGCTACAAAAGGTCTTGCTACAAAGACTTGCAATAAACATCTGATGGAGATGGTGGTAGAAGGGATAACTGTCAGTATCTTTACTATCACCCGTCCGCTATCTCTGGTCATAAGTTGTTTGTTTGACTCTCACTTCCACCTGGATGTCATACTCAGCAGCCACTCACAAGTCAACTTCTTGCTGTTGTGTTAGTGCCCCGAATTTTACATTCCTTCCTTCTAAAGACAGGAATTCTGGGCAGTAACAGGTCCAAAATGCACAGCTTGACAACTGAGATTTCCCTAATACAGTCTGCTAACTCCAGGAAGGATGGTCTCAGCAGAAAAGATGGAAGAAACAACTCCACAAACTATGGTTGGTCTTTGCCTGATGTATTAATAAAGTACATGAGACACAACTTGAGTAGTGAAATACAGTTTTGTTGTCCAAGTGAGACCATCTTGTTGCCCTCAACATCACACCATCTTCAATCATTACTGGCACAAACAAAGCCTGCATTTTTTATCTGCACAAGTTTATATGAATGTTACCAAAGTATTTAGGTATGTCCTTACTGAGCTGTCATGAACCACATTTTTCCTGTTCCAAAATTTAAAAAGGCAAACCAGAAATAATACAGAAGAAAAAAGTTAATTATCTTAAAAATAAATGCAACGCATGTAAAATCTAAAAATTCTTGAAGTATCTGATGGAAGATGCTCATCAGCTTCTTTTCAAAAACACCCCAAACATTCTTCGTATTGCTAACAGCCCAAACCTGTTTTTTATAAATAGCTGCACTGATGAAACTTTTCCAAATCTGTACTAATTTTTGTTCTTCTTAAATTCCCTTCTCTCTGCCACTAAAACAAGTCCAATTTCTCCCCATTCCTTCCACCAGACAGGAAACAATGGCTACAGTGAGGAGCCAAACAGAGAACTCAATGCTTAAGAGCTCTGCCTCTGCCTTCCCAGGACACAGAGTTTCTTTCCTCTGCTCAGAGCTGATTTTCACTACTTCTATAGGAATTTAAACCCTATGTGAAATTAGCTCAAAACTCTCAGATTAAAAGTGCTGTTGGAAGAGATTTATTGAGAGCATGGGAGGAAGAGGATTAAGGAAAGAAAAGGAAGATGGAGCAACTGAATAATTCATTCTTTACCACACCACACTTAACTCTTCATTACTCTACTAACTCCAGACAAAAGTCCCATAGCGTATTTATTCAGCACCCAAATTTCAGTTTCCCACTTCCGTTAGTTTCAAGAGAACTACAGGCACTTCTGTTGTTCTATCCTTCTCATTGAATCTGGTTTAAAATTCAGTAACTTGCAAAAGATTCAAGATGTACTTGTAGGGGGGAATAATATGGAGACTGTTAGCATGATCAGCATAGTCCTTATTACCTTAGAATACCCATCTGAAATCCAAATGAACATTTTTAAGTTCATGTTGTGCTTATTTCAGCAAAACTGAATTCATCGCCACGATTTGAAAAGGCAGACACACTTCTATCAAAGCAACAGTATTTTCTCCTCTACATTTCATATGTTAAAGTCACTATTAATTTCTCAAAGCAATTCAAGTACTTGAAAACAAAAACTCACAAATTTCTCTAATAATTTTAAGTCAGCGTTTCTTTTGAAAACAGGAGAACAAAAGTTGAACTACTTTCTTTCTTTCTAACAAACAAAAATAACAAGGGATATGATCCCGCAGAATCAGTGAAATTCTGGAACACATAAGCTTGCCACATGTCCACAAAACTGTCTATTGAGTTGAAAGGCATTAGAGAAAATAGTTCCAAATACACTTTCTGCCTAGAGTGTATGTCTTAATCTTTCAGGATGGAGTGCAGATCTTTCTATGTAATAATGTAAGGCACTCTCAATTATAAATCTGTTGCAGCCCCTAACTGCTCACAACCTCATCAGGAAGACTGCTCAAGTCAAGTACTCCAGTACCACGGGGGCACAGACATACAGAGAAAAGCAGGTTGTTTCTCAACTTGTTAATTTTATGAGTTATTAAAAACAAGAGTAAGCCTTACTAAACCGGACAAGTGACAGAACAATAACCTCAGAACACAGAAGAACGTGATTTTTAACATCGTGTAAGTAACATACAGAAAAAAAGACAATTGCTACCACAAAAAAGACTTACAATAGGAAGCATACAGAAAAAAAAGTCATGCACACCACAATTCACAGGTTATCAATCTTAAAGTATTGACTGAGAAGTACCTTGTGGAGGGACTGGCTGCTGATATTCTGGCATCGGACCATTGTAAGCTCCATACTGCGAGCGAGGAACCCCCGGCAATGACTGTCCTCCGTAGGCAGGCTGCTGGTATCCCTGATATCCAGGCTGAGGTTGCCCGTAAGGAGGCCCCGTGTGAGCTTGCTGGTTTACACTCATTGTATTCACATCCCCAAACTAATCTCACCTGCAAAAAGGAGGGGGGGAAATGGCTTTTAGCAGACATAAAACCAAACTGGCTGACTTCCCTACCGTTTTCACATAAATGAGAGCTCCTAAGATATTTGGGAAGGTAAAACATTAACGGTAATTTACTCCTGCACAGCAATTTTTTCAAGTAAGATAAATGCTTTACAAGAGCTAGTTAAAAACCTGTATTTTCAGAAACTGTGTTTTCTAATTGACTTTTTCAGTGCTTCCTCCTGGTTAGACTTGTGATCATCACCTAAGATAACAGTACCATCATTTGCTATTCCACAGCAGATTATTATCAAGCTTCCTGAGAAACCTTATGAACTACTGCCACCTCACAGAGTATCAGACCAACAGAAAATAGATTTCATGACACAGATGAGTGATTCCTTAACATAACACTGAACAAGTTCAGCTTTCACCTCTATGTTAGTTTACTGGATCACATTTCCTTGCTACAAGCAACACACACATCAGCATCCACAAAGGCAGCTGCTGCAAGTGTTTGATAGAATCTAGAACAGGACCAACATAGGGAGCTCTAGCCTTTTTTTTTTTTTAACAATAGATTATTTAAAGTCCTTGTTATGTACATAAATTTTAGAAAAGGAAGATATTCCGAAGTCAGAATGTTCACTTAAGAAAGATGTTCAAAATGGAAAATCATCACAGGCAAAGATGGCACTAAAGGAGTTACACAAAAGTGTAAGACCTGAAACAGAGCATCGGAGACAGGAGAGACATTTCTTAGCAAACTCATGCAAGAAATCTAGCTGAACAGACAGACTCCCAATTCCCCTAACTCATATAAAGAGACTGACCTGCTTTTATAAAGAGAAAAACAGAAATGTCATTGGCAAGACCCCGAAATCAAGCAGGCAATTCTCACAAAACCAGGGTATCAAGCAGGCAGATAAGCCACAGTGCCCTCCGGTTGTGGAGAATTAAGGAGATAATTTCATGGGCAGGAGATTCCTTCATCCTGTGTTTCTCACAGGAATATTTTGCATTTCCCATACTCCTTTGCACACTCCATATGTCACTGTTATCCTATTCAGCTAAGACTATCTACACTAACACTGTGAAGTATTTAACACAATTAAATTATTTACTAAAAAACTTCAGTTTATGTAAAAATGCAAGGTACAGTTAAAGCAAAAAAACTAATGTTGCCCTCCTACTTTTCTCCAAACAGTATAATGAACTTGTGTGTTAAAGATATGCAGTAAATCTTAACACAGAGGAGACACAGCTGCAACAGCCACCAAACAGTTGAGGCAAAACCCTACAAGGAATCTACAGTTTAACTCAAGCAGTTAACAAATACCCAAGCTGGTTTGCCTACACACTGATTAGCCTATGCCAAATAATGCTAAGGTTGGTTCTCTACATTACCAAAAATATGATGCCAAAGAATTATTTCAGCAAGTGATACCACAGTTGTATAGCAAATGTACTAAAGGAACTACAGTTCTGTAAGAATTACCTGCATGAAGAAATTCTTTCAGATCCAAACATATAATAAAGGCAAACTACAGAAATCACAACAGAGCAATCTAATTATTTACAGAAAAAAAAAGCTAGCAGAAAACATAAAAACTACATTTAACCTCCTATAGCTAGTAAACATGACAAATGTCAATACTAAAACTGCTAATGTTTACTCTGAAATTAGATATTAAACTTTCTGAAAGGAAATGAAGTTTTACATTTTTGTATAAAGGTAAAGATAGGGCTTTTGTTTAGAAAAAGAACTCATCTAAATATTTAAAGGTAATTTGCTCTTGAAAGCAGTATGTCATTTGCAACAGCTTAAAGCAGTGTGACAGAGTTTTTGATCAGCCTGGTTTTAAACATGACTCTTCTCTTGCTGTCATGTTTATCATGTGTAATCTTCAAAAATTCTGGTTTCCCACACCACCCTTGACTTAGTTCTCCAAAACAGTCTAACCTGACTGGGGTCAGGAAATCTGGACTTTGGGACCTACTCCCTTCCCAAGCTCTCTGGAAGGTTTACCTCTTCCTTCCCAGTACTGCAGCCAGTGTCACCACACTGCAATCACAGACCTACTCTCAGCCACCTCCTGTCCAGTACAAACAGAAAAGCAGGAGAATGTCTCCTGCAAAGGCGGGAGCACAGGGAAGGAAGAATGCATAGAGAATCCTACTATCCCCACACATCTTGGAACATCTGGGCAGGGCTTTCTGGCAAGGAAGGAGAGTTGCTTTCTCTTCTTCCTGCCCCTGCTTATTAGACTGTGCACGAGGAACCTGGCTTCTAATCATTGCTCCTGCAAACAGGTCCTTCCTCCACGAAGAGCTGAAGACATAGTACCAGCATCTCACAAGATTAAGACACTCTTCACAAGTTACACTTATAGAAATCCTTGAACAGGGGAACATGGAATGCTTGAACAAGGAATTACTACAGGGCAGAAGATCAATCTTTCATTCTTTTTTTTCCTCTCATGCATGATGGGACAAGAACTCAAGTATGTCCCCTGCAAACCACTTCTGACTTAACTGCTGTGAGTGTATACTCAGTAAGTGATCTTACCTGACAACCTTTTGCTATTTCCTTTTCAGCCTTCTCTCCCCTCCATCACGTGAATATCAGTATTTCCTGCCTGAGCAGGTAATATCTGTCAGCTTGTTGCTCTCTCCACAATAACACCAAAAGCAAGAGGTAAGCTGATTTAATGCACAACTTACAGAGAAAAAGAGTTTTGAGATAATCCCTGGCACTTTTATGGAAAAAGTAGCTACGCAAAGGAGATGGTTCTAACTCAGTGTCCCAACTGAAAGCTTGGTGTGATAGACCTTCGGCTACCCCATGTGCCAGCCAGCACAGGCTAATCTCCACCACAGCACAAGTTGATGCTTGCTCTACACTGGCAGAGGGTCAAGGAGGGAGACTCAAGAACAAGTCCAGTGCTGAAGCTGAGGACAAGGCTGCGTCATAATTTCGGTTGTTGGACTTGCTCTAAACATAAGGCCAGTGGCATGCTTGCTCATCACTGATGGGAAATACCACAAGGGCAGGGCCAAGAGTATCTGCCTCTGTGAAGGTGGAAGACAGTTGTCACTGAATGAGTCCATTTTCCTTCTTCCCCAATACAAGTTATTTGTATCAAACATTCATTTTGTTTCCACTCAAAAAACATGTATCTTTAAATTAGAACTTGGTCACTTGAAGAGACATGGAGAAAGGGAGAATTTAATGCTCTTTCTTATGACATGAAGGGTGGTGGTGGTGTGGAGAATCACAGAAATAAGACATATACCAGACAGGTAGAAATGAAGAAAACAGCCCATTTCACTGGGTAAAAATACTGAGGATATTCCTTTGCATGTAGTGACATATTACCAAAACTAAGCCAAACATAATACTAACACATGGTGTTGATCATGATATTACTACTCAGCAGTTAGGATACACAAAGCTCAAATAAGCAGGACTGACACTACAGGAAAAATGCTATGAAAAGTGGTCATTACCATAAACAACAACTTTCCTGCAAAGCACGAAGCAGTCGCTCTGTACCATTTTCTGTTCCTCTGCACAAAGGCAGTTGACCATGGAAGTTTTAGTCAATACAGTTACACAGCTACAATTTTACCAGAAAGCTGTGTGTTATACAAGAGAGACAACCAGTGCTGATCAGCCACAAACTGATGGGAGGAAAATACACAGGAATACGGAGGCGGGGCTGGAATATTTTAATTTTTACAACAGCTTCCGGATTCCTTAGTATCCAAACAAATCAGACCACAGTGCAGTTTTTATGGCCTGCTGTAAAAAAACCTAGTGATTCATATGAGCTTGTTTCAATGAGCAAATCTCCCAAACGACTGAAAACTGCATATTCATCATTTCTAATGGTCTGCATTCACTGTTAACTTCCTTTTGAAACTGAAAAGCTTGATCTCATCAGTTCTTGTTCACTTCTAGAGGAAAGGCATACAACAAAATTACTTTCCTTCAGAAAGATGTTAGTGCCTTTTCTAACGGTCCTGAGAAAGAAAAGGCTTGTTTGCTTCAGCTTCTGGGGAGACTGATACTTTAAAAAACAAACAAACAACTCCCTCAAAACAAACAACAAAAAACCCCCCCACACACAACCCAAGACAACAGCATGGCCTCCTATTATTATGCTGAAAATGAAGGAAATAGTCTACTTCATTTCTGAACACAGAAATCCAACATTTCCCTTCTGGAAAAAGGGACAGAAGAGGACAATCAGCATTCTCAGAGACCAATTCAGAATATTGCCCACAGTGCCTTTAATGCTTCCATGCTACAACTTCCTGGAAGAAGTAGCAAAGTTTTGCTGTTCTTATAAACACATAGACTCTGGTGCTAAGAACGATCTTCGAAAAGGCAGATGTCCTTGCTTTTGTTTCACTGACAGCTTGACCACCAGGTCTTCTACAGGCACTCATGGAACACTTAGTTCTTTTCAGATATAAAAAACTCCTGTTTTGTTTTTCTATAGAAAATCCTGGAAATCACAGACTGGCAAGTAATCTAGAAGCACATGGGCCATTTTAACACATGCCTCCCTTACATTTGTCCAAATCAATCCAAATGGCAACACTGGAACCGACTCCAGTTTGGTTGTAAGATGTGGTACTCTGTCTTTCCGCCCGGGCAGATTCTCAACTTGTCACACCACAGGTAATATTTTTTTCATCTATGGACATATTCTCAAAATGCACCTGCATTTTGAGTTAGTGCTAGAAACATTTAACAATCCATGAAAGGTATAAGACACAGTTTTCAAAATGAATCATCTAAGGTTTGATCACTTCTATGTGCATCTAAAGAAGGGCCACATTAAACCCATTTTTTTAGGCCAATTCATCGCCTTGGGCAAGGTACAATACAACATACAGGTTACAAGAGTGAAAGTGGTTAAATACGGAATACAAAAAAACAGCTTAGTCTTGACTAACCTTAAAACTATCACTATTTCCAACTCTTGCCATCACCATCATATTTTTACTTCAATAACATTTTATACTCTTTGTCTCCTGATGAGACTGATTCACATCTCTATTGCTGTAATAAAGCTCTAGGAAAAGATTTGAAAAACACTCAGTTATGAGCATTGCTTCTGAACAGCAACTCTGAGGAAGCAAAAGTCACTGAAAATACAACGCCAACAAAATCATAGTAAAAGCTTTCCCTCTTTCTTAGATACCTCCACATGCATGTTACTTGTGAAGTCATCTGACTCAATCCTATGAACTTTGCAGAAGTATAATTGATTAGAAAGTTACATGAGGAGTTTCGAGTTTAGAGAAGAGGCCAGAAGGAAGAAGAGAAGAATAGGACTATATGGAATAAGACTGAAAAGCATTTTATAATGCTAAACGAGATTTCTTCACATACATTGTAACTATGACCATCTTTCATCCAAAATTTCTGTGCCCTGACTTCCTCTACACTAGTATGCTTTACACAATTTCCATCACTCGCAAGAAACAAAACAGAGGCCAGAATTAGCTTTTCCTAATACATACTGCCCAGTTTACACTGTCTTTTAGTGCTTTCTACGTTAACAATGAATCTTGCTGAATATATAAAAACAAGCTCTATCTTCACAAATTAACCCTAACACAGCTTTTCAAGCCTAAAGTACAAGAAACATCCACTTTCTTCTGTGGAGACCTTGTTGTTGATCACTGTTAGTCACTCTTTGTACCTTGCCCTTCCTTAGCCAACCATCAATTCTTCTTTGCATTTTGACCCTTCTTTTGATAATAAGTGTTACAGGAAGATAATATAGTCCTACAGTAGTAGGAAAAAAACATTCAAAGAGGTACAAGCACCAAACAACTCATTAAAGAAACGATCCTTTAGGTGTCTGTTCACTACTATAACTCAGCTTTCATCAATGAAATTAGAACCTGGAGTGAATGTCACAGCATATTAAGAAGCAATTACATATTCTTTGTATCAATGTCCACTTTACAGTCTGTCTATAGCAATAAAGAATCCTGAGTGGTATAGCCTCAAGCAGAAAGGGGTAGTTTCAGAAGCAAGAACCTGTTCCACATAAAAATTGATAGAAATACTTATGCTTCCACAGACAGTGTGCATATGTGACTGAAAGTAAGTCTCCTCTAAAGAGGAAGGCTCTGAAGTTTTAGGTTACATACATTTCTATCCACTCCATAACTGGAACACCTACTCTACTAGAAGTTTGGTGGAAAGAAAAAAAAGTTAAAGCTAAAGCTCCCTAAACTTACTCAGGACAACTTCATATTAATAAACAGTAAAGACTTTAGTACAAAATCAGCAGTCACCTCCCATTCTAGTGGTGTGGTTTTACACTGCTTGTAAACAACAACAAAAAAAATAACTGCCTGTTATGTCTCAGATGGTGATTTCTGTCCAACATCCCCCCCAACACGTGGTAAAATTGACTACAGAAACCTGTAACAGAAAAGATCGGAAAATATTTTTATGGAATTATCACATTAATGGCTACAAATCAGCTGAGCACTAAACTGAAAAAAATCTGTGTATTTACATGATAGTAAAATATTAACTCTTGTGGACAACTTCTGACATAGGTGTAAGCAATTCACCTATGTTTCATCAACCACTTCCATCAGCCAGCAAGGTTAAACACAATTTCAACTACAGCCGAGTTTGGATGGTTTTGCAAAGTCTCTCTGACAAAGATCTCAGAGCTAAGACGTCACACACGCACACTGCAAAAAATACTCAAGTACATTCCGAATCTAAAAAAAAGGAAACTAACCTTCACTGTACTCCATAAAAAGCATTGCCCTGAAAGAATGAAAGCGAACTCCAACAACAGAAAACAAACACCTTTAAAGCAGCATCTACATGGAAAGCAAGAGTGCCATATTGCATAACCACCTTTTCAAGACTACACTTGTGTTCGGATCATGTCATCTCCTTTCCTTTCCTCCTTCCTTAGACCACCACTAAGTTTCACAACCAAATCGAACCAATCTCAGCCGCCAGGTCTCCGCACGGGACGATCATGCTTTACCAAGCTCGAATGAATGGAAGATTGAACAGCACAGCGGAAACACTAGGGGAAGGCTCCGCGGATTACAGGAGATTAGGAAGGCTGCAGAGGGGTATCTGCCCCCGGCGCACCGGGGCCGAAAAGCAGCGCTCTGTTCTCCGGGTGGGAGCGCCGGCCCGGCTCGCAGCGCGGGGAGCCGCCGCACCACACCGGGACGCCGAGGGCCCCTCGGGGCAGCCCGGGCACCAGGAGCGCAGGCCCCGCCGAGAACCGCCGGGCCCCGCAGGCCGCCGGCCCCCGCCGGGCCGCGGGCGATGCGGACGCTCCCGCCCGACGCGTTCCCGGGAGCCCCGGGGCTCTGCGGAGCCGCCCCTGGCGCGGGGCACGGCGGGCCCAACGCGACACTCCACCGGGGCCGCCGGGCCTCGGCGGGGGAGGAAGCGGCGGCGCCGCAGGTCCGGGCCGCGGCTGGGCCGCCGGGCTCGGTGCCGCTCGCCCGCCCGCCCGCCCGCAGCGGGCACCGCACGGCCGCGCCGGCAGCCCCGGCCCCCCAGAGCCGCTCGGGCCTCACTCACCGCCGCTGCCGCCGCCGCTGCCGGGCCCGCTTCCGGCTCCCGCCCCGCCGCTCCCCGCCCGCCGCTGCCACGTCCGCGCTCCGCCCGCCGGGGCCCGGATGCGGCGCAGGCGCCGGGAGGCCGCGGCCGGTGACGTCCCGGTGGGGCGGGAGGAGCCGCGGAGCTCGTCCCGCACAGGCCGGGCCGGCACTGCCCGCACGGGCCGCCGAACTGCGGGAAGGGCGCGGCCGAGACCGTGGAGCTTTTGGGCACGTGTCCCACGAGCGGCCTGTGAAGGACCGCGACATGGGAGCAACCAGGGCCAGTTCTGCGCCAAGATGCAAAGGTTGTTCACTACCGAGTAACAGCAGGATTAGGGAAGTGATCATCGCGCTGTACTCGGCACTGGGAAGGCCACACCTCGAGTGCTGCATTCAGTTCTGGGCCCTCACTTTGAAAAGGAAATTGAGCTCTTGGAGCGTGTCCAGCAAAGGGCAATAAGGCTCGTGAAAGGATTAGAAAACATATCTTGTGATGAACAGCTGGAGGAGCTGAGTTTGTTTATTCAGGGGGGACCTCATCGCTTTCTACAACTACCTGAAAGGAGGTTGTAGTGAGATGGGGACTGGTCTTTTCTACCATGCCTGCAGTGAAAGGATTAGAGGCAATGGCCTAAAGCTGAGACAGGGGAAATTCAGATTAAATATTAGAATTTTTTTTTTCACTGTTAGGGTGCTCAGGCATTGGAATAGATTGCCCAGGGAGGTGGTGGAGTCATCATCCCTGGAGGTGCTTAAAAGGCATCTGGATCTGGCACTGGGTGATAGGATTTAGTGGTTTAGAGTTTACAGTGGAAGTGTCGGGTTGATGATTGGACTTGGTGATGTTAAAGGTCTCTTCCAACCTTGATGATTTTAGTGTCCTATGATTGTGTTGGTGTGCGCCCACCAGCACCATGCAATGGCACCGAATGAGAAGTGTGGTAGTACTGGCAATGGAATAGTCAACCAAGTAATAGTGTCACAGCAAAACTACATCCTCTGCATGTTAGGGCATCACAGATATCTGTAAAATATATATTAGTCACTGAGAGGTGAGCACTTGCAGAATAAGGAAGAGCTAAACTTGTCCTCAGGATCCTAACAGAAAATTATGCTTAAAGCCTTGTAGCAAAGGGGGAACATGGATTTTAATTCTTCTATAACTCCCTGGCTTGGGATAGCCAGGAGGTCTTGTCTGTCATGATCCAAAAGAAAAATCACTGAAGGACTCTTCTCAACTCTAATAAAACCCCACTTGGAGTCTTGAGTCCAGCTCTGGGGTTCTCAGCACAGAAAACACATAAACCCATTGGAGCAGGTCCAGAGGAAGGCCATGAAATGATCAGAGGGGTGAAGGCCTCTCCTGTTAAGAAAGGCTGAGGGAACTGGGCTTGTTCAGCCTGAAGAAAGCTCTGAGGAGACCTTATTGTGGCCTTTCAATACTTTAAGCAGGCTCATTAAAAAGATGGAGACAGACTTCTTTTCAGTAGGGCTTGTAGTGATAGGAAAAAGGGTAATGGTTTTAAACTAAAAGAGGGTAGATTTAGACTAGATATAAGGAAGAAATCTTTTGCAATAAGGGTGGTGAAACACTGGGGCAGGTTGCCCAGAGAAGTGGCAGATGCCCCATCCCTGGAAACACTCAAGCTATTGGATGGGGCTCTGAGCAACATGATCTAGTTGAAAAATGTCCCTGCTCATTAGAGGGGGGTTGGACTAGATGATCTTTAAAGGTTCCTTCCAACCCAAACTATTCTACTGTCTGGGTGCAAAGCTGTTCTCTTGGCCATGGAGTCTATGTAAGCAGTGCCCTACAGAGAACTGTTTGAATCCTGTCTGTGTAGCTAATCCCAGCTATACTTGTCCCAGTGTCTAATATTATGAGTGGATGTAGGGGATGTCAGGGAGCAACAAGCTGCAGAGGGAGCACAGTACATCTCTAGTCTGCCTTGAGGCTTTCAGGGCAGACACATAGTGCTACTGTGTAGTTAGTAACACCAGCTGCATGGAGCAAACAAGTGGAGAGCGTATCACTTGCAAGCTGGTTTTGTTCGATTTCATAGGGTCAGGTGCTATCACCTGATCTTGTACAAGTTTGTGCCTGTGACATGTCCTTGCCTGAAGCTCACACTAATGAATCCTGAGTACAGGATGACTCTAGGGTTTACATTAGGAATGAGAAGTAGAAATAAAATTATTACTGAAATGCTTTTTAATTTTTAAGTTTTACTTCCAGCTTTAAAAGTGTCAAACAAAGCTCTGGAGAGACAGGAGGTGTGCTATTTTCAGCCACCCTCCTGTGAGAGATCCATCGTGTGTGCGGGGGGGCACAGAGGGTGAGATTGACATGACACGTGTGTAGGACAACTCTGGCCCCTTACCAAGAGCAGAATCAAATGTCTAATCATAGGCAGAGCAGCAGCTGAGAGTCCAGAAGAGCAGTGAAGGCTGGGCTTGACAGTCTCAACTGTCTTTCTCAACTGTCTTGTGTGTGTGTGAACTTCAGGGAGAAAGTGAGCAGAGGGCCTTTTGGGGGACTAGAGAGTGGTGTTGTGAATTGTGAAGATGGGAATAGAAGATACTGCCTGTTAAGAACTGGAATCTGTTTTGAAGTTGGGAAGACAAAATATCTAAAGCATAGAAATCATGGGAGCTGAAGAAGAAATGCTCATCACTCTGTCTGGAGGTGCCCCCTGGGGCTTCCGCCTGCAAGGGGGTTCAGAGCAGAAAAGACCCCTTCAAGTGTCAAAGGTAGGACCTTGAGATGTGAACCGTGAGCGCAAAGTTGTTCTGCTGAACTTAAATATCCCTACTGAGTCGGGCATCTTTCACTACTGTAAAGGAATGCAGGAACTCCTTACTATGGCAGCAGATCTTAGAAGGAAAACTTGGGTGGTGTGGTCAAGCAGGGTGTAGGGTGGGATGCGTGTCCTGAAATAGAGGCTATTGAGGTAGAGACAACTGTCTCAGTGCAGGTCTGTACAGCTCAGACACTTTATAATCTGTATGTCTCTCCCTAGTTGTCAGCAGAGCTGTAACCACAAGGCTAGTGCAGGGAAAAGGGCTCAAATATGGCAGCATCAATGCTTGTGTAAGACATCCAACCAAGGAAAAAATAATCTAAATTGAAGCAGCAAAGCCGTATTTGTAATTCAACTGTCCCTAATGCTTAATTACTATGTTCCAGCTTTCAGAATAGATGCACATTTCTTAGTGTCTCTTCTGTTGGTGAAAGTTTCTCAGTACTGTCTGAAGTGAATATTTTTGATGCTCTACGCAGCAAATATTGGTACCATTTGAAGAATTAAAGGAAAACCATTGTTTGGATGGGAGATGAAATAATAAAAAAGGAATAAACATGAACCTTGATTTGCACTCCTTTTGATAAACATCTGTTACTGTTCTCTTTTCATAAAGACTACTGAATAGCCTAAAAATTAGGAAAAAATGGTCCTCTTTATTAAGGTCCTGACAGCTGCATTAGCCTTGACACAATGGTATGTTGGGATGTCTCCCTGGAAGACACCCAGCAGCAGGAATGAAAAAATGTTATGCCCAGCTCCTTCTGTTTCCTTAAGCAGACCATGTCTCTGACAGAGAATTTTGAAATGAAACATTCTGTGTCATTTGGCTCACCCCAGATCACAGACTGTTTGTAACTTCTGCCAAATTGTTTGGAATCCCATAGCTTGGCCCCAAAGTGAATGTTTCTTAAATAGCGAAAGACGATTTTTCTCCAGAAAAGCAATTTCTGCACATACTCATAGAGATTCAGGTGCTGAAAAGAAAGAATCAGTATCCTTGAAACAGGTGTCTGGCATCAGTGGTTGTTAGGAAAATGTGATTTTCAGTGGCCACATAAACTCTGTAGGGTATAAGATTATTTTGACTCCTGTTTTTTCCTCAGTAGACAAAAAACTGGGACTGAAGAGGGAGGAGATTCTAATTGTCTGTAAAGATTACTCAGGAGGGATTGAACAGTATCAAGAACTAGCCATTACCCAGGCTGTGTTGCACCTTAAGGTGAATGGAATATTGCTCAAGGATTAGTAGCAGGAAGGTATTAACTAGAAGCAGCTCTAACCCAGAACTGGGTGTTGTATTTTAAGTCTAGCGATACAAATATGTATATATAGTTTTACAGTACTTGGGTATTGCATTAAAAATAATTATGGAAAATATAACTGATACAAATCCATTTGAAGCTCAAAGTATACATAATTTTTCAAGCAGGAGTTTGATTTTATAATTGTCATTTTTGTCTATTATTGCCCAGAGTTTAATGGCATCCAGGTGACCACAGGTCACCTGTCTTAAAGGCAACTCCATTTAAACAGTCTCCAAAGAAAGGATTTGTAAAAACTTACCAGAAGCCCAGTAAGGTCAGACCTGAATGTAAACTGCTTAGAAGAGAATAAACCACCAGGAGTCATGTGATAGAACATACAGACATGAATAGCTGATGGGTGCCAGGAGATAACTGAGTGGATACAGATGGTGAACCAGGGATTCCAGTGCTGTCAGTTTAGACAGTTTCAACTTCTAGACTAGAAAAGTCATAGTAGTAATGCTAGGAAAAGATGCTTACCCTTGGATGCTTAGTCAGATTGTTTCTATATACCTTTCTGGATGAATAAGCGAGAAAAAGCTAATTTGGGAAATTAATCAATTAAGTATAACAAATAAGTTATATATAAATGATATACATTGTAGTTATGTAGAGACAGTGGAATTGCTAGACCAGACTAGGTTAAGAGTCACTCTATGTCCTGCTTCCTCTTTCCTTTGTGTTTCCTGCAAGTATTTCAGAGGAACTTGCAAACTTCTCCAATGCATCTAATTTTTGAGTAATGCAATGCAGAGGGTAATTCTTTCCCCCAGGTAGTTGTCAGCGTGCCCTGTGAAGTATCTAAGAATTGACAGTCCTAGTGGTTTACCCTACACAGAAACAGAAAATCGTTTGTGAACAGCTACTACCTCACTTGTCTCCCTAAGTGGTTTCCTAATGAAGATTTGATAACATGAAGCAGCCAGGCCTTCCAAAGACTAAATGTTGCACAAAGTGGGATTTCCTGCTTGAGTTGCTCTTATTGTGTTACAAAGCCCTGCACAATTCCTCACTTACATGATCAATTTACACAGTCACACAGTCTTCTTGCCTTTATTTCTTCTAAAGTCTTTTTATTGCTTTTCTATATGGAAATTACTATAAGATTAGTCACTAATTGCTGTACTTGGTACCTTTTTTTTGTTCTCCTGATATTTTTGTGTCTGCTGTATGCTTTCTTTTTTTTTTCCTTTTTTTTTTGTTTTTTTCAAATACATTGGTGGGCCTCTAATTGGCTGTTCTCTCATAAGCTGTTCACAATGATGGCTTAAATTATTGGCTTTTTTCAAATTGCAGCTACCTCAAAATGTACAGTGGGCATATGCATTTTAAACCATCTTTTCTAACAAAGCATTCAACTGGCTGCAACTAAATAAAGTACATGAACATGTTGGAAGTGGGGTGTGAACCCACTTTTCTAAAGGATACATAGCTGTAGTTTAAACTGTTTCTCCAAGCAAGGGATCAGTTCTATACCTCAGTCTGTCTAACACAAAGGGATAGAAAAGCAGCTGTATCTTCACATGCTGGATCCAGCTGCCAGAGAGCTTCTGTGCCATCCAGCAACCCCCTGTGAGTTATGGGTTCAGGGACACACCTAGAACAAGATGCTGGAATTATACACCTTGTGGAAAGCCTCTTGGGTCACACATAACTAACTACATGAGCCAACAGTGTGCGCTGGCAGCCTAGAAGGCCAACAGCACCCTGAGCTCCATCTAAAGAGGAGTGGTCAGCAGGTGGAGGGAGGTGATTCTGCCCCTCTTCCTTCATGAGACCTCACCTGGATATCCTCAGTGCAGGAAAGACATGGATCTGTTAGGGTCTAGTGCAGCATCTCAAAAATTATCTGAGGGATGGAGCACCTCTGCTATGAAGACAGGCTAGGAGAGTTTTGGTTGTTCAGCCTGGAGAAGAGAAGGCTCTGGAAAGACCTCAGTGCAGCCTTCCAGTACCTAGAGCAGACTTATAAAAAAGAGGGAGAGCTACTTTTTATACAGGTAGACAGTGATAAGACAAGGGGGAATGATTTTAAAATAAAAGAGGAAAGATTTAGATTAGATGTTAGAAGACATTCTTTACTCAGAGGTTGGTGAGGCACTGTAACAGGTTCCTCAGAGAAGCTGTGGATGCCCTATCCCTGGAAGTGTTCAAGGTCAGGATGGATGGGGTGCTGAGCACCCTGGTCTAGTGGAAGGTGTCCCTGCCCATGGCAACGGGTTGGAATGAGATGATCTTTAAGGTCCCTTCCAACCCAAGCCATTTCATGATTCTATGATAACTAGCTTTGTGTTCAAATAAACTTACGGAGCCAAACCAGCCGTGCCTCCTTTGGGATCAGAACATTGCTTCTTCCAGCACTGCCCAGTGAATATTGAGGAAAAAGCTCAAATTTAAATAACACAGGCAAGACTGAAATGCTAGTCTTAACACCAACTGATTATATGTTTCCAGATCTGTAACTGCAAATGGCTATTCCTTTCATCTTAAACTTGCCTACAGAAACACGTACTGACTATTTTTTTCCACTCAAACAATCATTTGCAGTGTTCAGGTGCCAAAAATGTCTAATGTGAATCCGAAGGCTACCATACTACTGATGTGTATATAAAAGGGGTACCATTAACAATTCAGTCTCATAAAAACAGATACTGTCAGAGTAGGGGTAAGACAAAAGAAGAAACAAAAGAAAATTTGTAAGTGTCTGAGGAGCCCTCAGTGAGAAAGGATAGATGATTTTTAAATGAGGGTTGTAATAAAATATCAACTCAGTAATAAGTAAGCTGAAAGAAAAGCAGGCATTGTTATGCTCAGTAGGCAGATACACAGCACAATCAAACATCAATAGAAGATATGAATCATTCTGCAGAAATTAGAAAGGATTGGAATATTGAGAACTAGAGAAACAAAATAAAGGGTGAAATAAAGGCTAAGAACACAAAAAGCAAAGGAAATCTCCATTTTGGTCTTAGTTACAGCAGTGTTCTTTTAAGTTAAATCAGTTGAACTACTGAGGATTCATACTGGGTTATTGTGATTCCTAATGAATCTTTTAACTCTTACCTAATGAAGCAGATGAAACATAGTGGGATTTTACACTACCCCTCACCACAATAAAGCTGATTTGGTATAGCTCAGTAGTTGGGGTGCACATGGCAACATAACACAGGAAATCTTTAACCAGAAAAAGTCATCAGGAAAGAAAGAAAACAAACACAAATACAAGAAGCAAAAAGGATCCATAGATGGTAAGATTTTTATTTTAGAAAGGCTGAGTGTAAGTACCAGATCCTGAGATGTAACTATAAATGGCAAGAAGGTTCACCCACTCTGAAAAGATAGTAAGAGAGAACAATACCATCGGGTTCCTGGAGGATTTCTCTGCAGTAAGGATATGTGCATCAAATGCACTTGAAACAAAACAAAATTTAAAATACCTTGTCTGAGAAAATTGTAAGCACTAAGCCTGGAATTAACCAAAGTAGAAATCTAACATGAAGCTATATTATGGAAATAATTTTTACAAAGATAAACGGGGCAGCTTTAGGATGATGCAAGTGCATGCAAACCTGCCTTTAGGGATCCTGCTACAAAACAAGATTTATTCAGTGAGGGGGAAATGCAGTTACTTGCAATACAAAGCAAGAAAGGCACACACACCTCCAGCACAAGTAACATAGAGGAAACTGGAGTCTTTCCAGCAGGTACTGATAGTAGATGCAAAGGACTTGGGCATATTAGTGCATCATTAATAATGAGCCAGCAAAATGATGAATCTCTGAAAATTAGGTAAACATAAACAAATGAGCCTCAGGCAGCCTTGTCTGACTGAGATAGGAAGACGCTGATGTTACTTTCTAATGCACAAAGAGGAATTAACTGGAAGTACCATACTTACAGTCAGCCACTTTCAAGTAAAATGAATGTAAGGTAGAGCAGCTGTAGAGAAGGAGGGGAGGAGAGAAGGCTTCTTCCACATAGCAAAATGTTGAAAGATATGATTGCTGTCTACAAATGGATATTGAGCAAATACCAGCATCACTATTCAAATATAGGTGACATCATTGTCACCAATCAAATGTGCACAAACAACTAACCAGGGATGTTCAGCAATGACTTTCCAATCTAGAAAAAGAACTGAAAACCTTTTGAATCAGTTTATGAATCTGGAGTAAACAATATGGCCTCTGAAAACAACGTGGGATTGATTAGCCCTGATAACTGCAGAGACTTCTTTCAGTCGGCTATTCTGTACAAATACTCTGCAGCAATGGAGTGAATTGTTAGGGGAAGCAGTGACACAGGATTGTATAGGTTCTAAAACCAAAAATCGTTTTGTTGTTTAAGAGCAGTTCATCATAACCTCCTTTTTACCTCTTTCTCACATATCTCCACTTTCTCCTGTATGTTTGTCTGATGATAATTCACTGTTTCTACTGTCTCCTCTGCCAGATGTCCTTACTGCCTGTATGCCATGTCACTGGTCCCTGTGACCCAAAGCCTAGCTGTTCTGTCCTATTCACCTTTGCTCATGTGACCTTATTCCTGCTGGAGGTGCCAGCTCTAATTCAAATAGGTCTGATCGCTTCCCGATTTGCAAGCACCTTCTCTTCCTCTCCCCTTTTCAGTGGGCAGGCCGTTATTTTTGTTTTCACAAATGTTTACTGTCACATCTAAAACATCACTGGTGGCGGCCTACTCTATAGCAGTCACTAATGCTGATTTTGGAGGGCTGAATATGCCTGCCAGCACTGTGGAAGGAGGGCCTCAAGCTGCACTGGGAGCGCTCCTGAACATGTTTTATGGCCTGTCGGCACTTAGGCAGGTGTTACCCTTGGCTGCTAGAGAGGCAGCGCATGCTGCAGCGCCCGTGGAACTTTCCAAGGAGCAGCTGGGACCAGCAAGTCACTGCCTGCCAGGAAAATGTGGGGGGCTCCAGGGCTGCTGTCTGGTGGAAAAGCTGCAAGCTCTGTACAGTGCTGGGACAGCAGTGAGCAAGGTGGAAAGTTTGGAAGGGGAGTTATACTTCTTTTCAGCAAAGATGGAGGGGTAGGACCTCCAGGACAATGATCAGAAGGTGGCCTAAACAGAAAGCCATGTTATCATGGTTGCAAATGACCACTGTTGATTGTATCAGCTACTGATTTAGTTCACAGTTCCTTGTACCTCACCGTGGCTTAGAGCTACCTTCAAGGGAAGCAGCCTTACATGGGAACTCCCTCTCGAAACAAGTACAGAGAACAGACTGTGTGGATGGACTGCATTGGTGATTATACCCTTTCCTCTAACTCTTAGAATCTTGATTTATGCTCTGTGTTTACTCCCAGATAATCTTTAATCATTTGTTAACTATTCCTTTCTCACTGCCCAAAACACTTCACTCCGTGTTTATTCTTTTTTTTGGTTCCTCCCTCCCTTTGCAAGGCCATGAGGCAATCGTGCCAATGACAAATGTGATGTTGGCCTCTGGTCTTTCATACATTACTGTCCTAAATGTGTTCTCTTCTGCCATGTGACCACAGCTGGGCTGCTCCATGCTTTTTGCTTCCACCAGAGGTCTAAGACTTCTGTGTGAAGGGCCCTGGTAGAAAAGCTCTTCTGCTCTTCCTTGCAGAAGTAAAGGGCCCGGCCAGTGTCATCTTTACATCCTATTTGTCCATAAGGATGCAGGCATAATGGAAGAATTTCTTGACACTTATCAGAGGTGGCAGTGAAACCATACATGCTACATCGATACCTGCTGCATTAAATGCACCTGGGACCATTCTCTGGCACTTTTGCCAGTTGCTACAGAGTGTAGCAAAGCCCAGCAATTAACTTTTTCTGTTCTCCCAAATAAGATGGCTGCATGCCCACAGGCAATGGCTCTGGGAATTATCTGTTCTAGCTCCTAGACTATGCCTGGGAATTGTTCTGGACAGCATTAGCTGGTCTGAGCCAAAGGTGTGCCAAGGATCATTTCAACAGTTTAATGCTACAGTCAGTTGTGGTCCAGAGCTCAGGTTTATTCACTGGCATTAGTCAGCCTGCAACTGGTTAGAACTACTGGATACATCTGTGGAGGCTGAGCCTGGCTTTTGATGTACGTTCATACCTACAAGACGACTACAAAGATGCCCCAAGGCACAGGAAAGTCTCTGTACCAAAGTGCCCTGGATCCTTCAGGTGAATGGGGTACTTCTGTAATCCATACCTCTGGCTGATCCTGTCCTTGCTACTGCAGAACAACAGTGCTTATCCTCCTCAGACTGTTGCTGAGAGGCTCTCTTTGGGTTAGCGACTGCTGTGTTTTGGTGCAGTAACCCACACTTGCAATATTAAGAATGCTGTGTCCAATATTTTTTTGCAAACATAAGTGATCCTCATCCTATCAATATAATAGTAGGTATGTTGTCGTCTTCTAATTTGCCCTCTCTCAGCACAAATACTGTGGAGGCATATTATACTTAAGACTGCTGCTATTCAACAATTAGTAGCAGCTGAAAAGAGTCCTCTGTTTTGAGAAAGCTTTTTATTCAGAGTTCACATATGCTCACTGCCCTTTGGAGCACAGTATCAGCATGCAGGGCTAAGGTTGAAAACACTTTATCCTGGAGGACTGAAGACATATCTCTGGATAACTGGTCTGTGTTCAAGACTCTTCCACTCCTTTCAGCCCAGTTCAGTGCCCAGTTCTGTACCCGTAAAGAGACATTTTGGTGGCTAGATTTGCTTAGGAGCTCCAATTCCCTTAGGTTTTGATTCTAAAATCTTTTATGTCTAAAGGAGCCAGGCTGAGCCTCTAGAAAAAGGACCTACATGGGACATGTATAAGCATGTTTTTTCTGAACACTCAGTTGCTCTTCTCACAGCAGCTAGATGTGGGATCTGGTACTCTTGCTTTTGACAAATATATCTGTTCCTTTTGAATCCTTGCTTCATAGAAAAAACAATGATATCCTGCTGTTTACTCTGTTGAGGGTAAAATGTTTGTCAAGTACTTTTAGTATCTATTCTAGTATATGTGGCATTATTCTTTGTCATAGGTATTATACTTCGCTCACTTTTCAGCTAATCTTCCATCAAGTAACAAAAAGCTATGGAGATAAAGCCTCTTTTCATTTACCTGCAGCCACCTCTGGCTAGAAACTTGCTCCTAGCAATGAAACCTGTGCTAAACATCTTGCTTAGGCAAAGAAGGTGGATTGTTTTTCTCTTCCTCCCTTTGTATTATCACAACAAAATGTTCTTTTAAAGGCAACTGGTTTCAGTGAGAGAAAACCAACAGAGAAAGAAAACCAACAACCTCTGATTGCTTGCATTTGTTTTATATCACCTTGTATACCCTGGTATAAATCAGAATTAAGTCTAGGGCATCTAAGAAGTTGTTCTCCCTTTCCTTCATAGCAATATCCCCCCACCGGTACACTCTAGGCAGTAACAGATTAGAGTAGTCTGCTATGTACTCAGTTGATTGGCCAGCACCAGCATCCTCTGCCACTACCAACTCTCATCACTAAAGTCACCCAAGTCTGTCCTCCCACTCATGATATCTTCTTTCACCACTCTCCATTGCTGTGTTCATCCCACAAAGTATGAGTTCTCTCCTCTCTTTCTCTATATAAAGACTCCCTAATTAAGCTTCACCATGGATGCCCTGTGAAGGAGGTCTGCAGAGACACCAGACCTACTTTATGAAGAGACAAGTCATCCAGTGTCACCTCTTAAAAAGGAATACAGAGTTTCATCGGGAAGTTAATGAACTAAGTAAATAAATGTAATCATAATGGATTAGAGTAAATATTCTCCTGTAAAATAGCTTCCAATAAAAATATGGCATTGCCAAGAGGATGTGATGTTATTTACTACTTAATAGACAAGGCATAGAAGAAGTATCTTAGTGGACCTCTGTGTTCAGGTGGGCAGCTGAGATAAAGACAGACTGTTGAAAAACATCCTGATTTTCAGGCTCCTGCCATTTATTACTCACAG
The DNA here is from genome assembly GCF_036250125.1 of Pseudopipra pipra. Lineage (NCBI taxonomy): Eukaryota > Metazoa > Chordata > Aves > Passeriformes > Pipridae > Pseudopipra > Pseudopipra pipra. The sequence continues at coordinate 16,210,086 of NC_087556.1, forward strand.
TCTTTCTCCAAGGTGTTTTCTCCAAGGTCACACAAAAAATCATCCAGGTCTCCTGAACGCTCCTCTAGTGATCTACCCACTTTTGCCACAGGGGTATCTTTTCTTGCACAAGTAAAAATTAGACCCTGGTCTTGGAGGCAAAACAAACTGTTCCAGTAACCAAAAAGATGTCAACGCAGATGTTAAGAAAGAAGAAGAGACAGAGAGTGTTTGTTTCTGCTTTTACATCTAACAACTGCTGCGTTTGTGGTTCAGCTGAGCAGGAAGTTCTAGAAGGAGGAGACCCAAATGGTCTCCTACCTTTTGGTAATGCTTTATACACAACAAGGCAGTCCTTAACTCTCCAAGTGAACCCTGTGACAGGATTGCATTTTGCAAAAGGCTCGGAATGAAATTTAAATACTGCCACGTTGCCATGGAGCGTTGGACCCCATGGCATTATAGCTGGTGGGGGAAGGGGAAGCTGTGTGTTAAGAGATGCAATCAGAGATTGGAAGGGCACTGGATGGGAAGACAAATTGTATTCAGTATACAACTCTGACTTGAAGTGATTTTGCTAGGTTGCTGCTGGAAAGATTTTAGATTAGAGGGAAGACTGATAATGTAATTTGTCTTCTACAACAATGAGAGGAGGTGAGAGGTGCCTTGGAGAGGTAAGGGGAAAGATGCCATGAACCTATTACAGGTTATTTTCTGAAAGGCACTGCAAACCACTTCTATTTACCCATAGCTTATTTCCCTATGAAGAAGCAGTGCTGGCCAGCAGGGAAGGTGGTTGCAAAGTTCCAAGACAGGTTCCCTGGGCTGTACTCAGGCAAGATGTGAAGCCACCGAGTTACTATCAGGATTACTCTATTCTTAGCATACCAGTGTGTGTTCAGCCCCCACATACCACTATCTAAATATAGTCCCTACTGAAGGACAGATGCTGCCAAGTTGGATCTGACCCCTCCTCTTGCATTCTGTTCCTGAAAGCTAGGCTGAATTCCCCAAGACACGTCCAATAGTCAGCATGTCCTTTTGTCTCCCCAGGGCTGTACAAGGAAACTTGTACTGTACTGTTAAAGCCTGATCCCAACCCTGGCCTTCCTGACCTCTCCTAACACTGCTCTTCCCTTTAATATCTTTTTTTATTCCTTTCCTCCTCAGTTGTCACCTTCACTCTTTTTCTTTTTTCCCCTCAATTGTTTCAGTCCTTCTCCTTCTGTCTGATTGCACATGATCAATGAGAGGAAGCAGGTAAAAAAAAAACATGCACATGTATGTGCATGTACCTGGGTGCTGCAGACACCCAAACCTCTCTGCCAAGAGCTCTTTTGTCACTACAGAACTCCTGCTGAGAGGGCAGGGAGACAGACAATTTTTTGAGTAAATCTGTTCCAGTTTTTCACACTGATTTGTATTTCCAGTAGCATAAATCAGTAAGACTCTGAAATTAGGATTTCCTAAAGCCATCTGATATCATAACAGGACATTCCTCCAATTAGTCAAGGTATGCCATGGGAGAGTGTGTCTTCTGAGGCACAGAGTGGAAAGTGTAACAGAGAGTTACAAGAGGCTCACAGAATTTGTGGGGCTCCTCACACAAAAGGAGAGATCAGTCCTCGCCAGTATGTGCCAGAAGGTCAGACAGTGCAATCCCCCAGGGCCAGGTCTGGGGCCAGCCCTGACCACTTGTCAGACGAGTCCATCAGCCTCTCATGTGCACAAGAAAGCTCTCCAGATATCTGCTACAGGAAGCAGAGAGGTTTTCTCTTTGAAATGCCACTTTTTCCAGCCTTTACCATATCTTTAGAACAGCTGTCTGGTGACACCTTCCAACATGTCTACAACCTAAGCAGAAGCTCCCTGTTAGTGACACTTCATGTGGCTCACTGGGTGCCCAGGAGAGGGCCTCTGTTAGATATGGGGAGCAAGTGGCTCGAGCCTGAGGGCAAACTGACCTTCAGGATGGGCAGCGAGCCTGGCTTTTGGACTAGGCAGCCACCCTGTCCTGGACCCTCAAAAGCTCAGTGCTGCCCTTGCTGTAAGCAAGGTGTGCAGGTTATGGGTTGTCATTACAGTCTCCACAGCACTGGGCTGGCAGGCATATAAAATCTGGCAGGCATGTCCTGGTCTCTGTCCAGAGGCTCTGCAGCCTCCGGCACACTGCACCCTGCTGTCATGGTTGTGGATTAAGTCCTGTCCTGTCCTTTCTGTTTGACGAGCTTTCTTCCTTCTCTCCCTGCACAATCCTCTCTGCCTTTAACCTCTTTGCCTTCCTCCCTAGCAAATCAGTGGGGTAGGGATTTGGCATAAAAATTAAGCTGTGGATAGTTCATTTCCCTCTGACCCTGGGAAGCAAATTCATAAAAATTCCAGGGAGGGTTTATAAACCTATGGGAGACTGCGCCAGAAGAAACATGTTATTTTCAGACTCGCTAGGTCTCTTCCTGTGCCAAAAGAGACCTGGTCCTGTTTTCCCAGAGAGGAATGGAGACAGGGAGAAGTCCTTCCTAAACTACAGAGCTAGTTTGCAGACTCTTGCAACAGCACTGAAGGACCAATAGTTGCTTTAGCGCGTGGGCTCTCTGTCACTCTGGTAAAATCTGAGCACAGACCAAGCCAGAGCCAGAATCCTCACCAATGACGAGAGAAAAGCTTTGCCTGTTTGTGATGCTCAGCCTGCATGGGACTGCTCATGTCCCACCAGCCTGCTCTAATATAAAGGTACCTGAAACAGCAGCGGGCAGTGTTGGGACCACAGCCTGATCCTCCCTGCCTGGGAATACTGAACACTTGCCTGCAAAGTCTCACATACTATGGGACCAGAGGATCGCAGGAAGCTTACTATTGCTGCTCTGGTTGGTCACCAGCCTACATCCAGTTGGTTTCAGTGAGCATGGAGGAATACGATCGGATGTGAGCAATGCTCTGAGCACCTGCTGACAGCCTTTAACCCCCAGTCTCCTCACTCCATAACTGGAAGACATACTCAGCAAGTATGTTCCTATCCAGTGCTAAGCACCAAGCACTTGGCCATGGAGCAGCAGTTGGCCTTTTGGGGAATACCAGGGGACACTCCTTCTAACCTCTCTTCAACTTCCTAACTCTCTTCCTTAGCCGCCGTGTCAGTAGGCAGCACTGGAAAATGTGTCTGCTCTCTCTTCTCAGTTAACAGCTGCTTCTCGAGGGAGTATCAGGAAGCAGCATTTATATTGTAACAGCAGAAAAGTGGTTCTTCAGCAGTAGTTCATTAGAGACCCACACATTCTCATTCCAGGCTTATATTAACAAGGAGGGAGATAAAGGACTAAAATGACAGAGGCTGATGGATGTGGCAGCTGGGATGAGCCAGTCCCTATTTTAAGCATGCAGGCAAAATTTGGGGTCAAGCTGGAAAGGCTACAGAGCGATAAAGTGCCAGTGAACACAAAAACAACTTGAAGGATAGCCCTCCTCTTTCCATCTTTTTCCCGAACACCTCTCGGTCCTGCTGACAGGCTGACCTGGGAGGAGTGCTGCTCTTGCCTGAACATGGGCCAGCAGGGTCGAGTTCTGGGTGCAAGCACACCCCATGGGTGCAGAGGGCCTGGGCCCTGAGCCCAGCCAACCATGACATGGGACCTCCTTAGGGCTCCAGCCCTCTCCTTCCCTGCTCCCCTACTGCCCCTGCAAGAACAGTGACAGGGCAGCAATCCTCCCACATCCACTTTTCTTTCATAAGGCTGCCACAGAAGTGCAGGCAACGTAACTGAGAGTGGTTGCTCCAGCACAAGGCTGTAAGATATGGGAGAAGGTGCCCTGCTGTGTTACCTCTCTGCAGGATCTGCCACAGTTCGTTCACTGCACCCTCTGTTAAACAGCTCTGCGCTGATGTATCTCTCACTTAACTTCAAGATTCAAAGAAATCTTCTAGAAGCATCTACAAATCCAGTGTATTACTACCTTGGCCCTGACTTCCTCTGATCCATTTTTTCCTGAATATTCTTTTATGTGCAAAATCAGTCTATTATGGGTATTAAGCTGTCCTACAAGACTATCTCCATTGCTTGCCTATACGGGAGAGGTCTGTGGTTTTTGGCTGAATGGGCATTTGGTTTCCTTGCTTGCTTGACTTAACAGAAAGGCTAGGCTGTGTTGGTAAGAAGTTTAACTGATAGATGATAGAAAAAAAGGGAGAGGAAACACTTGGTGTAAGATGGCCATGAGAGGCCAGATCTAGGAACTAGCCTGGAACTAGAGACTCCAACTCCATTCGCAGATATAGCAATGCATATCCTGCACAACTCCTGTTAAGGCTACAGATTTATTCCAAGTTTACACTTGTGTAACAGGACACCATATGGTCTGATGCAGATGTCCAGAAATACACTGGCCAAAGCCATTGGAACAGGAATGCTTAACAGCAGAAAGTGCCTCTTTCACGACAGAGCCACCATCTCTCCCCAGTGTCAGCTTCCATGAGGAGGGTACCTGCAGGGGCTCTGCATGAGAGCCAGGGATCATACTGAGGAATCACAGTAGGGTTGTGCAGAAGAACACACAGTCATGTACAGGCATAGTCTGGAAAGAGTTTCTGTTCCCTCTCTGAAATACAGACTCCCTAAGCAACTTAGGAGATAGGGAGCAAGAGGAGAAAAGCATGTAGATGTTCTTGAGTCTTTCATCTGCCCTGAAGAAGTTGAACTGGGTTGGTGATCAGGTCAGGCCTATGCTCAGCAGAGATGTTCTTGGATTTAACAGGAATGCAGAGACCACAGCCAGGGCTCTGCAAGAGGACTGGTTCTCCACCCTGGCACGAAGCAGTCTTAGGCCTTATTTTATCCTATCAGGGACAGAGCAATAGAAGGGACAGCAGGAGACAAACGACTGAACTAAATAGCTGCTGTTCTTTCCTTCATCTCTATCCTCTCTCCTGCTTTTCCAGATCCGAAAGAGAAGCAAAGCATGCCGTGGAGGCCTGTGGGAAAATGATGTGATAGTATCTATCAATGGGAAGTCATGTGCTGGCCTTTCCCATGCTAATGCCATGCAGATCATCGATTCTTCCAACGGCATGCTCAACATCCGTGTGAAAAGGTAACCTGCACCCAAGCACCAGTGCTGTGACAGTGCAGACAGCAGGGCAGCTTCATCCAGCACAGAAGCTCTCCATACCTAGCAGAAAGAAGGCAGGCAGGAAGCCTTTGGTTTTGCCATACTGCTAAGTGGGAGGACTAGGAGGACTTCTCCATGGCTAACGTGCAGCCATCTCAATGTTTTGCCCTGTCTCTGTGCTGCTCTCCAGAGTGACTGGCTCTGGGGCTGAACTGACCCCAGGCATCCCCACCCCTCAGGCTGAAGGGAAATGTTTGCAGTGTGAGGGCTGTGCTGGAAATAATGAGCTATTTAGGCTCCTATGCCCAAGATGGCATAGGGCAGTTCATCTCAGCAAGTAACAGACTCTGGTTCATTCTGGGTAAATAACTGTTCTGTAGAAATGGATTTGACTATACAATGAATAATTAAGCCAGGACAAGATTACCCAAGTATTTACTACATCAGGCCAGTTGTCCAAAAGTCTGTGAACTCACTTCCACAAAGATTAGAGGTGTGTGGCTGAGTCCCCCTTTTATGGGAAGAAATATCTCTGCCAGTCTCTAGTTCAGCAGAATAGTGGAGATCAGCTCAAATGTAAGCATAAAAATGGTCCCAGTAACGTTCCTCATTCTCCCTGTGCTAAGTTAACCTAGTGCCTCAGTGCATGCTGGATGTGGCCCAAGCTGTAAATGAATAATCATATAAAGATGAAGGCAGAAAAGCTGTGTGAAGTCCCAGTCCCAAAACTACTGCCAAAACAGAAGTCACCCTCAGAAAAACAGGCCCTGGTGAAGGGGGCTGGGAGATGGGATTTTCTACAGTCCTGAACAGGCAGAGACTGTGAGCAGTGAGGAGGGACAGCCACGCTGGTTGCTGACATCTGTAAAGCAGGGGCAGAGGTGGGCAGTGCTCAGAGAAGGAAAGCCTGAGCATGTAGGATGTTTCCCTTGGCTTTAGGTAACACGCTGGTGCCTTCTGATGTGCTCACTCTATACCCTAGCTGTGATTAAGTGGGATGAATAAGTTCTATACAAGGTGTCCAGAATAGCTCCTGGTCCCTTGCCAAGGCCTTGTCTCACCCCATCGGAGCCTATCTGCAGCCAACAGTTGCCTGGGCAAATTCCAGTGGGGCAAAATCAGCACACTTTGAATTAACAAAGTGACAAAGGCAGGCTTCTCATAGCCCTCTGGGAGCCAGCATTGGATGGTTTGGAAATAACATAACCAGTTGGCTGCAACCTGGAGTAGCGGAGAAATCATCACATATCGCTTTCTTGACCACATCTCTGTTCCCACTTCATATTTATGTTCCCAGAAAAAACACCAATCAATCCTGTTCAGAAAGGAGAGGTAGCTGGATGACTCTGGAGTATGTGTATTTCAGAAAAAGAGGGAGGGAGAGACACTGTGATCTGACAATGAAGAACAAGAGAAACTGGCTTACAAGCAGTAATGCTTTTCAGTTATTTGGTTGAATATTTAAAGAAGAAGAAGGACTGTTCTGTATTGCTTGTGGAACTTTGAGTTTGCTCCTCACTGAGAGTTCATAATGGCAAATAGTATTAAAAAAAAATAAACTGCCAGAGAAATTGTCCCACCCTTAGCTTCGACAAAGGTTTGCATTTGATATGAATATAAATTTTTCACAGTTTTGAACTGGGATCCAAGTCATGAATTCCACAGCTTTAGAGAGGCAATGCTGTCTGCCTGGCTTCCTGGTATGCATGTTCAGAAGGCAAATACTTAGGACTCCTTCATAGCTCTAATAAGCCCTGGCAACTCTGACAAGGGAAGGAAGAAGTTCCCAGGTCCATCTTTATGGTCTAGAGTCAAACTGCCACCGAAATCAAGACTCACTCTTGAGGAGAGGGAAGACAGAGCGGGCTCTTTCCCTGTCAGCACAGCCAGTTCTCCTTCCCTCTGGCAGTCAGCAATAGGACTGATTGCCCCAGTCTGCCCTGCACCTACTCCAGACATTCTTCCAGATAACTTACAGACTTGAAGTCGCTATACAAATGCCACTATGGATTGGACTGGCTGGCATGATTGCATATGGTCATCAGAATCCTGGTAGCTAACTTGTGAAGCAGTCCCACAGTGAGCAGGCCAAACATCATGGTGGTCTGCTATCACAGGATACTAGAGCCCTACCCCCAAAAAACACTCGGGCCTTTTAATCCAAAGTATTGTCTATTTACTCCCATGTAGAGGTCAGGGCAAACAAACAGCACTGACTTCTTTGTTTGGAGCCCACTCTGATCTAAAGTAGTTTGGGGGTGCCAGGATCTGCAGAGCTGACACAGCTCCATGGTGCAGTCCCAGCTGCAGGAGCAGCTGGAGTGCAGTGTGGTAGCTGAGGCACCTGTGGTAGCTTGCTGACAAGTGGCAGGCTGAGAGGCACGTCCCACTGTCCTGGGGAATGCTTGCTACACAGGTATTCATATCCCCAGGAGAAATGCCTGGGGAGCTGATTAGGCTGACTGGTAGAATTTTATGCTCTTAGGGCATTCTGATATTCAAGTGTTTAACACCTGGTTTCCATAGAGTTGTGAAGCAGAAAATCAGGATGAGAGCACGTAGCTGATGTCAGAGATGAGTCTGCCCTTGGAGTTTTCACTTCAAGTGGCTGTACCACCTGAAAGACACTTGAAACACCGTTTTTGATCCATAGCTCTCTCACACATGTCAGGGTTTCCTTCTCGCTTAGCCCCACAAACCAGACCTCTCTCACCACTTTTCCTTCTCCCTACAGGATGGTTGGTGGGGACCAGACTGGCCCACGGTCCCAGCGTTCCCCTTCTCCAGGGCAGCGAGTACTCTCCCCCCCATCCCTGCTCAGCCCCCCAGCACAGTCACTCAGCTCTGAACCAGCAGGAGCCCCGGCCACCACACAGCCCTCGCAGCCACGGAGGTCACAGAGGCACCTGGAGAGCCTCACCTCCCCCCCGGACAGCGAGGCCTACTATGGGGAGACGGACAGCGATGCCGACAACGTGGCCCAGGAGAAGCACCGCCGGGCTCGCAAGAAGAGCCCGCGCTCCCCACCTGACAGCACCGCCAGCAAGGCGGATGAACCTCCGGATGAGGTGTCCCTGTCTGAACAGAGCGGCTACGAGAGCATGCCAGAGGCTGCTGTGCAGGGGGGAGCAGAGGTGCCCAGCTCCAGTGGGGTGGCCAAGAGGGAGATTGTCTGCCTGCCTGGCAGCCGCACAGACACTCCATTCTCAGACAGCGAGGGACAGCTGCGGCCACCATCAACAGAGGGACGGGAGCCTTCTCCAGAGGCAATGCTCCTGCCCCACGCCACCAAGGCTATCCGAGCGGAACGCCATCTCATCCCTATGGTGGGGCCAGTGGAACATCCGATTGATGAAGACCTAACCACCACATATACAGAGAAAGCCAAGCAGGCCAGTAAGTCCTCTGTACCCTGCCACTCACTCATGCCCTTTTCTTATGCTGGATCTCCTTCCAAAAGCCTAATTCCTGCAAATATCAAGTGGGTTAGCTCCTCTAGCTTGCAAAGAAGCAGAGTCAAATCAGACCTGCAGAGACTGGGGCTTCCTATTGCAGTTGGGTCTACCTCACCCAAGGGGTCCCAATGAACAGATAAGAGAAAGAGTCTGGGTCTGGGATCTGGGAGTCACTCATAGAAGCTGCAGCCATGCAACCAGCTGTGGCTCTAGCACCCTGTTCAGCTCAGTTCTCCATGGGTACAGAGCCATGTAGTATTACACATGACTAAGGACTGATGAGATAATTTTCAGTCAGCATAGCCCTAAAAGAGTCTTGTCAGTAAGTCATTCACTTCTCTCACCCTGTCAGGGAGCTCAGGGAGGGACTTGTCTCCGTCGACTTTTGGAGGATGTTTTCTCTGCAGGCACTCACTCCAGCAAGGGTGTCCATGTCTGGCAGCAGCTGGTGAACTCTGCTAGAACTGGGTATTGGCAGAGAAGGGTTGCCAGCAAGGATAGGCAGGAGCTGCTAAATCAGCTCTTGAGACAGTTCCTTGTAGTGCAATCCCTGATAGTCAAGACCTTTCCACGTGGAATAAAGTACTGAAAAATGTAGTGTAGTATATGGGTGACAAACCTGAAGTGACCTTAATTGTGAATATCTTTCCTGGTTTCTGCTACACATGGAGTATTTCAACGCCAAACATGAAGGTAGAACAAGACATTACCAGATTTCACAGTTGTGATCTATCCAATAATATTAAAAACAAGGTGATCAAAAACTTATTTTCATATGAGTACCTCAGTGTGTAGTATGATTGACTAATTTACACTTCTCTGAGCCTAGAAAAAAAGCAAGTTTTAAAAAAGTGGTTCAGCTGGGGGACAGAATAGAAAACAGAGACACAAAAATTGCCAGACTCAATCAGAAATAAAGCACATGGATTCTAACTTCTGATTCTCCGCTTCAAATGCTAGACATTTTTACCCAGACCCAAGCAATTATAAAGCCTCTATTTTATCTTTTCCTTGGGCTAAACATTCCTTTATCTGTTCTGCCTAAGGGATCCTATAGAGGTAACTTTCAAACCTAGGTGCTTCCATCAGGCAGGGCACTGTCTTCCTGCTCTTCCCAGCACTGAGAGGACAGACTCAGTTGGGTCCCTTATGTCTGGCCCTGCTAGGCAGTGTAATCGACCTGGTGCCTTGTAGTATTTCTTCCTAGTCTCTATCACTCATTTTCCTTAGGACAAGAAAGAAAGTAGCAATTTCAGCCTCCCTGAAGATGAAGTTATTTTTTCCCTCTTTGAATAATGTACAGGCATGAGGTGAATGTTGAGAAAGGCATGTTCAGCTGCTCCCTGCCACCTGATAGTCCTAACAGTGGATGAGCAACTGCTTTACATCAAGACTTATTTTCACAGACTACATGAGTACAGAAGGATCTCAGGAAAGCCATGTATTTAATTCAGAGCATTTCTGATGGCAAAATAATATCCCATGGCAGGAGGTGATGCAATAATATTTCCAGCTAGAGCTAGGGTTCCCAGAAGCACTGCAGACTGAGATAATATTTTATTCTCTTATTACTCCCCCACTGCTCACTCCCTTTCTGGTTTATGTTTGGCCATGGGTGTCCTTATGTAAGAGTTACTCTGCCATGGATGGCAATTCACACAGACAACTTGGTCTTTTCCTGGGTTAGGGATCTTGGCAGTATATGAGAAGGCACAACTCTACATCCTGATCATGGTGGAGCACAGCAGCCATTAGAACAAAAGTCAGGTTCAGGAGCCAGTAACTCTGTGAAGGAAGGAAGCAAGGAAGAAATATGGAAGGTGTTCATTAGATGGTGAACAGAGCTAAGGAACACCTATACCTGGAATAAACCCAGGCATAAACACAAGAGGTTGTGGGACTGCTGACCTGCACTGGCTCCATGGGGAGGCTGCTTGCAGAGAAGCTACTCATTGGCATGGGAGGCACATGACAGAGCTCACTTATTTATACTAGGCAAGGATTTGACTCCATGAGCAGAACACAGTGTGGTGGCAAGTACCAACAGCCCAAAATCAGGATTTGGCGGTGGGTGGGGTGGAGCAAAATCAGCACAGGAAAGAGGGGGCAGCAGCTCCTGTATAATGCCCTGCATGTCATCAACTGCTGAACTGTGCTTTTTCATCCCCAGCAAAGACACAGTGTCTTGGAGGTCCTTAGAGAGCCAACACCCTTGCAGTGAAGTTTGGGCCTCTCTCTTTCCAAAGTTCATGCTGTATTTGCACATTGGTACTGGTTCATTTTTTCCAACCTATGGGATAAGTGTGTATGTCATCCGAGCCCTCCACAGGACACATGACTTAGATATGCCTGCTCAAAAACCACTCAGAGCATTGCTGGTGCAAACCACTGGGGCACTGTGGGAAGCCACACACCACCCAAATGTGGGGGAACTTGTTGTACAAGTAAAAGGACTTCAGTCTTCATCACTACCCAGTGGCTACCATGCACTCTGGTGTTCTGCTCAGTGGGGTAAGAGAATGGCCAGCAAACAGGGACTCTTTGCTTTATTTTAAATGAACTACAGAACAGTCATATTTGTGAATAGCCAATATTTTGCCTAATCTGTAGAAACAAAAGTACAAATTTGTTTACTTCCCACTAAAACTGTAACTTTCTCTCTTTAAAGAGGTGATTAATCCCTGGGGAAACTGGGGATCTTTAGGGCTCAGTTTGTCATCACTGTACAGGGCAAAACTACGTCCCTTCCTGAAATTATTTATGTGCCACTTGGACAGTGCAGAAGAAAAGGAAGAGATAACAAGATAGAAAATACTAATTAAAAATCCGAATCAGTTTCAAAAGGTTAGCAGAAAGTGGGAGCTCGTGGCAGGGAGAATCAGACTACAGTTGTCATAAGTAGTTGCTAGTGAGGTTCTTTGTTTCCCCATAGCTCCTGCAGTGCCCTTCTCACCCCACCCTCAGAGGCTCAGGATCCATCTGTAGCCAGGGTTGCTTCTTCTCAGCCACCTGTGCTCTCTAAGGTGCACTGTATTTTCACCCCCACCCTAAATCATCTCACAGGACAAAGGGCTCAGCCTTTCTCACCACTGAAAATACCAATTGCTAGTAGAAGACAGGCATACCAAGACAGCAGTCTATTCCTAACTTGCTATCACACTGTGTCAGTGCAAGAAGTGCTTCAAAATATCTCAATTTAAACTTATCCTCTGGACTATTTTTAGTTCCTAGGACTCAAGAGCCTCTCCATGTATGGTTGGGGAAGGGAGGGAAAAATGGGTGGGGAAATTTCCTCCTCTGCTTTATATGGGCCTGGCTGCCTGTGCAGAGTCATCAAAGATACTACATTCCATATCAGAAAAGGAAATCCTTCTTGTTTAAAGCGGATGTACAGCAGCATCACTTGAAAAGATAGGGTGCTTATAAATAAGTGGCCTATTCATCAGAGGGTCATATAGATTACCTCTTCTAAGAGTGACTGCAGTCACATTTCTCTGCAGAGAGGGTGAGTGCAGCAAGCCATCTCTCCACCTATTACAATCCGTATAGGCCACAGGAGCCATGAACAAGATGAAGTACCTGAATGGCAGTTTGAACTTACTGCACCACATTTTCTACTTGGCTTTCAGCTTTGACAGTTGTGACTCTAATGATCACATTTATGTGGTTGTTAGACTAACTTCCTGGTTTTGCCATTCACTGCAGTCTAGGAGACCAAAAGATTCAGGATAGTAGTCAACTGACCTGATCCTACCTTCTTTAAAGCAAAATAGAAAAGCATTCTGCTCAGACCAGGAGATTAAAATTAATTGCCTGAACTATTGATCTTACAGGAAGTCTGTTCCTAGCAGTATGAAGCAATGCTGAATCACCCTTGGCCCTTGCTACTCAGTGAGCAGCCAGCCACTAGGAAAACAAGGACAACAGCTTCCATGGTTGAACAACAGATGGAGAGTCTGATCTCACTTCAGCACACATTAAACTGGGAATTGCATCTACTTGGGGAATCAGTTTACATACAGTGCTGCAGCCTAGTTGTAGGTGTTTGCTTAAGAATACCCCACTTAATAAATAACATTCAACTTTGAATTCTCTGCCACTTGGAAGGCATTTATTAAAGAAGATCACAGTGAGATAAACTCTGGGCATCTAGAGCCCTCTTTCTCTGCTTTTAGGCTTGAGTATGACATTTGAGCTTATGCCTTCAGTTTATGTTCCTCTATCGAAAGCACAGAGGTGATATTGTCAGGCTGATGTATCAATGGTTTGGGCAGAGACTATAAACTAGTGTTGCACATCTTGGCTAGTCTAGTTGAACTTTTCCTTCTTTCTTAAACCATCTCAAAATTTGTCACAAGTAACTGGCCCTCTTCCTTGGGTGTTCTTACTGGAGACCTCCAGCATCGTTCCATCGGGCATCACTCTTGTCCAGCATTTCAGTGAGGATGCTGTGGGTTGTAGCACTGCAAGTGAGGCAGATAGAGCTCTGCTCTGCTCCACCTTTGTACCTCACTGCTATCCTGCTGCCCCAGAGCCGTGCAGAGACATGGATTTAGCTGAAAATATATTAACTCAAAATAAATTTAGCTGTATATAATATTCTCTGGGAGGTGAAAGATCTTTAGTATTTGAAGATGTATGGAGGAAAATTATATTATCCCCAAGATAAAAAGGTATATAGTCTCTTTTGTCCTAGTATTTCCACCTTATGTCATTTGGGGCATCTTTTTAAAACTATCAGTTACTCAGACATTATTATTGTCAGCACAGGGACTCTGCCTCTGGGTCACAGTTCCTCAGACGGGATAGGGGATCATTCATCCTCCTGCTGCTGGTGAAAAGTGTCAGCAGTTCTTTTCCAAGCTCACACTTCCATGGCCCTTGCAGAGCCCCAGCTAGTGATTTTTCACACTGTGCTGCCACATACATTCAGTTAACATACCCTGTCCTTGCATGTGCACTTCTGGTCTGACTTAGGATGTGAAAGATTGATGGGGAACAATGGGATTAACCTAAATTTTACCAATAATACAGATCTCAAAGGTGATTAGAGCAATAATCACACTGAAACAACTATATCTATATAACCCCTGTCTTAGCTAAGCTGATAGTTTTAGCTTCCAGGATTTTGAGTGCTGAGTTGAAAGAAATCACAATGTAAACAGGCAACGGGAATCCCTCTCCCTGTCCAGTTGTTTCCATCAATTCTGAAAGTGATATGGGACTTCCTGACGGGGCTGGGACAAGTCTGCTCAGGGACAACACTGAAATGAGACAAAGTGATAGTGATGGATGAGGGAGAGGCATAAAAGGGTCAGGCATAAAGAGACTTTGACAAGGGGTAATTAAACAACAGTCATTACTCAAAAGAAGCGAGAGAAAATTATAGCTGTCAACCTGGCAAATAATCATTCTCCAGTTTCACTTAAATCCATCGTAGGAAGGGAGATCAGTTTGTTGTGAAATGTGTAAAGCTTCACTGTCATCAGTGTTAACCAAGAATCTACCTCTTTGAAAGAAACAGGAGCAGAAACGAGGGCAAGTAGATTTAACATATCTTGATACACAGACTATACTGAAAGGACAAGGCTGAATCATATTCTCTATAGAGGTGAAATGTAAGGAATTAATAAAAATTGTATCAGAATGGTCCTCAGTTCTTGATAAATACCCTGGAATAATGGGAAGGCTTTCAGGGAAAGAGAGAGAGGATATACCCTTCTAATAACATTGAGGATAAGAAAAAATTAATAATAAATATTTAGCTTCAATTAGGTGAATGAAGTAGTTCTTTTGAGCATACTTTGTGGAAAAATCAACATGGACTAATAGAACATAGAAAGAGAGAGAGTCTTTGACCTGCTCAGTAAGATAAGAATTCATGGCTAAAGAAATACGGTGGACACAGTATGTGTTGGCTTCTCTAAGATACCTGATATGGTTCCACATGACTTTTCCAGCGAGAGAAATATGGATGAGATAGGACTACTGTAAGGTGACTGCACAATTGCCTAAGAATAGAACAGAAAACATAGCTATTAATGGTTCATGATGTCATATTAGCTAACTGGCTAAGTTGGTAGTAGTGTTTCACTGGGCTTTTGAATCTAACAGGACTACCTCTATATTTTCACCCATGTAGCTTTAAACACTAACATGCCAATCAAAGGTCCTCTCCACCTCAATGTTATATGACTGGCAAGGAGACGGATGATTAAAAATCCCAACCCTCCTCTCTTCTGTCAGTGGATCTTGTCCTCTGGCTGCATCTAGACGGAAGGAGCAGTATGTGCTGTGGGGCAACCACAGCCCCGAAACTGCCACTGTTCAGAACGGGACACTAGCTGAGACACCTTGCAGCTTTCCTCTGGTCTTCCTTCCCACAGAAACCCAGGTGTGTGGGGGACACAGGGGAGGGAGGTGGGTTACCTGGACTGAGGAGCTCAAAAGTGTTCCCAGGTAAACCACTATTGTCTTCCTATTTGCTTTTTCAGCTGCCAGTGCCTGGTGGTGAAGCATTGTAAATGTGTTTTGTTTCTCTTGACTGTTGTATTTAGCAAGCAGTAACAGGAAATATCAATAATACCATTTTCAATGGATGGCCTGGGGATTCAGTGGAGTTTGCTGTGTATTCATCACCAGATGACATAACACATGGAGGGTATATGGCTGTCGTGTGAAAAGCTAGATTTTTAAATGTAGTTGGAACTTGAATAGCTGCAGAAAAGGACTAAAATCAATTGGATAACAAGAATATATGGCAAGTGCTACAGAATTAAACAAGTCCACATACCCAGATGGTGAACATATACTTGTCTATATTACTACACAGTAGATTCTGGAAACATGAAAGACAAAGAGACAATGAATCAGTATCCTGCTGTCAGACATAGCAGAATTAGCAGATCCTAGTGTCCTTTTAATTAATGTTTTGTATTTGAGATCTCATTCTCTCATGTCTAGTAAATGCAAATCTGCCTGATGTCTCTCACATTCAAAATGAGAATGCATAATCTCTTTGTTGTGTGTGTTCTTCAGTTTTTGATGCCTGATTAAGACTGCACTCAGGCTTCTCACTTCCTATGGTGGGGTCTATCAGCTTTGTCAAGCCACTTATTCCCACATAAACTTTTACAAACATTGTACCAACATTGTACCTTTGTGACTTCAGACTTAAAATTAGCATGGGCTCAAAAGCTATTAGCATGAAATGGGTAATATCAAAAGACACACAGCATGATTGCATAAACCTTCCTTAGGAAATTGGGCTAAAACGGCAAAAGAGCAGCATTCAACAGGTGCTGTCCTGGTAAAAGAAAGCTGTTCTTTGGCAGAACTTTGGCAGTGTTGTTGCAAAAGACTAAGTAGAGAATATCCAGGGCCTGAGTGTGAGCGCTCAGCACAGAAAAACTGGCCATGTGTGCTGCCTCCTGCACTGAGGACACTTTTACATCGAGCTCAGGAAGAAAGGCAAACTCTCTCTCAACTGAGGGAGATTTTTTGAGTGAACAAGCTATTCAAGCAGGATATCATGAGACTAATGTATTGCAGCCATGCACAGTGATGTCTCCACATCCTCTCTGCCTCGCAGAGCTCTTCAAGATCAGCGTGGCTAAGAATGGTCAAAAATCTACAAAATGACTGGGCATGTTTTTTTTTCTTCCATGGGCTGTCAACTCATCTGCAGAAAAGGTGATTCCTGTTTTTCAAAAACCAGGACATTGCAGTGGGGTAGTGTCTCACTGGGACACTTAAAATCACTAGCCATTTAAGAATAAATACTGGTTTGACAAGTATTTAACTATTTAACCTCAGACCTCAGATACGTACTTAAGTGTTGCAGACTTGAGTAGGACTGAAGCATTTGCCTGTAGCATCCTAAACTGGAGCTGAAGCCATATCTATGGTTTATATTATGCACAGGTTATGTGATGGAAGCGTGCAAATATCCAAGAATGAGAGACATGTTTCCTATCCTGAGAGTTTTACCACTTCTTTCAAGTAAAAGAATATATACTCCTCTGCTTAACCGTTTGCAGTTTAAATAGTGATCAAAGCTTGAAAGGTTGAAGCTTTCAACAGGGGAATATTTAGAAGGTCAATATAACCCATCCAAATCTTATTTTGAAAGGACTCCAGGTATGAAAAGTATGAGATGTCTATAGCGTCTGATGACTTACTGAGATATTTGCAACATTAGCCATGGAAAAATGACCTTGTCTAACATAAATAGCTCAAAGAACAAAATTCTAGGTGATCCCATGTGAAAAAAATAGCAGACAAGTAGCATTTCACCACAAGGAACAGGCTCTTTATGTCTGAAATTACCAAAGTGCTTATTTTCTATGGTAATGTTTTTTCTAGAATTTGATTTTTGGTAATAAAATTTACCATTTTTTGTTTCCTAGAGAACATGAACAGTATCTGACATCACATAAGCCTGCTTGTTCAGTAGTTTTCCTGAGCACATATTAAAGTGCTTTCTTTTAATAAGGCCTTATCTTGAAAAGACTTATACTTTTTACACTTCTCTTCACTGTAATTAGTAGCAAAATTCATTTCACTTCAGTGAAATTTTGTTAAATTAAGTTCATAGAAAAATCTTCATAGGCTTTGCTTAATAGAAATTTTTCCTTCTTGTGGACTTTTCCAACAGAATTCAGTGGGGACATGAAATTAGTGATTTAAATGCTGACAAAAACTTCAATAGAAATTATCCACCACACCAACAGAATTTATGAGAGTTTTGTAACTCTTCCTTTTACTCTTCTATCTATTCCATTTGAATATTCTTAATAGATACTGAGCTGTATTCCCATTCCAATTGCATGTATCAGATATTACAAGGTTTCCCCAAAGAGGATGTTTCTCTACATGTATATTCATCAAAGAAGAGACTGAACCACTTTCATTGCTCTTGCTGTAAGAGCCTCTGTATGAGCCATGACAGTCTCCCTATAGCAACGCTGCCTGTGGGAGTTGTCTCCTTGGCCTGCAGCGATGGCCACTGGATTTCAGGAGGCATGGTCAGACCTTCATTCTTCCAGACTCACAAACACTGGAGGTCTGCTCCAGTCCTAGGCTACAGAGTTGCTAAGGCTGGTGCTGCTGGGAAGGAGAATCACAGCCCCTTTGGCCATGGCTCTGGGGTTCTCTCACTGGGGCTATTGCTGGAGTATAGGAACAGGCAGTAAGGCAAAGTGTGAGGAGGTGCTGAGCAGGCCATGACTGCAGAGATTTGCAGACTCCCTTTACCATCTGTTCCCTTCCTCCCTGTCCACCACAGTCCTTACTACCAGCATCTGATCTCTCAACACCTCAGTCTCCAGTGCTGGAGCTTTGAATGGTGATGCCAAAACGCCACTTCTTGGCCTCCAAACATTCCGTCCCCCTCCCTGTGCACAGCCAGACTCTTCAGTTGTGTAGGTAACAGCCTCTGCTATTTTAATTCAACTAAATGACTTCACTGCAGGCACCCAGGATCCTAATGCTCCTCTGTCAAGTATTCCTCAGTCTTGGTACACAACAGCAATCTGTATCATGGACTGTTTCTCCTCGCACATGGAAGAAAACTGACATACACAAAAAGAAAGATGTTCCTTTCTCTTTTCTCCCTTATGTTTGCCTGGAGCTGTGTGCTCTCTGAGGATTTCAGACAAGGAAAGTTGCTTTCCTTCTGTGTGGGTTTCTTATGCCTGCCCATGCTGGACACGTGCACTGTGTTAGTTTCATCTCTTTGAAGGGCTCTTTGGCACAGAAATTCTGTAACAACCGTGTTACAATTGGTAACACTAACTTGAAGTTTGCACCTTTCAAACCTGAAGCTTGCATCAAAGAAACTGCAAGAATATAGACTATATTTTCTTATTTTAAAATAATAGAGAGGAGTTTCTCCTCACACAGAGTACAGGGTGGGGAAAAGAAGGAGGGTGTTTAAGTGCCAGGTGACAATGTCCATCACACTGCTCAGTGATGAAGACAAAGACAAAAATAGACAAAGTGACCTCATGGCTTTCAGCAGCAATGCCTATGAGACAAAAGAGAGGCTTTAAAAGGCTTGTGGAACTGATAGGAAAGGGCTTGGACATCTCAGAGTTTTGGTTCTACTCCAGCAGGGAACTGCTTTGCTCCTCTCTCATTGCCTCTCTCTCTGTTTATGGGGAGTTGTGAACTAAACGGGCTTTGTGACATGCCCAGCTCTCCAGGTTTGGACTCTGCCTTCTCAAGCTTGGATCAGCCTTATGCAGGTACAAATGTCTGTACTTTTCTGATTTCTTTTCTTTTCTTTTCTTTTCTTTTCTTTTCTTTTCTTTTCTTTTCTTTTCTTTTCTTTTCTTTTCTTTTCTTTTCTTTTCTTTTCTTCTCTTCTCTTCTCTTCTCTTCTCTTCTCTTCTCTTCTCTTCTCTTCTCTTCTCTTCTCTTCTCTTCTCTTCTCTTCTCTTCTCTTCTCTTCTCTTCTCTTCTCTTCTCTTCTCTTCTCTTCTCTTCTCTTCTCTTCTCTTCTCTTCTCTTCTCTTCTCTTCTCTTCTTTCTCTCTTTTCTTTTTTCTTCTCCCTTCCTTCTTTCCTTTCCTCTCCTTTTTACTCTACTCTCCTTCCCCTATTCTTTTGCCTATTCTGATTTCACTCTTGCTTTTTACCTTCAGCAAGTCATCTCAGGAAGGTTTCTCTTTTCTCTTAAACTGCTGTGGAAGATTGTAATTTGAATAGTATGATCATTTTTCTGTTAGGAGGATTGGTATAAGTAGTTATGTGCTTTAGCCTTTGATGATGAAGAAAGTATGAAAAAGAGAAGACCGAGGTGAGCAGCAGGTCCCGGAGGGCCTTAGTTGCCAGCTGCTTCAGAGCACAGGGCAGTTCAGAACAACTTTCCAGGGAAGTTGTACATGGTTGCTAATGCTAAGCCAGGATCAAGAGCTGGTGGAGTTATAGCCAAGACTGTCTATTTTATATTTTGTCTGACAGTATTTGCTAGCCCAGACTCGAGAGTTGGTGCTTTCATAGTACTCTGCTGTCAGAAGGGGCTGTGCAGACCCTCCCTTTGGATGCTGTAGCTCCCTTGCTGTTAGTTCCTGATGCCAGAAATCCACCCGCGAGTCATCCAGGGGCCAGAGTTTCCATATTCTGCACTTGACTAAGATTCCGTAGTGCTGCTCTTTCTCCCTGTAAATTTACAAACCAAATACCACGAGGTGAGGTTTCATAGCTTGTAGCAAGGATGCTTGTAGCAACCTCCCTTATCTCCTCCATTGTGAACAACCCCCAGAGACACACGCATGCCGATTTGTAAGTGGAGTGGACAGTCCTTCAGGGACTGCAGCTTGTTTCCATCATGGAGAGCAGGTCTTTGAGAGCAAGTCTATGACTGCCCTCAAGAGCACTAAAACACAAAAACCTGGACACTACTTCAATCTTGGTTCAGCAGGGTGGAGTTACTCTGTCAGGAAGGGTTCGCAGGGAGCCTTCACTTTGCAAATGCAAGTAAGAATAGTGAGCCATTTTTTCAGCACTGATTTTGCTGTTTCCAGTTTTCTGGGTGCAAAGGAGAGGAATGGACTGTGCATCCAAATGAGGTGATCTCAAACTACAGAAGCCCTCTTGCTGAAATCCCAAAGCAGCAGCATGTGCTATGGAATGTCTGCAAATTTTGAGTGCTTCCTGGAAGGATGATTGCTCTGCGAATCAACACCTTATTTTCAGCATGGGGTGGGAGAGGGAAGCTCTTGCTGCTGTGCTTACTGATGCAGTGTGGAATGATGACACTTGCCACAGTTGTGCAGCCTAGCCAGGTTTTGGGAGACATTTGCAGCCCTCAGGAAAACTAGTAAACTTCTTAGCTAAGCTCCCTGTCCCCCACTGCAGGTGACTTTGCCACATTAGCAAGTTCCCATTGAACGAACCCTTTGTGATAAAATGGTCAGAAGTGAGATCCTGAGAGGACTGAGCAGCTTCCATCATCTCTTGAGCTAACACCATCCCCCAGAACTGCCTGCAGCTCTCCTCTCCCCTCCCACCCTCTCCCTCTTCTGCAGGGCATAATTTTTTACCTCTTTCTTGAGAATGTAGGGCCAGACAAAGTGTTAACACATTTTTTTGACAAATTATTAGACAGTGGATGGTTGTTTCATCTGCACTTTTGTGCTTGGAAAAAGACAACAGGAGTAAGGAAAAGGATGAATTGAAAGAAAACTGAAACTAGTCTATGGTTTAGGTATGTGGGGCTTTTTTCTGTGCAAGGTTAGTGTTGATTTCTGTCACTTCAATACTGACTCAAGACAAGTCCATACTTTCCTTAGGGCAGCTGAGTTTGGTTTTACTATCGAATCTTGTTCACTGCCTGTTTTCCCTGCACACAAAGACAGAGAACCCAATATTCCTCCTTGGGGCTTTACTGACCGCTGGGCTGGCAGAGCAGGTGGAAAATGATTATCCCACACTTTTATGCCAGTGTCCAAAGCAGTGTTGTCTAAGCAAGCCTGTCTAAGTGGATTCCTTCTGGCCTGGCTGATCAGTTGTGTGGATCTAGGATTCTTGGTCAGGAGCAAATACTTGTCTTCCTTGCTGGGCATGGGGCACAGGGAAGGGACTCCAGCAAGGGTGAGAGCATGCCTCCTTTGCCTCTTGTGGTTGCAGAGCTGCTGTAGGGCAGCGAACAGCCCCTAAACACAAGGCTGCTGCACAACACTGACTGTGGCTGGCATTGCAGGGCTCAGATCAGGAGAAGCCTGGCTGTGCCTGCAGAGCATGTCTCCTGTTGCACACATGCATGGTGCTAACAGTAGCAGTGGCTGCTTCCTGAACTTTCAGGGCCAGAGATATTACTTGTTCCTGGGAGTCCTCTATATGTTAAGAGGAAGGTCTGCAGAAAGCAGGGCTCCAGCTTCAGGGTTATAAGTAAATGGTAAAAATTCCCAGGCACTGTAAAAATGCCTGGGACTCTTAGCCACCTCCTTCAGAAATAGGAAATCCCAGGGGATTTCCTCCCTCTGGGAGAAGTTCCCTGCCCACACCTGCATTTACTTGTATTGTGTTTGCAGGGAAAGAGAAAACTGCTCCTGGGTTTCTATTGACAGTTCCTAAAGGCCCTATCATCAGCAAAAGCAGGAAAGAAAAAGAAGGACAAGGGGTTTCCTCCCATGGGCACTAGAACACCTACTGCCATATCACTGTCCACCTTTGCCCACCCAGCCTTTTGCTGAGCTGAGATTGCCTCTTTCTCTCTCTTTCAGAGCTCCACCGCCACGAGAGCATCCAGGAGAAGAACGTGAAAGAAGCCAAAACCAAGTGCAGAACCATTGCATCCCTGCTGACAGATGCACCCAACCCCCACTCCAAGGGGGTGCTGATGTTTAAGAAGCGCAGGCAGAGGGCTAAGAAGTATACATTGGTAAGCTTTGGGAGTGTCGACGAAGACCGCTCCTACGAGGAGGAAGACGGAGTTTTTCCAACTAGTGAGTCTGAATTTGATGAGGAAGGTTTCTCTGATGCCCGAAGCCTAACTAACCACTCAGACTGGGACAACACTTACCTAGACATTGAGAAATCCAAGTCTGACACTGAACAGAAGGAAGAGAAGCAAAAAGGTTTGAGTGAAGCCTCAGGTAAAGGAGCACGATTGTTTGAGCAGCAGAGGGAACGGGCTGGGAAGTACACAGTTGAGAAAGCTCCAGTGCAGAAGAGCCCCCAGCTTGACCCAGCTGCCCAGCCAAAGCAGGGCACAGTGAACGGAGATATGCCTGTGCCAGAGGAGAAGGCAGACAGCATGCCCCTCAGCATCCACCTGGAAAGTGTGCAAGTGCCCAGCAAGCAGCCAGCCACCCTCCCTACTGAGATTCAGGCTGCTCCTAGCCCCACTTTCTTCCCACCTCCCCCAAGCACCCCCGACCCTTTCTCTGCAAGCTCAACAAGCATGTTCAACAGGTCTGCACGGCCCTTTACTCCTGGCTTTTCTGGCCAACGCCCAGCAACATCCTCTGTCATCTTTAGGCCATCTGCACCCAAAAAACCCAGTGAAAATCTGAGTGGGCAAAGCACAGTGGTTTCCCCTTTCTCATTTCCGGCTCCTGCCAACGCACCAGTGCCAACACACCGTGGTGCAGTCAGCTCCTCCACATCTCTGTATATTCCTGCACCAGGAAGGCCAACATCACCACTGGAGTCACAGCCAAAAGGAGGAAGTTCTCCAGAAACTAAGCCTTCTGCCAACACTGCTCGGACATCCACCACTTCTATCTTCCTGTCAACTCCCTCAAAGCCAGGAGGGGATGTGGCCTCTGCAGCATCCCAGCCACAAGTCCATGGAACAGCCTCTTCTTCTTTGTATATTAGTCCAGCACCATCACAGCACATGAGAAGCAGTTCCCCTGTGCCAAAGCAGCCTTCTCCTGCCATCACTCCAGCAATGCCACGGCCTCCTTCAGAGCCCTTAACCTCCAGGGAGCAGAGGATTGCTGTGCCAGCTCCCCGCACAGGCATCCTGCAGGAGGCTCGCCGGCGGGGCAACAAGAAACCCATGTTCAGTAAGATTGAGGAGAAGAAGAAGAACTCACCCAATCCTGAGCTCCTGTCTCTGGTGCAGAACCTGGATGAGAAGCCGAAAGGTGACCACCCCGGGGCAGGCTTCGAGTCTGGGCCTGAGGAAGACTTCCTCAGCCTGGGTGCTGAGGCCTGCAACTTCATGCAGTCCTCGGGCCGTAAGTTCAAGACCCCACCTCCAGTGGCTCCTAAGCCAGATGCTGGACTGGTAAATGGGGCCCAGGACATGCCTCAGCTTAAAGGCAAGGGGGCAGAGCTTTTTGCCAAACGCCAGAGCCGCATGGACAAATATGTGGTGGAGACAACACCGAAGCCGGACCCCAAGCCCAGGACCCCCTCTCCTTCCCCTTCTCTACCCTCATCCTGGAAATATTCACCCAACATCCGGGCTCCCCCTCCAATAGCTTACAACCCAATGCATTCCCCTTTCTATCCCCTGGCAGCCAGCAAATCTCAGGCTAGCAAAGCAGAGAGCAAAGTGAAAAAGGCACCTGGCCAGAAATCAGGGATCAAGGTCATTGATATAATGCGCCATCAGCCCTATCAATTAAAGTCAGCCATGTTCTGTTTTGGGGATCCCCCAAGCCCCAGCACTCAGAATTCTGGTCAGCCAGCCCCGCAGGCTAGCTCATCCTTCATGGCAGCCAAGCAGGTGCCCGTGAAAACAGCCAAGACCCAGGAGATTCGTCGCTTCTCCACTCCGGCTCCCATGCCAGCCTCTAGCAGCCTGGCACCTACCGTGCTTATGCCCCGCTCAGCAACCACGCTGGATGAGCCATTGTGGAGAACAGAAATGGCCTCTTCTGCCCCTGCTACACCAGCACCCTTTAAGGTGGAGCTCAGCCAGTCCCCAAAACCATATCAGAGCTCCCCAGAGCCTGGTCAGGTGGGCCAGGGGCCTTCTCCAAATCCAGCCTCTGCCTCTCGGTTTCAGGTGGCCAGGCCCAAATTCTCAGCAGCAAGAACAGGGATGCAGGCCAATGTGTGGAGGCCAAGTTTTGGCCACCACTGAGGCAAGTACTCCTCCCATCCCGTCTGTGGCCCCGCCGAGATAGTGCTTGTTTTGTCTTTCATGTCAGCTCAGTACATTGGGGTGAGTGACACAAAATGAAGAAAAAAACCCAAACCAAATTACTCCCCTTCTGCACCACCCTCTCCCCCAGCCTCCCTTTGGTCTCAGGTGGGAAACTTCACAGAAAGGCTTACTGGCTGTGGCTATAATAGGAGGAAGAATGTGGAGAAAGGGTACATGTGTGGTATACAGAGACTGGGAACTTGTACACAGCAGCAAAATTCACCTCTGGAGGGGGTAATGGCAGGAGTTGTATCACACGAGGACACACAGGAGGCAGTCATTTTCCTTTCCCAAGGGCTTTGGAGTTACCGCTGAATGGAGGGAAACTGGGGGGCAACAGCTTTTCCAGAAGAAAGGGTGAGAGGTGGGATTACAGAACAGAAGTCCTTTCCCGTTAGACTGCTCCTCTCTGAGCCTGTCAGTCTGTACACAAGCACCTGTGTGCACACACACGTGTACACAGCAATGCTCAGCAGGAAGTGAAAGTAAAAGTGGGGCTTCACCTTAGGCACTTCTCCCAGACTTCCCTCTGGAAGGGCATGGGAAAGAAGGCAAGAGAGCAGAGTGAGCAGTGGTGTTTGCCCATGCACATGTGGGCAGTGTGCCCTGTGCAGGAGAGTGGCCGTGTGTGCCCCATTCCTCCAGTCAGCAGGGCTGGGGGTAAAAGGGAGAGTCATTCCAGCTGATACAAAACATGACTTAGGTCTGGAAGCAGTTTGCCAAAGAGGGCCTTTGAGTGGACTTGGTGGGGCTATCACCAGCTGTGGAAACTGCAAAAGGAGGTATCAATTTCTGAGGATACACAAAATCAAAGCTAAGCTCAGGCAGTGGCTGGCTGGCACAAAGAAAGGCTCTGCAGCATTAGTCCCACTGGAACAGGATATGGATGCTGTAAGTACAAAGGTGGATTGCATGGGAGAAGGTACAGTTGACTTTAAAAGGAGGCAGGATCGAAAATGCATTTGCATATGATCTGTTTGTTTATTTAGGATGGAAGTGTGGCTAGATTAGAAATGGGTCATGACATAATACTTGCTGAAAACTTTGTGATGAGCTGGAAAACAGAGGCCCTTTACAGACATTCTCAGTATGGAAGTGGAGGTCAGGAAAACAGAAAGTCACAAGTAAAATTTCATACTAAATGATTTAGGTATCCTTGGGATCTATTTGGTAAAAACTGAAGTGCTCTGAGAATCCCAGAAGATCTGCACTCATACACATACAGAGCTCAGTTTGCTGGCGATACTGGGGAAAGAGTAATGGTTATTCCCTGAATGTCCCAGGCTAGCCTCCGACTTAATCTCTACACTAAAGGCATACAAGAAGAAAGCATTCCATTTCCCAAGGAAGAATTCAGCATATTAATAGGGACTGTGCATGTGTATGTGCATGTCATCTGTACTCTGGTTTACACACACCCCTGCCATTTACTTTCTGCCTGTGTTCCTCCTTTTCCACCAACCACTTTTACAGTGCAATCCCACAAGTACACCAAGAAAGCATTGCTCCTGAAGCACTGGGTCCAAACACAGCAGATGCCCCAGTTGCAGGGAAGGGGCTTGCCACCTCTTCTTGGGTCAGGGTTGCCCAGCCTTTTGCTAAACCCTTAGGAATATGTATGGGAGGCAGAATGAGTCTCATAGCCCCACTTGAGACAAGTGTCCATCTTGTCCACAAAACTCACTCCTCTCCTTCAAGCAGTAGCTGTTCTCTGACTGGACTGTGCACAAACTTTGGATATACAAAACTGTAGGTTCTGGGGAGAAAAAAAGGAGTGCAAGTGGGGCTGATGCAGTCTATAAGCAGTGCAGCTAGTATGGTTTCACACTAAGTCTGAGCCAACCTTCCTCTGCACGGCAGGAGCTTATGATGTGTAGCTCTTTTCATGAAAGCTGAGTCTATACTTTTCCTTGGAGGCTCTAAAGTCCTTTTAGAGCCTCCAAGCTCAAGGTGTGAGCACCTTGAGATTTTTCACATGTGCTCTCCCATGAAGAAAAAGAAGGGTGGAGAACCTTGCTAGCAGCTCTAATCCTGGACAAGCTTGGGAGGGAGAGAATGAGAGAAAAGAAGTTATACACAATCCTGCCTTTGAATCCTTCACTCTGGCTGGACTTGTTCTGCAGGCCTGTGTTTGCAGTGCACATTCCTGGGGGCCCTGAAACATAGGATGAGCATGCTGGGGAGAGAGGAGGACAGCACTTACACTTGGCACACTATCAGCCATGGAAGATGATCGTCAGAAAACCCTTGGGAACACCTTGAGTTAATGGACAAAGGTGTGGCTGAGTCAGAATAGGTGCTGCACCTGATTGTATGACATAGGAGCAGTCAAGTTGAATTGCTGAGGGGATTGTTTGTGTCCCTGGAAAGCTCCAGAGAGGATGTCTCAGGAGAAATCCTCACCACGGAGTTAATTCAGATCACCAGAATCCACTTAGCTCCAGTGAAGGAGAGCAGCCATGCTACTAAACTTATCTTGGATATTGCTTTCTCACTCATCCTGTACTGCATTGCATTGCCAGCATTTCTGGAAAAAACATCCTGAGTGCTAAAGTAAACTGAATATCTGTGTTTCTTCCCAAACATGGAAGGAGGAGTCTTCTATTTTATCTAGGAAAGATGTGGGAAGGAAATCAAGGACTAGCAGTGCTACAAAAGCTTTGTCTCATCTCCTTGTGGAGTGTTGTCTGTCACTGGCTAGTGGTTTAAGCCACTAGCCTTAGACAGACAAGCCAGCCCAGGCTGAAAGCATTACTGAACTCAGGTGTAGAGAGGGGTTGTGTGGACCAGAGAAAGGGTGCTCAAGATAATTCTGCAGTGAAGAAGTAATCTCAGAAAGTCTGAATCTTACTCCAGTGTCCCTTTCCCTGAGGCCCCTAAAGTTAACTGCTCTCAGGGCCTGAGTGTCTCAGGAAATTCATTTTGCCACTGGAAAAATAGAGATGTCTGGCCTTAGTATGTAAGGGAGATTGCATGTGGTTAGTATTTCAGTGATCCCACTCCAGCTTTCCGGGAGACAATGACACCTGCCAAGGCGTGGTGGCCAAATGCTGCTCAGTGTTAGATGTCATGACCCAAGTGAGTGGAATAACTGCACTTACCCCATCATTTCTGATAATGTAATGGGCAGGAGATGAAAAAAAAGGTAGGTTTGATTGGAGAACGAATATTAAACATAAGAGGAAGAGAAAGAACCAGAAGGCTGGGAATCCTGCATTTTACTTACATCCTTTGTTCAAAGCTATGTTTAGAAGCAAATCCAAAGTAGTGTAATGGATCTCAGCCCTTTACAAACTTTTCTGGATCCTATGCTGACACAGAACATGATCTGCAGAAGCAGAGGGTGTTGCAGATGAGGCCTACACTGCTTGTGGTGTATTCCAAAGAAGGCCTGTAGCTGCGAGTAGGGTGAGATGAGAAATAATACTGAGATGCATCTGTTAAGGTGTAAGGAAGAAACCTGAACTAGTGCTGGCTTTAAGCAGCTCTGCTAGTGTCTGCTTTTGAAAATATTGTGGCTAGCCTGTTAGAAAGGTCACAGGTGATATTACAAGGAATACTTTTGAAGCATATAAGCTTGTTTTGAGCCTCTCCAAATGTCTAATTCCTCAGCTGTTGAACAAGCACAGACAAACCCAGTTGTTTAACAAGTTTTATGTCCCACCTGCTAAGTTATAAGCTGCAGTGGTAGGCCAAACCTCAGTGTCCCCTTTGAAGATGTCTGCATGGGCTCTGATTTAAAACTGCCTATCATCCCTCCTCTCTATCATGCTGCAGGTTACACATTGCAGCTATGGCAGTTCTGGGGTTTTATCTTTGCTTCAGAAGTAACAGTCCTTTCCCTCTGAATTTATGGGAACACTTACCAGAGATAACCTCAAGATCCTGCAGCAGCTGAGAGGAAGAATCTCAGAAGAGACTGTGTGTGATGAGGAGTCACTGATCACCAGACACGAGCACAGTGCACGGCAAGATTGTCCTTTGTAAAGAATATGCTCCCTTTCTGCTATAATATCCTGCACCCCCTATCAGACCCATCTAGATCCTAGAAGAGACCTGTCAGTACTCTGAAAATGGGAGCCCTGCATTAGTGCTCTGTCTGGTGCAAGATGTGACCTCAGAAGACCAGAGCTGGCATCTTTGTTTATGGAAATCCTGTTTTTCCTTTTCTGTTTTGTCCTTTTTTTTTTCCAATCTAAAATCACTTTCTATTTGTTTGTGCAGAAAAATAAACTTGTGATATGCACTTTACAGGTGGTATTTTTTCACTTTCTTTGCTAGGCACCCAGGAGGAATTGCCATGTGTACAGCACATGTAGTTAGCACTATCATCAAACTCCTAAGGCCAAGAGAATATAAAGAGTCCAAAAAAGGATGGGATATCTCAGGAATAAAAACACCTAAGTTGGACTTAAAGCCCCTATACATTAAAAAAGCCCCATGCAAGCAAAAACTTAAGTGAGATCCAAAACTTTGGTACTACGGTCTATAAAATGCTCACTGACAGGGTGAAGAAATTCATGGCCCAGCCTGAGCTGGCTGCCCCATCACTGCCCCTCAGCCTGCTCTAACCTACCCTCTGCTTGTAAATCTGACATCAATGGAAGTTTGTCAGCTCTATTAAATCCAATTATAAACTTACATTGAACGATTCAACTTAATATTAACCAAAAGATCAGAAAAACAAAATCAGCCAGAAAATCAAATATATCCCACTGTATCCTCAGGCTCCAAGTCTAATCCTAGCGCTAACCTTAACTCAGTTCATGTTAATGTCTACTCAGTTTCTGGTTCCCGAGAGGTTTATTGTGTTCAGTTTAGGACAAGTGGTAGGAGGTCACCTTTTCCAGATGCATCTCACTCACAGACAGCAATTCCTGAGCACTGCAGAAGATGCTGGAATCAGCTGTAGGATTAGACTGCAGGCTCTGGACATTTGTCCAGGTATAATTTTGAGGATGTTTTTCAGATTAATTGCAAGGAGATGTTCCTTATGCAGTGGTCTGGAGGTGAATCTTCGAATTATCCAGCATATTTCTGATTGACTTGCTGACAGGAAATTCAGGAAGGGGCAGCAATGTTTGCTGATGTCAGACTTGAGCTTCTGTCCAACCAGAAGAACAGCTCACAAAGAAATAAGTCTGCAGATGCACAGGCTGCAGATTAGGACTGCATCTTGTTTTGCTTAATAAAGCTGGCATAGTAGGATTATGACTCCAGATGGTTTGACACATTGCAGGACGGTTGCTGTACCCAGGGCTCTGATTAAATTCCCTATTAACCTCTACAACCTTCTCAAGTGAGAGTCATTTCCTCTCACAGCAGATCATGTCAGAAGGAGCCAGACAAACAGACTTTGAAAGATGGAACAAAAGCCTGCCAAGCCAAAGGATTACTAAGCACCTACGCGGCAGGCTAGGGATAAACTCAGCCTTCAGTATGCACCTCAGAGAGAAGTTTTAAAACCAGAAAATAGTAAGGTGCCTAGTGGGGATATCTACTCCCAAACAATCATACCTGATGGAAGGAGAATGTTCAGCACTGAGCACATCAGGGTAGTTATGTGGTATGTAGGAAAGATAAAGGGTATTCCCTGACGGTAGAGACCTATAGCTTCAACGGCCACTAGATGTTGCCACTGTTCTTCTCTGAGTTACCTGGGGTTTTGGCATTTGCCTGATGTGGTGTTAAGTCTGGAGGGTTTAAAATCTTAGGAAATCCTTTCGTCCTAATCTATCCTCTTTTGACGTTTACATATGGTGTTGCTCAGTCCCACATACCAGAGGAGAAGGTCAGTCTCATACCAGGGAGTTTTGGCAGCGAAGGGCTTGCTGCAGCTTGGAGGGGATTCCTGGGTGGTAGCATGCGGGTCATGCAGGCAAACAGGCAGCCCAGCAAGTAACACACCATGGGCACGCCAGCTATTTCAACACACACTGCAGCTCTGTGATCAAATCCTACATATTTCCACCCCAGACCTCCATCTCATTGTGCATTAAGCTCACTTAGTGGCAACAGGGAGCCTGGCATTAACTGTTTCTCCTATTTTGGTGCTACAAAGTGCTGACAAGTCTTCCTGATGTCTGTGTAAAAGTGGAAGAGATTAAGCATATATTAAATATTTTAAAATAACAAATATGATATTTATTTGAAAATAATAATTAAAAAACCAATTGGGAAAAAAAATGCCAAATCAAGGGTTGTGCAACATTTTTTCAGAACAGATTGAATCATTTTGAAATCTGCTGCTTATGAGTAC
Source organism: Pseudopipra pipra (assembly GCF_036250125.1). Lineage (NCBI taxonomy): Eukaryota > Metazoa > Chordata > Aves > Passeriformes > Pipridae > Pseudopipra > Pseudopipra pipra. The sequence goes on from NC_087556.1 coordinate 16,240,488, forward strand.
CTTCAGCACAGATCAGTCCTGGACAGCAGGGAAAAAGGGGATCAGGGAAAGGGTTTAATTCTCTGTCTTTGGAAAATTAAAGTGGTGAAGACTGATGCTGTTTGCCTGACTTACACGTGATCAAAGGAGACAGCCCTGCTGATGACCACTGTCTGAACTACTGCTTGTGTCCATACAGCACAGTGTAATGAGGCAGATCTCATGCACTGCTCTTGAAATGATTTTGTAGACAGCAATGACTTGAAGCTAGACTTTTTGAAATTAGATGCAGAAGAATGCAGTGCAAAAATAAATTAATTTTGAAGAAATGTGCCAGAGAAGGTAAAGCTTTGTTCAGGCTGTTCCTAAGGCCACTTAAGCAAAGGGTATATTTGGAAAGAGGGAGGTGGTCACAGAGAGATACAGACAATTCCTTGTATGATTAAAAACATCTCCCTGAAGTGCTGAAATGGCCTACAGGCAGCACACCTACTACCTCACTGGCATAAACAGAAATTCCATGTACTTAAGCAAAGATTGAATTTAGCCACCACACTCCAGGTAAGCCCCCTACCTCACCTCAGTGAAAACTACACCAGCTCATCAAGCAAGGCTTGTAGTGATTTGAAGCCCTTAGCATTGAGTAGCATGAGTGTGAAAACAAATACTTTCTTCTCTATGCTGAGTTCATTGCATTGCTTATGGCAGAGATAGCAGATTGATGCAATATTCCCAGTGCAAAAAGCCACAGAGCTGCTGAACCCAGCACCATGGCAGGACACAAGTGAAGTCTCTGCTAGACCTGCAATTGATATTTCTAGACTAGTGAACAGGACATTCCTGTGTCTCAGGAGAAACTGTGTCTAGAGAGGAGAAAGGGGCAGGATTTAGTTCTCAGCCTGGTAACTGAAAATGAAGACATTATTTGAAGGTAGAGTAGGAGGTAAGAGTCTTAGTTAAAGATGTGTCTTGGTGCATAAGTGTCAGACACAAGACTGCTTTATCCAAATCACCCTATAAATCCTGGTGCCATACTAATAGGATAAACACTCTCACATTCCTTCTAGGCTCAAGGCTCAGGCTCTGTGCAGCACACTCCAGATGCACTCTTAGGTCCTGTGTCTCACCCGGTCTATGTACACGCAGATGAAAACAAACTCTGGAGGACTGGGGTTGCAAGGACAGAACAGGACTTCATAGAGTGCTGAATGAGGGTTATGGATCATCTTTCAAAATGGAGGAGGCCAAGGTCTCTTCAGAAATTGAGGCTGACGACAGTCACAGGGATAATAGCACTCAAAAGCCTGGCTAAGAGACTGGTCTAAATCTTGGATTTTCCTACTGGAATTTCTGATGAGTCTGATGATTGGTCTAGGAACCAAAATACTACCCATCACCATGTAAGAAATAAAGAAATCTTCCCACGTGATCATTTCAGCTTCCAGGTACTATTTCTGAGCCCTGGATAAAGCTCCTGCCCTATATTCTCTACTCCCAGCTTACTTCCCTTCATATGCCTGCTCTATCTGTCTTGTTTCCAATTCCTTGCGCCCCCGGCCTACTTCTCACACGAGACCTTGACTAGGCACAGAAATGCTTTGTTCTCATCTGACCACGGTTCCCATCACTCCTTGAAGCTGGACTTGAGAGTCCTTGGCCTTGCCCCTAACCCTGCTTGCCTCTTGCCCTTCGGGCTGGGGATCCACAGGGGACTCTTGTCCCCTGGAGTTGGCTCACCCTGAACTGCTGTCAGTGCCTCGTTCCTGGTCCTAATTGCAGGGCATGCCTGCTCCTATCCTGATTGACATCCTCGCACACCATGCTAGACATGCCTTCTCTTCACCTTGCTATTGCTTTTTCTTAGTCTCTCTTGAGTTTCACAAGAGGGCTCACATCCGTTTCCTGCTCACTTCCAACTACCAGCCAGCCATAGGGCACTCTGCTCCCTTCCAGCCTGCTCAGCTCCTCTCTCTCTGCAGCTGCCTGGGGTGGAAGGAAGCAGATGACCATCAGGTCATGTTTGTGGCAGGGAAGAGCAACCACATACTTCCCTGCTACATCATCTTTTGGAGCTACAAAAGATTTATCTCAAAATCCAGTAGGTTTCCACATGATATTCAGCTGGCACAAACTGTTCCCTAAGGTATAATTTGTGCTCAGAAGGGCACAGGAGATGACTGGAGAAATAATACAGCAGCTATAAATTGGTCTGAAAACAGCTGCTGGAAGCAAGTAGAGAGGAGGTAGAGATTAGCATCAATCTAGTTACTGCAAGAAGATGCCATATAATTGTATCTGCATTTCTCAGCTTCTCACCTGATAATATAAATCACATTAATTTCTTAAATCATTATCAAAATCTGTCTAGAAACTTCTTTAAATTAAGAGGTGTCTGTAACTCATGCCTTTTGGAAAGGAGAGGCAAAGGGCTGCTGATTTTAAACAATACAGCAGCATATTGTGTCTGTTCTCACTATGTCGCCCCACATGCCATCACCTTATGACAGGCAGTGTCTCCCTTAAAGAGTAGGGTTTAGAACACAGGGAACTTGAATAGGAAAGCAGCATCTCAAAGAGCACAACTGCATGTCACAGCAAGGACTGCGCACTCTGGCCAAATGCCCAGCATGGTGCTAAACCAATCTCAGAGAGAGAATGTGGACAAAAGGTATTCCTCCTTGTACAACCTGCAGGTAGCAGGGCTTGGCCAACACTAAGAGACCTGCTCCTGCATGGCCTCCTGCACTTGTGCAGAGTGGGTGTGATGTTTGGACAGATGGTCAGTTGTGATGGTAGCATTTGACACCCTCCAGCTCTGTGCAGATGTAAATGCCTTCACCAGGCCTGAAGCTCTGTGATGGTGCCCAGAGCAGTGGGTATTTACAGTTCAATTGTGCTATCCCCTGCACCTGTTTTACACTGGCACTGTTCCAGGGATTTACTCCCCAGTCACCAGCATGGGAGTGTGAGGGCAGGATCCGTGCTGGACATCATTCCGGTGTATCAGCTGGGCTCAGTGAAGGACGCAGCACTCTTTTGGATAGTGGAAAGCTTACATCATGCTTTTACAGTAGATATGAATAAGGGAGAATGAGAGCTATGAAGTAGGCACAATGTAAGGTATTCAGAGTGGTTACGTGGACGTAAGCAAGAGGAAAATGGGAAACTTCGGCCAGGAGATTGTCATATGTGCCCTGACTCCAAGCAGGGTATGAAGACTGATTACCCCCATAGGTATGTTACAGCAGTCTTCTACAGGACCTTCCAAACAGTATTGGGGGTTAACACTTTGTGCTTTCAACACACTTATCACAGTGGGAAGTTTTCTATGCATTTGGTGCAGGCAAAACCAACAGTAAAATCTAGGGAAAAAGGAAACTGGCTGTCTCCTGATGTTCCTTTATATCAGCTTTGCTTGCAATCCTCTGTGCATATTATTTTCTACTACAATCACAGTTGTGTTTTGGTTCCCCCCCACACACACTAGACTCTAGGATTATTCAGTGGACGACTTGATTTTGATCCAATAGGAATCCAATCTTTAAGTGTGAAATAGGAAGACAGTGTTTTCTGCAGGATTTCTGCTTTATTCAGAAGATGAAAAACGTGCATCTTTGAGTAATCCAATGAAATGAGATCTGTTACCTTCATGCTAAAACCAGAACCCAGCTGGGTAGGGGGAAAAAGAGGGAGAGTCACCTCATAATGAACAGGAGCTAAGGAGGGTCATTTGCATGTACAAAGCTGCACCAAATACAGGTAATCAACCCTATTTCTGTCATTAATCAGGAAATTAGTTTCCTTGCTATTTGATTAAGCTCGGTTTCCCATACACATTACATAGCTACTTCCTAGAACTCTGTAAATAGCTTTCTAGACTTTGTGGTTTTCCTATTACTTCTTGTTTCATGCATACAATTATTTTGCTTCTATATTTATTGATGCATTTTAGGAATCATGTATGACAGCCTAGAGGACACTGGGCTGAATAACTGAGGAAGGGGCAGAAGGAAGGTGTAAAAGAGCAAGACTCAAGATAGCTTTTGAGGCATTACTGACAAACAGGATATTGAGAAGATTTTATGAATTGCATCAAAAAGCAATAGGAGGAGGAAGGGGAACAGCATGTTGATTTGAACAGAGAGGAGGAAGAAGTGAGGCACCTACAGACAGCCTGGTCTTCCTGTGTGCTGAGACAGTGACTGCAGGAGACCTGAGGAGCAACCTTTTCCTTTCCCCTCTCCTCAGGGATGGCAGTGGTGCTATCTGAGACTCTGCCCTCTGGGCCACTGGCTATTAATAACTGCAGGATGCCTGTGCGAGCAGCCCTCGGGAGTCAAATTCACAGCACTTCGCATCAGCACTTTGTGCTGGGCAGAGCTTGCCCGCACCCAGGCAACCTGGGAGAGAGGGGCTGCTGGACAAGCCTCCCCAGCAGCACCCAGGGACGGGCTGGGAGGAAGCAGCCCACTGCCGAGCTCTGGGACAGGCACGTGAGCTGGTCTGAGCCTGGCACTGCAAACCTGAGGTGAGTTGGCTGGGCAGCAAAATAGTGTAGAGCAGGTGCAGGAGGGGGTAAAGAGTGGTTTGGTTTGCAGCCAAAGCAAGGAAATGACTTCTGCAGAGGCCAATGCAGAAAAAGACAGAGGAATTGAACAAAGGGATAGAGCTCAGGGAGAAAAGGATAATTGTGGCCCTGGTTTTATGTAAGGGATAGTGGGGAGGATGGGGACTGAGGCTCCAGCAGCCTCCCTGTGGTGGGAGGGCTGAAAGAGCAGTAGTACCGGTGTAGCTCTGGACCCTGTCCATAGAGAGAGGCTGCTGCCCCTTTCCTTACGCTAGACCAATTGCATGTAGCAGGTTTCTCACTCCTCAGTCCTGCTGGATTAGTAAAGAAGGACAGCAGAATAGGATGGACTTGTCCTCACTGCTCCTTGGGAATGGACGTGTTAGAGGAGCACAGCTCCCCAGCAGGGCCAGCTATTTCTGCCTTGTCCCAGGGAGTCCACATTTGGGGCATACAGATGATTTCCCTCTGTTTTGCCAGTCCTAGGACCCATCAGAGGGACTGTAACCTCCCACCCCTGCTGTCTCCTGGCAGCACTGCCCCTTTCCTGTCAAGCAGGGCCTGATTCTTTTATATAGCCAAGCAGATGTCTGGCTGCTCGAGGAGAATGTGCAGCGCGTGCTTTATGGCTGCACCTGCTCACGCTTGCTTTGGGAATACCCCAGTATGGGCTCGTTTATGATGTGAACTGCATAGGCAGCATCTCAGTACAAGGAAAAGCTTGCAAATCTGAAAGAAAAACTAATCCAAGGGAGTATCTACCAGTGTGATTGGAGCTGTTTTGCTGTGGCTGGGCTTCCTTTAGCAGTTATCACCACCTCATCACATGAAAATCATGTTGCAAAAGAAGCAATGGATGAATGAAACTGCAGAATACACAGGAGATAAAAATGTCTTGATCACAACAAAGGCAGTGTACAAATTCCTAGTTCCAGCTGTTTGCTTGGTAGTTTTAAAATATAACTCACAGTTCAATGTTTTCAGTTCTGAAATTTTAAGCAACAAGAGTACAAAGGATCACAGGGGCAGAGGTGGTTAGTTATTGCTGCTGCTGAAGCCAGTGGGTCTTCGCTCATTTTTTTTTGGTATTGTACTGCCTTGTATTAGGTGAGGATCTGTCCCTTTTATGGTGGTGTTTGGGCATGGACAGTGTTGAAGTGAAGGCAAGACATTTGTCATACTTAAATTATGTGCGATAACCCCGAAGAAGGACTCTGAGAAGCTGCCTGAAATGGAATTGCTGAGATTTCTCCTGATTTTCCCTGACTTTGCACACAGATTTCTCATCCCATCTAGGGATGGGGAACACTGTACCAGAAAAAAAATCTGCCTCTTCTCCTCTTTCCTCCTTCACAATGATATGGACTAAGATCCATACATAAGATACAGGTGCAAGTGACTTCAAACAAATTGGGTGAACAACTTTTCCTTTAACAAGTTTTCCTGTGCTTTCTTCCTCTACCCCTTCTGTAACAAAAGAGTAGCAGTTATAAAAGACAGAAGTACTTAGAATTTTGGTTTGTTTCTTTCTTTTTTTCTGTTTCAAACTTGCAGTCTAGAGGCTTCCTGAATACCTATTCTAATTCTAATAGGACTACCTAAATATCCAAACCACACTTGCACGTTATTCAAAGTGCTCCCAATAACCCATGGACAGATCTGAAATCTTCATACAAAAATATATATTACCATCTAATGATAAGTGCATGGTGTTACAACACTGTATTTCACAGTGACAGTGTGTTACTGCAGCACAAAATGGGAACAGAGTACCCTGATGGCACATGTGGATTCTGGGAGACTGCCATGCTGCAATTAAAATGCATCTTTTGGATGCCAATGCTATATGGCACCTTGGCAATGCTTCTGCTGCGATCTGCTACCGTAATTTGTGTCACAATGCTAAGTCTCCGGAGTACACCACAACAGCCTGCCTATGATATTCTGTATGGGAGGATACCATTCACTAGCTCCATCATGTGGAAGGGATAGAAAAGAACCCGTGTGTGAAATGAAGGCTGTGTATCTTTTGCCTGTAGATGGCAACTAAAAGAAAGGCAAGAAATACCTTTCCAGTGTTTCATTCTCCATTTCCTTGTGTGTTTAGAGCAAAGCAGAGAACTCTTTGTGGGAATGCCCCTTGCAGGGACTCCTGCTCCTCTTAAAAGGAAAAAGTCCACTAAACTCATTGGGAAGCTGACACAAGAAGGTAAGATACGCAAAACTGCACAACTAAGAATTGTTTGGATTTCAACCTGAATTTCAGCCTTTAAAATTTCACACCTTGTCTCACTGAACTCTCACAGCAAGACATGCAGTGAACATACCAGCAGGCAGAGCCCCAAATATTACTAAAGCCCAGCCTTCAACCATATACATTTTCTACCTTACAGTGGAAAAGCATTGCACACACTCAGGCCAAATGTTGATCTACATCACACACTGTAAACCCATATTCTCCTACAGCAGTAATTTGGGTGCACACCAGTGTGAAAGGGAAGAGAACATGATCTTTTACAGGAATCAATATTGTGGTGCCTAGTTATACTCTTTGTTGTTCTCTCTCTTATAACCTTTGTCTCTTATTTCTTTTCTTCTGTGTGAGAGAATTCCTTTTACTCTAGCACCTATTTGCTGAAAAAGACAAGGTCTCTTAGAGAGGTTAATAGAGCAGAAAAAATTTAACCTGGGATATTTTTCTTTCTACAGAATACATGTGTATTGGGGAGGGTGACTTAAATAACTGTGATATCCTTATCTTCTCTTTACTTTTGACAGCATGGGGAAGATTTTTAGAGGTTAAAAAAGTAATAATTCAATGGTGTTCTTTCTTCAGCCCCCAAAAATGGCTGTAGAAACTTCTCTGGTAGGGTACAGGTATATATTTTTCTGTTTGCCCCTAATCCTTTACTCAAGTAAACAAGCAGGTAAAAATCCAATTTTCAGTTAAAGGGTATTTCCTCCTGTGCTATGAAATAGTGCTATATAAAATTGGCTTTAAAAAACAATAAAATTCTTCAGAGAATGTCTAATAAAATGAATGGGCTTTATACAAATTTTATAGCAGTTTAAGCATGGAGATTCATTCTCTGTTGTCAATGAGAAGTGGTCTTAACCTTAGTTAATATAAAAAACCCAAAACAAAACAAAAAACAAAACCAAGGAAAAGTTGCATGTTTCCAAATGAAAAACTTTAACTGCATTTCTGCAAGATTTTTATACTGAAAGTGTTTAAATCCATTGCTTTGATGGTGAATTGGTGGTACCAAACTAAATGGAAAAGTACTTATTGAATAACCAGCATATTAAGACTTGAAGAGAATTTCAACCACTTTCCCCTTTAAAAATTCTCCCTAAAACAAACAAACAAAAAGATATAATAACATTGAATCTTGCCATGGCTCCAGGATAATGTTTAAATCAAAGCACACCAGAGTTCTCTTTATTTATTATAAGTCAGCCCAATCTGAAGAGCTGACTGCCACTCATTTAATTGCAGGGGGAGGAGGTAAGTGTACTGCAGTAACCACACGAGGCAGTGGTGCATTTTGAGGCAGCACTAAGGAATCCTGCTGCACTGACTGAGATGCTTCAGACTGTGGGACACATCCATCTAGCTCCACCCCTATGCAATTCATCGCTGCAGATTTGCTTTGCTTGCAATTCAGAGTAAATCCCAAACATCTATATCCAAACTGGCATCAATGTAAAACCTTGGTGCATAGCTCATTTCCTAAAAACTTAATTTAGAAGAGAATTTGGGTGCTCTGAAGTCACTACTGATGCTAGGAAGCAATAGACAAGAGATGTGGACCAGAGCACTTCCTAAAGTGTCCCATTGCATATGTCTTATAGACATGCCACAAGAGGTGTCCAAGCTGAACCTGGGGAAGAAGATCAGCATCCCCAGAGATGTGATGCTAGAAGAGCTTTCTCTCCTCACTAACAAAGGATCCAAGATGTTCAAATTACGTCAGCTGAGAGTGGAGAAGTTCATTTATGAGAATAACCCTGATGCCTTCACCGACAATTCCGTGGTAGGTCGGAGACTAAAACTAAAAAGCTATTCCATACACCCGGGGGAAACAGGAATGGAATGTGTGCAAGCTCTCCTCTATATGTGCATGGGCCAGGGAGGATCTACTAGCAAAGAAGTGAAGGAAAAAGCTGAAATTATATAAACACACAAGTTTTATTTCCTTTTGGCAACAGCATTAGTTTCCTCTGGCAAATATTTGGTATCACATATGCAGAAGCATGAGAAAATTCAGTACTGAGTGATGGAGGAGGACTGCATGTTTGGCAGGTGTTCAGACCTCAGAGCAGGGCTAATTAGTTTTGTACCCATTCCATTTCTTCTTTGCATGATGGCAATGATTCATCCAGGTCTGACTTCAGCTCAAGTAGATGCAGTTATATTTTTAGTCTAGGATGCTTTCATGCTTTCTGCTGGACTGAGTCCTCTGCTCATTTCTGCAAGTTCCACAAGTGAAATTTCTGCCAGAAACCTCTAACCTGACTCTGCAATATCTTCAGTTAATTTGCTAGAAGCCAAGTTTGTTTTCTTCTAGAATATTTTCCTTTCAGATATGATGTATAAACATAAACATTCTTTTTTTTTTCTCTTTCCCATGAGCTACTACTGTTATTTAATCTTTGAACTTCTCTCTACCGTTAGTTGTTGGTGTAAAGTCTTCTAAGGATACCTAAACTTTTACAAATTAAACTCTCCTATCACATGATTGTCAGGAGTTCAGCAAAACAAATGGAAAATGTTTCAGGTTTATATGCATTTTGACGTAGCACCTCATCTTCTGATTCTTTAAAATTCATTTGGTGTCATTTTACCCCTTTATGGCATCTATTTTTTAGTCCAAGGAAACTGGAGGAAAATAATAAAAGCCAAGCTGAGGAAAATGTTCTGCGAAACAGAAACATGTTTGTTTTTAGCCCTCTGATGTTTTCAAAAGCAGCAATAAGTAAATAAGTTCACTCCTAAAAATGACAATATGGAAATCAGGATGTGGAAAGATGCCTGATAAAAAACCCAAGTCATTAAAATTACAACAGTAGGTCAGATTACAGATGAGTGATGACAGACCAGAAATATAGCAAGCATATCTGGTGATGTTAGACTTTGGGCAGCTTCTTCATCTCTTTATGCTTTAGGTGGTTTATCTCTTCAGCAAGTTATTTCCTAGAAAGGATGTGAGAATGAATGGTGTGTTGAACTTTGGACTCTTCAGATTAATATTTTAGAGAAGTGCATGCTATTTTTATAAATACTTGGCAATTTCAGAGCTCCTAAGCCATATGAAGGCCAAGTTCACATGTCAGAATCTGCTGTAGTGAGGAGGAGTGAGAAAATAATAAAGCGACGGAATGAAAAGGCTGAAGTCCAAGCTCTCGAAAATGTGAGGGTGTCACTAAAGAATGTCCAATCAGAACAATACAAAGCAAATAAGCTGTAACAAACTGACTCAAAACTGGACATGTACGGAGTCCCTACATGACTAACATTCCAAAGGCTGATGACGACTGCCTCTTTTTTGTTAGCTGTTTTTCCTACTTTATTCATCTGTACCTGACTTTTATTCTGTACCCTTTCTGCAGTGAATCTCTCCCTCTATTCTGTAGGAACAGCCCTGCTCCCAAGCTCTTTGAGCATGACTGTAAGATCCTGTGCCACGGAGAAATGTCTTCGGGGTTAGAAAAGACCCTAACAAGCCTAGTATTTTCTTTATGGCTTTGCTGTATGAGAACATGGTCTCCAAACAGCAGCTGGCACTCAGCTTTAAAATCCTCCATGTTTCAGGGCTATTTTCTCTCCACATTCATGGTACAGATAAAAAATCTCCATTAGTCAGTGCAGGAAGACTTCGATCTGCCCTACAGCCCTCACTTGCGCCCAGCTTAGCAGGATCACAAACATAATTGTTACCATTTTCTGGCTGCCCCATGTGCTCTGTGCAAGGACTCTGGCAGGTTGCATCCCTTGCCTCTGTGGGTAACAATTCTCATCAGCACAGCCAGCACAAGTTAGCACCTTTGCTGGTAGTCAGAGCAGTGCGAAGAAAAGCTGAGCAGTCGCAGCAAGTGAGTCATCTCTCAGAGAGCTGGTTGTTCTTGGGCAGGTAAAGGCAACAGATCTGTGGCCTGTTATCTTTCAAACCATCAGGACAGCACCTGACCTTAGCAACAAATAACTTTCATCAGGAAGGTCTTTTGATTGCAATACCTGATAGCTTTCTGTTCCTTTTCTTTCTTCCTCCTGTATCTGCTCAAAGGCAAGATGCAGAAAAGAAAGCTTAAACACAAGGGAACTGTGTGAAGAAGATAATGGCAGAGTAAAGAAGTCCTACTGCTACATCTGGTTACTTCCCTCTCAATTAATTTCCATGTTCTTTGCTGCCCATCCCAAAGATGTCCTTGTGTCTTTATGGCTGTGGGACAGTGAAGGGTTTTGAAGCTGGGGGTGAGTTTTCTGCTTTTATATCACAGATTTCCTACCTGTCTTAAAATATTCTTGGGACACACTTAGCAAAGCAGAGCAAGACAGGTCTGGGATGAAGTATGGATTGTTTCTTTCCCACAAAAAAAGTTTAACAGCAAGGTAATGTAATATTAAAAAAAAAACACAAAGAGAAAGGTTATTAAAAATAAATCCAAACCATATAAGGGGTTCCAGAATAGCCTGTGCTGTAGCCATAAACATTCCACACAAGGGAGAAGATCTCAGCAGTCATGTGTCATTGATCCACTCTCTTGCTTCTCTCCTCCTCCTTCTCCTCCAGCCAAACAATCACACTGGACAATCAGATCACTCTCCTTATTTTAAGCAGAGAAAACATATATTGTGTATGCTGGAATGTCAGACACCTCCATGTAAAAGTGAAAACCTGCCACTCGATCACTGCTGCAGCTCTACCTGTCCAGTTAAAGCCAAATGGTAGCTAAACCCACAGTTAAAGGGACTGACCATTGCCAACATGAGTGAAATGAAATGCACTACCTACTGTAATAGCTGTTTTCAATACTGTGACCCTCTTCTCTTGCAAATACAAGGGGAGTACAAGTACAAGTACAGTACAAGGGGAGGTTTTTAAGGAGGGCTGTGTTTGACACTGGTATCCTGGCAAACAGGGAGAGTTCAGGCAACATCCTTTGTGTTTGGTGCTGTGCTGGAGAAGATGGGCTCTTCTGAATCCTGTCTAATAAATCAGAAGAAGGATTTCTTCTCCTCATGCCAGGCTGTGCCGCTCTGTTGCAGAAACTGTAGTTCTTTCCATGTCTCAGAGGATATTATCAACTTCATTGTGGAGCTGCAAGATGCAATTTACTATTGACTACAGACCATGAGGAAACCCCATATTGCTCTGTGCTCTATTACTGTAGCATCTGGCCAACCATAGCATGAAGGAAATTACTACATTTATTTTTTAATGGTGAAATTGAACCATAGGGTAGATGAACAGGTCACGCAAAATCATAGAGAGGGTCTCAGTCTTATCTTTGGGTCTCCTAAATCCCACTTCACTGTTCAGCAATTAACAGATCAGCACTTCACAGACCTTGCCCTCATAATGCTAAATTTGTTTGGCCTCAAACACATCAAGATCATGCAAAATGATGTTTCTTATCCTTACAGCCTCACTCACTATTGCCTTAACTTGTTCCAAGGTCTCACCTCTGCTTTGGGAATCTCTGTGTAAGATCTTGCTATCATCAAGGGGAAACTCTCTAACACCTTCCCGCTAATCATTAAGTGGAAACGGAAAACAAAACCATAGTATTTTGGATGTTGCTGTTTGTCTTCCAGTGAGGATCCTTAAATATAGTCTTTCTGCTAGTCAAAACCTGTGGCCTGATTTGGGTTACATGTAGAAGACCTTTTTCTTTTCCCTTGCTCTTCACGCTTTACTATCAGATCTTAATTTAAAACCATTACGAAGGTGAAATAACCAATATTTGAATAGACAATTACCAGCAGTAATACATCAAAAAACACCCAGACCCACAAACAAATAACTCCACCTTGATACTTTCTCAGACTCACCCACAAATTAAAATAAATGCAGTTTCCAATCTTGTACCATTCCATTTCTTCTTTGCTTGTACGAAAACAATCTGAACATATGTTGGCAATTTCTGTTGGACTTCAGGTCAAGAGGTCTCTTCAGATAAGCTGACATCAACTGTGAAACAAAATATAGGAAGTGAAAAAGGTTTAAAGAATTGGATTACTGTACTTCTGGATAATGGAGGGAGTTACTTGGTATTCCCTTTGCTGCTGAAAAAGAACTCAGAGGAGTGGGCAGAGGTAGCAGGAAGAGAATGGAAGAGGTTATGTTAAAATGCCAAAAGTGATGCTTCACAGCAGACAGCAGTACATAACCAGCCTGCCTCAGAGATTTTATATGTTAAATAGCCAGACATGAAATAGGGTGTGAAGGAAAACATAAGGATGGAGAAACAAAGATGTTACCATGCACAAACATGCACTGATGGTTCTGTTTGCCACTTAATGTACTTAGAAGAACGTCAATCAATATTGCTGGAGGTAAGGTTAAATGGAAAACAGCAGGAAAAGCATTTTTTCTAGGAATTCTGTTCTGCAGGAAATATTTAACCTCTTGAACAAATGTTACAGGATAATTACAAGCTGAGCTGTAAGTCTCAGGTAATGACCTAAGTGGAGTGAGCTGAGTGAGATGTAACTTATCTAACAAAATGAGCCTTGCTGCACTGGAGTTGGATTGGTGCCAATGACCTAGAGGTCCCAACTATATCCAAAGCTGTGTAAGAGTGAACATGGAGTTCAATGTGTTCTTATTCAAGAAGTGGAAAAAGCAGAACAACAGAAAAAAAGGATCCTTTTATTTTCCACAGCAGCTTGTTGGAGCACTGTGAGAAAACTTTGGACCAAAATTCTGAAACTCAGTTTCTTTCATCCACAAAGAAAATATGGCGAAGATATTATAAAATATACAAATAAGATATATCTAACTTTGGGTAGCATTAGATAAAAATTCCCATTATTTAGATGGGTACATTCAGGCACTGAGGCAAAAAATAATTTCCCTAAGATTAAACAGCAAGTCAGAAGTAGACCTGGAAATAGCAAAAGCTCAACCTGCTGTACCTCTTGGGGTAGCAAGTTTTAAAAAACATAGCCTAGTACTTTAGCAGCTTCTTACTTTCATCCTTTTTCTAAAGTGAATCACAGGTTTAAGGCTATGAGATTCCAAATGAAGGACTGAGGTGCACACTGATAAAAACAGCAGGCAGTCTATGAGACTCTCCAAGTGTCTGAATTTTAAATCTCCCATCCCACCATTAAGGAGCATTTGAGTGGCTGCCACTAAGAGAACGCAGACCAGTAACTTCAGAAGTGTTAGTAACTACATAGGTATCAAACATTTGGGGAGCTCTTTATCAGTGAGGTGGAAATAGAAACACATTTGGTGGCCTCAATCATTTTCTTTAGGGCACAGCAAGGAGCTGAAGGGGAGCACATAGTGTCTTCTCCTGGGGACTGCCTGGAGTGACGTCAGGGCCTTGACATACTTAGAGATCTCAGCTCAGTTGGATCATCTTTCATTATCTAGTTTTTATTAGGCACATGCTCCAGAGAACTCAGAATTTGTCCATCTAAGCACTCAGCCCGCAGGATCAGACTCTTGCTAGAACTAAGGACTTCAAAGACATGAGCCCAATTTGTTTAGCCAACCCAGGGGACCACATGTCACCTGAACTTGTGACAATTGTTTTCTCATGAGAGTGGATTTAGGGATGCACAGGGACTGATAACATCCGCTACCTCCAGCAGTGCACAGACAGGGAGGAACCTACTGTGGAGGAACTGTGTGATCTGTCCCCAGAGCCAACAGTAGAAGGCTATCAGCATTCTCAACTGACATTCCTGGGCTTCTCTCCTGGAACTTCCAACAGGGTCAATCAACCCTAACTGAGAGGCTGGTTTTATGATGTGAATATGCATATATGGAAAAGCTCCACAAGCAGTGACCCAAGACTTGTATTCTCCTCAACTCTAAGCTGTATCTCACTTCAAAACTGTGACCAGAGGTGTGGTCTACGTACCATAGACAAAGTTGCACCCACCCAGCTTTGACAATGTTGAGACTACTGCTTGAGGCTGCCATTCCTGAGCTCTGCTCTCTCAGAAAATCTTTCAAAAAGATTAATTTCCCTTTGCCTCCTGTTAATTTGAGCTAAGACAAACTATTGTGGTGGCCAAAACTAAAGAAAATTATATTTTTGTCCTAACAGGTGAGTAGACTGGGGTATTGCATGGAAAATGTGTCTTTCCTATCTGAATGGAGATGCCTGCTTTCAGCAGATCAGTTTTTCCCAGCAGGTCCATGAAGAATCATGAACTAGCCTAAGCCAATCAAACTAATTTAATTTGCAGCTAAATAAGATTTAGGCGTGGCTCTCCTTATGCAGACCTTCTATTTCAGAGAAACTTCGTTCCTATCAGTGACAATACTGCAATTTAAAATAACACCAGTGACACTGATGCCCCTCCCTGGTCATATCAAATACTGCTGTGAACAGAATCAAAACAGCCCATCTTACTGCAGCTCATGTTATGCTGATATTTTGTGACTTTTTTTTTTCAGGAGGGCACATGTAAGTAACCAGAGGAAAAGAGAAATAAGCATTTAATTCTCAGGAAAGGCACAAAACATGAGTGAAACTTGAAGGAAAACAGATGCAAATCCCGTTTTGAAAGTACTGAGCAAATCAGAAGCATTAACCTTGCATATATATTAACATTTTGAGAATAACCTCATTCTGACCTCTAGCCCTCAAAATACCCTTTTTTCAGTTTGCCTTTTTACAGCTACACAGCTCCCACGCATAATTGAGCAGATTGCCCTGCTAGCTCCTGTGTACAGCTTAATGCTCACAATCCTCTCTGCTGCCAGTGCTTCCTGACATTCAGGGGAACATTTTCTCCTCTGTTCCTAAAAAGGGAATTCCCTACAGCTAGGAGAAGGACAGACAGTCCCTAAAGGCCCTGGGGGCACCAGCTCTGCCACTTCAGCCTGCAGCTGGCTGCCTGCCTGGGTTGCAGCCTGGTGACCTGCTGTGAAACCCTGGACACTGTTGCGGGAGACACAGGGAGCGGAGGGTTAGCTAATTCTGCCTTGAGCCTTGTGGGTTTTCACTTCTCATCTATTTTTAGCTGGCTGAACAGCTGGCCTTGGAAGCCTGTTTACAGCCTGGAAAGCTTCTTTTTGCTAAACTGTGCTAGGTGTAAGAGCCCTGAGAAAGCCTTAACCCTTTGAGAGCCAGCTCTGAAGCTGGCACTCTGGTTTCCCATTGACTGCCTGAGATTAATTTATGCAAGTAGAATTGCAGCATTAGGAACCACAGGTTCATTCCATTGCATTGATTTGTATTTGTTGCATCTTTGTGCATCTAACAGCAAACCTTCTAGTCCAATAGGAAAGACCATATGTAATATATAACTCAGGTGAATTGTATTCTATAGCTGTGTGGGCTGTAGTACACAAGAGACACCATTTTATGTCTGATAGGAGTCAAATTTTGATGTCACATGACTGATACGTAAAATATCTTGTGACCATATGCTATCAGTTTCTATTCCACAAAAGTATTTATTAAAATTTCTGTGTGCAAAGACAGGACATTGTGCTGGCACCACAGGGTCTATAAACCCTGCCCGGACTGTTTGCTCTTTCACTATGTACTGCAGGGATTGTGCCTTCTAGCCCGGACCGGGGAGAGCGGATGGCCAGCAAAATAAGACCAACCTAGTTTTACTGATGGATACAACTTTCTTTCTTTCCTTGGTGCTGGTTAAATTTGGTTCATTAATGAACATACAAACAAAATTCTTCCTTTTTGTCATTTTTCACTTGTGGTCTCCAGAAAGTATTTTCTGTTTTTCCAGGCTGCTATCTCTTCAGTCTTTCTCAACACGTAAATACTTCTCCCCATTCATACCTTCACATATATGGAAAACAGGCACACAGGTAGACATCTCCCTGGCTTTTTTATTGTCACAGGGGCCTTGTAACACTTAGCTCCCACACTGTAATCAAGCTGACTTTGTTGGGTTATCTTAACTTTGACATGAAAACACTTCCTATTTCTTGCCCCGCTTACTTTCCCACAGGTTAGCCAATGTATCTCTGTTTGGACCTTTACCTACTCTGGCAGAAGCTGAATTTCCTTTCCCTTCCTCCTCTGTTTCATACTAATCACTGCTGGGGACAATACACAGATCTCTCTCTTCTCACTCTCATCATATAAAATGACTATGAGGTGTGTGTGCTTCCATTGCTTTTGCTGCTGTTCCACAACTGCTCCTATACTGGATAGAGAGAATAACATACACAAAGTTCTGCCACTGGTTTTGTAACTGAGATACAAAAACTACTTTCTGGAGACCACAAGGGAAAAATGACAAAAAGGAAGAATTTTGTTTGTATGTTCATTAATGAACCAAATTTAACCAGCACCAAGGAAAGAAAGAAAGTTGTATCCATCAGTAAAACTAGGTTGGTCTTATTTTGCTGGCCATCCGCTCTCCCCGGTCCGGGCTAGAAGGCACAATCCCTGCAGTACATAGTGAAAGAGCAAACAGTCCGGGCAGGGTTTATAGACCCTGTGGTGCCAGCACAATGTCCTGTCTTTGCACACAGAAATTTTAATAAATACTTTTGTGGAATAGAAACTGATAGCATATGGTCACAAGATATTTTACGTATCAGTCATAAGTGACATCAAAATTTGACTCCTATCAGACATAAAATGGTGTCTCTTGTGTACTACAGCCCACCCAGCTATAGAATACAAGTCACCTGAGTTATATATCACATATGGTCTTTCCTATTGGACTAGAAGATTGGCTGTTAGATGCAGAAACTCAGATGACAGAAATTTGGGAGTTCATGTTCTGGGACCCAACCCTGCAAATATGAATGGGCCATGTCCTGTAACAAGGATCCATACGCTCTTTTCTCCTGCCTCAGGATCACTTCCAGAAGTTCATCCCACCGGGAGGGCACTACGGGGAAGATGCTCATGGCTATGCCCAAGGGCGGATGGTAGGAGGCGTGACAGCTGGGCAGCACGGCTCCAGTAAGCAGCACCATCCTGGTGTCCCTCCCAGGCCTGGAGGCAAAGGAGGCCCTGGAGACGGCGAGGGGGAGCATGCAGGGAAATCGCCTGGAGATGGTGGAGAAGGAGGCAGTGGTACTGAAAAAGGCAAGTATCTCTCTGAAAGAACAAGAAATAGCTAAAGCTATCAGACCTCACGCCAACCTTACTCTTAAGGACAAGCAAATTAATCTGACTAAAACCTGAATTCTTCCAAACTAAGTTCCATTGCAAAGTCTAGTTGGACTGCCTCTAGCTTGATGGTTTTGTTTGCATGCTTCTGTGTTGCTGAGTCACAGGCAGGAAGCAGAAATACCTTCCTTGACTGGATTGAAGAAATTATAGGAAATTTAACTACTGAGCTCCTAAGGGAGATACAGCAGTATTGCCAGCATGGCTATGCCATGCCTGTATGGCACTCTTTCCTTTCAAGGGTTTCACACTGACCACTACTGGAGATAGTAGTATTAGCTCTTTAGCTAAGTAGTCTGATCTGACACATCAGTCTTGAGTATCTCAGCCCTGATTTCAAACCAAAGCTTCCACCTAAACGAAGAGCACTTTTTGGATCATCTTCAGAAAGGAACAGCAATATTTCTAAAAGTTATCTGGTA
The DNA here is from genome assembly GCF_036250125.1 of Pseudopipra pipra. Lineage (NCBI taxonomy): Eukaryota > Metazoa > Chordata > Aves > Passeriformes > Pipridae > Pseudopipra > Pseudopipra pipra. The sequence goes on from NC_087556.1 coordinate 16,258,803, forward strand.
ACTAGTCCACTGAAGCAATATCTTTATGAGTAAAAGTAGTTTTATTTCAATTTAGTCTTTGCCTAATTTTATCCTCAGTTCAGTTTGACCAGAAATCTCTAGAATTGAATACCTTGTATGAGCATCAGCAGGTGAAATCATTATTTTAACAGCACCTAGAGGTTTTTACAACAAAAATCAAATTTGCTTGGGAACCAGGAACAACTGCCTTAAGAGACCAAATGAATGACTTGTAAAATCCAAAGTTTTTAATTGACATTCTAGAAGAGTGTGCATTTTATATCAAAATCAGTTTTTACATTTCTGGGCATCCCTGTGAGAAAGAAATCTGTGTAGACTCTTTTAGTCTTGTTATAGGAGATTCTTCTCCATTGTTATCCTTTTTCCATGTGCAGGGAGAAGGAGGATTAATATCATCCCATAGCTTTCACTGCAGAGACGAGTCCCAGCTGCTTTTATTCTTCAACCCTAGTGATCAATTTTCTTGTAAACTGCTTAGTTTAAATACTTCACAAAGAAAGAGGGGAGTAGTAGCTTTTATTTTTTTAGTGAAAATTAGATTCTTGTACATGTCTGCAATTCTTTGAAAGCAGGAAAGCCCAGGATTTGGCAAGGTTTGAAGAAAATAAGTAAGACAAAGAAAGAAGGTGTGATAAAAAGAAGAAAAATTCAGATAATAGTGTTCCTTTTTTGCCACTTACTTCATAAGTGGCAAAATATGGTACCATGAAAGCACCAGAATGTCTAACTCAATTAACCTATTATTCTCATCTGCTCTAATCAACCTAAGTAGAAGTCCTTGCTCAGGAGTTTTAAGGTTTATGAAGGATGAAAATCTTAAAAGTGTGCTACATATTGATACACAACTGATGCTCTTATTACACAGCTGGGAGAAAGAGGGGGAAGGGAAGGGAAAGGAAGGGAAGGGAAGGGCATACAGAATGAAAACCCTTGTCTAAGATCATTTGCTTAATCAAGCAGCTAGAAACTATTCTAAAATTTCTGGCAATCAAGTATCCGACTTAACAACAAAGTGCAGCTCTTGTCACAGACAGGATTTTAACTTCCAGTGAGATACCCCATCATATTTACAAACTGCTTTTAGCCATCCTAGGGTGTGTGAGCTAGACTTGTCTCTAACATCCTGGTTCAGAAGCAGGAAAAGATGAATATCTGTTCATGTAATCACAAAGAAAACACCATGTTATGTCTGCTATGGTCTGGCAGAAAAGAAAAAAATAAATTAAGAAATTAGACAGCACCTTGCCTTACATAAAGCTTCCTCCAAATTAGTGAAAAAGATGATGAGGTAAAGACTTCATTTCTTTCTATAGGAGCAACCAGAGAGAAGAATAAAAAATTAGCGTTCAAATAAACATATGCTTTAATGCAAACTCCTGGATGAGTGGCTCTTAGACTGTGTTACACTTGCTTTTATGGATAAGGACAGAAGTGGTGTATGACCATTTTTTTAAAGAGAAATCTAACTATTAAATCTCAGATTGATCTAGGAGTTACAGGATCTGGAAACAAAGCTGGTGTCTCAACTTCAATAGCAGATTACAGGAAGGAAATGTATTTAGAAGAAGTGTCATCTAACTAGAGTTCTTTACCTTCCTCTGTTTACAGATGGAAAGTCAGGAGGCAAAAAAGTAACTATATTTAAAACTTACATCTCCCCTTGGGAACGAGCGATGGGTATCAGCCCCGAGGACAAAAGTCAGTTCACCACGGACTTACTGTCATATAGTCCCAAACCTGATTTCCCCCATTACAAGTCTTTTAACAGGTAAGTCTTCTTAGATATTCAGTTCAGTTTATTTAGCAAAAGAAAACACAGTGACTGACCACAGCTTCCTGTCTTGTGCACTGTAAAGGAGTTTTAGTTGCACATCATTTTGCTTAGCACAGTCTCCTGTGGATGAAATGTTTGGAAGACTACAAAGAGAAAATATATAAAGAGCTAGAGATTTTAATTCAGCTTATGGTCAGAAAACCTATGCAGCTGGATAAGAGAACTTTAATCCTATTTCCCTTTCTTTCTCACCCCATTTGACTGGGGAGATTTAGCTTGTCACTGTTTATTACTGCAGCCCTTCAAAGTTCAAGAGTTCAGGAAAAATGCTTATGATCCGAGGCCATACACTTCACAGTACTTCAGATAAGAATCAGGATCTTCCTGCTGCTTCTGATAAGAACTGAAAGTTTTACAAATAATTCCAGGGCAGCAACAATTTTTTGTTAATGTCTTGATACAATTTTGCCACCCGCTTCCACAGCCTCAGGACATCAGTACCGAGGATAAACCCACATCCCAATAATTTCTGCAATAATGCAGCCTCTGCCTTCTACACACAGAGTACCAACAAGTGGGAAAGGTGTATGGTTTGATGGAGATTGATGCAACAAAGGTGGAGGAAGTGCACAAGAGTGTGTGTGTATTTACATCTTTGTTTTAGCACAGGGACAATGGACATATATATGTTCTTGTGAAGGATTTGTTGGCCAGTCAACTGCAACAGTGGCAAAACTTACAATGTCGATAACTTCGATCATTTATTTTCTAAATCCTATTGTTTACCTATGCTCTGTTCACTAACTCCATATATTCCTCTATGCCAGGACTGCCATGCCTTATGGGGGTTACGAGAAAGCAGCCAAAAGGATGACCTTCAAAGTGCCTCAGTTTGATATCTGCCCTTTGCTTCCAGAATCTCTCATGATATATAATCAAAATTTCAGCAAAAGACCCTCATTCAACAGAACCCCAATACCTTGGATGCCTTCAGGAGACTCCTCAGAGTATCATACCGAGATCAATGTGCCAATAACTGCTGAAACAGAAGAGCTATAAATCCCCACTGCCAAGACCTTCCCTTTTTTTCTCAGCCCTCTCTATCTGCAAGTTGATAGTAAGAAGCTGAAAAGTGCAACTCTAGTTCTGTCAGCCCTTCCTTTCTTTTGCCCTTAGCCAAGACAAGCTCCTAGCAGGTTCTAAACTTCTCTTCAACATGGTGTTAATCCATATCAGAAACAGTTTGAGGGAAAGGAGCTTTTTATTCACCAGGGCATAAGAGGCCAAGACTAGGAAGTGTTTTCCTGTTTAGCAATGCTAAATGCTGCCTGTCTGATTGACAATAAATCTGTTTTGTCATATATTAACTGAAAATAAAACACCAAGATGAAAAACAGCCTTTGTGTTTTCTCCTTAAAAAATGTCACTGAATCAATCTGAGGATTAGCAATAACAAATGTTTCAGTCTCACAACTAGACTGTTAGCCTGGGAAGAAAGATCTTATGACAGGGATGGTCATAAGATAGGTATACATGAAGGTGTCTTGGATAAATACTGCAAAAGTGATGGTGAAGAATGATAACTTTGAGAGGAAATTATAGCAACATCAGAGAGAAAACAGCAAGTCAGCCTGTCAGTGTAACAAACAGCTTAAAGTATTTCACTGTCACCTAAGATTCCCCCAGTTCTCCAGAGAATAAACTAGGTGATGGCTTAAGCAGTTTTTGATTTTCTTTCCGCAAAGACCATAAAATCGATAAATTGGGAAGGAACAGAGGCACACCCAAGTGAGATGGTTTGCCCACAGTTACAGAGGAAGAAAGGAAATGCTTTAGTTACAACAGAAATAATTTGACACTCTCCACAGTGCATTATTTATTCAAATACACAGCATCAAAGTCTATTGCACTTCTTGTAACAGCTTTAGCAATGCCACACATATAGGAAGAAAGGCAGGTGCTATGGGAAACTAATAAAGAACTCCTGCATGGAGACTGGAATTCTGTTCTGCTGCCTCAACATTTCCTCTTAGAAACAGGGCTAAACAACTTGTTCATGGGGACAGCTTCCACTGAAGGAGTTTTTCCTCCTTGTCTAGAAATCCGTGCAACCATGTATTTGATTTTTATTCTGTTGGGATAGTTATGAGGTTGGCTTTATTACACTCCTCTAGAAGGCTACTGACAGGGCTACCCTGAGATCTCTTCAAAATTGTGCTAATAACAACAAGCTGCAAAAGTAATGAATGAGTAGTTTCCTAACCTTTCTGCTGCAATGGCTAAAGAACATTTACTATATGTCCTATTAAATGAATAAGAAGTATCCATAACCAAGTTCTGTGACTAAACTTAAAAATACTAAGGTGATGCTTTGATCTGAAGAATGTTTCAACAAAAATGAAAAAGGTTGTCTTTTTCGACATGTTCCTACAAAGTAGCTGCAGTTTGAGTTGAAAGCAAATCCTCAGAAAAACTTATTTTGTTTCTTTGGATAAAATAGATCCAGTAATTAGTTGAAAAGACATTTCTCACATTGAATTCCTTTTTTAATGCCTACATAATACATGCAAATTTCACTGGTGAAAGACATTTAAATAGGAAATTCTCGCATTTTACCAAACTATTAGTTTATTTCATATTTGATCTGTCTGGAGATAAGGTTGCTGTGTTTTCCAATATTTTAAATCAATCTAGCTTTTTAATTGCATCACAATTAAGAAGGACGGACTTCTTTTCCAGTTTGAAAAGTACTCTAATACAAGAATCCAGACCACAAAGAGAAGGCCAGAAGTTCAGACAGACGAAGTTTTAGAGAAAACTAGGTGACACTAAGCAAAATATTCTCCTACCACATATGCCATTTATTGCCTCCCCTTTTCCAACACAGATTTTAGACTACTGCAATATAGAATTACGTGATTTCTTTATAAAGTGAAATACACGACGCTTTCATGGTAAATATGTCGTGAACAGCAGAAACAAGGTAGTTTGGTAGCTGGATGTCACAATCTATTTTCAGTTGCAGGTGTTTCAAATCATGGCCAGTTACGGCACATCAAAGGTGCAGAGAGAGCTGAATGCTCTGCGGAGGAGTCAGTCCCACACAAACCCAGCACAGGCAGTGCCCTCACCAAACAGCACAAATCTCATGACACCTGAGCGTGGCAGTCAAAGCAGAGTGCAGGGGACAGGTCCATCCATCTTCCCAGGCATGGGGAGGGGATGAATCAATCAGGCATGGGGGCCATACAGGCAGTGTGGTCAGGAGCCAAGTACTGGGTCCTGCACTTGGGTGACAACAACCCCATGCAGCACCACAGACTGGGGGAAGAGTGGCTGGAAAGCTGCCCAGTGGAAAAGGACGTGGGGGTGCTGATCAACGGTGGCTGAACACGAGCCAGTGCATGCCCAGGTGGGCAAGAAGGCCAATGAACAAGAAATAGTGTGTCCAGCAGGACTAGGGAAGTGACCATCCCCCTGTACTCGGCACTGTTGAGGCCTCACCTCAAATCCTGTGTTCAGTTCTGGGCCCCTCACTAGAAGAAGGACATTGAGGTGCTGGAGGGTGTCCAGAGAAGGGCAACAAAACTGGTGAAGAGTCTGGAGCACAAGTCTTATGAGAAATGGCTGAGGGAGCTGGGAGCTGGAGAAAAGGAGGCTCTCTACAGCTACCTGAAAGGAGGTTTTAGAGAGGTGGGGGCCAGTCTCTTCTCGCAGGTAACAAGTGACAGGACAAGAGGTAACAAGCGTCAAGGGACGTTTAGATTAGATATTAGGAAAAACTTCACTGTAAGTGTTGTCAAGCATTGAAACAGGCTGCCCAGGGAAGTGGTGGAGTCACCATCCCTGGAAATGATCACAGACCATGTGGATATGGCACTTGAGGACATGGTTTAATGGTTAACATGGTGGTGGTGCTGGGTTCACAGCTGGACTTGATGATCATAGAGGATTTTTCCAACCTTAACGATTCTATGGTTCTATGAATCACAGCTTGGACTGGACCCAAGCTACAGTCTGGGTCCAAAGTCCATCTAGGAGACAAGCTATCTCCAGCACAGATCTCAGGTCCACCCAGGAGACAAGAGTGCAGGTCAGCACCCCTCCCTACAACATTGCTTAGACAAGGACCCCAGGCCCAGGTCTGAGCTTAAATGGGATTTCTCAGCCATAAGTGGGGTGAAGGTCCGAGATGAGGCTGGTCAGGGCAACTAAGGGCCGTTGGTGCACCCAGGACAATGACAGCAAAATGTTTGGGAATTCCAGTAGAATCACAACCCCCATTTGAGGTTTGTTTTATCACAGAAAAAAAAAAAGATTGAATAAAATAGGTCCTTAAATATGCAGGGAAAGGTAAGGAATACTACGCAGAAATAGCACAATGCTCTCTGGTGGTGTTGTTTCAAAGCTCTAATGTACAAGAAAGGCAGCAAAATCCTGCAAGTACATAGAGGACTGGGTAAATACCCAGAGCTTTCTCTGGTTCATAATGTACTGTTGGATAAGAGTTTTTGTCTACATACTTAATTATCCCAAACCCTAAACGGGTACAAAAAGCTGCAATGTCCTTGGAATTAGTATTGTATCACTGCAAGTTATTAGTAATGTTGCTATAATTCATACTTGTAAGCTAAGAGGATGCTTCAGTTTTGGAAATTTGCTTAATGAGGCATATAGCTCTTCTTTTGCCAATACAGTTTCAATCTCAAATCCTGTCAAGCAGGATTTATGTGCTTTTGTTTCTAACACAAAATGAGAAATATAATGCTACATGCCATAGAACAATTCAAACAACTATTGTCTTGTTGTTTACACAGCTTAAATTACATGCTAGTTTAGTCATTATTCAAAGTAACATTACAAGTGAGAAAAAATCAGTAATCTAAATTCTGTCTCAAAAATAATTAATTTGAGTAAGGCTTGAAGCTACTGTTATCAGGGCAGAAGTTTGTCCAAAATGATCAAATATTTAAGAGGAAGCAAGAAACCACTCCAGCTCTTTGTTTTCCTTGGGCTATGAGGTAGACTCAGGGGAATCGCCTGTGTCAGAGAAATGTTTATATTGGGAACTAGAGGATTTTATAAGATTTAATTACAGTGGATTTTCCTCCACATAGTAGAAGCTACAGAATGGAAAGTCAGTCATCTGCTTTTAAGCAGAATCATCACAATTAGAGATAAAAAAGCACAAATTGTTGAGCCCACCCTCTTGAAAAGGCAGGCTACAATTCCCTTATAGAGGATATAGTGGATACTAAGATTATACTCCATTGAACAGCAGCTAAAAATCCATTTAATAGAGAGGGGCTGACCCATGAAAAACAGATTAGACAGGACTTTGTGGCATTCAGATCTTTCATTCAGAACAAAAAATTATCACATTTTTAGTTATTTACAGTGTCATTTTGAGGAATATCATTTTACAGTTTCCAAGCTTTGAAATGTGTCTCTCATGAAGATGACTTGTATGATAAAGAATTCAAGCCAGGCTGAAAATGAATTAAAAAATAGTGCCCACTTTTTAAAGTAAAAGAAAGGTGCTTAACAAAATCTCAGCAATATTATCCATAAATACAGACTTGTATGCTTTTAAAACCAGCCTGAAGTTATAGCTGATGGCATAAATATTCAGCAGGTAGTAGCACAGTTAGTATGCTTCTCTGTGTTTTGCAGAAAATCTTCCATTTAACTGCAATATATTCCCTAATCAAAGGGGTTGCATCTCATAATTGCCTCTCTCATGCGACCAACTTGCCATTAGTGATGATGATGGAATAATTCATACAAATAACATCTGGGAATTACATTTTATGTTGTTATTGATAGATCATTTAGAAGAGATGGCTTTGTCATCAGACCTAGTCTCTCAGAAATAAAATCTGGAATAGTTTCAGGCTCTTAGGAGAATATGGGCTTTGTCTTTCTGACTTTTTTATAAAATCATACTGTGAATACATAAAATGCATTCATTTCTTTTACACAAGATGGCAGGCACCAGACAGCCAAGAGCTTGAACATGATCTCTCTGTTACGGAGCAGGGGCCTGCACTTGGCCATCCCTCCGTGGGAAGCCTTGTGGCACAAGGCTTGAATATTCACTGCACTGAGGGTTTTTTCCTAACTGCTCTGCAAAATACATATTCTCTTCCATAGAAGACTGCCACAGATATGATCATCTGGAAGACATCCCACTTTCAAAGGACTGCCCTTTGGCACAACAAGCTGCTGTTAACACTGCTCTGGCAACTTCCAGAGTCTACTGCTGCCCATCAGCAGCACATACATTAGTCTCTCTTCATTGAATATTAGAAAAGTTTGCAAGCCATCCTGCTGGCTCACAGCACATTAATACATTTATATGCAATCTCATCTATGAGCAAACTGCAGGTTCCTAACTAGTTTAGACAAATTGCCTTTCCTAGCTTGGAGATGTGCCTGAACAGGGCTACAGATAACCAAGGAGAATTTGCAGGCAGACACAGAAGCAAGATTGCACACATTTTGTGGAACCCTACAACTTTTGTGAACTGATGAGTATGTGGGATTTGAAACATTATTGATTTTATTAATTATAATCATATATCTACTAGTAAAAGTCTCTTCAGTTAATGTAATTAATTAGCAGTGCTTTTATGCTGTACCTCTTGCTCTCTAAGTATTTAACACACAGTAAGTGTCCTCTTCTCTCTGATGATCATCCTCTGCTTGCAGTACAGCTTACAGGAAACATTAATGAGTGCAAGTACTTTATCAGATATATATTGTGTTAACTAACACATGCAGTAAAGGGAAGAGAACTACATAAACCACTCTGAAGCAGTTCTCTTGAAATGTAACCTAAACTTCAGTCGCCTTAATAAACTAATTCTCAAATAGAAACTCTTTCTTTGATTTTCAATTATACTTTTTAGAAATATTATTTATATCAAAAGTTTTAATGCATATTTTCCAAATATGTTTTAAGAAAACCCGCAGGCTCCTCTGTTTGTTTTGATCTTTTGATTAACAATAAAAGAAACACAAAATGTTTTGTGCAAAGCATTTTAATTTTAAAAGTCTGTTTTTCATTTAAAGAAAATTTTATCTGATGTATTTTCAGGGACATAAATTTGCAGACAAGGACCACTACCCTCTAAAAAAAATTAGAAGAAGTTATAGCTATAGCTCTAGCCAGAGTGATAATAAACATTTGCCTTTCAAAAAATCCATCATGAACAAATAAATGTATAAGGTGAGATTAATTTATGGTTATAAGTTCTTCTTGAGATGCCAAAGCAAAATAGTTATTCTTCGTGGTTATTGTAACAAGGCTTACTGGAACAATTATTTTCTGGAAATTCAGACAGGGACGACACAACCTTACAACAGAAGGCTGACAAGGGTCTCAACTCCTCCCAGGCTCAGACATGAGCCAAGGGCAGCACCACTGTTTTACTCCAAGTCCCTGCATCTGTAGCTAGGGAGGAAAAAAAACATGCAAGGAGGACACAAAACACAGTGGAAAAGGCCAGCCACTAAGCAATGCTGCATTTGTGCTCCAAAACATCCCTCTACACAAAAGGGTAAATAAGGACTCTGCAGACTTCCCATTCTGACTGGGAGAAGTTCCTGCTTTAAGCAACAACCTCATTATACATCGTTCACTGCGGGGAAAACAAAGTCACCCCTGGAAGGAGGGACAAACAAATGAGAAACTTTCTGCTGGCCAGCCTAAGGACACCCTATGGGCCTTGTGGCACAGGACCTCCCCTGCTCACAGATGCTATACAAATTCAATTACACCGAAGAGTGCTTCAGTCCAACTCCACAGTGCCCAGCTCAGATCTGTAATTACTTCCATATTCTATTATAAAAACAGCCATACTGTCATGGGCCTGAAGCTAGCATGTATTCAGGGCTTCATTATATATACTATCTCTAAATGTTTCTCTTAATTATCTTTGGTCCCTAAGAGAGGCTTGAGGCCTTTCTCATTTGCTCTCTCTTCCAGTATGGTTGGCTTGATGCCCGAATCAAAAGACTGAAATGGGATGGGAAATCACAACAAGTAAACAAGTATTCTTCCAAATGCATACACTTTTATTTGTATTATTTTAGCGGTGTCAGAAGTGCCATATTAACAGCAGCAGCACGAACAGTATTGCAGACACAGGTATATACAAAGAGAATGCTTTGAGTGTTTGCTCAAAGGCAGCACAAAGGACAGTCCCAGACCCCCAGGCATACTCTATGCATCTGGGACACCACTGGCAGGATACCTGAATTATCAGAAGCTGGTAATTCTGGCATACAGAATACATCTTTTATATACAGAACGTTATGCATCAACTCACTCACTTCTCTTGTGTAAAAATGGACTCAATAACTGAATAAAAAGAACTTTCTGCACACTTACCGAGGTGGTGGCACTTCTCTAAGGATTGTTACAAAAGCTGTCTCTCTCAGATGTTGGGAACACTGAAAATACAAGGGCAGAAAAGAAAACGTATTAGCTCTCCTGCCTTCATGTTTCAGTTTGAGTAGTAATTACTATTTTTACCCAGGTAGCACAGAGATACCAACTCCTCATGGAAATGGAGGTCCCTGCAGACACTCTGTCTGTGCACGATCCTGAATTCATAAAAAAGGACTCATTTATTTCAGTGGGCTTGAAATGTGTTTCCTGGATACCACCAAGAATACTATTACACCAGAGTTAGTATTACCAGCAGTTTGCACTGGTGACAGACTGCAGTGCTGCAGCTGACGCAGTTCAGGGAATGCGAGTTTAATATTGATTTTTCATGTTACCTAGGATTCAGAAAATCAAAATACAAATTTCCAGAAGACCTTACTCCAATTTTCCCAGGCCCTGAGATGGTCTAATTCTCACCTTAAGTATGCGTGGTGCTGAACACACAACGTTTGGGCTCTAACCTGTGAGCAAACCCAGCTCACATCAACTACAAACAAACTTCTGCTAGACATGAACGGGTCTGAGTGTGTCCTCTGGCTCCAGCTGCATCTCTCAGCTATCACTGCCCACGCCGTGCAGTTGTTAGCAGTGATAACGGGCAAGGACACCCACTTTATTTTCGGGCCAGCACCGCCATTTGCCCGCGGCGGCTCTGGCGCCCCCTGCCGGCGCTGCCCGGGGCTGCCTCAGCCCCCTCACCAGAGGAGGCGCCCGCGGGCGCGGCCCGCGCCTCTCGCGGGAAGATGGCGGCTCTCGCGAGAGGCGCGCGGCGCGGCTGCCCGTAGCTATGGCAGCGGGGGATGAGCGCGCCCGGCGGGACCGCGCGCGGGGACAGGTAGGGATTAAACCGCTCCCGGGAACGCTCGGCATTCCTCTCCTCCCGCGCCGCCCCCTCGGGAGAAACCACGGCCGGATCCAGCCGTTCTCCGGCGGCGTGTTCCCTGTGCCCGGAGCCCCGCCGGTGGCGACCCCTGCCCTGTGCAGCGGCGCAGCCCCCGCACGGCGACCGGGCCGCGGCGGGGTCCGTGCGGGGCTCGGCCGGGCCGGGCCCGACCCTGCGGGACCGCGAGCCAGGGGCCCCCCTGCCCTGCACGCCCGCGGCTGGTCAGCTTGAGAAGAGGAAAGGAGTGGCAGGTACGAGAGAAAGAGAGTACTGGAGGCTAAGGAGGGATTTTTGAAACGAATATCAGGGGCTTTGCATTATCTTGGTTAATAATTCAGGCGTGATCGGTTGCCGTCAAAAGTTAAACTTGCATAGGAGCTGTCGGTTAGAAGAAGCTGCTCAGTATTTAACTCACTATGTCGGTCTAAGGTAGGCAAAAACGTGTGCTTTTTTTTTTTCTTTTCTCTCCCTTAAAAGAAAACAGAGGCTTTTTGCTTTTCCAGGATCTGATTTCTCTTGAAACCATTCGTTCAGTAGAAGGATTATGAGTGGACAGTCGTGAAGATTACAGCCATAAATAGAAAGCATGACAATATACACCTTCTCCTTTTGAAAAGTTGCAGGCATAATGGCTTTCTGGTCTTCCAGCTACGGGAACTTGTGTGTATTGGAGTGGCTGATTGTGTACGTGAAAAGAATTTGAAGAGCTTTTCAGATTTCAGAACAAATTCTGAGTGTTTTAATCATGGAAAAAATATGCATGTGAAAAGGGAGGGAAAGTAGTTGTGTATTTCTCATGCAGTTTGAAAGAAAGACGAATGTACCGAAAATAAACCTCTCTAAGCTAGTGCTACTCTTCAGACTTGAAAAAAAAATCTACGGCTGAAAGGTATTGTCCTCCAACATACTTGACATTGAATAGCAATTTTGGAAAACAATAGCTACATAAATAGTCTTATGTTTGTTTCCAGAGGGAAAGAAAATACTGCTGTGCTGAGAACTGGTGAGGCAACACATAACTTGAATATGACAGCTTTTAAAAATAATTACCAAAAAAGTATTATGGGCTAAAAAATACTTAAATCAGCCTGCTGAAATATGTTCTCATATAGGAAGCGGTAGAAATAGTGACAATTTAATTAGATAGGATACTCTTTAAGTTCTATTCCACCGCCTAATCAAGACTATATCTAATCAAGCATGCTGCATATCAATCAGACTTAATTAAATAGGAGCTTTATTTTTTTGCCTGTTTGTTTCCCCCTCACCTGAGTGATGTCACTTTGGAAGCCTTTTGCCACAATGTTCTTGAGGTGGGATGAGGAGTAAGAGTGTGCTTGATTTGTCCAATGCAGACAAACTTACTTACAGTTATCTCAGGGAATTTAGAGATTGGAGGGTTTTTTATGCTAGTAATAGCTGTAAAAGCATTTAATTTCTTTCAGGCATTGCAGGTAAAAAATATGTCAGTTCTTTCATTTCTGGGTTAACAGTCTATTTTGAGAATGTAGTCACAAGTTCGTTAAAAAGGATAATGGGAATTTAAATCCTTCTCTATCCAGTCTTGGAGATGTTATTAGGCATTAAGCCTTCTTAGGCTTCTAGTTTTCATGGAGAGTACATAGAAGAGAAAGTGTGTTTATTTCCCAGTTTGTGGAGTTTCAAAAAGTTTGTTACCTTGAGAGGCTCAGTGTTGGAGTGCTGTATAAACATACCCGTATAAAGAACAGTCATAGCTGGACAGAACAGTTTTTGGTGGAACTGTGCAAAATGCAGATGATATAAAAAGGAAACTGAGATAAGAGGATGAAAGCATAATGAAAAGTCACAGCTATTGTTTGGGTTTTTTTAAATCTGTTCACCTGACTTCAGAACCAGTAAGTGTCTTATAATAAACATACCTGTATAACTTATTAGTCTATCATTTTTTCTCCTGCAGCCTTTTGAAATCTAAGTATCTTGCACATCCTTTGGTTTTCTAACATATGTTCCACTCACATTTAGTCAAACAGTTTTAAGTTGTTCTCTGAAATATTTTGCTTCTTTTTTTTGTCTAAACTTTGCTCTTTAATTTATTTTTTGTCAATAGTGGCTGCAGTCAGAATTCTAAAGTTATCCTATATTTCTGTCACCGCAGGTCATTCCCTAGCACAGATATGCAGTGCTTGATGGCAGAGGGGAGCAGCAAGAGATCTTATTACTGACTGTCAAAGAATTTGGATTGACTTGCACGAGTCTCTCTACTGGTCCTGTCAACTGCAAGTCAAGCAGTAGGCAATCCCCAATCCTTAAGATTCTGCCTTCATCTGTAGGCAGCCCCTTTCCCTTGGCTTGCACTCTGTGAGACTGCTCAGAGGAACCGTCTCCTGGTGCAGTCTAGACACTTTCTAAGACAAGTGACACAATGTAGTTGGTTTCTTGTTGTGTCTCTTGACATGCAAGTTAGTGTCCAGTTTATTCCTTCTTTTTTTTTCTGTTATGTCACTTGATGCATGGGGTTTCCTGTTCTGTGACCTAGGGAAGTTGGGTTTGGGTGCATCTCACCGGCCACTGTCTATGGGAGATGGGTCTGTGTTTGGCCAACCCAGAGGATGACTTGGCTATGCTACTCTCTGTTCAAACCTGGTGTCTCTATGCACTCCTCTAGCAGTTATTGCTCAGTAAAATGGAGAAGGGTGGGACCTGTTGAGTACTTAATGTGATTGCTCCCAAACTATTAAGAAGCAAGGGAAAGGTCTAGACATGGTTTTGAGGCTTTATGTTCAAATTATGAAGGCATGTGGAAAATTACATACCGTTATGATTCAATCCATGCCTTTTCTGTCTAATAATTTTGAAGAAATACTTAAAAAATATGATTTCTCTAGTATCATTCATAATAATTTATAAATAAATCTGTTTCTGAATTAAACCTATCTGCAGGAAATACAATTCTTGCTCCTACAAAACTTGTTTAAACATTTTGGCTACAAATGGAAATTTTGGAAACAGAAATTAAATTTGATATTTCTTTTATAGAATACTGTGGCTATTTTCTTCAAAACGTTCAGCCTTAAGAAAAGCATCTTTCAACAAGATATCCAAAGAGATCTTTAAGCAGCCCTGTGAAATTTGAGCTTTAAAACCTTCATATTGGTGTCTCTTCTTTCTTTATTAATATAACTCCTGAAAGCTTTGTACTGGTACAGAGGAAATTACAGCTGGGTATCTGAGAGTCAGAAGTAACCTTTATCCACAGAATGATGTGTTGCTACTTACTAGTGGTGTAACTTTCACTGTTCCTCTGGCACTCTCCCGAGACCCTGGTCTGGAGATGGTGCCTGAGGAGGAAGAGATTATTTCTGCTTGTTCAGTTTTTTGTTACAATCCTGGGGTGAAGTTGTTTTCAGAAATGCGAATTGTAATGTTGAATTTTGAGTTTGATGGGAACTGGACTGAGCCTGACAAATCAATTTGCAAAGGCCAGTGTTGTCAGATGATAATAGCTTGCCTTCATTACCAACCAGTTTAGGTTTGAACCAATGACCTAAAGGTGAAAAGCTCACGATTGCATTACGAATCCTCTGATCTATCCATATGTTCTCTTGTTTAAACTCCCTGTAGTCCTCTTAAACAGAACATGCAGTAAATACTGAGCATTGTTTTGCACTTGTAAATATTAGAACAGTGTCCATTCCAGTTGCCTGTTGTGCGTGTGAGGACACTGCAGTTAAATATAGCAACAATTTCTTACACTCTCTGGCTTTTCATGAGAAACCCTCATAGAAATCCAACCATATGGCAAACCCCAGCATTATCATAAAACCATTAACAAAGAACCTTTTGCTACCATTAACAGGAAAATGAATCTACAGCTCTAAGCAGCATACTGGGAGTTATTAATAAACATCAGGCTGCTGCTAAGAAAATGAACTTAAATGAAATATCATTAGGAGCTGAGTCATTCCACCAACACTTCTGCATGTTGTTTCCAGGTTTGTATTTATCTATGAAAGCCTTTTCAGAATATATTATCATTATTACATGCCTACTTTGTTCTTCATTGAGTATCTTTTAATGCTGTAGAAAAGCATAATGGAGAATCATTTGCATAGATTTCATAAAATAGATTCAAAAAAATATTTGCAATGGTGCGTACGGGAGCTCCTGATCTATTTTCCCATTCATTCAGAGGTAAGATGTTCCTAGGCAACCTACTGAACAGGATGAGGTCAACAAGTGTAAATGCTTCACCAAGTGATTCTCGGTTTATAAAGCTGTTAAAACAAGTTACTGTCCGCAAGCCATAGTTTCTGTGAGCTACAGAAATAATAAAATTAACATTTGTATGTATTTGGATTGTCTTTTTATCTCCTTATCCCCTCTTCTCCAATCCTTAATCTCATTCTACTCTGTAACAACAGACACCGCCGTGTCTGTACTGATTGACTTGCTGCCAAATCTAATATAAAGAGGTGAATTTTCCTACTTTCCCTTCATTATGAGAGAAAATTAGGTCTTTTTCCTCTGCCTGACCAACTGCTTCAAAAGGTGTTGCAAGGATACTCATTTTGATCAGATGCTTCTGTGGGCAATAAAAATAATTTGCTGCCTAGTTACTAATGAAACAAGGCATATGATCATGGTGTTTGATGTATCCCATTTGTTTTGTCCCCCTTTTTCAGTTAGAGCATATCTCTTGGAGCAGTATTTTCCTTTTTTGCGTAGCATTTCTGGTATACGGGATGTGATCCATATCTCTTTTGTCTTTTTTTTTTTCCCTGCTCCTTTGATGGCACTGCACTCATCTTCCAGAGGTTCTGTCTTTGAAAACAAAATGTCTGAATTCTTGAGGGTTTTTGAGAATTGGAGAAATCAGGCTTTTAAACCTCATTGTGAATGTTTCCTTCTTTTGAATATCTTTCCAAACCTGAAACTGTGCCATTTTTTTGTCGTGGTTGTTTTCTTTTTTAATGCAGATAAGACTTCACTGAATTGTGGTTGTCTGTAGAAGTGTGAGAGGACATGAACCCTGGTGATCTTTTAATTATTTTGCAATAAGCTCTGGCTTGTTACATTCTACCATAATTGATTTGATGTGTGCATTTGATCAAGCATGCAGCCCTTGAATTTGAAGGCTAGAAGCCTGGCTTTTGGAATTACTTTCCCCTTTTGTCTGTCACAGCACTGAAAATTCAGACAGTTAAGCCTCAGCTGCTTTCCCATTCTATTTAAATAGAACCAGTGAATGTGAGGTTATTGTAGATAACTATTTTTAGAATGTAATCAAGCTTACTAAATGGTATGAACACTGGAACAAAAGTGGGTGTTTGGGTATGCACACTGCAAATAAGCAGTAAGTAATTGCTGGTTCAAAGGTAGAAGTAGGTAGGATGAACTGTAATAAAGAGTTATCACATATTAGTGTCTTGACTAGAACCCTCTTTTCATTGTACAGTGTGGCTCACAAAATATATGCAGAAGTACACACTGTATATTGTGTGAGTGGGGGGGAACAGTTCTCATGTGAGAAGCCTACAGGGAATTGAGGGGAAATTAGCCTTTTTTGTTTTTTTTTCTTATCTGCATGAAACTTGTTTTGGCATTTTACACACTTAGAACAGCTAGCTTGTTTATTTCTAATACTTGGTAAATGTAAATCAGTATTTGTAGTTGATAATGTTTGATGCATGTAGTTCTTATGGGTCCATTTTTAAGAAATGTTATGATTTATTACATTTTGAATTTTGAAAATGATGAATGGACCAAAAATATGTAAGAGCGATTCAGAAATGGGAGACTGTTTGAAGAGGAGGAATCTTCTGTATTTCCACAAAACATGAAAATAAATGTATTCTGGGAAATAATTAATCAGTAAAGTGTGTCACAAAGCAGAGGATAGCAAAAGACTTTCTAATCCTCCAGCTTGTATTCCCAGTAGAATGAACTTATAAATGGATCGATAAACAACAGCTAATGCATCTCAGCACATGGGTACATGAGCTGTTCCTGTGACATGGAAACAGGTTAATGTCCTCACTAGGTCTGCATGTTATTCAAGAAAATAGGTCATGGTGGGGGAAAGGGAGGGAAAAAGAAAAGTGAGGATTATGTAGTCTGCCTGTTCCTTAAAACTTTTCCAATATACTGGATCTGAGGCACGCTAATAAATAGACAACAAAACTTCATAAGCCTTGTGACAGTAAACTGCAGCACTCCCTCTGATGTCTGTTATGGACATTGTTATGCACAACAATCTGTGCAGTCCTTGTAATAGATGATATCTGGGGAGTTCAGGTAAATACTTTTGAAGTATGTTAAAAAAGGCATTGCCAACAAGAACTTTAGGATCCTTTGATTATGGATGTTTGATATGTTTTAAATACAGATTTATTTATTTTTCTCAAAGTAAATCAGGAAAAAATGCTGTGGTGTGAGCTTGGCAGTGTTGCTGGATGACAACAGGTTTCATTGAAAGTGCTCCTAATTTGTTTAAATTCTCGAAGACAGACAACTTACACAAATTTTTCAGGGAAGCTTTTTTAAAATTTCATTTTTGGTATTTCTCTTAAAATGCATTGTTCAGGAGAGGATGGAGAAGGAGAGATTATATCTTTCTTGTTAGCAAAAACTAGCTGGGTTTAAGACTGTTACAGAAATAGCCATCTTTTAAGAAGAAAGACCTGTTTTGCAAATGTGTTTTCTTAAAGGGCTCTTCCGTTTTGAGAGAGATAGAAAAGTAGTTTAATTAATTTAGTAATGTATTTCTTTAATCAGTCCACTTACTGTCGTTAGTAACTGTAGCAGTCATATTTGGCTATAGAATTATCACATAAACTAAGCTACTTGCCACTTCCCCATTGTGTTTTCCTCTCTTCACTGTGTGCGATGGGTTCTCCTCTGCCTGTTTGTCTGATGCTGCAGCTGCAGCCTGGAGAGAGACCTGGGCAATTCCACTGTGTTTCATTCTGGCTCTGGTAGGAACTGGCAGCGTTCACAGGCAGAAGATGGACTCTTGTCACCTCCACTAGAACAGAGACCTTCTCAGGCCCAGGCAGCAGAGACATTTTCAAATTGAAGTTGCTTTTCCTGACTGCATAGCTCCAGGAACAGTTCTATACAAAAGCAGCAGTACTAGGAGGATCTTATTTTTCAGGATTATTCTGTGAAGGAATACTTGAGGGTTTGGTAGGTTTTGGGAGAGAAAACATGGAAAATGTATGACTGTTGCATTGTCATGCCCAACTGAATTGCTTAATTCTGCTCTGAAAAATAGTATGTCAAATATCAATTACAATTTTGTTTTGCCTTTTCCTTCTGATAAGGAGTGTATGCACTGTTTATTCAGGAGTTAGGGTTCATGTGCCATTTGCCAATAAATTTTAACCTTTGAGATACTTTATCTCTTGTTCAAACAATTTCAATTAATTTTTATTTATTATGCATACAAGAATCCAAAGCTTAAAATAAGATTTCTAATTAATCCTAAACTCTTTAAAAATGTTTGGAGTTTTTTAATTTGGATTTTTATAGCAGAAAACATTAAATATTAATGTGTATTAGTATTGTTTTACTTCAAATTTAGCTGTCTCTGGTATGTCTGAAAATGGTTGTGTTAACTGTAGTGCTTTCCTCATGTCTCTAATGTCCCACTTTATGTTGATGGTATCAGTGAAAAAACGTGCAACAATTTTCCAGGTTTCCCTTCCTTTGTCAGGGTGGAGAGAAGTTGCCCTGGCTGTTTACCAAAGGAATTTGCCATTGACTGATAATATTACCACATTAATGAGAAACAGTGATGATGATTTTGACTCTGCTAAGGACTGGTGTAGGCCAACTCTGGGCTGCTCTAAAGAGGTTGTGGAAAAATTCTTTATCTTGAAGAGGGTGATAAACCCTCAGTCCCTTTTATTGAAAGCCAGTATTTTTACCTTATCATCCATAGGTGCTCTAGCTCAGGACAGCATGAAGGCTCATGGTTACTAGTTCTGTTGGTAATAGTGCTGTCCTTAACTCTTCATCTCATAAGCAGTTCACCCCAGAAGAAATAGAAAAAGAAGTACAATATGCTCCTTGAACAAAAAGTATGTTTGCAACAGTAGCTGATGTGTAGGTATTTCTATTACTCTAGGGAGGATTTATCCATTTATGTTCATGCACTTCTGGAAAACCATGCTTTGTAGTTTTCCAATCAGTTTTTGCAGAGGATTTGATTATTGATCTTGTAAAAACATAATAATACTAATGGAACACTACACAGATCAGTCTAGACAAAGCTAATCACTTGAATTCTGACTTTTGTAACATGGACACTTGTAACTTTTTATACTGGTAGGAACTTCCTAAAAAAGCTAATGGTCAAACAGGTGTACACATGTCAATTTTTTTTCCTGTCTGGGCTTTACAAAGTAAATGACCCACCTGCAAAGTCTAATTACTTAATAGTTCCTTCAAGTGTTCAGCACTATTTGTAGGCTATAATTATCCCGTTGACTTTAGAGAGTGGAAAATTATGTTGTTCTGCCTCAAAGGCAATCACTTAAGTGTCTTGGTTTGTGAATTTGGGGGCAGAGAATGAAGCATGTCCATGTGTTTACTTGTCATCTGCATATTCCTTGGGAAATGCAATGCCAAATCCGGTGCCTTCCTCTAAGCTTACTTGGACTTAATGTCACAACTTGTTTATCTTCTTGCCCTGTTGGCAGATTGAGCTTTGAAATCATGGTTTTGAAAATTGAAAGTTGGACTAAGAAAACTGTATCACTGCCAAAAATCCATTTGACATTTTTGTAAAGAAACCTATGCTGGAGGAAATTCTGGCATCTTCGTGTACTTTCAAGGCAAAATTGCTTTGGAGATTCTTTAAAAGAGTCATTAGGGAAATTTTTCCTCAGTTTCACTGGGATTTTTTAAATGCATACTGGTGCTGCTGAAATGACTTGGAATTTAGACTAAGATTATGTAGAGTAGGATTTGTCTCCTTTTTAATGATGTCTGTTCTGCTTCCACCAACTAGAGTAGCTTCTCTTTTGCAGACAGAGTTTTCTCCAAGGAGAGAATTTCTGTGACTTCGATGGCTGTTGCTGCCTTAGGCAGCAACCCAAGACTGGAATTACAGACATTTTTACAGCTGGAATCAGTCCTGTTTTCTTAGGCTGTTTAAATTTCAGCCTTGTGAGCCTTTAACTCCCATTGAATCGTGTAACGGGAAAATACGTTTACTGGTACCTTCAGATTTCAACATTGAAAGCTTCATGTTATGAATGACATATGTTTTATATGTCACTTGATTGCATATTTAGTTATGTTTTAATCAGAAATATAACTCCACCTAATAGAAAAGATAGGTAGAATTGCTAGGCAGAATATTGAAATGTGTGTTCAAAATGGTGTAAATTAGCAAGATGTACTAATAAAAAGCAACCATATCTATTATGTGAGTAATTGGGAAATTTATGTGCCTTGCATATTTACACTTTATACAATTTCTGCCTCTTTTATAGAAGTCCAATGACATTACTTGCTTACTCAGCTCTTTCAGGTCCTTTTCAGTAAGGAGAAGTACAGAGGGAAATTCGAAAGAACTTGATTCTGGTGTCTTGATTTCAGACATTTGTGAGCCTTAATGCTGAGTTGGCTCATTAAATTTTTTACAACCAATTTTTAAGTTGCAAAGCTGTTGATCTATCAAGGGGGAAGTAAATATAAAGGAGAGAAGGCTGGTGGGCTTGGTTTGTTGGTAGATACTTAAGAAAGGAAAATGCACAATTTATTTTGCTTCACTAATGTCTTTATGTTTAGCTTATCCATTCAGATATCAACTGTTGGTGGGTTGATACTGTGGAAAAGATGACAGCACTTAAAATTTAGAGGAATGAGAACTGGGCCACTACAGCATTAGTTTGCACTGGGTATTTATTACATTAGTGTCCAATCCAACCTTCCCTGTTAAATTGTATGGAGCTGTTATCCAGATCTACATGCGTTGCAGTCAGGGTCAGCTGCTTCATGTGGAACTGCTCCCTTGCTGCTTGTGATGGATGTCCAGAAACAAGGCCTCCTCTGACAAGGAAGAGGCTGAGGATTTATTTCTTGCCTTTGCCACATAAGCAGGCAGAATTCCTTTTACTGTTTGCAGTTCCAAATCTTGGTGAACTCAGTTTTGAGCATGTTTTTCAACTTTTCTTTTTTACCAGAATTTTGTTTCAAGTCTTTCAGTCCAGAGATTTCAACAAAATTAACTTTGGCATGGTATTGGAAGTAGCCAGAACGGATGGGCACAGAGGCTTGCCTTGTCAGAAGATGTTAGTGTAGAACTCAGAATAGAATTTGGGTGTTCTGGCTGTTCCCGTGCTGTCACAGCCGCAGTTCAGTGAGAAGAGGAACCAGATCTTGAACTGTCTGTCTTCTTACAGAAATAGTTCTAAAATCTGTTAAGTTCTACTTGGGGGAAGTTCTTGGAGGATGTGCAAAGTAGCATAATGAAACATTACAATGTATTCTTACGAGTTAGCAGATGATTTTGCTAACGTAACTTAGGTGCATATCTATACACAAGAGACAGAAATCAGATTTCATTCAGAAGATCACCTTCATAGAACAATCTTTCTCTGCACACAGATTAATCAGCAGTAATTATTTCTTCTTATGGGTCCTGACCATACAGACAGGATGCAACTGAGCTTGCAGCTAAAACTAAACATAAACTAGCATTGTGAAAACAGACTGTACTAACTGTTCAAATTCTGTTAGAGAATTATTAAACTCCAAAATATGTGTTTGGATTGGACTCCAGGTGGCTGTGAATAGAGCAGACATGCTCTATATACATGCTTATCATGTAGCAAAAAGTGAACTAGATAGGAGAGAGCTTTTACTTTACTCCTTTCTAAGTTTAAAAGTAATATCAGGATCCCGCATCAATGTGATTTTTTTCTATCCGTAGCTATGACATATATGAAGCAACAATACAAATCAAGTCTGCAAGATGATATGCCTCTTATTGTGCTAATTTTCCTAAACACATTAAGTTCTTGAGCTCTGAGTTGAAATGATTGTTATGGGAGCAGTAGTAATTAATCTACCTCATGTAAAAGAAAATCAAACACAATTGTTATTTATTGTCAGTTCCAAAATATACTGAATGCCAACCCACTTCAAACTGGCCAGTAAAATGCTATCTGATTAGTGATTAGTTGTGATTAGTATTAGTTAATATTGTTAGGAGGAAGAAAAAGAACAGTAACATTTGAAACATTTTTACTAGTTTCTAAAACATTAATCTTTTAGTGTGCCAATAGCAAAAGGCAAACAAGCCCCCCTCCGCCCTAAATCCCACCAGTTGAAGCCTGAATGTTTGTCCTTGTAAATTACTTTGTCTTATCAGGAAAAATGTGGTAAGGTGTAAATTAGTGACTGAGCAGTTGCAGTGTAAATTTTCTTTTGTTGTATATTGCCTGAGATTTCCCTGAGTATATATATAGTTAATTCACTAGTGGTTTATACTAACTTGTTTTGGTTCTCAGAGTAATTGGACTAGAAATGCATTAGTCAGTTAATGCAGTTCAGCTGATGGTCAGTATCTCATTAAGTCATGATAAATCAGTGTTTTAGCCTTTTCCTTCTGTGATGGACAAAGCTGGGCATATCTGGAATGGTACCTTTTTTTTCTTCAAAAACATTAGTATTTGTACTTTTAACAAAATGAACTCAGATACTCCCCAGAAGCTAAGTATTCATTTACTATGTTAAAGTACACAAATAGTATTTTTATTCCTTTTCTTCTAATGTTACGCTTGTTAGATTTTGCTCCTCTATTTATAGTCATAACATTAGAGAATGTCAGAGGAATTCTGGATAATCTTAGCGTAACTAATTAGTTTTAAAGATACTTTTGCATCTAACTATTAATTTTTATTCATTTACAAGTATATTACAGTATCGTACTTCTTTTGGTCCCTGGTATTTATGGGAAGATTAAACTTTTCAATGAAGGGAAGGGCTAGAAGGCTGTGAGTATGCTTAGTGTACACGAAAGATAACGAACAGCTTTCAGTTTTGTGTAATCATTGTATAACTCTTGTGAAAAGGAAATAAACAATTTGGGTGCATGGTGAATAACCTACAATACACTTGAGAAAACTTAGGTATTAGTTATCTTTAAACTCATGTCTTTAAACTTTTTTTTCTTCCCGTTCTTTGTTGCTGTTTTAAAATAATAAAATCAAGTATTTACATCTTAAACTGCCACATACATATGTACTATAATAAGAATATTATTGTGTGGTTTAATTTTGGGCAACATCAGCAAGTGAATAATGTTTCTAAATGTAATGGTGCCACCATGCAGGAATGTACAGAAGGGTTGCTGGTTTTGTGAGCTGTGCTATCAGAGCAAATACACCGGGAGAGCCAGAGTATCTGCAGGATCTCTGTGTCAGGCTTAATCCTGTTTATCTGCAATCCCTTATTCAGTATATGTGCAGGAATACTGGGAACAAAGTACTTGTGTGTGTGTGTGTGTCCCCCATCCAAGCCAGCTCCATACTTAGCTGGGTGCAGGGAGACAGATTTCCTAATTGACACAGAAGCGATGCTGATATGCTGCAAATGATCTGGTAATTAATTGGTCTCCCCTTGCTGGTGTGATTCTAAGTCTGGATTGCAGAACTCTCCTTCTGTGCCTGTTCCTGTCTTGCTGCAGATTTCCTCTGTGTTGCCATTGCACTAGAAGTGGCCATCCCAGTGAGAAGTAGCCCTTCCTTCTGGCAGGGGTGTCCTACTCTGTCCGTGGGGCTGCACAGCTGAGCTGCTTCCACTGCAGTTGTGCTTCTAGCAGCCATATGTCCATGGCTATGTACTGTGGGGGCTTTGATTGGCAGCACAGTTTTGTAAGAGGGACTTGAAGTAACCACTATGAAAAATCCTCAAAACATTAGCAGAAGCAGAGTGTAAAGGAGCAGCAGTTAGCACAGGGAGGAAATAAAAAGCACAGAGGACTTATAAGATGGATGGCTAATTGGAAGCAAGCCTTTTCCATACTTTTTAGTACTTGGGTAGGTTATTTATTAGGTTGGACCCAATGACACTCATCCTTTGATTGGTTAAGGAAAAAAGGTGATGAAAGCTCTCTCAGTACAACTAGCTGCTCTTTGAGATGCTGGAAGAGCTGAAAATATAAACAGGGTAGGCGCAAAGGAGCCAGGAAATTATAGACCATTCCTCTCATGTTCCACATTTTGAATAAATTCTTGCAGGAAGTATAAGCCTCAGGGAGACAACAAGAACATGAGGCACAACCACCATGAATTTAAGAAGAGTAAATAGTCCTGCCAGTTTAATTATTTTCTGTAACATGACAATAAGGCCAGTGAATCGACAAGAAAAGCGTGACTTAGTATTTTTCATGTTAGTGAGTTCATCAGCACTGTTTCATGCTATAATATTGCAAACAAGTGAAGAAATGTGACCTGAAAGAAACTCTTGTAGAGTAGGAGCAAGACTTGTTGGATGACAGTGCCTAGTAGGTGGTTATTAACGATTGTCTGTCAAAATGAAATGGTTGTATTGAATGTGGATCCGCCACGGTCTGTTGGGTCTGTACTCATTCTGCTTCACTTCAATCTTTTTGTTAATGATCTTGATGATAGAAAAGAGAGTGTGCTTACAAAATTGATTCACTAAAAATGCCCCCAGAACTTGGAGGGAGTATATATACATAGGACACAAGTTTATGAGCACAGTTATTTTGAGAATTAAGTAAGTCTTAGGAGATAAATAGGGACAGATTGAAATTCTGCACTTAACAGAAATCATGAAATACACAAATACAGTGTAGGGAACAAGTTATTAGGCGAAAATTCTCCAGGACTCCTGACATTGTAAAAGAGTAAGTGTTATATTAGGAGGGATAAAAATATAAGTGATAAAGCATAGAAAACAATATTTTATTTTTTTTTAATCTACAGGTAAGTCCTTTGTTCTTGTGCTACATCTCATTAGGGCAAATGTGCCAAAAAATGCAGCTCAACTGAACAGAGACTGAAAGAAGAGTAATCAAATAATTTGAGGTCTAGAAAATGGGACCTATTTGGAAAGACTGGCATGCCCCCAAAAGAGAACGAAAGGCGTAACTTTGTTTGTATGTAGTAGGCTATGTCAGGAAGGTAGGAAGTTATCAGGTGTAAGGCCCATGCATGAGAGAAAGGGCAAGATGAGCGATCTTCAATTGTAAAAAATGCAGATTAGGTCTCAGACAGGAACAAAGGACCAGTTTCTGAGATAAAATTCTTTATGAGAAAGAACAGTCAGTTATTTCTTTAGGTGTATTTTGAACAACAGCATTATTTTAAGACTGATGAATAGTATATATAGAATTTTTGGAATGTTACTGATTAAAAAATTAACACTTTGTATATGTAGACAACTTACCCTGAGACAGTATCCACTAGACAATGGTGATTCAGACAGTCTCCATATTGCCAGTCCTTTCAATTCTAACATTCTCTAACTCAGTAGCCTTCATCTTGCTTTTGTTGATACCTCACTACACAAATAATAGATGTACCACACAAGATTTTCAGCTCACTTTTCCTATTCACAGGCCCTTGACAAGCTTGTCAGTAGTCAACTTTTATTTCTTTCTCATTTTCGTAATGACTTCAGTTGTCAGTCCAGCACTTTAGGGACTCAACATATTATTATCATAAGAAAACAAGGAGTGTACTGTTGGTAATTGTTTTGTTTATAAAATCTTTCCCAATTTCCATTGTGTATTTCTCCACTGAGAAATGAGTTCAAGCCTCAGTTACCCGAGGCTGTAACATATGTCGTTATCATGCTTTGAGTCTCTGTTTGCATTGTTATACCCTAGAATACATGTCTTTAATCATCGCAGTTGGAAATTACCTTACTTAGCAATTTTAGTTTCTGTTTTCTCAGAGAGCTTTTATGAGTCAAACCCAACAGCCTCTGTACAGTGTAGCCAGCCAAACCTGAATTTCGCGCCTGAGAATGGAATTTGTCACTGCTCCAAGCACTTTTTAATAGGGCTTTTTGTTTAAGTAAATGTGAAGGAAATTCCATTATTTCAGTATTCCTTCTTTCTAATAAATTATTATGAGCTGCTTCCAGTTTACATTTTTACCTAATATCCCCTTTTCTCCCATGAGCACCCTTTAAACACAGGGCAGATGTCTGATGTGGAAGCATTCGGCATCCAGCATCCTGAAGGGAAGCACTCTGGAGCTGTTAAGAGGTGAAGATTTTTGGATATTACAGAAAGGATGAGGGTGACTTGAAAAAATATATTTTTTACTGTTTTGGTTATGAGGGTATGGTTTGAACTCCTCTCTCCTCTGCTGCTACTATTTTGCTTCTCCATCACACAGTGAATTTGGGCTAAATGCTGTAAATTCTAATGTTTTTCTTTCATCACATACCTTGCTTTGCTAGCTGGATGGTCATGTTCATATTATCTGCAAGGAAAGTTATTGCTGACATTGATTATTTAAATGTTGATCACTAGCTTTCAAATTTCCAGACAAATTCATGTGGAAAACTCAGAAGTTTGTGCTTGTTCAGGCTCTGGTCATATTTAAATGGTATTATTTTTAACCATCAGAGCCAGAAATTCTTGCTCTTAAGTAGAAAATTTAAACCTAGCTGTATGAGTCTAGCAGGTGGTATAGTTATTAAGAATAAATAGGAGGACCTTTACTGTAGTGGAATGCAAAGTAACACAGTTATTGCCCATGAATACTGGTGATAAAATAATCTTTGAAAAATATGCCCAAAATGCTGAGCCTTTGAGAGAATGCCAATAGCATGTGCCACTGGAACTGGAAGGATGAGACTACTGTGTAGGAGGAATGTATAATAAAGATGTGCCATAGTATAGAAGTTGCAAGATGTTGCAGCCTCATTAACCAGCTCTAAGTGGTACTGATGCTTTTGGGTATGGGAGGCCAAACCAGCCCCTGGTGTGATTGAAGTGATGGAGCTGAGAACTCGCAGGGTTTGGGAGTGCTGAGTGCTGAGCTCCTGCCAGCCCTCCGGGTTACACCAGAGCTGCTTTTCCCCGCCTGGCTGGGGAGCAATGAAATCTACAGCAGCAGAGAGCTGTTGGTCAATGGATAATTTCATGTTGTATCTTACCTGTAGTTTCTGAAAGCCATAGGTAGATCAGAAAACTCATGGCTTTGTTTTTTCTTAAAGAGCTGGAATGTGGATGCCTTAAATAATTTAGGTTCTCATGGAATTGGACTTCCTTTCTTAGCTGCACTTGCAGATCTGCTGAGGAAGCACAGACCCATCTTAACTGTTTATAGCACATCAAATTGTACTTTCTATGCTTGACTTCATGAAGATAATTAACTTACTCTTGACCAACAAAAATTGCCTTTGCTTTGCTTTATTTGGTAAAGGAAGGATGCTGCTCACTGGAATGCTGGATTAGGCTGTTGGATGTCCTTTTATAGTACCTAGTATTTGTCTGTCTCTGTAGAGTTACAGTATTAAGGAGCATAATAGAAGGTTTATTTGTAAGCATAAAGTGTGGTGTTGTGGAGAATCTGTTTCTGGAGAATTACAATCGAAACTTGAAATTTAGAGAGAGAGATGCATCCACTTTGACTGTAAAGTGGAGTTTTAACTATCTTCTTGCAATAGAAGTAAATGGAGTCAAATACATTCAGAGGACTAAAAGGGCCCTGAATTTATTTAGGCTACTGAAATGTGGGAAAAAAATGTAGTGGTCTTTACATAAAATAAAACTTAGAGTGATTTTATTGTGACTTCACTGTGCAAAACAGGACTGAGCTGTAATTTTAATTATTAAGTCTTGCATAATTAACATTGTTAGTGGGACAACTGTGTTGGATGCTAATATGTGTAAATATGTTGGTTTAATTTAATAGTTAGTTCTAGGGGAAGGCAACAGGAAGGCAACACAATAGTCTGGATAAGCAGTAGCCCTGCAAACATGCTACAGACAATAGTCAATCTGTCAGCTGTGAAGAGTTGACTTCCAGGCTCCAACTGAGGTTGCAGAGCCGTCTCCCTAAGGGTGGGAGCTCAGTGATCAAAAGGGCACCAAACAGGATGGATAACAATCAAGCAAGGGATTATTATTTTTTTAATATGACAATTTAAAGTGATTAAAATTATTTTTATTGAGGGAAAAAGTGTATTTGAGTGTATTTAAATTCCACATTTATTATTATCAATAATTAAGATAATTTGTTCTAAGTATACTTTAAAATCCCACTGTTTGTTTGCCATAAAAATTTTAGCAAGTGAGATGCTGAATTGAAAATAGCACTAATGAACTGACAACCTGACTTTTGACAAGGAGTGGGGTTTTTTAATTATAGTGTGGATATAACTGTTTTGATTGTTCCACAAACTTCCTCAGCTTAGAATAAAAGATAAAAAAGCCAAAAATTTTAATGTTTTAGTAATAACCAAGAGAGCTGACAGGATGAGGTCTCTTAGTTCTAAAAGTGTTTAGCATTGGTGCTTACCTTCAATATCAATTTAATTCAGATTACTCTAAACCCTTTTTTTAAAGTAGTTAAATAAAATAAGGTCACATAACTTCTGTCCACATGCAGTTTGAAATAAGTATGAAAGTGAAATTGTTTTAGAAAACATACTGTATCACATTCACCATTTTCTGAGAAATAGTCCTGATTATTTAGTAATCATAGGTAACTACGCTCAGTAAAGCAGAAACACAGATCTTATGAATACTCAGAAAATGAAAAAAAAGGGGTCTAAATGTGAAGAAAACGGTTTTAGACATATGGATGCCTACAGATGTTGCAGGGAGGAAGTAATAATCTCTCTAAGGGAAGATGAGAGTTGAATGTAATTGAGGTATTTGATTAAATGTATCTTTATGGTATCTCCCTTAGTAACAAAACAAGAAGCGAGAGTTTGTGTATGAGGCTATAATATACTATGGTAAAGTATAACTCAGCCTGTTCCTATATGAACACCAGAATGCTGTCTCTCCTCTTCTCTGAATGCTGCACTTCCAAAGGCCAACACTGTTTTTGATGAGTGCTGGTATAATTGATGGTGGAACCCATGCATAGAAACAAAGAAAAAGGGGAACTTTTGCAGACTCAAATCATTGTTTGGAAATATCTGTAGAAGCTTAAGTGAAACCTTTATGATTATTAGTTGGACAATGAGTGACACTTTCCTCTATTATGATTTAATCTTTGATATGTAAAAGTAAGAACTATCACTAAAAGCATGCGTGAGAATTAGAGAAATAAGTGTAATTTGTCGGTTTTACAGATGAGGAATTGGAGTAGACAGAGATGAATTGATTTGCATGAAGTTGCCCTGAAACTTGGAGGATGTGATGAATAATCCTGGTAGTCGGTCTAGACTGGTGGCTTTATGCCAGTGGTAGTGAAAGAAAGGAAACAATGCCTGCACCTTGAGAATTTCCAGCAACCTCCTCAAGGTTTAGGCAAGAGTGACGTGTTTTCATGTCTGGCTATGTAAGAATACAATTTTTCTTTATGGATTAGATAGATACATATGGATAGATAGAAATAGAAAGGATGACAGTATAGGAAGTGCCATGTTTCTGTTCAAATGTGCTTCTTGACTAGGAAGTTTTAGTGTTTGTATCTTCCATTTCATTCTTCTCTCTTCCACATTTCATGTTACTTGCCTGTCTGAGTGGAAGCGATGCACATACTGATTTAAAGGTCTCTTGTCCTCCAGCACATTTCCTTAGTGGAGAGGATCACTGATCCGGGTAAGAGGACAATTGATTTTGATTAGGGAAGAGTGTAGTGATAAGTTTGATTTGTCCCAGTTACATTTTGAGTCTGTCTCATTTGTCTGGCACTGATGGTACAAAGTAAATGGTTATCAGTTTTGTGCCATGGTAAGTTGGTTTGTTCCCTCTGGCATGTTCTGTGTCTAGTTCTGAACATGGCTGAGAACGGTCAAGCCGTCCTTTATCGCTGGGCAAATTGGAGTTGTGGGTTTGGGGTGAAAGAGGCAAGTTGTGGCCTTCGGGTGTTTGAAAACTGCAGCCGTTTGGATTTGTGCATGGCAGGTGTGCCAGGGAGGCACAGGCTGCTGTGGCCACGGCTGCCTCGTAAAAAGAGCTGTGGAAAGAAGGGGAAAGGATTTGAAGTGTGCTGCTAAAATCCACCAGGAGAGTGGTTTGTTTACCTAAATTATTTATATAATCATCCTCCTGGGATAACATCTTCCGGGGAGGGGGGCTGCAGGCACGCGAGGGCAGTGCGCGGCTGAAAGGTCTCCTCGCGTTGCCTGGAGGTGTCCGAGAGGTGCTGGAAGGCCCCGCGGGGGGCGGGTGGATGTTACCTGGGCGCGGCCATCGCTGCGGCCGCGGCGGCCCCTTTAAGGCCCGACCTGCCCGCGATCAGGTGCGCGGCCGGAGCGGTGACGTCACTGGGCGGGGCCGCGGCTCGCGCTGGCGCTGCCCGCGCCGCGGGACGGGGCGGTGGCGGCTGCGCACGTGCACGGGGGCGCGCGGGGCCCCGCGAG
Source organism: Pseudopipra pipra (assembly GCF_036250125.1). Taxonomy (NCBI): domain Eukaryota; kingdom Metazoa; phylum Chordata; class Aves; order Passeriformes; family Pipridae; genus Pseudopipra; species Pseudopipra pipra. The sequence continues at coordinate 16,289,457 of NC_087556.1, forward strand.
CGGGAACGGCCCCGGCGGGACCGGGACGGGCGTGTGGGACACGGCGGGACCGGGACACGGCGGGACCGGGACACAGCGAGCAGGATTCTCGGTGCGGGGCCGCTGCAGCAGGTGTCGGCTTGTTTTGTGTGGGGCTGGCTGCCGTAGGAGCAAATGTCTGTAGTCTCCTTCGGCAGACTAGACTGGGAAGATGTGCAGGGTGTGCTATTATTTGCAAACTTCTTAGCTTTTTTCTTTGTGCAGCCAAACGTCATGTTGTATGTTTCGTTGTATTTACTTGTTGCTGAGATAGTAAGAGAACAGCAGATGCTGCCGTAGTTGTTTCTGTTCTTCGTGGTGGTGGATTGTGCTGTGTGCCTGTTGTCCTTGGTAGAAAATGTTGTGCTAAATTTAACTCGTCATACTTGGGTAAATCAAGGCAGTTCCAAACACCCAAGTCTGCAGTACAGGAGGGGTGTAAGATGTCTTAGAGCTGCTCTTCCTCCCTTGCCAATGGAAGATTATATCCTACCGGTATGGAAAACAGACCATAACCTTTGCCAGTTCGAGGGGAATGTGCAAACCCATGTGGAATTTACACCACTTAAATATCTGTATGCACAGGATTGCATTTGGTAGTTCTGCTGAAGAAAAGCAAAGTATTGGTTGTGGCTTTGGTTGTGGCTTTTGGTTTTGTATTGTGTTTGTTTGTTTTCTTCTTAATAAGGATAGAGGAGACATTGAAACCTTTCTTTGAACATTCATTTAATCTTCATGATAAATTGACTTGTATATTTGAAGTTCTAATTTCTGGCCTAATGTATTCACTTTTCACCAGATAAGTTAAAATTGGCAGAAATAAACATTGAAAAATATTCTTTGCTTAAGGGAATTATCACATGAAGATAAAGTTGGCAGGAAGGCCTCTGTAATTTTCTGGGTAGCAGAAGGATGTGGCAAAGTAAAGCACAGGCTTTAGCAAGGTTGACTCTTGACTAGAGAAAGGTCTCTTTGGTATTCTTATGCTAAAAATGTGGGCTAAGGCTTCCCTTTGAAGTCCCGATTTGGAAAGGCCCATCTCTACCACATCTAATTTCTGCATTAGATTCCAAAGCAGATTTAGTGTCTTTTAATCTGCAGAGCAGGGTTCTGGAGTAACTCTGTTAAAATGAAGAAAAATACTCCTATGTATGGCTGTATGTATTTGGTAAGAGATGTGCTATTTTTAGTTTTGAATACACACCTATGAATCCATCGTTCTGCAGGTTTCTTTTTTTCTATTGCCTTGATAGCATTTCAGTCTCATCAGTATGCAATGGATGATGTTTTTGCTCTCTAAATTTAGCTGCTGATGTTCATATACTACTTGGTATTCTGTATTGCTCTTTGTAGTGGGCATCCTGCATAGATGGATGGGCCACAGTGGCTTATGTCCTCGAAAATGCATCATTCCAGTTGATGTATTAACAGTGGGCTTTTTAAAGGGGTGAAGTATGTTAATCTAGCAGGCTTTAAGACCAGTGGAGTCTTTAGGTGTATTTATGTATACTTGTTCTTTGTGTGTGCCTCACATCTTGTGGAGAGGAACCTCTCTGGGTGATTGTCACATTACTCTAGTGTTTAATTACTACTTTTTTCATCTTTATGCAGAGAATATGGGTGTTCTGTCAGAAGCAGGTTTGTAGTCCAGTGGGGTATTGCAGCATTAGGACACCAGGCTAAGGTGAAGTAGGTAATCCAGGATTAGGCCACAGGGTGAAATCTGGTCAATTACTTTTCTACCTGAAAATCTCTTTAACTTCTAAGTATATTTTTTCATTACAACACCTATTACTGTGACAGATGTGACTTTCCATAGATTTTTGGCAAGTGGCTTATTGTTTCCTCTGGAAGTCATCAGCTTCTTCTTACCTTCTTTGTTCATATTTTAGCATCTTAAGCCAGTTTAATTTCACTGGTCTGTGAAACAAACAATAGCCATCATAAAGTGATTGTGTATACTATTGAAAAAGTGACTGGATTGTAAACAGCTTTTGTAGGTACATGCAGTTTTAAGAAATAATGGCTGTTTTAATGGAATTATGAAAATATGTTTCAAGATGGAAAGATAGATGACTTAAAAAATGCTGTTACTGCCCCTCTCTTATGGCAGATTTTCATAGAGGACTTGCATTTATGAATTGCAAATAAAAATTTATTTTAAAGTACTGATTCCCCCAGCAATGATTGGGATGATTCCTGGAATCACATGCGCCATTGACTTTTGTTTTCAGCTCTTCCATATCATGGCATGGATTTAAACGCTCTGGGGAGTTGTGTGCTGTACATACATCCTGACTGAGTGTCACTTTGCCAGGGTTCAGTTGTGGGACGAAAATAAGACACAGCAGAAAATAATTAGTGCAGGATGTGAATTTGTGTAAGATAAAATTTTATTATTCTCATTACCTTCTCTATTACCATGGCTTGTGATCTTGTTTTTTCTGTTGTTAAATAAGTGATACAAAAGTAAACTAATAAAGCCAAGGAATTAGAATATGAAACGAGACAAATGAATATAGGTAGGGAGAACTTTCTTGTGAGCTTACTTTGATTTTAGTTTCACACTGATGCAAGTTAGTTTCCAAAGAGAATCTTCCACTTCAACCTGTCATCTCCTTTTTTATGTCAGCCTAAAAAGCATTGGTTTTATTTAATGCAGGAAGGTGAAGCAATCTTGCATAATCTCCTTTCTCAAGATTTCCTGCAAGCCTTTTGTCAAGCACCACAGTATTGCTAAGATTCAAAGCTTACAGGTTGGGTGCCGTAATTTAGGGTAACAAAATTGTCTAAGTTCTAGGAAAAGTGGATATGTATTTATCACTCCAGTTATGCTGGTCCAATGCCATGTGTTTGCTTTACATAGGAAAAGTTGATTTCTGATTCCTAACTTGAACTATAAATTGATTTGTGAATATCCCAAGACTATATTTAAAACACAGGAAATTCCTTTTCCTACAGGGAATCAATTTTGTACCTTGCCTTTTAGGGCATAAAACTGTGTGTGTTTGTCTTCCCCATCTGCACAGGTGATGGGAGACTTGACTATAGCTTTGGACACAGCAAGGCATTACACTCATTTAAGGAATGTGCTAATGCTTTGACCAAGAAATTTAATTTAGGGCTTTATTTGTTTAACAGGCATCTATAGCCTTGTGTCTTACTTGTGGTAAAGAAGACCTTTTACCATCTCTTTTTGATAGGGTATTTATAAAACATTCTTTTGGCTTTGGTCCACTTACTGAGGTGGAAGTTACAAAAAGCAGGATGGATTAAATGCAGTGCACTGTGGTTGGCAGTCAGTGGGAATAAGTATGCAACAGAATTGCTTTCGTTATGGGTTTAGGAGTGTAGTAGCAACAAGAAGTGCAGTTATTTGTGGTATTTGTGGTGTTACCTCTGTGGTAAAGAGTGGTGTTTTGCTTCCTGCTTGTGTTTGTTAAGCTTTAAAGCCTGGCTCTTGTAGTCTCCCAGACTTCCCAGTGCTACAGGTAAAACTAGTTCAAAGCACTTTGTTAGATTTCCTTGATGGAGTAAGTCAAATTGCTAGCAGGATATGTTCACAGTAATGTGCTTAGGTTTCTAATGCTTTCGTTTTCTCCCAGTACTTTTTTTTTTGTTTGAATCATGTACCAAAATACAGACTGGTTTCAGTGAGGAGCACTCTGCTTTGTAGCACATACACATAGGAAAGACGACAGCTTTTTCAGTGAATTGGAAAATACTGAGTGTGTATACCAACTTTCTGCTCTTAAGGGTACAAATGAGCCAGATTCATTTGTCAAAGCATAAGGTTCAGAATGGAATTACAGCAGTAGCACTCTTGTTAGCCAAAGTCTAGACTTCATATACAAAGGAGTCTTTTCTGCTTCATTGCTCCTAAGCTGCTTTTTAAAGCAAGTTTAGATTTTGGTTTAGACCACATCTTCTCAAATAATTTAACTGGTACTACCACTGCAGCCACTCCCCACAAAAAATACTTGTGGGGCTATGTAGGGATCGTTGAGGAACAGCTCTGACTTCAGACTGACTTGGCTTCTCTTTTTCCTGGTTGCTGTTTACCCTGAACCGGTTGTTGTGTTGGTAAGGACTGCGCAAGGATGAGAATACACAGTTGGGAGGCTGAAGGAAAGTGGAGCCCATAAAATCTCTGGCCTCACAGTAGAGGCTCATCTGAGAATCATCTGATTCTCTTTTGATAACTACCAATGCAGCAATCCTTGGTTGTTATTTAGAAATACTGAGAAATGTCAAAAAAAGATTTTTGCTCATCTTGTAATTTACAAGCTACTTGAATAGCTCCAGTTTACCTGATTTTAATAAAAGAATAGCTCAGATGGTAAGAGAAAAAACAGTATGAATTTTTATTAGTTTTTGTTATATGGGTCCATTTGGCTTTAAGGCTGTGTCCACCCTACCACAGTAAACTGTGCAGACAAAGCAAAATCAAGATTTTGGTGTGCCTCCTGCCTCCCCAGACTGTATTCAAGTTGTCTTGCCATAAGGAGAAGCTCAGCTCAGTACAGCACCATGTATTTGCTCAATACGTTTGAGCACATTGCCTTAAAGTTTGTTAGATTATTTTCTTTTTTATTGGCTTTTTTCTCCTCCTCTTGCAAATTGCAGTGCCGATGTGGGAACATGAACTTCTTTTTCTCAACCTACCTTCTCCACCCTCCTCACCCTGAAAAACAGAAATTGTTGCTGGTCACTGGTTTGTATCCACATAACTTTTTTGACCTCAAAGGTTTTCAGTGAAGGGGGCAAACATCTGTTTTCAGACTTAGTAAAAGTCCAGGGGAGGCATACTGTAAGTTCCAAACCACTGTCCTAGAAAAATGTACTTACTTAAAGGAAAGAGGCTAGAAAAGATTAAGCAAGGGGTTTACTTTGCAGCAGTTGTTTTGAACTGATCTTTCCTGGAGTGCAGTGTGTTGTTCACCTACGGCAGTTTCACTCTGGCTGCTTCAGGGCAGGGCGGGTGGCTGGGTCTTGCCTGGGTGCTCCTGCTGTCTCCTTGTTCAGCTTCGTGTTCTTGGTTGAAGTGGCTCATGCAGACTGCTCACAGCTCAGTGCAATGCTCGGCAGCAGTGGGAGCATGAGGCTGGGGAAAGTAAACACACTGACAGAGTCTGGTGTTTCCCACAGTTAAATGAATCCGCACCTTTAGTCTGTGATTGCCACACAGGCATCTGACTGCAGATGGAGGGGCAGCTTTGTTGTCTGGGTAGGAGGATCTAACTTCAGGCCCCTGTCAAGAAGCACTGCTCACCAGGCCTGCTTTTCTGCATTCTGAGAGAGATAGCTGATGGAAAAAAAAATATTTTCATTGGTAGAGTTGTTTTTTGCCAACTTACTGCCCTATAATAGGTCATTTTGCAAACTTACCAGTGTTAGCATCCGGGGAGCAGAAGGAGCACATGACAGTGAACGGATCCACCCTGGTAGCAGCTGTCACACTGGCACAGCTGTATCATAAAACATGCTGTAAGTTACCTGTGCAAGGAATTAATGGATCTACTAGTACATCTACATGGTGTCTTGGCTTTGGTGGCAAAGCTCATAAAGGAGCTGCTGTAACTCCTGTGTCTGTGCTCCTGTACCCCCTGTAGTTTGCTGGTCTGTGTTGTGCCAGTTACGACTGCAGGACTGCTCTGTATTCTGAATAACTGAAATTATAAAAGTGGCCCACTTCATACTTTTATTTTCAGGTTGTTTTCTTTTTTTTTAACCCAGATGGTTTTCATGAGGCAATTTGTAATGTGGTCCTACACAGGCTGCCATCTGCAGAACAGAGCATCAGATGAGAACAGGAAGAACTGATTCTGTGAAAGGTGGGCAGGAACTTCTGCAACCAGCTTCTTTGTTGGCAGTGAAGAAACTACATCTTCACCATGTAGCATTTATTCCTGACAAACTTCTCCATGTAGACAAACTTATGGTATTTAAACTGTACTAAATGTGCTGACATTTACAGCTCTATGAGTAGGAGTGCTGTGGTGGAAAATTATTCGAAGGTGAAGGGAAGAGCTAGCATAGCCTTTGCTGGATAAGAAGCTACAGGATCTGCAACAGCAGAAGGAAGCTGAAATCACATGATTCTGCAGACACTGGGAAAAGAACTGTTTTCAGTATTAAGAGAATGGTTATTTCAGCTCTGTCATCTATACTTTGTTTCTTCAATTTTTTTCTGACTTATGCTTTTGTCATTTTCCTTGGCAATCTCTTTATCTTGCCAACCATGAACGTTACGCTGTCAGCATACAGGCTTCTAATAGATTTTCAAATACATTTGCTTCTGAGATTGCTGATCTCTGACCCAAAGCAGAAAAGCAAGGAAGGCAGAGAGATTTTGGGCTTGTCTCTGTTGCTTTCCTTTGCCTGGTTTTCCTCCCTCATTTCAGTCTGAGGTAGCTTTGTGGATGGCTGTGTAATTGCTAGCATTGTTGTCGGTCCCAGTAGCCCTAGGGGTTGCAGTACTTGATCAGAACTCCTTGAGGGTTGCTGTGCTGTCCTAATTTAGATGAAATGTTAGAAGAGTTGAAATGCGTTTTTTTTTTTTTATTCATCCTGTTCTGTGCAAAAAATGTGGTAATTGCTCTGAATTCTTTCTTAGTTTGGTGGCAGTGAGTCAGATTCTTAGCTGGTATGTTTGGCAAAGCTCTCTTTTGTAAGTGCAGCAGTGCCATTGTGCTTAGGTTGGGGATGTGTCCCCTTGCTTCTCTTCACAGGGTGTGGAGCCCTGCTTACTATTTGAATTGTTTGACCCTCATCAGGGCAGAGCAAAATCTTATTTTCTGTCTGATGCAAAGGGGTTTGTTTTAGTAGTAAAACCCTTACCCGTCCTTTGCTGCTGTATGGTTTTAAAAAGTTTTAATTTTAGGTGTGATGGAAGCAGAACTGATCTTTCCTTAAAGAGAGCATTTAGAAACAATTTTCATGCTTTCTTCATGCAATGAAGTATTGAAGAACTGGGTGTTGTGTAGACTTGTAACTGTCTCCACTATCCATGTGCTGAGGGACTGTGCAAAATTATGATAAAGCAGGTATTTGAAGATGTCCACAATTTGATCCATATTTCTAGTAGTTACTCAAGTATGTGTGGTCACCTGAAGCATTTTATCAAAAAGCCGAGAAGGAGTTCTGAAATTAGGGAAACTGAGGCTGAAGCAAATAGGAATTTGTAAATACCAGTATTACAAAACTCTTGGTATTATTGATTTGGATGCTTCTGCCATTTCATGAGCATTGGCCTGTATCACCTCAGCAAGGAAGTCAGTGGAGTCATGGGAGATCTACGTGGTCTTTTTATCTGAGGAGGGAAGGCAAATGCTTTGTCCTTTGGAATGAGGAGGACTAAGGGAGTGTAGAGACCAGTGTTTTCTCTCCTAGGGCTCTTGCCAAACTCAGGTCATTGAGCCGTGGATGTAATGCCACTTGAACAATGGATTTACTAACTTCTGGTAAGACTTGTACAGCTTTTTGAAAGAAAACCTGCAGATCTGAGTAATAGCATGAGACACAAGGAAGCCTTGGTCACTGTTTTTATATGCTAAAAATCATGATTGGCATATGCTTTTGCCTGGAAAAAGTCTGTGTTGGTGTTGCAAACTGTTTTTAAGTGTCTTGGCTTCCTTGAAACAAGCTGTTTGAGGAAAGAGTGCTGCAGAGTTAACATGCTGTTTTAACCACACACAACTGTGGAGCAGGTTTTGAGCCCAGCATGATGACTGAACATTGGTCTGTTTTTCCTTCAAATTTTTGCCACTGTTAGCGCACTTTAGAAAATTATTTTATTTGAAATTTACACACACTAAATCTTAAAAAAAAAGCTATGTAGAAGCCGTGCTGAGGTAAAACACTGCTTAGGGTATTGTGCCTTTGCTGTATTTTTCCTTTCTTGTTCTCCTATTTTTGTCTCTCCAAAAGTCTATCATTATGGAAAGACATAGTTAAAGCTTGGCTCAGCCCCTTCTGTCCTGGAAGACTGAATTGTTCTTAAGGCAAACTGATTTAATTGTATTTCAACGGCTTCCTTTTTGCATTGTTTGTTCCTATTAGGTAAATGGTCCCGGTGGGGATAGTATCTTCAATACCTTGTATGGTCCAAAGCGTTATATTTCAGTCTGATTCTGTTAGCATTACATTGTGCTAGAGCAGAAAGACAATGGTTTGCATTGGAGTTTTTTGTAACGTAACCAAAGTTTTCTTTAGAGTTATTTTGGTCTTGGACATACAGTAACTCTCCCTGTCCATGCCCTGAACGTGACCATGTTAAAAGAACAAATTGATGCTGAATGTGGACGGCACCAGTGTCCTGAAGCTGTGCTGTAAGAGCATCTGGGAATAATTATGTAGAAATGCTGGGGATAGGAAGCCGTTTTTCTGAACAAACTTCTTTTTTCCTTGATCAGTATCAATGGCTTTGAACCACAGGGGATGGTTCCAGGAATTGTCCTGCAATAATGGTGCTTTGAAAAACTGCTTTTAAATTTGCATTGCAACTGCAGGGCTCTAAACTGAGGGATCAAAACTGAAGCCATTTTTTGATTTCTTTCCATTTTTTTTCTGTTAAATGGTTACGTGTCACTCCTGGTTATCAACCTCTCCTATGAGAAAACATCCTTCATGTTTAACTGAAGAGTTTGCAGCAACCTCTCCAGATCACTTGTCACACTGAGGGCAACCCTACCTTGCACAGGCAGGCTGCTGCTGTAAAATGAAGTCATCCCTTGCAGCCTTGTCTTCCCCCGATCAGGTCTCTTTTATAAAAGGGTTTGGAAAACCTTCCTCCGTCCTGCCTGGCCCTGTTTCCAAAGGGAGTTGTCGGTGAGCGGGGCAGGGCCTCGGGCCTTATCTCTGTTGTCAGAGCTGCCTGCCTGGTAGGTGGCAGCGGGGCAGCGCTTTTCCAATGAGACTTTCCTGTGCTGAGGGAGGCCCTTGTTTTTTGTTTTAACAGCTTCCTATTGTTTGAAACAGCAGGTTGTCCCCTCCCACGCTATTCTAGCTCTTTCCTCCTCCCTTAAGTAATTTCTCTGTGCAAGTATTACTCAGAGCAGTTACTCTAGCAGTGAGTGCTCTGAGAGTTTTCCCAACTCACTTTGATATCCAGCTGTTGTTGCAATACCAGTGTGGAGTTCACGCAATAAACAAAAAGTGGCTTCTGAAGGTAGGTCTTTCTGATTTTTAAATCTGTTGTTTTAATTCAGTGTCACCACTGCTGCGACATGACTTTTTTTTAATTGAATCCAGATTGTCATAGGAATTCTCTCCTACGTATGGTATTGAAAGGTAGAAATTTCTGCTTTTCAGTGTGGCTTGCCTTTGTTTCTAAGATGCAGAGAAAGAATATTGCTTCAGTTTGTTAAGAGTTTTCTTTTCAATATTCCAGTCCTGCTGTTAAGTGGTGTTTCATATGTGCACATTTTATTTATGATGTTCTACCTCTGTGCAGAGGCACTTTCTAAGCCATAAGCTGCCTCTGGTCCACCATACTGTAGGTTCTTCTATCTAATAGTATGTGTGATAAATTTGAAGATAAAGCGAGTCACAATCTCTTCTCACCTTCATGATTGTCGCAGCTGGAAGGGATGTTGGCAGTTCCTTTCCAGTCCCACTTACTTTACAGTGTAAGTATTACCTAGTCAGAAGCTCGCTAGACTGTTTTTTTGGTAAGTTAGATGTGGTTTTCCTTCCTTCTCTTCGTTGAATTCTGTGTTAGAAAGTTGATAATGAAATGAGGTACTAAATGTAGATAGAGCTTTTCTGTTATTTTAATGTTTTGATTTATAAAAGTCAACTTGCTTCAGCTGGTTTCCTGCTCCTCTGCCTTCTGTAAAGTGTCTTGTGTCCAAAATTAGTAATCTTTTTGCAATTGTTGGAAGTCTATCACTATATTCCATACGTCTCACTGCTTCAGCTTAGCAAGAAGTACATTTTTATTTAAATTTATAGATTTAAGAAAAACCCCCAAAACTTCACACTATTTTGATACATTTGGTGACACTAAGCAGAGGTTTTAGTTCCACAAAATGATAAATCCGGTTCTAGAGTTTGTCATCAGAGGAGGTGAGGGGGGACTAATCTGTGTATGTGTTCAGTACTCAACATTCAGAATAATAAACGTTCTGCTTGTTCAAATGCATTCTAATTTTTTTTAAGGAATAAATTCTCAGGCAGCTTAAAATAGACCAGGATTACAAAGGTATTGATCACAGTCTGCAGAGGCAAGGTTTATCTGATCCATACCTGGAAGAGGAAGTCCCACTCTCCTTGCCCTAACATCTTGATAAGCTGATTCAGGTTACTAACCCAGTAGCAAATACAGTAAGCACTCTCCTCCCTTCCTACCATCCTTCCAAAAGTGCTAATGTTGTGGGCTGAGTTTGCTTCTGTGAGCCTAAGTGTGAACTGCCCTCCCCAGAGCACTTGCATGGAGAGAGAGAAGTGCCCTCTTCACTGCAGTGGTAGCCCTGAGATTTTGGCTTCCTTTGGTTATTTAATAGGGTTACTCTCAGATGATGCCTGTCTGAGATATGTCCTTTATGTCCTTCTTCTAGTACATTTGAACTTTGTGGAGTTAGGGAAGCCTTAGGCTTTTTTTTTTTTTTTTTAATTGGCAGTTAAGAAGCCTCTTGTTTTTTTTTGACAGAGAAGTGGTGCAGTGGACATACAGGAGTTTTCTGAAGTTGTTAGTTTATAATGTAGGCATAACTCGTGACAGTGGTCTCAAAGTTTTAGTTGTCCTATAAACCCAAACAGGATAATTCCAGGTTAAAGAGTTCTCCGTTTAAGGCCAGAGAAACATGACAAACAGCCTGAGGAGCGAAGGAAGCAGACTGTGGTGGCTGTCAGGATGAACAATGGTTTTGGCACACCTGCTGCTTTGCTGCTGAGCTTCTCCGTGCTTGGCAGGAAAGGAGTGATTTGGAGGATAACCAGATAGTTTTGTAGATGTTTTTGGTATGTTTCCATCTTCTCTGAGGGAGAGAAAACAGAAGCACTTGCTTTATAATGTAACTAATGGCTGGTGAAGGCTGGCACCATCAACTTTTGGGGAAGGATTTAATAATGCACTTACAGATGGGAAAGTCAATATTATGCTAGAGTCAAAGACCCTTAGAAAGGAATATAGGGAGACTGACATACCATGGGAAGGGGGAATAGTGGGATATAGTCACAGCAATGTGTTAGAGAAATTTATGCTCAGACTACCCTTCTGAATAATTATAAACATAATCAAAAAGCAAAATGAAGAGAGCTGGAACAAATGCATTTCAAAGAAAGTTTTGCAATACCACAGTTTTTGATTCCACCATGAGCCAACTGATGTTAATCAGTTGCTGTTTCTCCTGGGAGTTTTCACAAATATGAGACCAGATTACTTCTTCCAAAGAATAATATGTCACAGCTATGTCATTTCATCCATTTTCCAGTTCTATCTTTTCAGGTTCTGATGTTCTGGATCATAATAATAGTCTTTTTAACCAATGTGGAATTCCATGCCTATTAATATAGATTTTATCTGAAGCTTCTCATGTACTTGATTTCACAAGAGGATGTGAGTTACTATTGCTGCCCTAAATTGTTGAGTGCCTGGGTCACCAGAGTATGTTGGAATTGAAGAAGTTGGGTGAACTGGGAAAAAATGAGAATGCCAAAAAGCCAGAAAAACTTCCTTCTAGTTTAGCAAAGAAAAAATATGTAGCACCACACATTTTGGCTCAAGCTCAGAGTAGTTAAGCTTCAAATAGAGTGACTTCAGTTCCACTTGACTAGAAATGTAAGATTTTTCCAGATCAGCCACTTAGTTGCATGTGTGCACACATATGTGTATGATTTATTTTATTTTCTTAATCACAGAGGAAGGATGCACAGACTCTTAATCTAGATAAAATATTCTTATTTTTTCCTGTTTCCCTTACAGGTGTGTGTATAAGGAAGTGTGACTTCTTGTAATGCTGGTTAAGCAACGGATGATAATAATAATTATAGTAATGTCTGAATGCTTTCTTCTAGTACTGAAAAAAATGTTGTAAATGATTTCTCAACATTTATCGTGGTGTAATGACGTGACTGAAAATACCATTGTGGTGTAGTAACTCTTCTTGATAAGGATAGCTGTCACAGATATTGCTTTCTCAGATGTCAGCTGATTGTTCCTTGAAGCCTGGTTATTCTGAGGGAGAGGACTTTAAACACTACGGTGTTTGCTTTTGTCCTTTTATTGCCTTGCTGGTGTTCTGGGTCCGTGTTTGTGCACAAGTTGCTAATGCAACAGTTGCATCTCTTCAGGGCTTCTTGTGTTGCCAGCATTTGGAACACAAGGGGAATTCTGGGGAAAACGAGTTCTATTGTACAGCATTACAATGGTTGTAGAGGTGAGCCTGGAGCAATATCAGCAGGTCTTGCACTAAGAGGATTTGGCAGGAGAAGGTGTGGGCAGCATGTGGCATGTGACTGCTGTACAAGTGGAAGGTGAAGACTACCCTGTGACCAGCTCTAGGAGATCCTGGTGTGGGGGATGACTTTGTAATCCGTACTGGAGCCCGTAGGAAGAAGCAAGCCTTAGAGACTAGTTTGAGGTAGACATTTCTAACCCTTCTCCTGTGGTGAGTTCCTAAAAGAGTGAAAGGATTTTAACATCACAAAAGCCGTCTTTTACTTAAATAGTACTAGAAATTTTGCTTTTTAAAAAAGAGAAGATTGAAAAAAACCTAGGGAAAACAAAGTGAAACTAAGCTTGTGTGCAACTTCATTACCACCTATATCTCAGCTTCCCAGCCAGTCAGTCACTGAATGACCCCAGATGTCTTACCAGAAATGTTGTGCCATGTCTGAAATCAGCCATACCCTGCAGTCCCTGGAGCCCTCATCTTTGAACACCCCTGATCTCCCCAAGAGGGAAGATGGGGCCGTACCCGTGCCCCCAAGGGTGATGTGTGGCACAGCCACACTCCTAAGAATCACAGACATAATTAGAAGCCAGAAACCAAATGCTTACATAAACAGTGTCATCCTGAGACCCAGTTACTTTCCCATTCCCTGTTGCGTGTGATGGAGCAGAAGAACCCCTAGAGCTGCGGTTGTCTCTTGCCTGAGACCTTTCCCCAAAACTTCTCTGTACTCCAGCCCTGTTCCCTGAGGCACTTTGCTTTAGAGGTGACACACATCATTGTAGGCTGGGCATTTTTCTCTTCGGGGGAAAAAAAGGTGAAATGAGTACACAGAATAGAATGTATGAATTTAGGATAGTGTGCTTTCTAAATTTCATGTGTTCTGTGCTGGACTAAGCCAGGAGCTGTGTAATCCTTTGTGTATGTGGTTTTTGCCAGGCACATGTGTTTAGTTTCACAAGTGATTTTGGCCATCAGTGCAGGATGAGATTTGGGAGAGTAACAGAAGTAGCTGCTTGCTTTTCTGTAGAGCTCAGAGCCACAGCAGCATTGAAACTGAAAGGAATTAAACCTCTGAAGTAAGCATCCTTTTATTTAGAGGCTGAAATCCTATTGTGATGTTGAGCTAGACTGCAGTTTTCTGTAGCTACTCTTTCAGTGTTGAATTTAGTGGCTTTAACATTTGTTGTTGGCTGGGTAATTTGCAGTGCTGTCAGGTCAGGCCTTGTTTTTGTATATGGGGACATGTGTACATATGCTTAAATTTACTCCTTTTCATTCTGTTTTAAAATAACAACAGCAACAAGTTCTATTAAGGATGTTTCCACATGTACCAGTTTGTTAAATGTATTATAACTTCCTGGGCACCTTAATAATTCTGTTTTAATTTCATCTTTAACAGGCTTCTTCCAGTTGCAAAAAAAACCTCTTGTGACTTACCTTTTCATGGTCTTTTTCTGGCAATGAGCAATCTGCAAGTTATGCAGAAGGACTCCTTCCAGGGTATATACTTGCTCTTGAGTGCTTCCTGTTTTGGTTTTTTTTGTTTTTTTTTTTTTGTAGGGAGCTTCTGGTGCCACTCAGTAGGGTCATTTTATCGCCAGGCAGAGAAAAAATAAATCAAAGCTGTTGACATCATTCTTCTTTTTCTTACCCCAACACCCAGCTGGTCTGTTCAGCTTGTATTATACTGCATTTGCACAGCTTCTGCTTCTGTGACCCATTAGGACAGAGCCTGCCTGTGCTTAACAAGAGTCTCTTTCATGCTTTGTGGATCTCTCCAGGCCACAGCAGGACACAAAATAATCCCTTTTGCATTTGGTAGTTTCACGGTACTTTTCTGGTGAAGATGAAATAACCTTTCTGAATGAAAACAATAACATCATTTCCATAAGCCTGGTTTTAATACAAGGTAATTGTGTCATTGTTTCTGCATTTTATAAAATGAACAGCATTTTGTTCATTTTTTTTTCCCTCAGCAAATTCCTTACAGATTTTAATACCTTAAAATCTTGGGAAGAGTTTTATAAGCTCTTTAAATCAATATGGAAGTAGTTTCTTATGGTAGCATCTGGTAAGACTTAGAGAACCAGTCTCTTTGAATCGTAATTTAGAAATTTGAGTTCAGACTTTGAATTCAAAGAGGCCAGAGTTCTGTGAAAATTAGTGTGCAAATCTCATGGCTTCACCTTACTATTAGTTCTAACATAAAATGAAAGATCTGTATTTCAGAAAACTTGCTTATACAATCTGCTTTGACATGTGAAGTTTCTGTCTGTGTATACTATATGTATTCTCTAATATTTGAGTTTCTGAAGTGTGTTTGATGAATATACTGTGTATGATAGTCAAGGAATCTTTTGACAGTTTTAGCCATTTACTCCAACTTTAACATGGTGAAATAGGTTAAACTTGGTTTGAAGACTTTTATTACAACTGCTTGATTAACAGATATCAGAGTGGTTTTGTTCTCCAAAATATTTGTTCTAGTACATCTTTCAGAAGATGTCTTATACCAGAAGAATTTAAGCAATTTGTCCATTTGTAAGGGGCTTCTCAGTGACAGTAAAATTTCAGGTAATGGAGTTAGCTGCACATCCTGTTATACAAGGGCTCCTTTCCTGTATTTGCAAGAATCATTACATGACCTTGCCTGTGTTTGATGATTAGCTGCAAGTTCAGGACTGTTATGAGTTCAGTTGTCATTACCCTCTTCTTTAAAACACACAGGGCCCAGTAAAATGGCTCTTTGCTTGCTGAGATTGTGTGGTGGAATGAGTCTGCAGCTGGGGAGAGGCACAGTATGTCCATGGCTGTTGGCTCAGCCAGCAGTGACCAGTTGGCCAGGTCAGGTCTTGAAGTGCAGGAGCCACAGGGATGCCGTGGCAGCATATGACAAACACTTTTATTTGCTACTTTGGGATGTAAAATTCCGAGGTTTGATCGTGTCTATTTGTTCCCTGTTTAGCAAAGGAAAAGACCCAGCTCACCAACTTGCAGAGAGAGTCTTTTCCTCTATAATTTCCCTAAATGGCTCAGTCAGATGTTTTCTTCTCCTGGTCTCCTGGTTGTACAGAAAACAAGAAATGAGGCTTAGAGTTCTGCTCCCCCTGCTTGTCTGTTCCTGGTTGTTAGTGAGATGTGTGGTGTCATGGTATGTTTTTCCCAACCTGTTTGTTTGTTTTACTCTTTCCATATGCTGTTAACTGCTGTTGGATATGGAATGTTTTGATTCAGTAAGCTTTTTCTTGTGGTATGTGGAAATGTTTTTCCTACTCAGGTTTGGAAGTCTTCTGTGGGTTTTGTGGCAAAATGCTTCTGTATCCAAAGCCAAATGAAGCAAAAACGAGTTTCCCTGTTCCTATTAGTTATACTTCTTCCTCTAAAACTAAATAGTAATGATCTTAAACTCAGCTTATGTGTGCTTATGCACACTCGTGATTCTGCTGAAGTGTTATTTATAACTATACAGCACAGATGATTGCTTAAAAAAAGAGAAATAATCAGCATGTTGTGGATGCTGGGTGCATGGTTTTATATTTTTATGTGAAGTATGAATCTGTATAATGTTCTGCAGTGTAGCAGTGCTCCTTCTGCTTGTCAGTTTTAGCAAAACAGGGGGAAAATTATGTAAGTATCTAATACTGGGACCCAGCACAAGCACCATAAACTGCTGCTCACTCTTTCTTTACTCTCTGTTTATATGAGTTCCTCTGAACTGCTTTAGTTTTGCAACTTGGTATGTTATTAGTCTGTCAAGAACATGAGAGCTGCAAGCTATCCTGATATGTGGTAATGGTGGTATAGATAAAACACAAAATACAGTGAATTAATAGTTTGAGAATAATCTAGAACCAAATACTTTTAGACCAAATACTATACTGAGCTAAGAGAAAAGAGGGAGCCAATAAATGCTTTTATGGTACTAACAAATACATTGTCTGGCCCCAGCTGTTGATCACAAGCGAGGTGGGATTGGTTGCCCACCCTTTGGGGAGGTTTTCACTAGGCAGTGGTATCAAAAACTCCATTAAGTGCTCGTGTTCAAGAAACTGATATCTGCTCTGGGTGTCATCTTTTCTCTTGAGCACTACCTGGGCACAACAGTATTTGAGATTCTGAACATATCAATGGAAAGACCTATTTTTCCCACCCAAAAACTCTCCATCTATTTGGTCAAAGTCTATTACTACTCTCAGTGTGTTGCTGCCTTTGCTTAATCTGCATTGTTTCCTTTGAAATCAAAGTACTAATGGTGCCTGGCTTCTTCTGTTTGTTGGTTTTCTTGCAAAATCCATTTCTTGTTTACTCATGGTTGTTATTCTATATGGATATTTGTATTAACACATTCAGTTGTTCCAAACTTAACTGAAATCAAGGTATAATAAATAGAGTTTAATGAAACAGGGTTTTGTGGTGCTATAATGTAAAGAGTATGATTTGGGAGTTGATAGCTACTGATTTCTGTTTTAAGCTAGGAATGGGGTGTGAAGATTGACAGGAGAACTCATAGTTATAACAAGGTAGCAGTTACAGTTACAGAAGAGGAAGAATTTTTCTGTTCAGCAGTGAAAATCTGCAAGGTCAGGAAAAGAATGGCAGCAGGATTTAGGATTTAAAAAGTTACCAGTCAATAAGCCTTATGTTTTTGGATACTACTGACTACTTAAAGCTTCTAGGAACTCTTTAAGTCATTGTTGGGCTGGAATTTACAAGCCAAAGTGGAAAACTCTTGTTTTCTTGGGTCAGTGGTATTATAGGAAGAGAGATGAGGCTTATTTTTTTGTTAATAAGATGCCATAGGAGAAAGGGCCTTGAAATCTTTTTGCAGTAGCTCGTGGCTATATAATACAGAATTTTGCAGTCAAAATGTTTATATCTGGAGGCTGAATCCAATACTGAATTCATCTTGCAGCTCCCTTTGGAAAGCCAAGGTGAAGTTTGAAAAGGGAATAACTGGCAGCTGAGTGTTCTCTAGAATCAAACTAGAACCTTCCATTTCACCATATGGTTGACAGCTGCCCTGTTCCTATTTGTCATGATTTTCTGTGTTATGCAGGATTGATTGGTGATGTTTAACTGCTTTTGAACACTTGCATAACATTTGAAGCTGCTGTGTTTTTTCCCATTTATCTAAACTCCACAAGTTCCATGTGGAGTGGGATGAAAAGCTGGCTTCACCCCCCCTTCTTCCTTGTGAAATGTCTAGCACCAGGTCTAAGGGAACATAGGGTGTTTTTTAAATGCAGGCTTGGGAGAATAAACTTAGATTTCATGTAGAAAGTAATACCAAACTTGAGAATAAGCACTTTGGAAATCCAGGTGTGTTAAGATGCAGCTTTTATTATCATGTATGGCAGTCTTTTAAAAGAGCTGCACAACTGTGAAGGGGAGATCTGAAGGGAGTGCAGATTGTTTTGAAAGGGTTTGAATTTCCTTAAGGTTGGGCAGACTTTCTTAATTTTACTTATATTCTTTCCTTCTTCAACTGTCAGAGAAAAGTTGCTGAGATAGCAGGGCTGTGTAATATAAAGGGGGGCTGCTGCTTCCAAAGGTTTTTGGAAGTAGGCTGTGGGTTTCTGTGCCTCTATTCCCTGTAACCTTCACAGCAAATGCATGTGCTGAAAGTACTGTGGTGGATGAGAGAAGTGGTTATTAATATCATGGTTTTGATATGAGTAGAAGTTTTATCCAGGGAGTAAAGTGTGTTTTGGCAATAAGCCCCACACAAAGTAAATAATGTGACATTTGCATCTCTAGTTCTGACCTCCACTTTCTCATTATTTGTCTTCTGACAGAAGCCCTTTATTACTCAATTATCCCACACTGTGATTTTATAAATTACAGTGTCTAAGAAGAGATGCTTTACTCCAGAAGCTTCTAGATCATCTTTCAGACTAAGTTATTGTTGATCAGAAAAGGCCACAATGCTGGCTTTAGATAAGTAGACCTGTGTGTTTGGCCTTTTTATTTATTTATTTTATTTGTAATTTGCCTTTGAATAATTGTCATGTTGTATTAGAGCTCTTTACTGGATGAGTGTTAATAGCTTTTCTTATTATTTGAAAGCCAGCTGAATACTTTGAGTCTTCTTAACTGCTTTATGAAACTCTGGACATGGCTACCCTACTGTCCCAATAGCTCTATAGGATAAGTGACAATTCTGAACAAAAGTCTGCATGGTTGTGAGTTTGCACAGAACACAGGTGTTTATCAGCTGAGGTCCTTCTTTCAGGAAGGGCTGCAGAAAAGACTTTGTAACCTTGGGGGAGAACCTGCAGGCATGTGGGAAGAAGCTCCCTTGAGCCTGAGAGGTAGAAGGTAGAAATTTTCACCCTTCCACCATCACTGAACCTTCTGCAGTTCAAAGCCAATGACTTTCTGCTGGTGGTTTGTTTTTTTTTTTTTTTTTTTTTTTACTGTGAAAGATGCTCTTTAAATAGAGTTGGCTGACTGTCAGGCTTAAAATCAAATGATTCAGATTAGGTAAGTGTTTGCAAGATTTCATTACACTGTTTTAAGAGGCAGTCCACTGAGTCTTATAAAACCCATGAGCATTTTGGATGAGGAAGTTGGAGAACTGTATCTGCTGTAAAGAGTATTTTCATGCAGTATGAAGCTATACTTGACCCCAGGAGCTTGCAGAGTCTCACTTCGGGGTGTTTCTGCAGAATGTGGTCTCTCCATGCCCCTTGCTGGTCTGAGCAGATAACAGGAACATATTTGTTTTCATATTTCATGGGTTATTTATTGGTTTGAAAAGTCTGTGTAAGAACAGACTCTTTCTTCATAGAATTTTTCAGTTTTTTCCTTCCAATCACTGTAGAAGCAGTAAGCTGTCTACAGTAATGCCAGCATTCCCACTTCAGGCACCTGTATTCCCAGAAGGCAATTTGACCCATCAGTGTCCTGATTACAGGATGGTGGTTGGTAGCTGAAAAAATACCTTGCTAGTGACCAAAATTAGATCTTTGTTATGCTAGTTTGCTTGCTGTTCTGTCTGCTCCTTTCAGTTTTGTTTTCCATTATCATGAGGTTATCCCTCAGAAATGACCTTTATTGTGTCCTCTGGGAAACCTTTAATCAGGTTTGCGTACCCCTACTCTCTGAAATAGTAGTCTGTGGATTTGGGGGAAGTTTTGTTTTTAGTCTTCATTCCAAAATCATTTCGATGGTCTTTACTAACAACTTTTAGCCAAACATTTGGATAATTACTTTTGCATCAGTTAAGTGGAAGGATTGGTGTTTGAAAGAGCATTTATCTTAACCTTCAGAAATTCTGAGTATATTTTCCAGCAAGATTCTGTGAAGTTAGCTTAAGTCTCTGATCCTCAAAGCTTTGTTGTAACTTTACAGCACTTGAGAGACTGAGAATTGTGCAATAGCAGAATAAAAAAGAAGGAAGACCAGTATGAGTCTGTTGTGGGCATGAGTGGCACTGTAAGGTGCTCTCAGTTCCTGGTTCCACCCAGTGGGCACAAGTAGCACAGAGCCAGGTAATTAAGTTGTTCCTTTAAGAGGAAAGAGTGTCAAGTGGGTGTAAGCTTGATAGGAAAAGCATTACAGACTCATCCCCACCCCTTTTTCCCAGCATTGCAATCAAGACTGAGAAAACGCATGCATAAAGCAGAAATTTTTTTTCCTCTGTTGTCCCATTTCTACTGTCAAAAAATTCTTGGTAACAGAGATGAATGGAAATCTATCATTTTGTAGTTGTACTTTATCATCTAGGTGTGCAAATAAATCTGTCCAGTATTTCTGGCTAGCTAAGAATCTCAAAAAGAAGAGACATCCTCAAAGAGGAGGAAGCCATCCCCTCTTTGGTTGTGCAGCAGCTGACGTCTGTGAGGAATGTTTACCTTTGAGGTCACTGCCTTGTTCATTCTTTTCTTCATCCAACCTCATGGTTACTTGGTATTGGGAACTCTTTCCATCCCTCTATTTTATTTCATCACCTTCAAGATTGAATTTAAAGTGACTTGCAAAGCTGACTATCTTTTGGGGTGTCTAAACTGTAAATGAAGGTCCTAATATTGATAACTCTGCAATTAAATATAATTTAATCCATGCAGAAGTTAGCAAATACTTTCATCATTGCAGCTACATGGAGAAAGTGTGTTCTCAAGCCTCTAGTTCTAAAAACTTTCCCTCTAGCTGAGAACAGCCATGAGATCAGTCAATGGGATCATTCTTGTGTTTCTTCAGTGGAAGAGCCACACTGTCAGAAGCCATCTGGGCGAAAAGTTTCACCAAACCCCATTGTCTTGGACATGTCTGTCTTTCTTCTTTTCTTGTTATGAAAAAATATTTAAATAAGGGATTTAAAAACTGTTTCTCACCATTTAGGCTTTCAGAGATGTCATGGCATGGGAAGGAACAATTTGCCCTTAACACCATTAATCTACTCCCTACCACCAGAAGAGGTGGTAGGATCTTGGGGATGAGGAATCTCTTCTCTAAAATCACACACGTTCACACATTGAAGCATTTACTTTGCTTAGTGTTTTCAAAGTTTCTTTAGAAATAAAGTAATGAACAGTAAATTCTAGACTTCCTACTTTTATTTAATAGTGTGATAAATACTTAGTTGGTGGTTTCAGCCATACCTAGTGCTAAATAGAAGCATCTCCTTTCCTGAACAAATTGTTCTAATTCAGCCATGTGCCTGGAAATGGGGGTTCAAGCAATAGCCTAAAATGTTTGGAGAGACATGGACTGCAGTAAGAGAGGGGTGTTACATTTCCCCCCCCCTTCAAATGAACTGTGATAGTGGGACCTTGCCAGAGAACAAAGGATGCAAGTTGAGATGTTATGTTTCTTTATGATTGATTTAGCAAGGGAATATGGAGATGAACAGGGTCTTGAAATCTTGTGTGGTACGTCTTGTAGAGTGCTGTGCTGTGCTGGCAAAGGGCAGCCTCGCCTTTCTTCAGGCCAGAAGTACATGCTGAACTATGGCCAGCTTTGCTTTGGGGGTGCAGTGCTGGAGTGATGCCCCGTGCCTCTCTTGTCTGCTCAGCCTGTCTCTGCAGCTCAGAGCCTTCCCTGGTTCCTGAAGAAAGCTGCTACCAAACAGCATGAATTGATGGGATAAGCTAGAATGTTTGGTTTACTTTTTTATTATATACTCTTTTTTAATATTTTATTTACTCATAACATTTGTATAACATTTGTTTAACATGAGCTGGTATATAATGTTAATAAGTTTTTTAGAGTTTGGCACATTGTGAAGCTGCCTCCAGAGATCTGGTTTTGTCCTAACTGGGTGGTTACCAGCTTCAGTGTTTTCTGCTTGTTCATAGCTTTGCAAGGTCCACGTAGCCAAATGAGCAAACTGAACTTGCTCCTGTGAGCGATCATGGCCAACGTGTGGTAAGAAGTCTGTCCTGCTAAGCCTGTGCAGTTGCAGTGCAGGTACTAAGCTTGCACAGATACTCTGAGGGTTTGGGCCAGCTCAAAGTAGTCTTGCTGCAACGACAGGCGAAGTACAAAGCCTATAATCTTGATTCTGGTTCCAAGACAATAAAAAATTGTATTCGCTTTGTCATAACTGAGACAGCTTGGCTCAAAAAGTACTTAAAGGTTAGTTTTACAGCCCATTTTGAGAGCAGAATTTTGTTTTGAAGTTCACTGGATAGGTGCTGGTCTCAGCTGTGCATCTTGGGCATGTTTTGGATTGCATTTTTCATTTTTTGTAAGTGCTGCAGAAAGAAGACAGTGCTTGACTCAGTGGTTTTTGTGAGGCAGCGCTGCCTGTCTTGGCTCATTCCTCGCAGCGTTCTGCTCAGTCTCTGCGGTGCAGGCTTAGCCATTGCACCTATTGCAAGTGGTGGTGGTTTATAGAGATCCCTGTTGCTTGAAACTGAATTAGCTCACACGGTCTGGTTGGCTCATGGTTCATTAAGGGATTGAGCAAAGAAAGGGGGCTGAGGGTGAAATTGCTTTGAAATGAATCCTGTGTGTAGGTTCAGCGCTCAGGAATGTTGTGTGACAGGCGTGGTAATGGTCTGTGTCTGCAGGCTTGCAAGCACATCTAAAATTTTGCATGGCACATTGGCAACCAAGAAGACTATTCATCTGTATGTAGATATTTGCCTGCCTTACAGCAGCGCTGAGACTTCATTGATATTTGTAGAATGCGTTTAACAGAAGTACAAAGAAAATATTACTAGAAGGGAATGTGTTAGGCTGCTGTAATCCATTTGCAGATATTGAGGAAGTTCTTTTCTGTCTTTTGAGAGAAGATGAAGAATTTGTAATTGTGAGGAAGGTGAAAAATGTGCCTTTGTGGATACCCAGGATATCTTTGTAAAGTATTATTCTCTTAGTTAATTTTGCTGATGCACGAACTCTACATATGTCTATTTTGAAGTGACTTCATGCTGCAATTAACACTTGAGTACATTTGGATTAGAGTAATCTTGCTCATACCAGCCATAATAGGTAATTTCAGTTGTTATTAGATGTATCAAAAATGGGATAATCCTAAACGTCATTGGGAATGTCCACGGAAAATATTATGCAAGTTTCTGTATGTATGGGTGGACTACACTTGGAAAACTTTATAAAAGTGTTTTGCCATGAATCTCATGGTTCCTCTTCCTAGGGATTTCTTAAATAATTCTGGGTTTTTTCTGCGTTTTTGGCGATGAGGGAAAAAGTAAACTTGCGATGGGAAGAGCAGTTTCTATCGAATAATTCTGACTTCAGAAACATCTGTGTCTTTTGGAAGACATCATATATCCCATGTACCTAGATTAAGCGGCATTTTAGACATACACAAAGTTTCTGGTGGCGAAAGTTTGGAGACTACTTTTGTTCTGAAGAGAGCTGTGGGCTGCTGAGTCAGGGATGAGCCTTGTGCATGTCTTCTTGGCCTTCCAAGTTCAGTGCAAAAGCCCAGTTCTGGGGTGGACAGCACGTGTTCACAGAATCACAAATCCTTGTACAACTGCTTGAATGAATGAGAGCTCTTAAAAAAAATTAACACTACGGGATTGTAAAGGATATGTATGAAAACTGCTGTGAGGTTCACTTGAATGTTGTATTTTATTTTTTTAATCTAACTTCCTTCTCTAACCCTTCTAACATACTCCAAGCCCCCTTGCTTTTACATGCTTTTCTAGTAATTCTCTGTTCAGTATTTTATTTTTCGGGTGGAGGAAGGTTTATATTTTTTGCTTTGTCTCAGAAGATTTAGTGTATTGTGGGAGGTGAGGCAACACTGGTCTTGGCAGAACACCGCAAAACCAAGAGAGTAATTAAATGACGCAAGCCTTTGATTATTTTTCTCTCTCAAGCTTTCTGGCACGGCTGGGCATTCCGATTGCAAAAGGAGGATCAAGAGAAGAAATTTCTAAAGATCGCAGAATTAGAAGAACTGTGTTGGAGACTTTCTGCTTCTTTACAGCTCTTCACTCTCAAGTTGTGGAATTGCTTCTTTTTCCCCTGTGAGGATAATGTCTCTCTCATCACCCAAGATAGATGTGACTGAAAGGGAGCTGCCAAGGTTGCGGTTTGATTTTGGTTTCTTTGCACCCTTACTAATTGGATTTTTCCCGTCTTCTGCAGGAGGATTATAGAAGGATTACAGAAGCTGGGTTTTTTGGGGTGTGGGAGGTAGCTGTTGTTTTTCTTCCCTTGCTTCTGGGACCTCCTTGACTTGCCGTTTGTTACTGCCTGTTTGGAAAAGGGAGAAGCAGCATAACAGATGAACTTGCATGACCATGGATTCCTTCCCTTTGCAAACGTTGTATGTGGCTGCTCGTAGGAGAGGTTTTTGCATACGTAAGCAGCAAATGAAGAATAGCATCCCAGGCTGGATTTAAAAGAAGCAAATTGTGTCCTGGCAAAAGGATAAATACAGTTTAAACTATAGTTTAAAGAAGATTGGATGTTGTTCCAGTTTCAAATTTTTTGAAAGGAGGGGTCTGATCAAGTCAAATATTCTGCCAGCCCAAACCTGCATTTTCTACAGCTGAAACTAGAAGATGTCTTGGAAAAGAAATTACTTTTCTGTGGGTCGGGGGAATGTGCAGGGCATGTTTACTCCACGAAATACCACCTCAATAGCACCCAGTAAAGGTCTCAGCAATGAACCAGGACAGAACAGTTGCTTCCTGAATAGTGCACTACAGGTAAGAGTATAGAATAAAGAATGTTTCTGTCTTTGCCCTCTGTCTGTTGCAGTATTTTCCTGGGCTTGACTGTGGAACAAATATAGCCAAGCTTGAGTACATAATTGCTTATGGGCCTGGATAGAATAAAGCTACATTTGGAAATGCAGATTAGTTGAGTTATAGAACAGCTTTTTTAATTTTCATGTTTTCTTGGTGAAATCAACAGCATATACATAGTCATCATTTACTGTACTTGAATGTCTTGTGTAAACTTGTAGTGTGTCAACCAAAGATAAAAATATATGTAGAAAATTTATTTTAAAATAGTAGAATATTGCATAGCTTGTAATATGTATACTCCTTAAAGTAAATTTAACTTTTTTGTTGAACCAGTCAGGTTCAAGGTTTGATAATGCCTATACAAGATCTTTTTTATGTAGTTCAGTTTTCTTTCTAACTGCTGATTTGTAGCTTAGTTTAAATGGTTGAGTGTTTACCTTTTGATTTAGAAGAAAAACTTTTTCCAGTGCCAAATGCAGTGGAGTGGTTTGGCTGCTATAGAGGTATTGTCACCATTTAGATGTTTTGAATGTCTGATGGTTGAGATTTGGTTGTTCTGGCAGCAGAGTTTAAAACCCCTTCTCCACATCAGTTTCCATCCCTTCTTATGGCTTGTCTGTGCAGCACAGACTGTGTCATTGTGGGTTTGTTTTTCTATTTCCTTTTTTTCCTATGGGCACAATCAGGTTCTTGACTAACTTCAAGCTTCCAGATAGCCCCCATACAAATATGTATACCTATGGCCCTCAAGAGGCTTAATGTGTTAGGAAATACAGGACTACATGCAAAGAGAAACTATAACAAGAAAAGTGGAGTTTCCAGTGATGTTCTGTACCAGTTACCTTTACTAAGCTGTAAGGTGTAATCACTGACTGCCTCCTAATACCAAGTTACTCTGAACCTAGGTCAGAACTAAGTAGACCCTGACACCAGCTGCATGCCATGCATGAAGATGGAAGCGTATGGTGTGGCCTTTAGACTCCTACAGAAACCCTTTTCTTCTAAAGCTCAAGAGAGATAGGACACCAAAAGTACTTAAAAGCAAAGCTGAATTTAAAAAAAGAAAGATGGTAATAATTCCATAAAATATATACTTCTGGGGCTTATCTTAATTTTTTAACACTCAGTCTGAGATGCTCTTGAATGTTTGTTGCTCCTTATTTTTAAGAATTTCTATAAACATTCAGGATAAACTCTAAAGGCAATTACATAAAAAAATTGGACTGATTCCTAAATGTAGTTTTTTTGTCCTTTTGTAAAGACTGTAGTAGTTCTTCAGGAATGTTGTGTGTAATCAAATGTTTCCAGGGCTTATGTTGCCTCCCAGGCCCTTAAGTATAGGGAGAGTTCGAGTATAAACATAGCCATGGCAATTCTGAAGTTTTAGGAAATTTTACAGACTGTATTTAAAAATGTTATTACTGAATATTACATACTGTTATGGTTTAGGTAACAAATTTTTCCATTTGGAAACACTTGTTGAAACCAGCACAAATTTTTTCAGGGTGCTAAACTTTGTCTAGCCAGTAGCTCCAGACAAATTCATCAGAAATAAGACACTGGGTTCCTCTGTGCTAACAAAGCATTCAGCCAGCACACAGCAGCCCAGACCTTGCTGCTCTGTCCGGAACCTGGCAGGACGTGATTTAGGTCAGAGCTTCTTTCAGTGCAAGCTTCTGCTTTCTGAAAGGCTGGTGGCTCTGAGGGTTACAAGAAAGTCCAGTTATTGTCAGTTGAAGCTGAAATAGCCAGGGCTCACCACATTTATACATAAAGAGCAGACTGTGAAACACCTCAGAGATGGGTATTTTCACTGTTTTACAGATACAAATTTTAATAGTTTCCCAAGAGTGGACAGATTTAGTGGTAAAACTTAAGAATAAAACTTGGTGCTGTTAGAGCAAATGTCACCACTCGCTGTTGCTACCAGAACATATAAAAGCCTGCTTGGTTTGCTGTGCTGTGACCCTACGTGGTCACACACCTGATATTACCACCGTACCTGTCCTGAGAGAAAGGTACAACTGCCCAAACAGGTTAGAGTTAGAAATCTGCCAGTAATCATGGCCTGTAAGTGCACTTTCTAATGGTAATATTGGGCATAACGGCTTTTAACATTTTGCCATTTTTACTTGTGAGAACTCCGTAATATGTTTGCTGTTGGTCCTCCATTTTTCCAGCATTTAGTCTTTCTGCTCAGAAAAGAAAGCTGCATAGGAGGTGGAAGAACGCAAGAGTTTTGGCCCCAGCAGTGGATGGGGTGTCCTTTTGGCTGCTCTGCTCAGCTGGCCAGCACAGGGGAGCAGTCAGGGAAGGTGCTGTTTAAGCCAGCACTGCCACATAGACAAAGAAGAGAGTTTTCTAATCTAAAAGCACGTGGCAAGAAATTCAGAAGGAGATTCTATTGTAAATTAACATATGTGAAGGTTACAGCTAAAGAAGAAAGCTGAAGATGTCAACTTGCAGTTACATAAAAGGCATCCTTTTTAAAGGTGATGTTCACTGATAACATTAGTGTACTTCTGGGATTATTTAGCATGTACCGTTTTAATCAGAGGTTTATGGAGTGTTTTATTTTATATATTCATAAAATTGGCTGTGCTGCTTTTTGTGTTTCAGGTTCTCTGGCACCTGGACATTTTTCGCCGCAGTTTCCGGCAAATCACAACGCACAAATGTATGGGTGATTCTTGCATCTTCTGTGCTCTTAAGGTAAAAGTTAGAAATAAATTGAAAACCATTTTTAAAAAAGTTGAACAGAAATATTTATGGTACTTGATTAATATATGTAATCAAACTTGCACCTGAAAATTTGGGAGAGCAAATATAAATCTGATAGCTACTGATCCAAGACACTTATAGTACTGCCTTTAAAATTTGTTCAGATACAAGGGCTCTTATCAATGGCATGTGGGTTATTGTGAGACTCCTTGTTTGAAAGATTAGTTCAGGCAGTCAAATAATTTTGTTTAATTTTTTCCAATTTGCCATTTGGTGTACAAATACAGTACTGGATACAGTTAGTATGCTCATCAGCATTTACCTGTCCCTTTAGAGCTACTTTAAATGTCAGGATGGAGAAGGCAATCTATCTTTAAGCCTTTCTGTTCAAAACTGTTGATTATGTAAGACTAAAAGGGTATTTTCTACTGTAAGTATTGATGTCTGCATTAAATGGCTCCACTCTTTGTAGTCTCTGTTTTAAAAAACATCAATTCTGTTTGTAGATGCAGATGCAATAGCTGACTGTCATAGAGGCTGCCTGGACAGTAAGATCTGAATGCTAGCTCTGCTTCTGAGTACTGCTATTTACTTGAGTCAGTTGTGCAATCCTGTGTCTCCATTTGTCTCTACCAATTAATTTGTAGCACTTTGGGTTTTTTTGTGGCCTCCTTTCTAAGTTTTGCTTCTTCAAACCCACAGCTTCTTGTGGGAGAAATGGACATGATGCAAACATGATGAAAATACCATCTTTAATCTTCCTGAGCAGTAATTTTTCTTTCTGAAATCAAGACTGAGACTTTGATCACAAATGGGTTATAAAATCCAACTAAGTATATAAATTAATTGTGGTAGAATTTATTGTGTCAAGTATTATGTGTGCAGTAATGAAAAGCACAGACAGCATATCTTACAAATATGGCAAAATAGTGCAAGGTTTAAATTAGGATCATCTGACGTTGATACAGGCAATAGTTATGGTATAATAGCTGTCTTGCTACTGTTAAGTGACTTTACAGGTGCTCTGGTAGAGATAGGCTTGAAATGAGTTATCTGGTTAGTTTTTGGACTGTTAAGGGGTTTTCCTTTGCACAGCAAAGAGGAGACTATTAAGGCATGAAGTGGAGTTATTTCCTTCTGAAGGGAAATTTGTCTCAAGATGTATCTGTTGAAATGACAGGACAGGATGATATTTACAGCAGTATCATCAGAAGAGGATATAACAGTGGGTTAGGAGCAAGATGGCACATCCAGACAAGAAAAAGATGGAGTATTAAATATATCCCCTTCCTTATAGGGAAGTGGCAAGACTTAGTCATGATCTGGTTTGAGTTCATTAAGTTCAGTGGAATAAATAATTTGAAGGTATTTCTTGGATCATGCCCTTGAGTGTTGCCAAGGGATTGTTGACGTTCTTTGTTAGCTGAGGTCAGAAAGAAAAGGATTTAGGAAATCATCATCAATGTAAGCTTTTGCTGTTCAGGGGTTTAACCTAACAGCAAGATATGCCAAGGAAATACCAGGAGATCAGACAGGATCTGCTGTGGTTGAAAGTAGGTTCTCAACTCTGCATCAGACTCCTGGTTTTAATATAAAGATAATAGTTAAAAGTGTTTCTCTGCAAGAGTACTGGAAAAGAGGGAGAGGAATGTGAAAGGATATTACAGGAAATGGGGAGGATGGGTCTTTGTGGAACTGGTCTTGAAAGATGAACTGTGGACAAAGATGCATGTGGATTAGCAGTACCAGTATGAGAAGGCAAGCACTACAGTAAGACTGGGAGATGACAGGATCTCTGTATTTTAATATGTATTAAAAGCAGACATTGGGTCAAAGAGTGTTTCGTTTTGTTGGTAAAATCCTTGCTTTTGATGTCTTGAAGTGTGTGGTAAGCTATTATAAACTTGGAAGTGACAGGTAGAGTGGCAGATTTCACAAATTGCATGCCTGCAGCCATATGCTTATTTTTTAAATTAGGCAGCCTTTGAAAAAGTTGTTGTGCTCTCTTCTCACTCACAGATATCTGCAAGGAATTTTTTTGTGGTTTTGGTTTTTGGTTTTTTTCTATCTGAATTTCTTAGCAATGCTATGCTTAGCCAGGAGGTGTTACAACCCTTAGTTTCCAATCAAACTATAATGTTGCACCAAATTCTGTACTACTTTTGCACATTTTAGGAAACTTGCATCTTGTGTGCAGAATTCCTATAGCTCACAAAACCTCTAAAGAATGTGTAAACAATTAAAGAATTATCTAGACAAGTATTTATGAATGTGGGCAGTAGCGAATACTTGAAAAAGTAAACAAATTGCAGCTGGATCAAAAAGTTAGCATTTTCTCTGTTTACACTCCATTCTTCATGGGAGATTGCAGTGTTCTACCCAAGCCCATTGCAGAATCTTTTTCTCTGGGTGGTATTGTGACACGCTTCCACCTTTATCTTGTGTGAAATGATGATGTGTGTACATAAATATTTGAAAAATCCCACACCCATTTTTGTATTGTTATCAAGTCAAATGTTGTTATAAAGGTGAGTAATAAAGGTGGTCACTTATAAGTGAAATTGGGGATGCAAACCTCCCTCACCCCCCCAAAAAAAACCTCTGAACACCAGAAACATAGGTTGGTTGCCTTGCTTGCATGAAGCTGAAAAGGTAGGGGTATGCACAAGGGACAGCCCCAAACTGTGGAGATGGTCACATTTATCTTCATAAATCCTTAAGCAGGCATCAGAAGTGGGGAAAAGGCTGTGTAAGGTATTTATTTGTTCTCTGCTGCCCTCTGGATCAGTGTTTTCAGATTGCTCTATTTTTTTCCTCCTGTACAAGTCTGTCTGTCTGGTACATGGTGTGTGTAAACTTGTGTAAGACATATGGGATAATGTGCTTAATGTGCACCTAATACTGCAAGTGTAACCAAGAGCATGTTTTGTGTCCCACTACAGCAGGATCATGCCCTCCCTTCTGTGCTCAGCTTTTCCTTCTGCCTCAGCTCTCCTTTCTGCTCTGGAAGCCTTTAATTGTTGTCCTGCCAGGGTAATGCCAGCTTAGCCTCCAGGTCTTTGACATCTTCTTTCTCTTGAATCTTGCCTTAGGCTTTGCTAAGATGAGGGAGAAGATGTGACTGGATCCAGTGGGAACACAAGAATTTGGAGCTCTATACCATGCGAAAATCTCCCATTAGGGTCTGGGGAGAGGTAATTAGCCTTGCATGCTGTCAGGTGGATCTGCCCAAAATATGTGTCCAGACACGCCAGGTGGAGGCAGGATGTGTTTACTCCTCTTCAGGTCGTGCTGGCACGTTCAGATTCCAGCCTGGCCTTGGAAAGGGACAGTACTTGAGGGGAGTAGTCTATGTGGAGTCCCCTCGCTCCACTTCAGGGGCCCTTCCCAAGATACCTGATGCCTCCTGTGTTGTGCAGAGAGGATTCATGCTCTTCTCTGACTTTGAAATGTTTCTCTAAAGCCAACATCCTCTTCCTATTGACTCTAGAGGAAGATAGTCTTCATTAAGCTAAATTTAGCCTTTGAATAACACCGAAGAAGTTGTATTTTTTCCACACTTTCTTGGCTTGCTGCAGCTGTTTCTAGGGATTCTGATGTCATGCACAGTATTTACTGTAAATGCTCAGCTAGCTCTCTAAATACTACTTGTAATTTTAAATGTAAAATCACAGGACAGCGATGTCATACTTGATATCAAATCACATTTTCTTTTTTTACCACATTGAAGACTTCCATTGCACAAATTCTTGAAGTGTTTTTAAAACTTACTCTGCTACCTGGATATGTTTGTGGCTACAAAATAAACCTTGAAATCATTCCAGACGTACATAAGTTGGGTACTTTGAAGGAACCTTGCATCAACAGCTATAAAAAGACGAGAGAGCTGCAGACTCTGAGCTGGAATCCCAAACACTATTCCTTAAGATGTGACATTATTTAAATATTTTTTTCAGTACACAAGCTGTCCTTACCTCTATGGTTTGCCTGCTCTAACACCAGAACAGCTTTTTGATATATTATTGATGTTGAAGCCTATTATGTTTTGGTTTATTTTCCTTTTTCTTCAGCGTGACTTTGCTTTGGTGTTTTGTTTATCACAGCTGGAAGAGGGCAGGAAGGGGGAAATCCGTCCACTGTACTGAGCATGCCACAGAGAGTTTGTTCTCCTTCCAGGGATTGTACTGGGAGCTCCATAGTGCCAGGATATAGGACAGAGTGTTTTTTGTAGATCGCGAAGAAGAATGCTCTGTTGATTGATAAATTCCAGTAGGGCTGGTCTTTTCTGTAATTTTGTCATGTGCAACAAAAGCAGGAAGAATGTGAATTTTCTGTGTAAAAATGATGTGGTTGTCCAAGATGAAAACTGAGAACAGTAAAGTTTTAGAGTCCTTTGAAGAAATGGGATGACTATAGTTGGTTCTGATTAGCCACTTGCTTGAAATGGAGTGATTTGTTATGAAATGTTCATCATGTGGTTGAGACAGTAATAGGTTGGTTGCAGAGATTTCATCTCCTTGTTTTGTGCATTTTTCAAATCACGATAGTATTTCAGGGTAAAACAGTAGTCAAAATACATAAAATAATTACTTTTATTGTTTGAACTTTTTTTTTTTTCAGTTGGCACTTGCAGTTAACTGCCTGCCAAATAAACTAGCAGCAAGTACAGTTTCCTGAGTTAATAAACTGGTAATTGAAGCTTCCAAATAACAATTGCCTGTTTTGATCTTGATCAGGTAGTTAATAAATTGTTACTTAGTAGATGTGCACATTCTATGATTTGGGTTTCTTTTGCTGCCCCCCTCCTAAACAACACTCGTGGAAAGGATTATTTTACTTGATTTTGGTAGTAGCCACGGGTGCCTGACTTGACAGTGTGTATTGGGACCTGATGTTAATGTACAGGATACAGTGTAACTACAAATGGAAGAGGCTCTAAAAGAAGGGAATAAATGGAAATCTAAGTTGATTGTTACAGACTTGGAGGTTTGGGAGGAGATCCAAAGACACAAACCCAAACAGAGCTAGAATTTATTGCAACCTTGAAGGCGAATATAACTTGAGGAAATGTGGGGAAGAAATGCGAGCTAGTGGAAATACTGTGGGTGGAGGCTGATGTGTTTGAATGGGAGAAAAGTGATTTTTAGCAGCCAGAATTTTTATTGAAACAGGTTGTGGTGCTGAGTAAGAGGCTTCATCGGGAGAGTGTTATATTCTGAAGGAGAGATTAGGTGCTATTAGCAAGAAAAATGGTCAAGAATGGCATGCTGTTGAAATGGAGAGAAAGTTTAAAAAAAATTATAAAAACAACCCCCCCACACAAACCAAAAACAAGAAACAGTTGAGTGACAGCAAGAATAATATTGACATGCTGAGCAGTGAGAGAAGGATGAGGATTGGCCATGTTAATATTTGTAGCTTTTGCTAAAAGGTGGAAACTATTAATGTAGGGAATACTAAGGCATTTGGGGGAGAACATGTTTTGTTTTTTGAAAGAAATACCACACCACTAGAGCTGCAGTGATATCCCCATTCAGAAGAAACTTCTGCATAATGCTGGAAGGGAATAATTAGTTCTCAGAAAGCTGCCAAGGACACAGCTCAAATTCACAGTGCACGAACACTGATCTGATTCAGTAGCTGTTGCTTATTGTCTTCAGCTATCAGTTTATTCTTATGTCAGCCTACTTCTGCATGCTTGATTAAAAAGTCACATGTGCATGTATATCAAGTTTGGTTTTTTTAATTGGCATGGTTAGTTGTACACTGCAGATGTCAATTTACCCCAAATAAATGGAATACTTCCTTCCTAGGGAGGAGATTGATTGGTAATTGGTAACTGGGAGCAGATCATTGGGAGCAGATCATATAAACTATGGGAGGATTCACAGATATTGGAACTTTCAAATCTTTAAAATTTAAAAGAATTCCAAAGAACTCATGTCAATCCCATGAATTACTTCAAAAAATATTTGTTATCTTTAGTCTCTAAACTGCGTGGAGAACAACATGGTTTGTGATCATTCATATTTGGGGAAGGACTGTATGCAATGAGATGGACTTTGGGAATGTATTGGTCTTAAGGAATGCTTGCACATCCTAATTTTGTTGTCTCTGCCACCCTTTCCAGACCTTTGAAGATGTGTAGGGAAGGGGATGTGAAGGGAAATGGGCTTCTTTTTAATATATACCTTAGGAATGCAGTGTAACAAGAAGATATTCTTTCTATCTGAAAAATCCCTTGCTCATACTGTTCTCTGTCTTGGCTTGTAGAGTTACCAACATGCCAAGAACATGTCCTCAGTGTAGAAAGCAAAGTACTACTATTAATACAATATTAGTAATTTGTTAAACTAATTCTTTTTTTTTGTTCAGCATCCTTGATTTTAGTTACTGACAACTGGTTAAATGAAACTTTTAACAGTGTCCATTCATATTGTTGCCACTGTAAGGGATATGCTCATTTGTGTTGGAATGTAGCCATTGAGGGGGATCAGCAGTGAAGTGAATACACTGGTGGGATTTTCACCATATTCAATTTCAGTTGAAGAAGTTTTTAAAGAGAACGAAGTTTGAATGTTTTGTATATAGAGTTCTCATTATGTTCCAGAAGCACTGGGAGGAAAGGTGTCATGAGAGCTCCTGGGGCAGAATCAGCAGTGCTTTCCTGGTCTGCACCCAGCTGGCTTTTTTCATACCTGTATATGGAACAAATGTTTTAGAGATTAACAGCATCACTCAAGGCAAGACCTTAAATTAAGGAGAGAGATGTGACTTAGATAATGTTAAATGATGAAACTGCAGGAAATGCCACACCTGTCCATCTAAGGCTGAGAGACAAGAAAGACCTGTTCTGAAGGGAAGCTAAGAACCTGTCTTGAAAAATAAAGGAGAAGGAACCCAATTGCCCCCCTAAAAAATCCCCAAAATCCCAGACCAAAACTCGAGGAAAACCAAACTGCCCTGTGTGTTCAAAGTGTTTTTGACTCCATTAGAGGTGCTTTTGGGACTTCCTATGAGCACTGTGTTCCATCATGCTGTAAACTACACTGTGCAGTGCCATGATAAGATTTGATCTTTATTAGATTCAAATGCACAATTACTCGCTGGTTTTAAGACTTTTTTTTCTTGTAATCTAAATTAAACTATACCATTGTATGCTATGTCATTACAAGTTTGAGGAAGTATTCTTCCATATAGTACTGGGATCTCTTACTTCTTGATTTTTGCATTCTTCACAGAATTCTTTAACATTATTGAATTGTTTTTTGTTCCATGGTAAATATACTGTTTCTTTAAAGATGAAATTTGAAAGAGAGTTTTGGGTTGCTAGCTTCCTTTCCTTTTACCTAGTTTAGAGCCTGCATTGTTTCTCACTCCCCAGGAGTGCAGAGCCATTTCAGGACTTTCATTGAAGCAGACCAGGTCCCATCCATCAGTTCCTGGCAGTGAGGTTGTGGACCAGTTGCTAGGCAAGTGTCTTGGTTTCCATGAAGTGAGATTGATGATAACCAGAAAAAACACATTTCCAAAGCACAGCCATGAATGTTTTCAAGTGCTTGTAAATTATTTAATGGGAAGTGCTGAAGCAGGATGGAGTTATGTCTCACTGCTTTTTTTTTTTTTGTTCACTGAAATGAGAAAATTCACTAATGAAACATGAAACTTGCTCAGTTATCAGAGTGACAGAAATGGCGATTGAGTTTAAGTGCAGAGACTTTGTAATTCTTTCAGTTTTTATATACATATATAAAAAAGGTAACTGAGGAGAGGTGTTGTCTGTGATTCATGAAATATGAGACTTATT
This sequence comes from Pseudopipra pipra, assembly GCF_036250125.1. Lineage (NCBI taxonomy): Eukaryota > Metazoa > Chordata > Aves > Passeriformes > Pipridae > Pseudopipra > Pseudopipra pipra. The sequence goes on from NC_087556.1 coordinate 16,324,577, forward strand.
GCCTCACATATTTCTCTTCATTACCACTTTTCTAATGATTATTTGATATTCTAATAAAGACAATTTTAGGAGGGCTCTGAACTTCAGCACAGGGGGTCCTCACCCATGAATGAGCACCATGAGGACTACCAAAATAAAAGTAGCAGTAAAGAGAGATGGGCATTTTGCATCTATCTTAGATAATATGTCAACACTATAAATTGTTCCATTCCTACAGGCAGAAATGGCAGGGGTGCAGAGGTTGTGTGCTGGCTGTGCAGTGACAGCTGTGTTCTGCTCTCTTTCAGCTTAAAGCAGACAAAATTGTACCATTTGACAAACCCTTTCCCAGTTTACTTTCTGATTTCCTTATAAGGAAAGTAAGAATAGTTAAAGGAGAAAAATATTCAGGTTATTTCCAAATAATAGAGGTTCTAAATATGCTGGAGAGAAACTTTCTGTGATTACAGGAGGAAGTGATACATGAATCGTGACTCACTGCTCATTAGTGTAGATTTGAAAGAAAACTAAACAGACAAACCAGTTTGATTTTCTCCTTGTTTTACTGAGTTTAGAAGGCAGGAAAGCCAACTGGTGCACAATTGAAGGTTATCCGTTATCCTTTTTTCCCTCTTGCAGTAAGAATTGAGGTTTTCCACAATCTTCTGAGAAATCGTGAGGAAAGTTTTATAAGAAAGGACAAGCAGAATTTTGAGATTGACACTGATGAGGAAGGTTGCTTGTCATATGAAATTAGGTAGAAGGTGGAAGAGTGGTGTAGAGACCGAGTGGCCCTATATGAAAATAAGGGTAGAAGTTTTTTACTGAAACAGAGGATCTTGCATACAGAATTCTGTTCCTGTTTTTGTAGGAAGGGCACAGTGAAAGTTAAATAACTTCAGAAGATGTTTTGGATATTTCACACACACAAAATAAATGTGAGGTTTTAATCAGCTGGGAATATATACTGAACTTTCACGCATGTAACCTGCACTTTAGACAATAATGTGTCTTTATAGAACTGCTCATCCTTGCAAATGGTTACCCAGCTGATGTGTAAGTTATGAAAATGCAGGTTTATGGCAGCAAGTGAAGAGCTGGCTCTACACAGGAACTGTTTTTCCTATTTGCTTTGTGCATTTTCCCTCCAGCATGCTGACACAAAAATCATCTAATTGTTATCCGCTTGGATTTATGGAATGTAAAGTCCTTAAAGCATGCAAGTAACAAGTTGTTGCTGTTTAAGGGCTAAGGTGTTTTGAAAGAATTGCTTAAGAGAGAAAAGAAAGTGGCATGTGTAAGAAGAAAGTTTCTGAGCTGAAGTGAGAAAGTTAATTGAAAAAGGAGAAACAGGAATAAAAGTGAGGAAGTTTTAGCATTCATTGTATTTGCTTCAGGAATCAGATTTGGAGGAAGATCCAAGTGGGATTGACAGTGAGGGAAATTTACTCCTAAGCTCCCCACCCTTTCTTGGATATGTGAAGGGAAAGGAAAAAATACACAAAGGTGCATATGATTTCAAAGGAGGAACTTTTAGGATTTTGTCCTGTAGTCCACGTACAATACAAGTGTGTTCCTGGATCAAAGCAAGTTAAATGTTTGCTGTTTGTTTTCAGATAACTTGAGTCATATTTTGAAAATACAGTAGCTTAACTATCTTTTTGGGTTTTTACTAGGGTATCTTCAACCAATTTCAGTGTAGCAGTGAGAAGGTGCTGCCTTCTGATGCCCTGCGTACTGCTCTTGCAAAGACATTTCAGGATGAGCAACGCTTCCAGCTGGGCATCATGGATGATGCTGCTGAATGTTTTGTGAGTATAACTCAGATGGTTTGACAGGCACAGATGTGGCCCCATGCTACACAATCTTTCCTTCTGCTCCCCCTCTTTATTTTTTTTCTCCTCTGTTCCTCCTTTCCCCAGATTGCAAAAGGGTTTGCATGTGTGGCCTGGAAAAGTCCCTAAGAGATCCCTAAGCTAATGATTTGGGAATGGAAATACCAGTGTTAACCATTTTTACAGTTACTTTTGCTTGCACTCTCAAGTGTATCTTAGATATGAATTGTAAAAAAAAAAATTGCACTGCAAGAATGATCCAGGATTCTAGTTTTAAGGATCACCTCAAAAGGGTGAAAGGACATTTTGTTTGCCAGTTATTCTGAAATCATGTTTTCACAGGAAAACTGTTCAAGCCAAACTGTACAAGGTCAGAGCTGTTTTGCCTAATAATTAATCTTGACCTGTTTATTGCAGGCCTACAAACCATCCAAGCAGCCAATAGTGATAGTGAAAAGTGTGCTGCTGGAAGAGATGTCAGTAAACTTATGGTACCCACAGGTTAATGTTAGCAACTGTGGAAGGAGAGAAGGTCTTGGGACAAGACCCCCTGAGAACTTTAAAACAGATAGAGTTGTATGAAACAATGTCTAGCAAACATTCAGTGCTTTTGTTTCATATAGAATTTAGTCTGTCTCTTCATTTATTAGTTCTCACCCTTTTTGATAGAATGTAGATTATGTGCCATATTTCAAAACCCTTGTGGAATGTAGAAATTGGTTTGAGTTACTTTGTATTGATGAGAAGAAGTTAGTGTGAATCCAGTGATTTTTAAAACTGCAAAGCTGCTCTGTCTGTTACTTTTGGTCAAATCCATTGATGCTTGAGAAGTGGACAGAAGAATCATCAACAGAATCTTCAGCAGTGCTAGTAAATAAAATAAACCTGACATAATATTTCAAATCAGTAGTGGAGGCCATTTTTTTTTTATATCGAAGAAATATAAATTTCTTTGGGTTTGAGGCAACTTTCACAAATTTGCAGGAGCCTTCTGTTTTTGTAAATAACACTTGAAACGTTATTGCATCTGACATGCTCTTGTAATTTATATCTTAACTTTTTTGTCTGCATTTGAAATTATCTAATGCTTTTTTTGCCTTTTCTTCTTTGACTAGGAAAACCTGTTAATGCGAATTCACTTCCACATTGCAGATGAGACAAAGGAAGATATTTGCACTGCACCACATTGTGTTTCCCACCAGAAGTTTGCTATGACTTTATTTGAACAGGTGAGGTGATCTGTGCTTAGTACCAATCACCAGTTCTCAAGTTTCGTATTTACATTCCTAAACCATGCATTGCCCTGGTAAAAAGATATACAAACAGAAGTATTGCTACAGAAATACCTGTTTAATCTTGTCAATGTATTATATTTTCTTTCTTCTTAGTGTGTTTGTACCAGCTGTGGTGCCACCTCTGACCCATTACCTTTCATCCAGATGGTACATTATATTTCCACAACCTCACTCTGGTGAGTTGAGTTTTTCACAAGGAACTTCTATTTTTTTTCTTTTCCTTTCTTTTTTTCTTTTTTATCCATACTAGTATTGCAGTTTAACCTTTATGATCACAAGATCAAATGTGCAGAACATGATTTGTTCAAAGTTTGTGGAGCTTTGATAACTGTGATAAAGAACATGAGGATTTAATGAGGCAGAAGACAGCAATTTAGGCATGAATCAGTGTGTCTGCTTGTTTATAATCCTGAATCTTAATAACTGGAGTGGGAAGGACTCATGTACATTTTGCAGGACCTTAATATGTGAGCAGGTGATTTAAGAAAACAGATAAAAAAATTAAAAAATAAAAAATTATGTTGAAAAGGACCTTCGGATATCTACTCCATCCTCCTGTTCAGAGCAGGGCTGACTTCAAAGCTAAATCAGGCTGGTTGGGGTTTTGTGCAGCTGAATTTTGGAAGTGTTTAAAGGACAAAAATTCCATTACTTCTCTGGGCTGCTTGTTCCAGTTCTTAGGAACTCAGTGTGGAGCTTTTTTTCCTTATATCCAGTGAGAATTTCCTTTTCTGTGTCTTCTGCCTCTTGTCCTTTCTCTGTTTGCCTCTGTGAAGGGTCTTATTTATGTTCAGCTTGTCTACAGCTTTCTGTAGTGTTGCTCCTCAGCCACTGGATGCCCAGGCAGTACTGCTCCACTGAGTGTGCTCTGTCCAAGGTGTAAGACTTTGTATTCTTCTTGACTGAATTTCATGAGGTTCCTGTCACCTCTTTTCTCAAACCTGTCAAGATCCTTCTGGATGGCAGCACTCTCTATCTGGATATTGACTTCTCCATCCAGTTTAGTGTCATGTGTAGACTTGGTGTGGGTGTATTTCAGTTCATCATCCAGGTTGTTAATGAAAATGTTAAATAGCTTCAGCCTCAGTATTAACCCCGAGGAACACAACTCTTAACCATCTGCTGTTTGTTTTGATCCTCTGAGCTTAAAGGTCTGGTTAGGTTTTCCCCTGCATTGTATTCTACCTGTGCAGTCCACATCTCCCAGTTTGGCCTCAAGAATGCTGTAGATGACTTGGAAACCTCACTAGAGACCAAGTGATATTAACTGCTCTCACCTCCTCAACATAACCCATCATATGATAGAAGATAATCAAATAGGTCAGACATGGTTTGCCCTTGGTAAATCCATGCTGGCTACTCTACTCACCTTCCTGTCCTACATATGCTTGAAGTTGATTTCCAAGGGGATTGATTTGGTCTGTCATTACTTCAGGTGATGGAGTGAGACTGACCAGCCTGTAGTTCTTCAAATCTTCTTTCTTGGACAGATATATAGCTCTTGTTTTTTCTAGTTATTGGGGAAGTGCCCTAGTCACTGTGACCTTTCATTAAAGGAGATGGTGCACAGAGCAATAGCTGTGGCTCTATAGCAGATTGTTTGAATTAATGCTAGAGGAGAGAAGTCTTCTCTTAATAGGTAGTTTCTCAGTTAAAAGTTGCTTAAATATGGTCAAGGCAGGAGTCTGTTATTTGGTTTTTTTTCTTAAAATTTTTATTGGGATTAGAACTTTGTTTTTTGTCTGGCATGTGAGACCTGTAGTTACAGAGCCTGAAAAAATTGTCATGAAAACCACTCTTCTAATGCAGATCTGTTAAAAGCTACCACTTCACCAGTGTACCAGGAATACTGTAAAGCATTCCCCCTTGTGGCTGCTGCCTGCTGTTCTATCGAGCTGTAGTTTTCCACTAAGTTCCAGAAGACACTTTATATCAGAATATTATTTACTAGAAAAATGGGAAAATAATTATGTAAGTGGTATTCAGGATTTTATATAAAAATATATGAAATATCACAATAAAAACTGTTGCGTTATTTTAAAAGCACCCATACATAGTAGCATGTTTATTTACCGCTGAAACCATTTTAAGCTTAAACATGCTTTGAGCACTAGTATTGTGTACATATTACCATCTTTCTTTCAACTTGGACAGTAAAATAAATTGGGTACTTTGCTATTTTTTGTTTGCAGTTTTGTGATTAAGGGTGTTCTTTACTGTGTTATTTTACTACGGCTGTGATTGTTGAAGGGAAGCATTTTGAAACAGATATTTATTTGGAAATCAAGTATTTATCAAAATGCTAAAGTTTGCTTTTAAGATATAAATTTTAAACCCAACAGTGATCTGTTTCTGTTTTGAGTTGTACTTGTTTTCTTTATGCAGTATTATAAGGGAAGATGATGTAAATCACACTGAACAATGTGTGTTTTTTCTGTACTGCAGTGTTAAATATAAAAAGCGTTGTGTATTTTAAGGTTCTTAACTTTTAACGAAATGTAAGTGAAACATATACTGGCTTAATATGGGTTTGTTTTATTTTATTGTTAAACTTTTGTTTTTCCTGTTTTCTCTTTACTGAAGCAATCAAGCTATTTGTATGCTGGAGAGGCGAGAGAAACCAACTCCAGATATGTTTGGAGAGCTCCTGCAGAACGCCAGCACCATGGGAGACCTGCGGAACTGTCCAGTGAGTATCCTTACTTTTCTTTGGCTTTGAATTCAGTATCTCACAGTCATTCAATGAAGGAAGGGGAAAATTACTGATGATGGGTGCTTCTTTGACTGGACACAAGTATTGAAAACAGGAATAGATGTCGTGTTTGGGTGGAAACTAAAAATGAATGTTTCTCAGAGTTAGAAACCACGAAAAAACATGATGAGAACAAATAATCGGGAAATGCTTACGTTGCTCCCAGGGAATGGCCTTGAAATTCCTTCCTGTTCAAGCCTGTGTTGCTGCTAGAAGCACCTGGAGCTGAGAGTTGGTGAGGCCTCCAAGACTAGCAATACATGAAGCTGCAATAATGCTGTTTTCATCCTATGGTGAAAGTTCTTGGATCTTACCTAAAGAAATGGGAATGACAAAGAATTTGGAGGCCATGTCTTGTACAGGAGATTTCTATATGTTGGCAGTGGTTTTGGTTAGCTAGGCTTTTTAGAACAGTGTTCCACCAAAGTTCATCCATGTTCTCTAGTGATTATTTCTATTGAGGGCAGTGCACTTCATCTGTAAATAATAGCATGAGAAAAGTACTTATTTCTTTCAAAATGTTTTCAGCAGTACTGTGCTTGGGCACAGATAGCAGAACTTTTGTACCAGTCACTGTAATCATCTGTACAAGTTGTTGGAGTTGTTTTGCCTAGATGAGCTTCCCCTCACCTTCTTTACTACCTCTCAGTTGGAATAAATTGAACTGTTGACCAAACTGCTGTACCTGCAGCATGCAGCCAAAATGTTGATCGAAGGGAAAGAGAAAAGGACTTCCACTTCCCACTGCCAGAGAATATCCTGACAGTGAAGGGCTTACAGGCTATACAGTATATGTGCAAGAGCTAATCCAAAGGCAGGAAGCCTGACAAAAAATCTGAGGGAGTATTGGTTTGTTTTTCTGAGTGAGGTTTGGTATCCACGGTGTGGGAGTTACTGACTAGAAGGGATAGGCTGTAGTTGTCCTGAGTGCTGACTGATGGTTAACTATGTAAAAACAATTGCTGCATGTGTCCAGTGAATAGTCACAGGCTGCTATGCCTAAAAACCTTCATTCTGCTGTGCAGTGAAAGTCTGGCCAAATTCAGGTGAATCAAATCTTTGTATCAGTTAAGAAAAATAAAAGTTTTTCTTATATATATAAAATGCTTGGGTTTTATATATATCATAAAAGCTAGATTTCTAAAGCAAGAGCTTAATATCTTGTTCTGCCTTTTAATTTGAATATGTTCAGATCCAGGACTTTGGATAAGCATGCAAAAAGAGTTATGATCAAACTTTTTTTTCATATTGATTAATAGGTAGGGCAAGAAACAGCTGCGTAATTGCTGCTTCATGTAACGCTACTGTTAGCAGTGAAGCAATACAGACTTTACCAGGAATGGCTTGTGTGCCTGTTCCCTGGTGGCAATGTTAAGTATTTCCATTTTATACCATCCCCCCCCAATTTATAACTCTGAAGCCTTCACTTTTAGTCTCCATTGAAACATTTTTCTTTTTTTTTTTTTAATACTGGCAAATAGTTGCTCACTGATTCAAAGAAAAGAAATTAAGATATTGTATTGTCATTTAAAAGATTAATATTAGTCCAGCTATTTTATCACTAGAGCATGGGAAACTTAATAGAAATACATTCTTGGTCTGGGCAAACTGTGAAATAATCAGTTGAATAAAATTGCTTACCAATATTTGCTGCTGCTTTCTTTTTATACTCAGGAAATTTTTCTATTGAGTCTTAGCTAAGGGTGGCCTCAAAGCCATGCAAGAGAAGCTTTTTTCAGGATGCCATGTTCCTCCTGTCATGCTGAAAGTGCTTTTGTTAGCTAGCTGAAGCTAAGAAGACAATTGGAGAGTGTAAGATGTATTTGTCATGAGGTAATTCACAGGATTGCTCATACTTTGAATGACCCTTGCAAAATATGTGTTACTAAGGTCATCTTAATATGAAAACGTCTTACCTACATTTAAACATCACAGTCCTCTACATTTTCTTTCTGTTTTTTTAATTTTTCATTTTTGTCTCCCATTGATGATTGGGACTGAAATTCTGGTTAATTTTCTAGATTACTGTGGGGAAGAGACGCTTTGTGATCTCTTCCCTGGTTGCAGTGTCAGAAATTATTATATCCAATTGTGAAATTGGTCTCTGTAGACAAAAGAGACTATTCTTGCTATGAATTTATTTTTTTTTTCCTGGAATCTTACAAAGGTACCTTTGTGACCTGCCTCAGGGGAAAAGTGAACATTGCAAATGGACTTTGTCATAGTTTTCATCATATCCCCCCTCCGTCGTGTCGTCCTCCCCACTTCCCCCTCACTCTTCCCCCCCCCCCCATAAAAGAAGGAGATAATGTTTAGGAGTGAGGGGAGAGTGGCCACTCAATAAACACTGGTAGTTATTAAAAAAGTAAAAAATAGGAAGAGAAAAGGAAATAAATGCAGAACTCCTATGGGTTGGTAAAGCACCTCTTGATCTCCCAGCTACCCTTCTCATATTTATATCAGTACTGACTTAATTATCCTGTCTGAGAATGGAATGCTTGAGGTACCCTGGAGAACCACTCAATTTTAACAGCAAGGCAGCGCCTTGAAAGCTTTTCTGACACTGTCATATAAAGCATGGGTCTCTGTAAATGCAATTTTCAATCTGAGATTCTTGTCAAAAGAAAGTGAGCTTTCCCTCCAGTTCCTAAGAATGTTATTAGAATCTTTCATGTATATTTGCTTATCTTTTTTTAAATAAGCTCATTTTTGTGCTATATGTTTTAATCATTACCAGTAGTATGAGTAAGAATCATCAGTGTTCACCTGAAAGCTTGTGAGTGCCAGATAGCCTTGATAGCACACCTCATCTGTGACATGACTAGCTCATACCTGCACACTGAGCATATTATATCTGCTGTGTTTTACCACCACCTCTCCAGAAGTTGTACATCTGAAACTCACACTTCTTAGTGCCTTGCCCTAACACTGTAATAAGATAAGGATTATGTTCAGTGTTTTGTTTTATTTATATCCTCAGAGTAACTGTGGGGAAAAGATCCGTATTCGTCGTGTGCTGATGAACTCTCCACAGATCATCACCATCGGTTTGGTTTGGGACTCAGACCACTCTGATCTGGCTGAGGATGTGATTCACAGTCTGGGAACTTGCCTTAAACTGGGAGATGTGAGTTTTCTGTATTTTGGCACTACCTACAAAGGCAGTCTTTCTCATGGTGGGCTATAGCAGAAAATTGAGAAAAATATAAGGTCTTCACCTTTATCTTTTTGGTGTCCATAAATAGAGAAATAGAGGGCAGAACCAAGGATCTGACTTGTTTCTGAATGCCTTAGAAAACCTGTGAACTGTATATTCTTGAGTTTCTGAAGTGTCTGAAAATGTAAAAATATTTTGAAGTGAAAGGAAATTTTGGATCAGGGTTGTGCTATTTCTATGAAAATACATATGTGGGCTTTCATTTTGAAGAACAGAAGTTTATTTCTAGTTCTTTTGAAGACAAAATGTAGTTGGTGGTGTTTGGTTTTTGGTTTGTTTTTTTTTAGCTTTAGCTCCTCTTTTCATTGAAATACATGGTCATAACACTTAAAAGTTATTTGTAACTGAGCAGTCTCTGAGAGATGGTGACTGGCACTGTGTGATTGAATGACAGACTGAATTAAATAGGATCTAGAGGTTTGTCACCTGGAGGATTCACTTATTCTGCATTGGCTGGTGCTTTAGAGTTGAATTACTGGTATACCAAATTGTAGCTGTATCTTATTGTAGCATTGAGATAGAACATAAAATAATACATATATATACACACACACACATAATAAAAAAAATGCACTGACCAGTGCACAGTATACCAAAATCAGTGTGAATTGATGGAAATGTCGTTATGAAACAGTGTGGTCCTTGCATGATGAATCAGTAAGGCACAAAAAAAAATGAGACCTGTGCATTTTTAAATTAATAAAATTCAATTAAATAGAAAAGATTTTTTTTTTGTTTGCTGAATTCTTTTGACCTACTAATGTCTTCAGTTCATCTTTTATGTACTGGTGTCATAAATTGGTCCCTTCCTAAGTCAGAATAAATGCCAGCTGTTTACCATCCAAACTGCTTTGTTTCTACAAAGAGGAATGAATGTTCTAAACAGGATTTGATATAATCAGCAAGCATGACACAGAGAATACAAATTTTTGAAATAGAACCACACTTCAAATCCTGAAAAAGGTATTATATCGTTGTTGTAAATGTCTTTAAGTACAGCCACAGACTCCAAGTCTTACTCAATTCATGAGCATCTGCTGAGTTGGTTGGAGTCTGTTTCTGCTCTGCCTCTCCGTGTTTGCTTGAATATTGCTTGATTACTTACTTATTGCCTTGTTTTCCCTGTCTTTTGAAGTAAAAACTGACACCTCTCTATAGTACTTTGAGGTGTTTTAACATAAAGCATTACGTAAAATTCTGGGCATTTTATTAATTTCTCCTTTCATTTTTCTTACCTCTGTTCTTGAAGCTCTTCTTCAGAGTAACTGATGACAGAGCAAAACACTCAGAGCTGTATTTGGTGGGAATGATCTGTTACTATGGAAAACACTATTCAACCTTCTTCTTCCAAACTAAAATCCGCAAGTGGATGTACTTCGATGATGCTCATGTCAAAGAGGTGAGGAAAAAAATGTTTAGGAAAATAATAAATAATCTGTTAGGAATTTACTTGCATGTAGATCCATACTGTTTTCTACAGATTTTGAGAAATTTTTCGCTGGTTTTCCACTCAGAATCCATAAATTTGTTGCTCCTTTTTTCTCAGCAAGGTGAAGTATGCTCAAAAAAAGCATACCAGAAATCTCAGAAACCCTAGTCTTAGTTCTGTTCTGTTGGCTGCCAGTCTTGGTTTTATGCTGTTGTTTAAAAACCTACAGTTTGCTTATGCACACAGCTAACATACATTTCTTTCCCCTGCTGACAAGCAGTATAGCTATTTAGTGCCTGCTTTTGGACTCTTTGCTGGAGTATCTACATGCCAGTCTTCCCTAGTGCTTGCTGCCAACAACAAATTTTCCGCTTCTGCTGTTAGTGCTTTTTTTTTTAACCTTTTCACCAAGCATGAGGTCCTTGACATTAAAGATACCAGTGCTGGGATGTTGGCATGCTGTTATTGTAGCCCATTAGTTTGTTTGGCATTATTTCACACCACTCTCCTTTTTCCCTTCTAGTCATGGAACCACAAAGATGAGAGAGGAAAATTTTCTTCTGTAGTCATGCCAAGCACAGTCTCATAGGGAAAAAACTCTAATGCATTTGTTCAGTTATACTTCTCTGCAGGAAAACTTTGCCAAGGATAGGTACTGCAGTGCTTTTGTAGAATACACATGTATGGAGCAAATTTGTTGAAAGAGATATTCAGTGTATCAGGTGAAACTTGTATTAGTACATCAGGAAGATGTTTGAGATTAGTATAACTACATGAATTACTGCCTGGCCTGTCAATGCTTGCAGAAATATTCACACAGTGAAGTATTTAGCTTTGACTTGAATTTACTGTCCTGCTGTCTTTTATTGTTCATTTTGTTTGTTAACAAATTCTTTTCTGCTGATGAAAAGTTTGAACGTCTCAGAGGATGAAAAAATGTTTCTTATGGAAAAAAAAAAGAAAGGAAAGGATTATTTTTGTAGTTGTACTGTAATTTGTTTAGACATAAGATGTTGAATACCTTGATTTTAGTTAGATTGGTTCAAAAGCTTTCTTGGTGAGTCCGTGTCAGTGCTGGCTATAGAAGGAGTTAAACAATGTCAGTAGAAAATCAAACTCTGAAAGAATTATGAGGGGGAAAAAGAGAAATTATTATAGAAAATAATGACAGAAAACCTTTCTTGGTTTTTTTTGTTGTTGTTTTTGTCAATTCAGATTGGTCCAAAATGGAAAGATGTTGTGACAAAGTGCATTAAGGGTCACTATCAGCCTTTGCTGCTGCTCTATGCAGATCCAAGAGGAACTCCAGTGTCAACACAAGACTTGCCCCCTCAGGTGGATTTACAGCAATATAGCAGGACTTGCTATGACAGTGAAGACTCTGGTAAGCAATCTGGGCTGTGTGCCTTGTACCTTTACGCTGCAATGCTGCGTGTGAAAAGTTTCTCTTCTTTTGAGTGTTACTGTTAGCAGAGGTCCTTATTGCTTGTCAAAGCTGATCAGGAATTCTGAAGAGGATTTCTAGTGTTTCATCTTTGACCTTGCTTGGTCCAAGACTCCACTGATTGTTTGGTTAGTAATCTTTTCCAAAAAAGTGTGGAGAAAGGAACTGGGGAAAAAAAAAAAAGGGAAGGACCTGGTATGGATGTAGGGCAGAACAGTAACAAGTGACTTCACTGATTGAGTTCATAAATTCATCAGCAGTTTTAACAGGGAGGGAATGAGACCGGAGATGCAAGAACACCAAAAATTAAAGGAAGCTGCAGAATTAAGCTCTGGGGGGAAGTTAGGGAAAAGAAATATTGAGGAAACATCATAAGTGAGTCCTTTTGTAGGATGGTGAAGGGATTTTAGAAGGGGAAGAAGTACCATTTTTTTAAAAATAGAATTGCTGCAGCTAATCTTGAGCCAATTGGTTTGTTTTTTATTCAGAGAAAGCAGTTCAAGAATGAATGGATGTGGGGAAACTGAAAGGGAAGAGATTGGCAAACGCTTATGCCCATAGGTCATGTTTACTACTTCATTTCTCCTCGTCTGTTTTGTGTCAAAAAAGATCTACAGCTATAGATATGTAGCTTCAGAGGTTAGAACTTGGTCTGCTCAAGATACCAGGAGTAGTCTGAACAGGTTGTTAGTTTGTTGATGTTCTAGATCATTTCGGACATTTAGTCACACTGTTAGGGATTGAGGCCTCATATAAAGATGAATAAGTAAATTCTGAGAAAGATATTCAGTTTTAATACAGACAGGATGAAAATAAAACCTGGTTGTATGTTATATTGTAATGATTTTGCAAGATCATAAACATGCAAAAATTGAAGCAGAGAATATCCTCAGTTACAGATGGGTTTATAAATTGCCAAGAGCAGCAAGGTGAGACCAAAATCACAACCTTTCTTCCAGGATTTTAGCCCACTTATACAGCTGTAATTCCAATAACATTTTGTGGTTTTCCTGGCTAATTGCTAGCTTTATGCTTCCTGGCCAGTGAATCTGTAGAGAACATCTACTGTCTTCTTATTTATGTGTTGACAATCTACTAGTAATGAAACAAATCTCAAACACCTCTTAAGATAATACAAATAGAAACACCAGCAAGATGACCTTCACTTCTCACTTGACAAGATGCCTTGCAATTTACAAACCTGTCTTCCTGTTCCAAAAAAGAAAAAGAGTCTGGAGGAGAGCTTTTAGTGCTTTGTATCAGTTGTGAGCACTTCTGCAAGCTTCAGCTGTGAATTTGCCTTGCTGACCTCCAGGAAATACATAGATAACTCTTCTGCTTGTTTTCTCTGCAGTATCTAATATTGTGTTTTAAAATGACTTCAGGAAGCTGAATACAAAAAAATACATCTATGAAAAGGTGTTTCCTTTCAGATAAAAATCAGAAGGCTCTAGTGAGTAACCTGGTCTTTCATTTCAAAAACACTTGGTGAGTCCTCAAGGCTTACTCTTGCAGTCTGTAGTGTTCAGCATTGATACCAAGTAGTTGAGAGAATTTGTGAGATATTGTAGGTTGAAGTGCCAGAAGAATTCTTACCCTGTATGTTTTCCTGTCACATTGAAGTGAATTATTTTCTAGGCTTGTTGATAGCCAGACTTTTCTACTTTAATATACCTTTTTCAGAATGACCTTTTTGTCTTTTAAGTGTAATTACAGCTGCCTTTGGATTCTTCAGTGTTACCAGATGTCCACAGCCCATAATTCATTAACCAAGAGATTGCTTCTTCTTAAGTTGTTGATCACTATATTGTACCTGAGCTTGTGTCAGTGGCATCTGATAAATGTATCTAATCACATCCAGATTTAATACTGCAAATTATGGAGGAAAGATTGTCAGAAGATGCTGGTACAAAATGTTGTGCAGCTGAGTGCAAACAGCTCCACTTCATGTTTTTCATTTCCCGTTGAATAAGGACTTCAGGATGCAAATAGTTTTCTAGTTCTCAGTTCCACAGCGCTGATTTCTGTTGCTTACATTCACCCCTCTTTCTATTACTGTCATCTCTGTTAACAACTGTATTCTGTATTTCTTTAGAACAACAAGGTTTTAACCAGTAAGGAGGTGGGGGGAAGTTTCTGACTTCAGAAGTTCTAAAGCATCATTAAGTAGGACATCTGCTACAAGACTTGTTCTCACCAAAAGTGTGAAGTGCCCTCAGGCTGAATGTTTGCATTTAAACATAAGAATTACTTCCTCCTTTAATTTTTTTTCTTCTTCAATTTCTCCACTGAGAAACAAGTATGAAACAAATATATGGTATATTAAAGAGTATATGCATCACATATGTAAAATGGCCAGCAGTCTTCAAACTGTTTGAACTTTTTTACTTTTACGTACTGAAAGTGGTGGGAGAAGGTTGTCTTTTCCTCCTCTTTTAGTGACTTCAGGAATTACTGTACTGAAGTTAAATCATGATGCTTTATTCTTTACAGTAGGATCAATGCTAGTTTCTTGAGAAGGAATAGGTTACTTTGCTTTAAATAATACTCTTTCAATATAAAGTTTTTACTGGATAAACTTTTGATTCATAATAGATGAAACATGTTAATTATTATAACTTGTGACGTTCTTGTTATTCTTATCAACACTTTGTATTTGACCGATTTTTTGACTTCCCCTGAAGAAGTGTATTTCATGTTGTAATGGCACTTGACAGTGTTGAAACTTAACAAGCAATAATTTCTGTATGGTACTATGTACTTTCAGTCCAATGGATGTAGTTTAATTTTGCATATTAAAAGGATTTGATAAATTTGAAGTTATCAAAGAGGAAGAAATGAGGGTTTGGAGAAAGACTGACACACTCTCACAACTTCAAAGGGAGAGGACCTTTCCCATAAGCTCTGGTGTCCTTGAATCTGAGTTTGTATGCTTGGTATTGTGTTTTTCCATTAACTTCTTGTGTAGTTGCCTCTGTTTTCTCTTTAAGAGCTGAAAAATATTGAAATTTGACATTGCTTCCTTCCCCAGGGAGAGAAGCTTCCATCTCGAGTGATACCAGGACAGATTCCTCTACAGACAGCTATCCTTATAAACAGGCACACCATGAGTCTGTGGTCAGTCACTTCTCCTCTGACTCCCAGGGGACAGTCATCTACAATGTGGAGAATGATGCAGCTTCACAAAGCAGCAGGGACACAGGTAGCAGATGCCATTACATCTCTGTGATTGTTGTCATTAGATAAATGCAGTGGATTCCAGTGGAAAAAAAAGAAATATATATACAACCTATAACAGAATAGTGAACAGTGTTTAGTATTCTAAATGTTTTTGATATTTGTAACAAACTGTTGGCATTCACCAAAAAAGCACATGATTTAAAGGTCTTGTTGGCTTTTGTAGACTTGTATCTAGCCAGACAGGCCTTTACAGGTTTGTTTTTCTGTTATCCACAATACAATCTGCTCTCTTTGTTGCATAATTCTGTGAGTTGGAGTCTGTACAGTGCCATTGTAGGGTTTGGTAAGTTCTGTGTGTGCTCCTTATCTGCGGGCAGTTACTTCATTTCTGGAGTTGCAGCTATCTGGGAAAGGCTCTTTCATCACCAGAATCTGTCATACTTGGGCACTGAGGACTGTGTGTGAGTGTTGGTAGGATTTACTGCACCAGGGAGGAGCATAAGTTAATTTCCTCCTGTGCCATGTAAGGAAAGTTAAATTGGAATAGGCAGTGAGAAGACAATCTGTGTATATGTTCCTTTGGGCAGCTGAACAGTCTGCCTGAACACTTTAGTTGAAAACAGGTTAACTGGAAGTCTGAAGGCTTAGATCTCCTCTGTTATTCATGGCCAATGACCCTAGTCAGCCTGTGTCTGCATACAGTAGCTTCTAACACCACTTCTGAAAACGTAGTGCGTAAGTTAAGGTCAGACTTCCATCATCAGAAATAGGATCTGCTAAGTCAGTTTGAAAGGCTATTTTGTTGCACCTTTAATAGATTTTCTAAGACATGAGAGTTGAATCAGCAGCCATCAGTTACACCAGAGTGTCAAAGCTATAATTTTGCTTTCTCCTTTTAGTTGCAAAATTGTTGCTCTTTTGCATGCATAATTGGTTCATTTGAAACAATCTATGGTACATCAAAACCTAAAAAAAATATTTCAAACTTATTTTATTTAGCATTCTTTGATTCTTCATCAGAGATCCAAGTAACTGTAACACACAGATTAAGACAGACCAACAGTCCTTCTAATGTTTTAGCAAATACTTAGGTACCAATCGTAGTCTTAGGTAGGGTGTGAGAAAGGAGAGAAAGTTGGAGCAGAATTTGAGTGATGAGGAAGCAAAGTATATGTTTATCTTCAGAGAACAAAGACAAAATGGAAAATGCTTGTGGCATATTTTTTAAATAAGTCTGCAAAAATGGCA